>NC_079199.1:84237077-84864077 GCF_029499605.1 Hyla sarda | reverse complement strand
CGAGCAGATTGTAACTAGCTGATGACTACTCTCAAATGTCGGTAATTACCATTTATGCAGCAGACACGGGTCTGGAAAGTATATCGGTTTAGTGTGGGGCCCCATACTAGACGTTCCCAGAGGTATTTGAATCCTAGTGATGGGATGGTTGGGAAAGGGGAGAGGGTGGGAGGGGTTGGGGAGTATTTTGTTGACTAACTGTAATTTGCATGTCTGTACTGAAATTTTGTTCTATGATATGTTTACTGTCACGTCTGGTGATACTCAGACGGCTGCGAAAATTTGTAATCTCAAATAAAAAGATGTTTGAAAAAGAAAAAAACATTGGGGGAGATCTATCAAGGTCAAAAGTGGGAATATTTGGTAAAAAAAATATACTAATTGATGGTCTAAATCAGTGGTTCCCAACCTGGGGTACAAGTATCCCCAGGGATACTTAGCTGTTCTCCAGGGGGTACTTGAAAAACAAATCAGTAATGGTGGCTGCAGTCACTAGTCAGGGCTACTGTTACGCCGAGCGCTCCGGGTCCCCGCTCCTCCCCGGAGCGCTCGCTACACTCTCGCTCACTTCCCCTGCACTCCCTCGCCGGATCTTGTTGCCATTGTGCCAGTGAAAGCGTTCCCTTGTATGTTCCTAGCCTGTGTTCCAGACCTCCTGCCGTTGCCCCTGACTACGATCCTTGCTGCCTGCCCCGACCTTCTGCTACGTCCGACCTTGCTTCTGTCTACTCCCTTGTACCGCGCCTATCTTCAGCAGTCAGAGAGGTTGAGCCGTTGCTAGTGGATACGACCTGGTCACTACCGCCGCAGCAAGTCCATCCCGCTTTGCGGCGGGCTCTGGTGAACACCAGTAGTGACTTAGAACCGGTCCACTAGCACGGTCCACGCCAATCCCTCTCTGGCACAGAGGATCCACCTCCTGCCAGCCGGCATCGTGACAGTAGATCCGGCCATGGATCCCGCTGAAGTTCCTCTGCCAGTTGTCGCCGACCTCACCACGGTGGTCGCCCAGCAGTCACAACAGATAGCGCAACAAGGCCACCAGCTGTCTCAACTGACCGTGATGCTACAGCAGCTACTACCTCAGCTTCAGCAATCATTTCCTCCGCCAGCTCCTGCACCTCCTCCGCAGCGAGTGGCCGCCTCAGGCCTACGACTATCCTTGCCGGATAAATTTGATGGGGACTCTAAGTTTTGCCGTGGCTTTCTTTCACAATGTTCCCTGCACTTGGAGATGATGTCGGACCAGTTTCCTACTGAAAGGTCTAAGGTGGCTTTCGTAGTCAGCCTTCTGTCTGGAAAAGCTCTGTCATGGGCCACACCGCTCTGGGACCGCAATGACCCCGTCACTGCCTCTGTACACTCCTTCTTCTCGGAAATTCGAAGTGTATTTGAGGAACCTGCCCGAGCCTCTTCTGCTGAGACTGCCCTGCTGAACCTGGTCCAGGGTAATTCTTCCGTTGGCGAGTACGCCGTGCAATTCCGTACTCTTGCTTCAGAACTTTCCTGGAATAATGAGGCCCTCTGCGCGACTTTTAAAAAAGGCCTATCCAGCAACATTAAAGATGTTCTGGCCGCACGAGAAATTCCTGCTAACCTACATGAACTCATTCATCTAGCCACTCGCATTGACATGCGTTTTTCCGAAAGGCGTCAGGAGCTCCGCCAGGATATGGACTTTGTTCGCACGAGGCGTTTTTTCTCCCCGGCTCCTCTCTCCTCTGGTCCTCTGCAATCCGTTCCTGTGCCTCCCGCCGTGGAGGCTATGCAAGTTGACCGGTCTCGCCTGACACCTCAAGAGAGGACACGACGCCGCATGGAGAATCTTTGCCTGTACTGTGCCGGTACCGAACACTTCCTGAAGGATTGTCCTATCCGTCCTCCCCGCCTGGAAAGACGTACGCAGACTCCGCACAAAAGTGAGACAGTCCTTGATGTCTACTCTGCTTCTCCACGTCTTACAGTGCCTGTGCGGATATCTGCATCTACCTTCTCCTTCTCTACTATGGCCTTCTTGGATTCCGGATCTGCAGGAAACTTTATTTTGGCCTCTCTCATCAACAGGTTCAACATCCCAGTGACCAGTCTCGCCAGACCTCTTTACATCAATTGCGTTAACAATGAAAGTTTGGACTGTGCCGTGCGTTACCGCACGGAACCCCTCCTAATGTGCATCGGACCTCATCACGAAAGAATTGAGTTTTTGGTCCTCTCCAATTGCACTTCCGAAATTCTCCTTGGACTACCCTGGCTTCAACACCATTCCCCAACCCTGGATTGGTCCACAGGGGAGATCAAGAGTTGGGGTACCTCTTGTTTCAAGGACTGCCTTAAACCGGTTACCAGTACTCCCTGCCGTGATCCTGTGGTTCCCCCTGTAACCGGTCTCCCTAAGGTCTATATGGACTTTGCTGATGTGTTTTGCAAAAAACAAGCTGAGACTCTTCCTCCTCACAGGCCTTATGACTGTCCTATTGACCTCCTCCCGGGCACTACTCCACCCCGGGGCAGAATTTATCCTCTGTCCGCCCCAGAGACTCTTGCTATGTCTGAGTACATCCAGGAAAATTTAAAAAAGGGCTTTATCCGCAAATCCTCCTCTCCTGCCGGAGCCGGATTTTTCTTTGTGTCCAAAAAAGATGGCTCCCTACGCCCTTGCATTGACTACCGCGGTCTTAACAAAATCACGGTAAAGAACCGCTACCCTCTACCTCTTATCTCTGAACTCTTTGATCGCCTCCAAGGTGCCCACATCTTTACCAAACTGGACTTAAGAGGTGCTTATAATCTCATCCGCATCAGAGAGGGGGATGAATGGAAAACGGCATTTAACACTAGAGATGGACACTTTGAGTATCTGGTCATGCCCTTTGGCCTGTGCAACGCCCCTGCCGTCTTCCAAGACTTTGTTAATGAAATTTTTCGTGATCTCTTATATTCCTGTGTTGTTGTGTATCTGGACGATATCCTGATTTTTTCTGCCAACCTAGAAGAACACCGCCAGCATGTCCGCATGGTTCTTCAGAGACTTCGTGACAATCAACTTTATGCCAAGATGGAGAAATGTCTGTTTGAATGTCAATCTCTTCCTTTCCTAGGATACTTGGTCTCTGGCCAGGGACTACAAATGGATCCAGACAAACTCTCTGCCGTCTTAGATTGGCCACGCCCCTCCGGACTCCGTGCTATCCAACGTTTTTTGGGGTTCGCCAATTATTACAGACAATTTATTCCACATTTTTCCACCATTGTGGCTCCTATCGTGGCTTTAACCAAAAAGAATGCCAATCCTAAGTCATGGCCTCCTCAAGCGGAAGACGCATTTAAACAGCTCAAGTCTGCCTTTTTTTCTGCTCCCGTGCTCTCCAGACCTGACCCATCTAAACCCTTCCTATTGGAGGTAGATGCCTCCTCAGTAGGAGCGGGAGCGGTCCTTCTACAAAAAAATTCTTCCGGGCATGCTGTTACTTGTGGTTTTTTTTCTAGGACCTTCTCTCCGGCGGAGAGGAACTACTCCATCGGGGATCGAGAGCTACTAGCCATTAAATTAGCACTTGAGGAATGGAGGCATCTGCTGGAGGGATCAAGATTTCCAGTTATTATTTACACCGATCACAAAAATCTCTCCTATCTCCAGTCTGCCCAACGGCTGAATCCTCGCCAGGCCAGGTGGTCTCTGTTCTTTGCCCGGTTTAATTTTGAAATTCACTTTCGGCCTGCCGATAAGAACATCAGGGCCGATGCTCTCTCTCGTTCCTCGGATGCCTCGGAAGTAGAGCTCTCTCCGCAACACATCATTCCTCCTGACTGCCTGATCTCCACTTCTCCAGCCTCCATCAGGCAAACTCCTCCAGGGAAAACCTTCGTCACTCCACGCCAACGCCTCGGAATCCTCAAATGGGGTCACTCCTCCCATCTCGCAGGCCATGCGGGCATCAAGAAATCCGTGCAACTCATCTCTCGTTTCTATTGGTGGCCGACTCTGGAGATGGATGTTGTTGATTTTGTGCGGGCCTGCACTGTCTGTGCCCGGGATAAGACTCCTCGCCAGAAGCCCGCTGGTCTTCTTCATCCTCTGCCTGTTCCCGAACAACCTTGGTCTCTGATTGGTATGGACTTTATTACAGACTTACCCTCATCCCGTGGCAACACTGTTGTTTGGGTGGTCGTTGATCGATTCTCCAAGATGGCACATTTCATCCCTCTTCCTGGTCTTCCTTCTGCGCCTCAGTTGGCAAAACAATTTTTTGTACACATTTTTCGTCTTCACGGGTTGCCCACGCAGATCGTCTCGGATAGAGGCGTCCAATTCGTGTCAAAATTCTGGAGGGCTCTCTGTAAACAACTCAAGATTAAATTAAACTTTTCTTCTGCTTATCATCCTCAATCCAATGGGCAAGTAGAAAGAATTAACCAGGTCCTGGGTGATTATTTACGGCATTTTGTTTCCTCCCGCCAGGATGACTGGGCAGATCTTCTACCATGGGCCGAATTCTCGTATAACTTCAGAGTTTCGGAATCTTCTTCCAAATCCCCATTTTTCGTGGTGTACGGCCGTCACCCTCTTCCCCCCCTCCCTACTCCCTTGCCCTCTGGTTTGCCCGCTGTGGAGGAAATAACTCGTGATCTTTCCACCATATGGAAAGAGACCCAAAATTCTCTCTTACAGGCTTCATCACGCATGAAGAAGTTTGCTGATAAGAAAAGAAGAGCTCCCCCCATTTTTTCTCCCGGAGACAAGGTATGGCTCTCCGCTAAATATGTCCGCTTCCGTGTTCCCAGCTACAAATTGGGACCACGCTATCTTGGTCCTTTCAAAATTTTGTGCCAGATTAATCCTGTCTCTTATAAACTTCTTCTCCCTTCTTCTCTTCGTATTCCTAATGCCTTTCACGTTTCTCTTCTTAAACCACTCATCATCAACCGTTTCTCTCCTAAACTTATCTCTCCCACTCCTGTCTCCGGTTCTTCAGACATCTTTCCTGTAAAGGAGATACTGGCCTCCAAAAAGGTCAGAGGAAAAACCTTCTTTTTGGTTGACTGGGAGGGCTGTGGTCCTGAAGAGAGATCCTGGGAACCTGAGGACAATATCCTAGATAAAAGTCTGGTCCTCAGGTTCTCAGGCTCCAAGAAGAGGGGGAGACCCAAGGGGGGGGGGGTACTGTTACGCCGAGCGCTCCGGGTCCCCGCTCCTCCCCGGAGCGCTCGCTACACTCTCGCTCCCGCAGCGCCCCGGTCAGATCCACTGACCGGGTGCGCTGCGATACCGCCTCCAGCCGGGATGCGATTCGCAATACGGGTGGCGCCCGCTCGCGATGCGCACCCCGGCTCCCGTACCTGACTCGCTCTCCGTCGGTCCTGTCCCGGCGCGCGCGGCCCCGCTCCCTAGGGCGCGCGCGCGCCGGGTCTCTGCGATTTAAAGGGCCACTGCGCCGCTGATTGGCGCAGTGGTTCTAATCAGTGTGTTCACCTGTGCACTCCCTATGTATACCTCACTTCCCCTGCACTCCCTCGCCGGATCTTGTTGCCATTGTGCCAGTGAAAGCGTTCCCTTGTATGTTCCTAGCCTGTGTTCCAGACCTCCTGCCGTTGCCCCTGACTACGATCCTTGCTGCCTGCCCCGACCTTCTGCTACGTCCGACCTTGCTTCTGTCTACTCCCTTGTACCGCGCCTATCTTCAGCAGTCAGAGAGGTTGAGCCGTTGCTAGTGGATACGACCTGGTCACTACCGCCGCAGCAAGTCCATCCCGCTTTGCGGCGGGCTCTGGTGAACACCAGTAGTGACTTAGAACCGGTCCACTAGCACGGTCCACGCCAATCCCTCTCTGGCACAGAGGATCCACCTCCTGCCAGCCGGCATCGTGACAGCTACTTTAAAAGAAATGGTAGGCTGAAGTCACTGCAGCTAGGAGGAGGGCAGCAGGACAGCAGAGGACAGTAAATACCGCCAGTTTGGGTGCTCCACTGCTCCTGTGGACCGGGCACCTACTGCTATAGGTCCCCAGACCGGAGGAGCCATGGAGCACCAAAGGGAGGAACTATATATGGGGGCAGTTCAGGGGCCTACAGCTATATTTGGCAGCACAGAGGGGTCCTAACTACTATATGGGGACACAAAGTGGGCACTATTACTGTGTGGAGTAATATACACGGGGTGTTTGTAAATAGGTGAGTATTGTACTGGAGAAAGAAGCCTAAAATGTTTGGCTGATTCTATAGAGAAGTCTTGTCTGGGAAAAATCTTAATGACGGTCTAGTCCAGATAGTGAAGAAAAGTAAAAGTAAACAACTTCTATCAGATGAGAAGTCACCTGTAAATTGGGGGATTGGGGAGATAGGGAGAGGTGCAGGGACCCTGGGGAGAGGATATGGAGTATATATATAAAAATGTCTCTAATATGGGGGTACAATTTTTGGGAATGGGCTGTACCACTGGTCTAAATGGTTTGCACAGAATTTATGTATTAGCTGATTAATTTTTTTTGCTCTCTGTGTGCCACAGTGTAGATATTTACGTGTGATTTATTGTGAGCAATTTTTTTTAAAACTGCACAAAATTATCCACATATATACTCTGCCTCTGACCAGGCACAGTTTTTTAAAGGTAAAGGGGTGATTTTTATTTATTTATTTATTTTTTAAAGCAAAATGTATAAAGAAGATTGCACATGTTTAAAATTCCATGGGCAACAACAGTAAAAACAAAAGAATCCCCCAAAACATGAAAGTGATAAATTTCCCCCATTGGGTCTTGAAAGTCAACATGCCTGATCCTTGTTCCCCCTGACATCATCTTGGGAGACCCACACACATGTAACATAATCTTTAGATTGTTGGCGGTCTGATCTCTGTGACCCTTGCTTAATTGGGGACCCTAGCTCCTAATCCCTCCCCACCGGTGTTTTTATTTTTGCAGTCTGAAGTGGATACCGCACTAGACTATTAATGGGTACCTTTCATCAAAAAAACTTGATATATTATAGATTAATGTATGCAGAATAACTTTCCAATAGCATGCTATTAAAAAATATGCTTCTTTCTATTTTCTTTCCACTTTGAAAAAATGACCACTAGGGGTCTCCCTACCAGTCCTGGCCGGAAGCCTTTTTAATAGATTTCAGACTCATGCTGGAGTCCTAAATCTCAGACTGCAGCCGGGACACAGACAAGCTCAGCACTGCTCCCTGCCTTTAAAGAAATAAGACGACATGTTAATTGCAAGCAGCATTGCACATTCGGGGCTGTCACATCACGCTCCTATTGCATTACACAGCTCATTACACACTCACTCTGCGCTGCTGATTATAATCAATGTGACCGCAGCAGAGCTGTGTGCGCTTCAAAACAATGCAAAAGTCACCTGGCTCTTATTGTTCTTGTTATTGTTTTTATATGCCTCCTGACAGCCCCAATTATAGGCATCGCCCCAAATCCTTCCATTGTGATCAAACACAGTAACCAGGCCCCCGCCAGAATATGGAGTTTTATTGATAGCTCTAAACTGAGACTAAACAACATTAGAGGCTTTTCAGAGGAATCACATAATGAAATATTCTGCATTTCAATTCTTCACTATTGTCAAGATGTCTTGTTTGCTGTCAATGAATTTAAACACTCTTGTTTACGTCAAGAGGCAAAGTGTAAAGATGGATGGCTTGTTAAGGCTATGTTCACACTAGGGATCGACCGATATCGTTTTTTTCGGGACGATACCGATAATCTGTGGCCTTTCAGGCTGATAGCCGATAACTTATACCGATATTCCGGTATAAGTTATTGGCTATTTCCAGCCCCCCCCCCCCCCCTCCCGGTCCTGAAAAAGAGGCTGCAGATCATTGATTTAAAGCGGGCTGCAGATCATTGATTTCACCGGGGTACCCCTTTAAGTCCTGGGAAATTGAGTCAGTAGGGCCCTGTGAGCTGTTGATATCCCAAGCCCTGGCGGGAGTCATAGTGAGGCCTGTGAGGACTACATGAGCCCTTCAGCCCTGAATGCATGTAAGTGGCCTGTACATTGTAGAATATTGGTCTGAATGGGAGCCAGTCCTGTTAACCAATGAACTTGAGGTATATGCTGGACAAATGCAGGAGATCTCTTTTAGTAGAAGTGTATCAGTAAAAGTTTAACAGGAGTCTTGTTAAAGGGGTACTCCCGTGGAAAACTTTTTTTTTTTAAATCAACTGGTGCCAGAAAGTTAAACAGATTTGTAAATCACTTCTATTAAAAAATCTTAATCCTTCCTGTACTTTTTAGGGGCTGTATACTAAAGAGATGCATTTTCTCTGATGTCATGACCACAGTGCTCTCTGCTGACATCTCTGTCCATTTTAGGAACTGTCCAGAGTAGGAGAAAATCCCCATAGCAAACATATGCTGCTCTGGACAGTTCCTAAAATGGAACGCAGAGGTCAGCAGAGAGCACTGTGGTCATGACATCAGAGCAAATGCACTTCTTTTTTTGGGATTTCTCTTTAGTATACAGCTCCTAAAAAGTACTGGAAGGATTAAGATTTTTTAATAGAAGTGATTTACAAATCTGTTTAACTTTCTGGCACCAGTTGATTTAAAAAAAAAAGTTTTCCACGGGAGTACCCCTTTAAAGTGAGCGGAGAGACAAGAACATGGGCTGGGTCTGTGAGATTGTTCTTAAATATGGCACAATGTACATTGAACCCACACTGACACAAGCAGTAGGGATTCATTTTCTGAAAGGTAGTGACTTTAACCCCTTAAGGACCAGGTTTTGTTTTTCGTTTTCGCACTTTAACCCCTTAACGACGCAGAACGTATATTTACGTCCTGCGCCGGCTCCCGCGATATGAAGCGGGATCGCGCCGCGATCCCGCATCATATCGCGTCGGTCCCGGCGCTAATCAACGGCCGGGACCCGCGGCTAATACCACACATCGCCGATCGCGGCGATATGCGGTATTAACCCTTTAGAAGCGGCGGTCAAAGCTGACCGCCGCTTCTAAAGTGAAACTGAAAGTGACCCGGCTGCTCAGTCGAGCTGTTCGGGACCGCCGCGGTGAAATCGCGGTGTCCCGAACAGCTGACCGGACACCGGGAGGGCCCTTGCCTGCCTCCTCGGTGTCCGATCGACGAATGACTGCTCCGTACCTGAGATCCAGGCAGTAGCAGTCAAGCGCCGATAATGCTGATCACAGGCGTGTTAATACACGCCAGTGATCAGCATAGGAGATCAGTGTGTGCAGTGTTATAGGTCCCTATGGGACCTATAACACTGCAAAAAATAAAAAATAAAAAAAAGTGTTAATAAAGGTCATTTAACCCCTTCCCTAATAAAAGTTTGAATCACCCCCCTTTTCCCATAAAAAAAATAAAACAGTGTAAAAAAATAAATAAATAAACATATGTGGCATCGCCGCGTGCGTAAATGTCCGAACTATAAAAATATATCATTAATTAAGCCGTACGGTCAATGGCGTACGCGCAAAAAAATTAAAAAGTCCAAAAAAGCGTATCTTGGTCACTTTTTATAACATTAAAAAATGAATAAAAAGTGATCAAAAAGTCCGATCAAAACAAAAATCATACCAATAAAAACTTCAGATCACGGCGCAAAAAATGAGTCCTCATACCGCCCCGTACGTGGAGAAATAAAGTTATAGGGGTCAGAAGATGACATTTTTAAACGTATAAATTTTCCTGCATGTAGTTATGATTTTTTCCAGAAGTGCGACAAAATCAAATCTATATAAGTAGGGTATCATTTTAACCGTATGGACCTACAGAATAATGATAAGGTGTAATTTTTACCGAAATATGCACTGCGTAGAAACGGAAGCCCCCAAAAGTTACAAAATGGCGTTTTTTTTTCCGATTTTGTCGCACAATGATTTTTTTTTTCCTTTTGCCGTGCATTTTTGGGTAAAATGACTAATGTCACTGCAAAGTAGAATTGGCGACGCAAAAAATAAGCCATAATATGGATTTTTAGGTGGAAAATTTAAAGGGTTATGATTTTTTTATAGGTAAGGAGGAAAAAACAAAAGTGCAAAAACGGAAAAACCCTGAGTCCTTAAGGGGTTAAATTTTTTTCCTCCTTACCTTTAAAAAATCATAACTCTTTCAATTTTGCACCAAAAAATCCATATGAGGGCTTATTTTTTGCGCCACCAATTCTACTTTGTAATGACATCAGTCATTTAACCCAAAGATCTACGACGAAACGGGAAAAAAAATCATTGTGCGACAAAGTTGAAGAAAAAACACAATTTTGTAACTTTTGGTTACAGTACATTTTTCGGTAAAAATGACAGCTTATCTTTATCCTGTAGGTCCATATGATTAAAATGATACCCTACTTATATAGGTTTGCTTTTGTCGTACCTCTGTAAAAAATCCTACGTGCAGGAAAATTTATACGTTTAAAATTGTCATCTTCTGACCCCTATAACTTTTTTATTTTTCCACGTATGGGGCGGTTTGAGGGCTAATTTTTTGTGCCATGATCGGACTTTTTGATCGCTTTTTATTCATTTTTTCATTATATAAAAAGTGACCAAAAATACGCTATTTTGGACTAGTTTAATTAACAATATATTTTTATAATTCGGACATTTCCGCATGCGGCGATACCACATATGTTTATTTTTATTTACACAGTTTTTTTTTTAAATGGGAAAAGGGGGGTGATTCAAACTTTTATTAGGGAAGGGGTTAAATGATCTTTATTCACTTTTTTTTAAAACTTTTTTTTTGGCAGTGTTATAGCTCCCATAGGGACCTATAACACTGCACACACTGATCTTTTACATTGATCAATGGTTTCTCATAGGAAACCATTGATCAATGATTCTGCCGCTTGACTGCTCATGCCTGGATCTCAGGCACTGAGCAGTCATTTGGCGATCGGACATCAGGAGGCAGGTAAGGGGCCCCTTCTCGTGTCCTACAGCTGTTCGGGATGCCGTGATTTCACCGCGGCGGTCCCGAACAGCCCACTGAGCTTGCCGGGGGTAGTTTAGTTTCACTTTAGACACGGCGATCAACTTTGAACGCTGCGTCTAAAGGGTTAATAGTGCGCGGCACCGAGATCAGTGTCACGCGCTATTAGACACGGGTCGCGGCCGTTGTTAGAGGCTGGGCCCGACCCCATATGAGGCCGTGGCCTCGCGTTATATAAAGGGAGCAGACTCAGTGCGTACAGGTACGCCCTTGGTCCTTAACAGGTTAAAGGGGTGCTCCACTGGAAAAAAAAAAAAAATTTTGTTTTAATCAACTGGTGCCAGAAAGTTAAACAGATTTGTAAATTACTTCTATTAAAAAATCTTAATCCATCCAGTACTTATCAGCTGCTGTATGATTCACAGGAAGTTCTTTTCCTTTTGAATTTCTTTTCTGCCTGACCACAGTGCTCTCTGCTGACATCTCTGTCCATTTTAGGAACACAGTGGATAGAGCATCACTCAAACCCCATCCACAGTGAGGAATCGCAGCTTTGGATCATGAAACATTTAAGTACTGTGCCTTCAGGGGACTGCTTTGCAGCCATCAAGCTCAGTGTACCATATGTTTGTTTGCAGCAATTAAAGTGTACCTGTCGTTAGCAAAAACTTTTTATATAATGTAGATAATATCATTATAAGTATATTTGTAATATACATTGGTTAAAATGTGTATATTTTGGGGTGAAAAAATGCTGTCCCTACAGCTATTGCCTGTGTGTCTCTCTGCAGAGATAAAATACAGGAAATGAGGGCAGGATAAGCAGGTCTCTGTGCAGGCTACTGGCTTGTCAATCATCATGCTGTGTAAGCTGGGAGCATGTCACCGAGCCTCACTGCCCAGAGCCCTGTTTGTCCTCAATCTACAGAGCCCTGCTTGTCCTAAGTGTACAAAGCCCTGCTTGTCCTCAGTGTACAGAGCCCTGCTTGTCCTCAGTGTACAGAGCCCTGCTTGTCCTCAGTGTACAGAGCCCCGCTTTTCCTCAGTGTACAGAGACCTTCTTGTCCTCAGCGTATAGAGCCCTGCTTGTCCTCAGTGTACAGAGCCCTGCTTGTCCTCAGTGCACAGAGCCCCGCTTGTCCTCGGTGTACAGAGCCCTGCTTGTCCTCGGTGTACAGAGCCCTGCTTGTCCTCGGTGTACAGAGCCCTGCTTGTCCTCGGTGTACAGAGCCCTGCTTGTCCTCGGTGTACATAGCCCTGCTTGTCCTCGGTGTACAGAGCCCTGCTTGTCTTCTGTGTACAGAGACCTTCTTGTCCTCAGTGTACAGAGCCCTGCTTGTCCTCAGTGTACAGAGCCCTGCTTGTCCTCAGTGCACAGAGCCCTGCTTGTCCTCAGCGCACAGAGCCCCGCTTGTCCTCGGTGTACAGAGCCCCGCTTGTCCTCGGTGTACAGAGCCCTGCTTGTCCTCGGTGTACAGAGCCCTGCTTGTCCTCAGTGTAGAGTGTTCTGCTTGTCCTCACTGCACAGAGCTCTGTTTGTCCTCAGTGTACAGAGCCCTGCTTGTCCTCAGTGTACAGAGCCCTGCTTGACCTCAGTGTACAGAGCTCTGCTTGACCTCAGTGTACAGAGCCCTGCTTGTCCTCAGTGTATAGAGCCCTGCTTGTCCTCAGTGTACAGAGCATTGCTTGTTCACCCACACTTCCTGTATTTGGACTCCTCACAGACACACAGACAATAGCTGCAGGGACAAAAATATACACATTTTCTAATCATAATGTTATTTTCTACATTATATAAAAAGTTTTTGCTAATAAAAGGTACACTTTTAACTTGTGAATAATTAAACTGCTACTCACTATGTTTTTCAAACTTTCTTTAGAGGAACTCTGTAAGTGACCCTTACATGCTCAGACAGGAGTGTATTGATATTGTGTGTGTATAGAAGGGCTTAAAGGGGTTCTCCACCATAAGGTGATTTTAGTATGTACCTGGCAGACAGTAATGGACATGATTAGGAAGGATCTGTGCTTGTCTTTGGGCTAAATGGCTATGTTGTGAGATTACCACAACGCTGTGGCTATCATTTTGTGAACTGGCTATTTCCTATTGGAGTTTCCTTCTTCAACCCCCATAGTTCCTTGTTTGTATGTAAGAGGTCACTTTTCTCACTCCCACACATCAGGCACCCCACCCATAGAAACTCAAATGAGCTGTGTACTATTCAATAGACCAGTGTTTTCTAACCAGGGTGCCTACAGATGTTGCAAAAATACAATTACTTGCAGAATGATCTCTCTCCCACCCAGCGGTTGCTCCACCCATTGAAGCAGGACAGACTACCTGACTAGTGATGTAATGTCTCGGCATGCACTGCAACCTGGGAAAACCTGAGACAACAGTAATTTTTTATGCTGTTAAAGAAAAATAAATAACTTTGGGGCAAAAAAAAATCACAGAATACTCCTTTAAGTCCTGCAGGAATGCATGGGAACGGAATCCCACACTTTTTTTCTCAGGACTTGACCCCTGGTGTAGAGGTGGCTGTTGGGCTTATCAATTCTAAAAATGATGCATGATAGTTGGTGGTCTGTATTAAAGATTTCACATTGGAGCTCAGGAGCTTTAAGTTAAAGGGGTACTCCGCCCCTAGACATCTTATTCCCTATCCCAAGGATGATGTCTGATCGTGAGGATCCTGCCGCTGGGGCTCCCAGCGATCTCCTTGCTGCACCAGGCGTTCGTTTAGAGCGTCGGGTGCAGTGCTGGAGCGCCTGAGGCTCATGACATCAAGGCCATGCCCCTCAATGCAAGTCTATGGGAGGGGGTGTGACACGCCCCCTCCCATAGACTTGCATTGAGGAGGCATGGCTGTGACATCATGAGTGGGGCGTGACTGTGATGCCACGAGCCTGCATTGCCAGTCATCCGGCACGGAGAGAAGTTCCCTCCGCGCACTGGATGTCTGGGGTCCCGCAGCCGAGATAAGGGATAAGATGTCTAGGGGCGGAGTACCCCTTTAAGTGTGTATCTGTAATGGATGGGTGACATAATAAAACCCAGAAATCCTTTTTGAACTTGTGGCAAAGGGTGTGATGCAAAGGGCAGATGGAATTACCCTAGGAGCAGATGGCATTAACCCCTAGTATTCCTGACGCCAGGGAGTGGTTTATCCTCAATACCACCTAAGGTATACTGCTAGATCCTGGGCTAGTCATGGGGGGCAATAATGACTCTGATGCCAATTTACGAATAACGGTAACTTTACTGAGGGTAGACAGATGGTAAAGTTTATACAGTTCAGCCAGGGCCCACGGAGGTGACCAGTGACTCAGAGACCTTAAAGGAGTAGTCCAGTGGTGAACAACTTATCTCCTATCCTAAGGATAGGGGATAAGTTGCAGATCGCGGGGGTCCGACCACTGGGGCCCCCTGCGATCTCCTGTACAGAGCCCCGACAGCCCGCGGGAAGGCGGCGTGTCGACCTCCGCACGAAGCGGCGGCCGACACGCCCCCTCAATACAACTCTATGGCAGAGCCGGACCGCTGCCTTCGGCAATCTCCGGCTCTGCCATAGAGATGTATTGAGGGGGCGTGTCGGCCGCCGCTTCGTGCGGGGGTCGACACCCGCTATCTGGCCGGAGAGCCTTGCCCCCGTACAGAGAGATCGCAGGGGGCCCCAGCGGTCGGACCCCCCGCGATTTCAAACTTATCCCCTATCCTTAGGATAGGGGATAAGTTTTTCACTACTGGACTACCGCTTTAAGGGCTTGCTGGGACAAGTCACATGGTGAAAAGGCTTAAAGTGACAATGCTTTCTGAACACATTACATGGTATAATACATTAGAAACACATTTACATGGGGGGGGGGGCAGATGCAAGGGAGGCTCAGGGGACACTGTAGAGAGGCTGCCTGACAGGACAGCAAGGGTACGGGGTAACAACTCCCATACTGGGCCACCACACACTGCTGAGTGAATATGGCTCCCAGAATAAAGATAGATAGATAGATAGATAGAGAGAAGCCTTACCCCACACCAGACAGAAGTCTGCAGAACAAAAATGTCCCATATCCTTGAACGAACGAGGAAAAGAAGGCAAACACGCTGTTGACAGATAAGGAGATGAGCAAGCACTGTCTTCTTCCGATACGGTCAGACAATCCTCCCCACATGAATGCTCCTACCATCATACCCAGATACACAATGAGACCTGTAAACAAATGAAAAAATATATATATTACTCATAATCCAGCACTTTATAATGCACTTTGTATAGCACAGTGGTCACAATTCCGTAACATGGGTCGTGTCTTGTTTTGCAGCATTCAAGTAAATAGGACTGACCTGCCCATACAATCTGGTGTTCCTGCGTCAACAATGAAGGGGGGTGCACTACTTGCTAGAGCAGTGTTTCCTAGGGTGCCTCCAGCTATTGCAAAACTACAATTCCCAACATGTCCAGACAGCCAAGGTGCCTCCAGCTATTGCAAAACTACAATTCCCAACATGTCCAGACAGCCAAGGTGCCTCCAGCTGTTGCAAAACTACAACTCCCAGCATGCCCCGGACAGCCGTTGGCTGTCCGGGCATGCTGGGAATTGTAGTTTTGCAATAGCTGGAGGCACCCTGGTTGGGAAAAACTGTGCTAGAGAGCCGCTGTCTCTTGGTCTTCGGCTGTTCTCTGCATTTGTATCCTATGTAGTTTCTCTTACACAGAATACTGCTATGATCGCTCGGGGGATGCTTCCGATTGTATAACCTAAGACCTGTTCTGTCATCTGGTCCCTTCTGGGTCTCAATCACAGAACCTGGATTAGTTTCTTCTTTACAGACATCATTGTGGTAGCCCTTGGGGGGGGTAATAGTAGTTGGGGTATAGTTGCGGTAGATGAGGGGTTAATGTTAACCCTATAGTTCGTGACGCCAGGCTGAGGGCTAGTATGCTGAGGTAATTCTCCGGCCTATCGCCGCCCTTCCCAGTAACGATAGGTGCATGCATAAAATGACTGAAGGTCCACAAGGTAGTTGAACTTGAACTTGGATAACTTTACTTAAAGGGGTACTCCGGTGAAAACCTTTTTTCTTTTAAATCAACTGGTGGCAGAAAGTTAAACATATTTGTAAATTACTTCAATTAAAAAATCGTAATCCTTCCTGTACTTATTAGCTGCTGAATACTACAGAGGAAATTCTTTTCTTTTTGGAATGCTCTCTGATGACATCACGAGCACAGTTCTCTCTGCTGACATTATTATTATAATTATAACGCTTTATTTATTGTTGTCCTTAGTGGGATTTGAACCCAAGTCCCCAGCACTGCAAGGCAGCAGTGCTAACCACTTAGCCACCATGCTGCCCTTAGCATACATGTGCTATACATGTGCTATACATGTGCTATGCATGTGCTATGCATGTGCTATGCATGGTTGCTAAAATGGACAGAGATGTCAGCAGAGAGCACTGTGTTCGGGATGTCATCAGTGTTCCAAAAAGAAAGGAATTTCCTCTGTAGCACTCAGCAGCTAATAAGTACTGGAAGGATTAAGATTTTTTAATGGAAGTAATTTACAAATATGTTTAAAGGGTACCTCTCATCAAAAAAACTTTTGATATATTATAGATTAATGTATGCAGAATAACTTTACAATTGCATGTTATTAAAAAAAATATGCTTCTTTCTATTTAATTTTCCACTTTGAAGAAATTACCACTAGGGGTCTCCCTACCATTCCTGGCAGCAAGCATTTCAGACTCATGCTGGAGTCCTAAACACTACGAGCTGCCAGTCTGCTTTGTTCACAAAGGAGAACACTCAGAGCTGCCAGCCTGCTTTGTTCACAGCCTGTTTGGCTGTGAACAAAGCAGGCTGGCAGCTCTGAGTGTTTAGGACTCCAGCATGAGTCAGAAATGCTTGCTGACAGGACTGATCGGGAAAAATACAATAGAAAGAAGCATATTTCTCATTAACATGCTATTGGAAAGTTATTCAACATTCATTAATCTAAAATATATCAAAAGTTTATTTGATGAGAGGTACCCTTTAACTTTCTGCCACCAGTTGATTTAAAAGAAAAAAGGTTTTCACCGGAGTACCCCTTTAAAGGCTTGCTGTACATCCAATGAACAGTAACAGTCTCGTTAATACAGTCTCTATACAGTTCAATGACTGACAGTTGTTGCGGACCTTGACTTCAAGTCTCTGAATTTAGGGTAATTTGTGAAGATCCATCCGGATTTAGGGGATAGATAAGGTCCGGTGATCTTGCAGAGTGCTAAGGGATTGATACACTCACGATTCTGAATAGATCAGCCATTGCCGCAAGGCTCGGGCCTAACTCACTGCGGGAGATAGCTGCGCAGATCCTGCTTGTTTGACAGCCCGGGAACAAGAGAGAGAGCAATGGCCGCCGCTCCCTTATATGGGCAGGGCCGTTTTGGATTGGTCCGAGTAACTGTCACTCACTGTTACAGGGAGTGATGGGAGAAATACGTCATAGGGACCTCCGAAGGTCCTTAAGCAATAAACCATAAAGTTCACCTTGATCACGTGACCCGCAGATCCTGCTACACTATGTAGAGGTAATTAACCAATTATATAGATTTGTACAATCCTATATATATAAATCTTAAATAATTACTAGATAACTAATACCTAGATGAGAGGTGACTAGGGGTGGGCTAGACAATAAGGACCCCCACGTCCTAGGGACTCTGGCTATGGGGACCTATACATACAGGTACCGGATAGGATGCGGAACCGGGACACCACATCATGATTTGTTATATAAAGATATGTTTGTATATTATTGCATATTATTGACATCTATTACAAAAAGTTACTAAGGAATTGCAACATGCGCACGGGATAAGAGTGCTGGACAAGCAGTGTGAAGGATCCAAAAGTTTATTCACCCATAATGCAATGCGTTTCTCAGCAAAGCTGTTTCATCAGACATGATGCCTGATGAAACAGCTTTGCTGAGAAACGCGTTGCATTATGGGTGAATAAACTTTTGGATCCTTCACACTGCTTGTCCAGCGCCCTTATCCCGTCGCCCTGTTGGAGGTACTTCTTATTGCAATATAGTATACTAGGTGGATGGAAGAAGATGAGGTATCAGGGTAAAATCACAAATTGCAGATTTGAGGTTTGGATAGAACAGCATAAAGTTGTAGCAATTTACAACTAAAACCTGGCATTATAAACCTGGAGTTGGTCCTGGGTAGTGCCCCTACTGGCCGCCCCCACCGGTGAAATATTTGGCTTATTCTAGAGATAGTTTTCAGGATTCCATTAGTGATGAATCAGTTAAAGGGGTAGAAATTTTATTTAATTTTTTTTTCAAATCAACTGGTGCCAGAAAGTTAAACAGATTTGTATATGACTTCTATAAAAAAATCTTAATTCTTCCAGTACTTATTAGCTGCTGAATACTACAGAGGAAATTATTTTCTTTTTGAATTTCTTTTCTGTCTTGACCACAGTGCTCTCTGCTGACACCTCTGCCCGTATCAGAAACTGTCCAGAGCAGGAGAAAATCCCCATAGCAAACCTGTACTGCTCTGGACAGTTCCTGACATGGACAGAGGTGTCAGCAGAGAGCACTGTGGACAAGACCAAAAAAGAAATGTAAAAAGAAAAGAATGTCCTCTGTAGTATACAGCTGCTAATAAGTACCGAAAGGATTGAGATTCTTAAATGGAAGTCATTTACAAATCTATTTAACTTTCTGGCAACAATTTATAAAAAAAAATGTAAAAAACAAGTTTTCCACCAGAGTACCCCTTTAATGCTCCTAGTAGTTACTGTATATTCATTCCTTCTCAAGGTGTAAGCAGTAAAGGTGCCGTGATCACCAGACCCAGCCGGTATAATATTCTTGCACATTCCCGCATCAGGCAGCTCCACATTAAGCTTTAACAAGGAGCATTTCTCACCATGGGACCACAGGAGGTCAGAGAGGTTTATGTACAGCCAATTGCATCTTCATTCCCTTCGCATTGAACACTTACTTTGCACATTTCCCATAAGAACTGCCCTTTGTAAGTCTTTATGAGAATTGTATAACCATTGGCTTTCTGATCCCTGATCTGAACATGTTAGCAAATGATCTGAAATGTCACTAGGGGTACTTTTTTAAATCAACTGGTGCCAGAAAGTTAATCAGATTTGTAAATTACTTCTATAAAAAAAATCATAATCCTTCCAGTACTTATTAGCTGCTGAATACTACAGTGGAAATTCTTTTCCGTTTGAAACACAGAGCTGTCTGCTGACATCACGAGCACAGTGCTCTCTGCTGACATCTCTGTCCATTTTAGGAACTGTCCAGAGTAGGAGAAAATCCCCATAGCAAACATATGCTGCTCTGGACAGTTCCTAAAATGGACAGAGAGGTCAGTAGAGAGCACTGTGCTCGTGATGTCAGCAGACAGCTCTGTGTTTCAAAAAGAAAATAATTTCTGCTGTAGTATTCAGCAGCTAATAAGTACTGGAAGGATTAAGATTTTTTTAATAGAAGTAATTTACAAATCTGTTTAACTTTCTGGCACCAGTTGATTTAAAAAAAAAAAAAAGTTTTCCACCGGAGTCCCCCTTTCATGGCGGAAAGGTGCAACCTAAAAGCAATTCATAGTTAAGCTACAATTATTAAAACTGCAGTGACAGTGTTCCAAAATACGTTAAAAAAAAACCTGTGTGGAAACCTAGCCTATTGCTGACAAAGGTAAAGCCCAATTGGAGAAAAGAAATAAGAGAAAACTTTCGAGTAAGACATAAGACATCCAGCTGAAAGCACTCAGGACCGGTAACGAAAAAGAAAATAGACCAAATATCTAAGATCAAGTTAGGGAACAAGTGAAAGCAGTGGGGCTCCTTAAAGGGGTACTCCGGTGGAATTTTTTTATTTCATTTTTTTTTTAAATCAACTGGTGCCAGAAAGTTAAACAGATTTGTAAATTACTTCTATTAAAAAATCTTAATCCTTCCAGTATGTATTAGCTGTTGAATACTACAGAGGAAATTATTTCTTTTTGGACCACAGTGCTCTCTGCTGACATCTCTATCCATTTTAAGAATTGTCCAGAGTAGGAGAAAATCTCCATAGCAAACCTACCGTATATACTCGAGTATAAGCCGACCCGAATATAAGCCAAGGCCCCTAATTTCACCCCAAAAAAACAGGAAAAGTTATTGACTCGACTATAAGCCTAGGGTGGAAAATAAATCATCGCCCCATGTCATTACCCAGACCCCAGTCATCATCCCCCCCCCCCCCCCCTTCATTATCACTGCCTGTCAATCCCTTCAGCCATCGGCTGTCCGGGCATGCTGGTAGTTGTAGTTTTGAAACATCTGGAGGTCCGCAGGTTGAAGACCAGTGCCTGCCCCGGACTAGTGACGTTGCCTTGACGATGCTGCACAGGGACGTTCATGCGCGTCCCTGTGCGTCGTCGTCAAGGCAACATCACTAGTCCGGGGCCGGGCCCTGAGCGCGGAGAAGAGGGACCCTCCGGTTAAAATGGACACCCTGGAACGACTAACCCTCCCCACCGGACGGTCCCTGCAGCATAGATGGCCCGGACCAGCTCACCCTTCCTTCCCACCAAGGGGAGGTGAGAAGAAAACTAAAGGGGGGGTCTGGATGATGATGAAGGCCGCAGTGGTCTTCAACCTGCGGACCTCCAGAGGTTTCAAAACTACAACTCCCAGCATGCCCGGACAGCCGATGGCTGTCCGGACATGCTGGAAGTTGTAGTTTTGCAACATCTGGAGGTCCGCAGGTTGAAGACCACTGAGAAGGGATTGACAGGCGGAGAGTTCACTCGAGTATAAGCCGAGGGGGGCGTTTTCAGCACGAAAAATCGTGCTGAAAAACTCGGCTTATACTCGAGTATATACGGTATGCTGCTCTGGACAGTTCCTAAAATGGACAGAGATGTCAGCAGAGAGCACTGTGCTCGTGATGTCAGCCGAGAGCTCTGTGTTCCAAAAAGAAAAGAATTTCCTCTGTAGTATTCAGCAGCTAATAAGTACTGTACGGATTAAGATTTTTTAATAGAAGTAATTTACAAACCTGTTTAACTTTCTGGCACCAGTTGATTTAAAAAATAAATAAATAATAATTCCACCCTAGTACCCCTTTAAAATAATAAAACAGAGGGTCCTGTTGCCTGAAAGAATATATGAAAGAAGGAGTGCAAAATATCCAAGAGGAAAAGAAAAAACGAATAAAAAAAAACGAAAAGAGAGAGCTATTCTGGCATTCTAAATTGTGGGAAACAGGCTGGACCCAGCCAAGACTGAAGTTCATGTCTTGTTCAACCAACAATTCCCAATATTCCTAACATATTCATAACATAACAAAGTGACTTCCCATCATGTTCTGGGGCATGGAGGTTACGGTAATGTCCGCAACACATTCCATCTAGATCAGAAGAGAATCCTGACAGACTACAGAACAGGACTAGTTTAGGGCCACATCCTCTAAATGACCCATGGTGCTAGGTCCGGGTATTATGTGATGGAGTTGGTCAGCAGGGGGCACTCTTTACCACCTAATAAACAAGAACTGCTGGCTGGACTACTTTACCATTACATTTCTTGGTTTGTGGGATAAAGTTTCTGCAGCACATTCCCAAGAGGTCATCCAAAGAGATCTCAAAACCACCATCCTGATGACCAGAGAAGAGCACAATAAATTACAATTTCAGGCTTTTCCTCAATGTCTTCTGTAGTAAAACAAAAGCCATAGACTTTGTGAGGACTCCTGGTTGTGTATGTTGCATTAGAACTGATCCATGCTTAAAGGAATACTCCGCTGCTCAGCGTTTGGAACAAAACGTTCCGAACGCTTAGAGCCGGCTCCGGGAGCTCGTGACGTCATAGTCCCGCCCCCTAATGATGTCACACCCTGCCTCCTCAATGCAAGTCTATGGGAGGGGGCGTGACGGCCGTCACGCCCCCTCCCATAGACTTGCATTGAGGGGGCGGAGTACCCCTTTAACCAAAAGGGGTACTCCGCATTGAGAGCAGCGGAGTACTCCCTACAACCAAAAGGAGGTTTGCCTTTTCTGTCATGATGCACATCGTTGTTATGGGAGGAAGTCCTTTTCATGGCAATACAAGTCGAAAATCTGGTCCTTGAACATAAGCCAAGATATGTAGCCTTTGACTATGTAAAAAGCAGCCTTACCGATTAGGAGTACATGGGGACGAATTGAAACACCCAGCTGTTAAAAATGTATCCCCCTATGCACAGGAAAGGGGAAACTTGCCTGATCACGGGGAGGCTAACCTACCGAACAGACCCCAAGTCATCTCAGGAGTGACAGTCCACTCACTATTCGCAGTGGTGTCCCACCTCAGTCGGTGATTGGCTGAGTGCATCGGCAGTGGCATTTCCAGAGTTCATATTTTTGGGGTTGGGGGGGAATTATCAAGCGCTACATACTGTACATGCCAAAAAGATATAACAGTGCAGCACACTGTGCAACCAGGGTATAATAGTAACCCCTTACTGTGCCGCCAGGATATCATAGCACCACACACTGTGCCACTAGGATATAATAGTAACCCCTTACTGTGCCGCCAGGATATCATAGCACCACACACTGTGCCACTAGGATATAATAGTAACCCCTTACTGTGCCGCCAGGATATCATAGCACCACACACTGTGCCACTAGGATATAATAGTAACCCCTTACTGTGCCGCCAGGATATCATAGCACCACACACTGTGCCACCAGGATATAATAGTAACCCCTTACTGTGCCGCCAGGATATCATAGCACCACACACTGTGCCACCAGGATATAATAGTAACCCCTTACTGTGCCGCCAGGATATCATAGCACCACACACTGTGCCACCAGGATATAATAGTAACCCCTTACTGTGCCGCCAGGATATCATAGCACCACACACTGTGCCACTAGGATATAATAGTAACCCCTTACTGTGCCGCCAGGATATCATAGCACCACACACTGTGCCACTAGGATATAATAGTAACCCCTTACTGTGCCGCCAGGATATCATAGCACCACACACTGTGCCACTAGGATATAATAGTAACCCCTTACTGTGCCGCCAGGATATCATAGCACCACACACTGTGCCACCAGGATATAATAGTAACCCCTTACTGTGCCGCCAGGATATCATAGCACCACACACTGTGCCACCAGGATATAATAGTAACCCCTTACTGTGCCGCCAGGATATCATAGCACCACACACTGTGCCACTAGGATATAATAGTAACCCCTTACTGTGCCGCCAGGATATCATAGCACCACACACTGTGCCACTAGGATATAATAGTAACCCCTTACTGTGCCGCCAGGATATCATAGCACCACACACTGTGCCACCAGGATATAATAGTAACCCCTTACTGTGCCGCCAGGATATCATAGCACCACACACTGTGCCACCAGGATATAATAGTAACCCCTTACTGTGCCGCCAGGATATCATAGCACCACACACTGTGCCACTAGGATATAATAGTAACCCCTTACTGTGCCGCCAGGATATCATAGCACCACACACTGTGCCACTAGGATATAATAGTAACCCCTTACTGTGCGGCCAGGATATCATAGCACCACACACTGTGCCACTAGGATATAATAGTAACCCCTTACTGTGCCACCAGGATATCATAGCACCACACACTGTGCCACTAGGATATAATAGTAACCCCTTACTGTGCCGCCAGGATATCATAGCACCACACACTGTGCCACTAGGATATAATAGTAACCCCTTACTGTGCCGCCAGGATATCATAGCACCACACACTGTGCCACCAGGATATAATAGTAACCCCTTACTGTGCCGCCAGGATATCATAGCACCACACACTGTGCCACTAGGATACAGTGGGGCAAAAAAGTATTTAGTCATCCACCAATTGTGCAAATTCTGCCACTTAGAAAGATAAGAGAGGCCTGTAATTTTCCTCATAGGTTATACCTCAACTATGAGAGACAAAAAAGATCCATAAAATCACATTGTCTGATTTTTTAAGAATTTATTTGCAAATTATGGTGGAAAATAAGTATTTGGTCACCTACAAACAAGTTTGCCACTATCATCTTTTATAAACAAAAGACCCCCACAATGTTGTGCTACTTTAATACTGACAGACTTGTTACCACATCTTGTTCACAGTGTATCTGCATACATCTTGAACAGAACATCTTCCTCTCTGTCTGGAGTCAACTTATTTTACTAACATTGCATAGCAACATTCTACATGCCATCTTTTTGCTATATGTTATGATAATGTATGTGTATTTCATTTATGTTTGACCAGACATTAACAGACTCACATATATAACTGGTACTTATGACTGACAGACCCGGACCTGTATATTATCATTTACTTATTGTCATTATTGTTTTTTGTATCTTCTGCATATGATTTTACATTTGTTGTGCACTATTTGAATTGTGAATATTATCCTCTCATCCCTGATGAACTCCCTTCAACCTGGAAGAGAAACGCGTTGGCCAGAGAGGTTGATATATTTATTTTTGTATTAACTGTACATATTGTAATCACTCCCCTTACCCTTGTCCTTCACTTAGTTGTTAGGAATTAATTTAGGTAGGGAATTTATTAGGGTTTCACCTGTTACCTTTACCCTCTTTATGTTTGTGCTCAACATACGTATTGTGTGTACATTTTAATTTTAGTATATTCTAATTAAAAGCTATATTTTATTCTAATTGATGTTTATAATGTGTTGGATTCTGAGTATGTAACATCAAGGATTATAAAAATTATTTACTATGGTGTACTGGATCACCAGAAATATCGTTTTATTCCAGAGATAGTGATAATTCACCTACAAACAAGCAAGATTTCTGGCTCTCACAGACCTGTAACTTCTTCTTTAAGAGTCTCCTCTGTCCTCCACTCGTTACCTGTATTAATGGCACCTGTTTGAACTTATTATCAGTATAAAAGACACCTGTCCACAACCTCAAACAGTCACACTCCAAACTACACTATGGCCAAGACCAAAGAGCTGTCGAAGGACACCAGAAACAAAATTGTAGACCTGCACCAGGCTGGGAAGACTGAATCTGCAACAGGCAAGCAGCTTGGTGTGAAGAAATCAACTGTGGGAGCAATTATTAGAAAATGGAAGACATACAAGACAACTGATAATCTCCCTAGATCTGGGGCTCCATGCAAGATCTCACCCAGTGGTGTCAAAATGATCACATGAACGGTGAGCAAAAATCCCAGTACCACATGGGGGGACTTAGTGAATGACCTGCAGAGAGCTGGGACCAAAGAAACAAAGCTACCATCAGTAAGGGACTCAAATCATGCAGTGCCAGACTTGTCGCCCTGATTAAGCCAGTACATGTCGGGGCCCGTCTGAAGTTTGCTAGAGAGCATTTGGATGATCCAGAAGAGTATTGGGAGAATGTCATATGGTGAGATGAAACCAAAGTAGAACTTTTTGGTAAAAACTCAACTCATCGTGTTTGGAGGAGAAAGAATGCTGAGTTGCATCCATTGACCAAATACTTATTTTCCACCATAATTTGCAAATAAATTCTTCAAAAATCAGACAATGTGATTTTATGGATTTTTTTTCTCATTATGTCTCTCATAGTTGAGGTATATGTATGATGAAAATTACAGGCCTCTCTCATCTTTTTTAGTGGAAGAACTTACACAATTGTTGGCTGACTAAATACTTTTTTGCCCCACTGTATATAAGAGTAACACACACTGTGCCACCAGTATATAATAGTAATCCCACCCTGTGCTGCCAGGATATCATAGTGCCTCTAGGATATATAAGAGTGCCACATACTGTGCTGCCAGGATATAATAGTTCCACACAATATGCCCCCAGGATAAAATTGTTTCACACACTGTACAAGCCGGATATAACAGTGTGTTACCAGGATTTAATAGTGCCAAACCCTGTTCTTTCTGTACATATCAGTGCCACACACTGTGACGCCAAGCTATAAGAGTGCCATACTCTGTGCCCACTGGACTTAATAAAACCACACACTGTGCCACTATGATATAGCAGAATCACACACCGTGACACCAGGATACAATAGTGCAACACACTGTATGTAAAAGTGTCCTAGGGACAGCACAGTGAAGGAGAAAGCTAAGGGAAGGAAGGAGGACACTGTGTATCAAAGCCTCAACCCACAAAAAGGGAAAAAGTAGGGAACGTACCATCACCAATCCACCGATTCACTGGGCTTTGTGAAGATTTTAATATTTCTCTTGTTTTTACTCATTGTGGGTCAACAACAACACAACTCATCTATGCACTATATTGGTTCCCCTATATCCCAAACAATGACCCCTGCCTTATTCCCACCTGCCATATACCACAACAGTTCTACAGTGTTACATCTTAAAGGGGTATTCCGGCTTTATACATCTTATCCCTATCCAAATGGGTTAAACTGGCCTATTTATCAAACAGCAGGATGATGAATTTTGCGCAGCTCTGCTGTGGCGGGAAAAGCTCTACCACAGACACCGTTTGTAGACGCATGTGAAGGAGAGAGGCAAACACTTTCCCGGGTCCTGACTTTGGCGGGTTAGCTATTTTTACCTATTTTTCTTTGCTCACCATGCAAAGTGATAATATGGCCGATGAGTCGGATGAGTCTGAAGTGAGGAGAGCCCTGTTGGTGGGCCAAAGCCAAGGAAGTGAGGGTTGAAGAATTTTTTTTCTTTTTTTTAAGATCTTGAGACTGAAACCATTATGGATGAGGTAAGTTTTTCATTGTGCTTATGTTGGTTGCCACTGTCTTTGGGCTACAGGCATATGTGGTGATAGTAGTAGTAGAGTAGTTGTTTACTATAGCTGTGGCCTTTATGTGTGAACATTACTTTTTATATGCAGAAATCTCTCTATGTGGGGCTTTTTCCTAAATGACTGCCTTTTTTTGCTGGGCCTCATGTAAATCCCCCCTCCCCTCCATAATCCCATCCCATATGTCCCTTTTGTCACTATGTGTTCAGCTATCTTCGGCTCTCCCATAGACCTATATGAAGGGGGCATGGTGGCCCCACTTTGGGCGAGGTTGTACTGCACCGCTCCCAGGGAGAGCCGGGCCCCGTACAGGACCCCCAAGGCTTGGACCCCCCCCCCCCCCCGGATCTAAAACGTATCCCCTATAATAAATATGTGACCCCTGCATGGTCAAAAAAAGGAAAATGGTCTACAGATAGGCAGGAAGAGTGACATTGTCTATATCGAAAGATGCATCAAAGTCGCAAAATATGCCACTTGCGCCTAGACTGCGCCAAAACATAGACAATAAAACAGCTCGAAAAGCAATGATAAATCTCCCCCTAAAGGCAATGCTGGAAAATAATGGTGGCCACACAAAATATTGACACTTTGGGCCCAAATTGGACATTTCCACTTTAGACATTAAAGTGGTACTCTGCTGTGCGAGCTCACGGCGCTGGCTCCAGCATTCAGAACAGTTTGTTCCAAACGCTGAGCAGCGGAGTACCCCTTTAATGGCTGTGTGTTGAGTTATTTTGAGGGGACACGACGACACTACTGGACAAAAACTTTTTTTTTTTATGTTACTTTAACTTTTAAAATGTATCTAAATAAAACTCGGCTGAGCAGAAGTCATTTTTTTTTCCTTTGGTTTTGCTTATGTGCGACATATTTATCATACTACAGGGGGTTAATGCTCTGCTCTCCCTCCTCACCCCTCCCCTTTTCATAAACATGTATGGGTGGCATGTAACTCGATCCCTTAGGAAGCTGTGTTTTTCATAGTATAAATGATAACTAGCTAATACATTCTTCACGTCTGGGTGCTTGTCTATCCTGTCAATAGGTCATCAAATATTTTCCCTGGCAAACCCCTTAAAATTAAAGCAAGGATGATAGTTTGTCATCAGCCTTATAACCAATGGGGGACCTAAGTTTAGTGTGGGAAAAGATCAGTGAATCACATGTTCCATATGTTAAAGGGGTACTCCGCTGCTCAGCGTTTGGAACAAACTGTTCCGAACGTTGGAGCCGGCAACGGGAGCTCGTGATGTCATAGCCACGCCCCCTCATGATGTCACGCCCGCCCCCTCAATGCAAGTCTATGGGAGGGGGCGTCACGCCCCCTCCCATAGACTTGCATGAGGGGGCGGGGCGTGACATCATAAGGGGGCAGGGCTATGACATCACGAGCTCTCGGCCCCCGGCTCCAACGTTTGGAACAGTTTGTTCCAAATGCTGAGCAGCGGAGTACCCCTTTAAATATGGTTGCCGTGATTCAGATTGCTCAATACTGATTCTGCAGCCAGGATTAGTAAAGTAGTTCTTATTGGCATTGGTAAAGCTACGTTCACTCTCGTGCCATGTTTTATTCACACACATCCTGAAATTAAAATCTAAATAAATAAAACATGCAAATATTATTTAACATCAAATATTTGCTTCCAAACTTAAAATCCACCAGAGGATTTCATCATAAATATGTAATCGCAAAATTACGAGATGAATATTTGTAGAACTGGTAAGGGAATGACGTACAATTAACTCAATTCATGCCAGAAGCTCTATACATTGCCTTTCCAGTCCTCTTCCGTGTTGGGGAGGGTCTGGGGGCCTCTAATAAGCAGCTGGGGCATTCTGAGTCAGCAGCAGAGGACGTAGGATTTACTCAGCTGCGGGCACTATGAACTCTTAGCTCTGGCACATTTTAAGGGAAGCTGGGGGCAGAGATAAAGCAACTCAATATGGAAAAGGAGAAAAAAAAACAAGATGACTATGAGATAGAATAGGTGGTGAACAAAGAGTCTGAATAGAGGTCTCATGTCTATGTGATGGTGTATGAGTGTATAGAGGGGTATAATGTATATGTGGTGGTATGTTAGTCTATATGGAGAGGTGTAATGTCTGTGTACTGGTGTATGAGTCTATATGTAGTAGTATAATGTCTATGTTGTGGTGTATGAGTCTATATGTAGAGGTATAATGTCTATGTGGTGGTGTATGAGTGTATATGTAGAGGTATAATGTCCATGTGGTGGTGTATGAGTCTATATGAAGAGGTGTAATGTCTATGTGGTGGTGTATGAGTCTATATGGAGAGGTATAATGTCTATGTGGTGGTGTATGAGTCTATATGAAGAGGTGTAATGTCTATGTGTTGGTGTATGAGTCTATATGGAGAGGTATAATGTCTATGTGGTGGTGTATGAGTCTATATGGAGAGGTGTAATGTCTATGTGGTGTATGAGTATATATGGAGAGGTATACTGTCTGTGGTGTATGAGTCTTTATGGAGAGGTGTAATGTCTATCTGGTGGTGTATGAGTCTATATGGAGAGGTATTATGTCTATCTGGTGGGGTATGAGTCTATATGGAGAGGTATAATGTCTATGTTGTGGTACTTGAGTCTATATAGAGGTATAATGTCTGTGTACTGGTGTATTAGTCTATATGGAGAGGTATAATGTCTATGTGGTGGTACTTGAGTCTATATGTAGAGGTATAATGTCTGTGTACTGGTGTATGAGTCTATATGGAGAGGTATAATGTCTATGTGGTGTATGAGTCTATATGGTGAGGTATAATGTCTGTGTACTGGTGTATGAGTCTATATGGAGAGGTGTAATGTCTATGTGGTGGTGTATGAGTCTATATGGTGAGGTATAATGTCTATGTGGTGTATGAGTCTATATGGTGAGGTATAATGTCTGTGTACTGGTGTATGAGTCTATATGGAGAGGTGTAATGTCTATGTGGTGGTGTATGAGTCTATATGGAGAGATATAATGTCTATGTGGTGTATGAGTCTATATGGAGAGGTATAATGTCTATGTGGTGGTGTATGAGTCTATATGGAGAGGTGTAATGTCTATGTGGTGGTGTATGAGTCTATATGGAGAGGTGTAATGTCTATGTGGTGGTGTATGAGTCTATATGGAGAGGTGTAATGTCTATGTGGTGTATGAGTATATATGGAGAGGTATACTGTCTGTGGTGTATGAGTCTTTATGGAGAGGTGTAATGTCTATGTGGTGTATGAGTATATATGGAGAGGTATACTGTCTGTGGTGTATGAGTCTTTATGGAGAGGTGTAATGTCTATCTGGTGGTGTATGAGTCTATATGGAGAGGTATTATGTCTATCTGGTGGGGTATGAGTCTATATGGAGAGGTATAATGTCTATGTTGTGGTACTTGAGTCTATATAGAGGTATAATGTCTGTGTACTGGTGTATTAGTCTATATGGAGAGGTATAATGTCTATGTGGTGGTACTTGAGTCTATATGTAGAGGTATAATGTCTGTGTACTGGTGTATGAGTCTATATGGAGAGGTATAATGTCTATGTGGTGTATGAGTCTATATGGTGAGGTATAATGTCTGTGTACTGGTGTATGAGTCTATATGGAGAGGTGTAATGTCTATGTGGTGGTGTATGAGTCTATATGGTGAGGTATAATGTCTATGTGGTGTATGAGTCTATATGGTGAGGTATAATGTCTGTGTACTGGTGTATGAGTCTATATGGAGAGGTGTAATGTCTATGTGGTGGTGTATGAGTCTATATGGAGAGATATAATGTCTATGTGGTGTATGAGTCTATATGGAGAGGTGTAATGTCTATGTGGTGGTGTATGAGTCTATATGGTGAGGTATAATGTCTATGTGGTGTATGAGTCTATATGTAGAGGTATAATGTCTGTGTACTGGTGTATGAGTCTATATGGAGAGGTATAATGTCTATGTGGTGTATGAGTCTATATGGTGAGGTATAATGTCTGTGTACTGGTGTATGAGTCTATATGGAGAGGTGTAATGTCTATGTGGTGGTGTATGAGTCTATATGGAGAGGTATAATGTCTATGTGGTGGTACTTGAGTCTATATGTAGAGGTATAATGTCTGTGTACTGGTGTATGAGTCTATATGGAGAGGTATAATGTCTATGTGGTGTATGAGTCTATATGGTGAGGTATAATGTCTGTGTACTGGTGTATGAGTCTATATGGAGAGGTGTAATGTCTATGTGGTGGTGTATGAGTCTATATGGTGAGGTATAATGTCTATGTGGTGTATGAGTCTATATGGTGAGGTATAATGTCTGTGTACTGGTGTATGAGTCTATATGGAGAGGTGTAATGTCTATGTGGTGGTGTATGAGTCTATATGGAGAGATATAATGTCTATGTGGTGGTGTATGAGTCTATATGGAGAGGTGTAATGTCTATGTGGTGGTGTATGAGTCTATATGGAGAGGTGTAATGTCTATGTGGTGGTGTATGAGTCTATATGGAGAGGTGTAATGTCTATGTGGTGTATGAGTATATATGGAGAGGTATACTGTCTGTGGTGTATGAGTCTTTATGGAGAGGTGTAATGTCTATGTGGTGTATGAGTATATATGGAGAGGTATACTGTCTGTGGTGTATGAGTCTTTATGGAGAGGTGTAATGTCTATCTGGTGGTGTATGAGTCTATATGGAGAGGTATTATGTCTATCTGGTGGGGTATGAGTCTATATGGAGAGGTATAATGTCTATGTTGTGGTACTTGAGTCTATATAGAGGTATAATGTCTGTGTACTGGTGTATTAGTCTATATGGAGAGGTATAATGTCTATGTGGTGGTACTTGAGTCTATATGTAGAGGTATAATGTCTGTGTACTGGTGTATGAGTCTATATGGAGAGGTATAATGTCTATGTGGTGTATGAGTCTATATGGTGAGGTATAATGTCTGTGTACTGGTGTATGAGTCTATATGGAGAGGTGTAATGTCTATGTGGTGGTGTATGAGTCTATATGGTGAGGTATAATGTCTATGTGGTGTATGAGTCTATATGGTGAGGTATAATGTCTGTGTACTGGTGTATGAGTCTATATGGAGAGGTGTAATGTCTATGTGGTGGTGTATGAGTCTATATGGAGAGATATAATGTCTATGTGGTGTATGAGTCTATATGGAGAGGTGTAATGTCTATGTGGTGGTGTATGAGTCTATATGGTGAGGTATAATATCTATGTGGTGTATGAGTCTATATGGTGAGGTATAATGTCTGTGTACTGGTGTATGAGTCTATATGGAGAGGTGTAATGTCTATGTGGTGGTGTATGAGTCTATATGGAGAGGTGTAATGTCTATGTGGTGGTGTATGAGTCTATATGGAGAGGTGTAATGTCTATGTGGTGGTGTATGAGTCTATATGAAGAGGTGTAATGTCTATGTGTTGGTGTATGAGTCTATATGGAGAGGTATAATGTCTATGTGGTGGTGTATGAGTCTATATGGAGAGGTGTAATGTCTATGTGGTGTATGAGTATATATGGAGAGGTATACTGTCTGTGGTGTATGAGTCTTTATGGAGAGGTGTAATGTCTATCTGGTGGTGTATGAGTCTATATGGAGAGGTATTATGTCTATCTGGTGGGGTATGAGTCTATATGGAGAGGTATAATGTCTATGTTGTGGTACTTGAGTCTATATAGAGGTATAATGTCTGTGTACTGGTGTATTAGTCTATATGGAGAGGTATAATGTCTATGTGGTGGTACTTGAGTCTATATGTAGAGGTATAATGTCTGTGTACTGGTGTATGAGTCTATATGGAGAGGTATAATGTCTATGTGGTGTATGAGTCTATATGGTGAGGTATAATGTCTGTGTACTGGTGTATGAGTCTATATGGAGAGGTGTAATGTCTATGTGGTGGTGTATGAGTCTATATGGTGAGGTATAATGTCTATGTGGTGTATGAGTCTATATGGTGAGGTATAATGTCTGTGTACTGGTGTATGAGTCTATATGGAGAGGTGTAATGTCTATGTGGTGGTGTATGAGTCTATATGGAGAGATATAATGTCTATGTGGTGTATGAGTCTATATGGAGAGGTATAATGTCTATGTGGTGGTGTATGAGTCTATATGGTGTGGTATAATGTCTATGTGGTGTATGAGTCTATATGGAGAGATATAATGTCTATGTGGTGGTACTTGATTCTATATGTAGAGGTATAATGTCTGTGTACTGGTGTATGAGTCTATAAGGAGAGGTGTAATGTCTATGTGGTGTATGAGTCTATATGGGGAGGAATAATGTCTGTGTTCTGGTGTATGAGTCTATATGGAGAGGTATAATGTCTATGTGGTGGTATATGAGTCTATATGGAGAGGTATAATGTCTATGTGGTGGTGTATGAGTCTATATGGAGAGGTATAATGTCTATGTGGTGGTGTATGAGTCTATATGGTGAGGTATAATGTCTATGTGGTGGTATATGAGTCTATATGGAGAGGTATAATGTCTGTGTACTGGTGTATGAGTCTATATGGAGAGGTATAATGTCTATGTGGTAGTGTATGAGTCTATATGGAGAGGTATACTGTCTATGTGGGGGTGTATGAGTCTATATGGAGAGGTGTAATGTCTATGTGGTGTATGAGTCTATATGTAGAGGTATAATGTATGTGTCTATATGGAGAGGTGTAATGTCTATGTGGTGGTGTATGAGTCTATATGGAGAGGTGTAATGTCTATGTGGTGGTGTATGAGTCTATATGGAGAGGTATACTGTCTATGTGGGGGTGTATGAGTCTATATGGAGAGGTGTAATGTCTATGTGGTGTATGAGTCTATATGTAGAGGTATAATGTATGTGTCTATATGGGGAGGTATAATGTCTATGTGGTGGTGTATGAGTCTATATGGAGAGGTGTAATGTCTATGTGGTATATGAGTCTACATGGAGAGGTATAATGTCTATCTGGTGGTGTATGAGTCTATATGGAGAGGTGTATTGTCTATGTGGTGGTGTATGAGTCTATATGGGGAGGTATAATGTCTATGTGGTGGTGTATGAGTCCATATGGAGAGGTATAATGTCTGTGTACTGGTGTATGAGTCTATATGGAGAGGTGTATTGTCTATGTGGTGGTGTATGAGTCTATATGGAGAGGTATAATGTCTATGTGGTGGTGTATGATTCTATATGGAGAGGTATAATGTCTATGTGGTAGTGTATGAGTCTATATGGAGAGGTATAATGTCTATGTGGTGATGTATGAGTCTATATGGAGAGGTATAATGTCTATGTGGTGGTGTATGAGTCTATATGGAGAGATATAATGTCTTTGTCGTGGTACTTGATTCTGTAGAGGTATAATGTCCGTGTACTGGTGTATGAGTCTATATGGAGAGGTGTAATGTCTATGTGGTGGTGTATGAGTCTATATGGAGAGGTATAATGTCTATGTGGTAGTGTATGAGTCTATATGGAGAGGTATAATGTCTATGTGGTAGTGTATGAGTCTATATGGAGAGGTATAATGTCTATGTGGTGGTGTATGAGTCTATATGGGGAGGTATAATGTCTGTGTACTGGTGTATGAGTCCATATGGAGAGGTATAATGTCTATGTGGTGGTACTTGAGTCTATATGGAGAAGTTTAATGTCTATGTGGTGGTGTATGAGTCTATATGGAGAGGTATAATGTCTGTGTACTGGTGTATGAGTCTATATGGAGAGGTATAATGTCTATGTGGTGGTGTATGAGTCTATATGGAGAGATATAATGTCTTTGTCGTGGTACTTGATTCTATATGTAGAGGTATAATGTCTGTGTACTGGTGTATGAGTCTATATGGAGAGGTATAATGTCTATGTGGTGGTGTATGAGTCTATATGGAGAGGTATACCGTCTATGTGGGGGTGTATGAGTCTATATGGAGAGGTGTAATGTCTATGTGGTGTATGAGTCTATATGTAGATGTATAATGTCTGTGTACTGGTGTATGAGTCTATATGGAGAGGTGTAATGTCTATGTGGTGGTGTTTGAGTCTATATGGTGAGGTATAATGTCTATGTGGTGGTACTTGAGTCTATATGGACAGGTATAAAACATTTTTAGTTTTTTTTTGCTTACTCCAGGAGCACAAAAAATCGCACATGCACCTAAGCACTTTTTTTTACTTTTGTGGGTACGCATAAGTTGCAAACAGCCTTACCTAAGCAACTTTCACTTTGCAGTGGTCGTAAATTTATGATGTGCGAATGTCTCACGTAGGCAAAAATAAAAGTCGCAAACCCCTCAAAAAACAATTGCAAGTCAACTTCAGGTCTGACCTGGCTTACAAAACTGCCTTTTGTGAGCAATTTTAAAAAGTCAAAAAAATAAATGTATCAACCCCCTGTGTTATAAATATGTAGCACATAAGCAAAACTAAAGCAAACAAAGAAAAATTACTTCAGAACTCACTTACCAAAGACAGCAATGACAAATGTCCCCCTATAAGTTTGAGAAACAGCATTATCCACCAAAAGGTAATTTTAGAATGTACCTGGCAGACGGTAATGTACCTGGCAGACGGTAGACATGCTTAGGAAGGATCTGCGCTTGTCTTGGGGATAAATGGCTATGTTGTGAGATTACCATAACACTGTGGCTAGCTTTTTGTGAACTGGTATTTCCTATTTGACTTTTCTTTTTTGCCTACAAATCCCATATTTCCATTTTCCTCCCTCCCACACATCTGCCATTGAAACATAAATAAGCTGCATCCATTCAAAAGACCTGTGGTTTTCAATCAGGGTGCCTACAGCTGTTGCATTAGTTGCAGATTGATCTCTCTCCCACAAAGCGATCCCTCCACCCAATGAAGCAGACAGGCTCCCTGTCATCAGCTGACTAGGGAGTCAGGTCTCGGCCGCATTGCAAGCTGGGAAAAATCTGAGACAACAGTCATTTTGTATGCTGGTAAAAATAAATATTGGGGTGAAAATCACAGAAGAATTGTGAGAAAACCGTCACACACAGGTACAGACACTATATTATGAACTACACTAACTTTATAGCCCCTGTAGCATAATCAAATAAAAAAAAATCCTGGAATACCCCTATAATCTACCACTGGTAAGGTTATATTGAGGTATAGCGAAGCTGTGATATTCGGCACTGCTACTACTGGCTAGGCTGGACTGTGAGACGGACGTTCGACTAGGACAAACCTGTAGAGATGTGGTGGTGCTCTGATGTAGTGGCAAAGTTCAAATCTTCAATACAGTGGAGAATTAGAAAAACATTGGCACTCACCGGTCTTCTCTTAAAAAGCTTCCGGATGAAGCTCGTGTAACGAGTCTGTTGCCTACTACTACCCCCCTGCACAGATCCCTCTCCCTGACTGCATTTCATGTAGTGAGTATGTATCAATAAAGAAGCTTTTTAAGAGAAGACCGGTGAGTGCCGATGTTTTTCTAATTCTCCACTGTATTGGTTATATTGAGGTATATTCATTATATAATGCAGTATAGTGCCAATTGTAGACTGGTTATATGGGATCACTCACAATTTTTCATAAGAACACTGTCATGGGGCATGGAACATCTTAGCTATGAGGAGCGATTAAAGGAGTTACAATTGTTTAGTCTTGAGAAGAGACGTTTAAGGGGGGATATGATAAACGTATATAAGTATATAAATGGCCCATACAAAAAATATGGAGAAAAACTGTTCCAGGTTAAACCCCCCCCCAAAGGACGAGGGGACACTCTGGAGAAGAAAAGGTTTAGTCTAAAGGGGCGAAACGCCTTCTTTACCGTGAGGACTGTGAATTTATGGAACGGTCTACCTCAGGAACTGGTCACAGCAGGAACAATTAACAGCTTTAAAACAGGGTTAGATACATTCCTGGAACAAAATAACATTAATGCTTATGCAGAATTATAAAACTACATCCCTTCCCCTTATCCCCTTACATCCTTCCCTTCAATCCCCTGGTTGGACTTGATGGACGTATGTCTTTTTTCAACCATACTAACTATGTAACTATGAATAGTATCTAAACTGCCTCCAAGACCAACTTCTCCCAATGATCCAGGAGCAGTTTCATGATGCACAATGCTAATTCCAGCACCAGGTCACTAGACAAAGTGATAACTAAGTAGCTCCGTAAACAAAACATTGAGATTTTGGGTCCATGACCAGAAAACTCATCAGATCTCAATCCCAATAAGATCCTGTGGTCAATTCTCAAAAGAATATGTTGTCATTATTTATTCAGGATTGACACTAAATATTTGCACAAACACTCACATTTCTGCCCAATTTTACAGCAGCCCGGACCAAACTTGTCTTTATCCGTGAGAGAAGAACACATGACGTTCGCCCAGCCAAAACATGGGTAAAAAGAACTTGATTTACACAGACAAGTTTTGGCATTAAAAGTTTAAAAATGTATAAAATGCTTATAACTCTATTTCAGTACAGTGATCCCTCAACTTACAATGGCCTCAACATGCAATAGTTTCAACATACAATCGTCTTTTCTGGACCATTGTAAGTTGAAACCAGACTCAACATACAATTCTACAGACAGGCCAGATCTGCGAAATGTGTCAGTGGCCGGAAGAACTGACCAATTAGAATGGACATTTTACTGGTAAAACCCCTGTATTACTGAAGTGTATACACTGACTGGTGTCTGGTAGCGCCCCCTACAGTACAGGGAGGTATTACATGTTCTGTACTACTTTTAACCTGTGCCAGGGTTAGCTGCTCCTTTGGACGCTAAGTAAGGGGCCGTTCCATTTTACTTTTTTAGGACATTGCATGTTCTGTACAGGTCCCTGAAGAAGCTCCTGTCCTCTATATAGACTAGTGTTTCCCAACGAGGGCGCCTCCAGCTGTTGCAAAACTACAACTCCCAGCATGCCCGGACAGCCAAAGGCTGTCCGGGCATCCTGGGAGTTGTAGTTTTGCAACAGCTGGAGGCACCCTCGTTGGGAAACACTAAAATAGACAGTGATTACAGCTCCCAGCAGATCTTTCTTACTTTTATATGTAAGGATTTGCTTTATCTATATTAGTTATCTACTTATTTTTATTTAATCCTCACTTTTTCCTATTTTTGGATGACATTTTGGTGGCTTCAGAACCAATTACCAGGTTTCCATAGAGTTCTGGTCTCAACATACGATGGTTTCAACATACAATGGTCGTCCCAGAACCAATTTATATTGTAACTTGAGGGATCACAGTATATCTTATAGAAACATCTGACTAGAAGATCTTAGAAGATCATTTGACATTTTTTTTATTTTATTATTTTAATTTTTTTTGCAATAGTCTCAAAATAGTAGTGTGGGGTCACACACACACAGTCCCAAAGCTGGATGGCATCAGCTGGACCCAGTGCGGCAACTGGACCTGAAGAGTAGCCTAGGAGCAAGTGGGATAAGTATATGTCTGGGTCTGGTCTGGGGTGTAACTATTTTTTTTATTGTTTGGTCAAGTGTCTAAAATTTGGGACGTAGACTGTTTACAGTGCCGGAAGATACATATAAAAATTGAATTTTTCTTGCTGACTTTTCCCAATGTGAACGAACTAGCAAGGCACTTTACAAGTGAGAACTGAAGCCTACGCGTTTCAGGAACTCCCTACCTTTACTCATTATGCCATAAGTGTTACATCCAGTGCTCCGGCCAGACACACTCCTCTCCTTTGTCCACCTCTGCCGGTAGGGCTGGTATTCGCGTTGCGGGACGCTCCCGTATGCCAATCTCAGCCCGTCTCTCACCTCCCATGTCTGCTGTCCTCTCGCAGGGCCGGCGTGTGCCCCCGCCTCCTAGGGCGCGCGTGTGCCGGTGCTCTAAGATTTTAAGGGCCAGTGCACCTTTAACCCCTTAAGGACCGGAGGTTTTTCCGTTTTTGCATTTTCGTTTTTTGCTCCTTGCCTTTAAAAAATCATAACTCTTTCAAATTTACACCTAAAAATCCATATGATGGCTTATTTTTTGCGCCACCAATTCTACTTTGTAATGACATCAGTCATTTTGCCCAAAAATCTATGGTGAAGCGGGAAAAAAAATCATTGTGCGACAAAATTGAAAAAAAAAACGCTGTTTTGTAACTTTTGGGGGCTTCCGTTTCTACGTAGTACATTTTTCGGTAAAAATGACACCTGATATGTATTCTGTAGGTCCATACGATTAAAATGATACCCTATTTATACAGGTTTGATTTTGTCGGACTTCTGGAAAAAATCATAACTACATGCAGGAAAATTAATACGTTTAAAATTGTCATCTTCTGACCCCTATAACTTTTTTATTTTTCCGTGTATGGGGCGGTATGAGCGCTCATTTTTTGCACCGTGATCTGAAGTTTTTAACGGTACCATTTTTGTATTGATAGGACTTATTGATCACTTTTTATTCATTTTTAAATGATATAAAAAGTGACCAAAAATGCACTATTTTGGACTTTGGAATTTTTTTGCGCGCACGCCATTGACCGAGCGGTTTAATTAATGATATATTTTTATAATTCGGACATTTCCGCACGCGGTGATACCACATATGTTTATTTTTATTTTTATTTACACTGTGTTTTTTTTTTTTATTGGAAAAGGGGGTGATTCAAACTTTTAATAGGGGAGGAGTTAAATGATCTTTATTCACTTTTTTTTTTCACTTTTTTTTTGCAGTGTTATAGGTCCCATAGGGACCTATAACACTGCACACACTGATCTTCTATGTTGATCACTGGTTTCTCATAAGAAACCAGTGATCAACGATTCTGCCGGATGACTGCTCATGCCTGGATCTCAGGCACTGAGCAGTCATTCGGCGATCGGACAGCGAGGAGGCAGGAAGGGGCCCTCCCGTTGTCCTGTCAGCTGTTCGGGATGCCGCGATTAGCCGCGGCTATCCCGAACAGCCCGACTGAGCTAGCCGGGAACTTTCACTTTCACTTTTAGCTGCGCGGCTCAGCTTTGAGCGCGCGGCTAAAGGGTTAATAGCGCGCGGCGCCGCGATCGGCGCTGCGCGCTATTAGAGGCGGGTCCCGGCTTCACTATGACGCCGGGCCCGCCATGATATGACGCGGGGTTACTGTGTAACCCCGCGTTATATCAGAAGAGCAGGACCAAGGACGTACCGGTACGTCCTTGATCCTTAAGGGGTTAAAGGGGTATTCCAGGAATTTTTTTTATTTGACTATGCTACAGGGGCTGTAAAGTTAGTGTAGTTCATAATATAGTGTCTGTACCTGTGTGTGACGGTTTTCTCACAATTCTTCTGTGATTTTCACCCCAATATTTATTTTTAACAGCATACAAAATGACTGCTGTCTCGGATTTTTCCCAGCTTGCAATGCGGCCGAGACCTGACTCACTAGTCAGCTGATGACAGGAAGCCTGTCTGCTTCAATGGGTGGAGGGATCAATCTGCAACTAATGCAACAGCTGTAGACACCCTGATTGAAAACCTCAGGTCTTTTGTTTCAATGGGTGGGGTGGCTGATGTGTGAGAGTGAGGAAAATGGCATTGTGGGATTTGTAGTCAAAAAAACATAAGTCAAACAGGAAATACCAGTTCACAAAAAGCTAGCCACAGTGTTATGGTAATCTCACACAACATAGCCATTTAGCCCCAAGACAAGGGCAGATCCTTCCTAAGCATGTCCATTACTGTCTGCCAGGTACGTACTAAAACCACCTTATGGTGGAGAACCCCTTTAATTATTAGTTACACCTTTTCTATAAGTACCAGCACCTCCCACTAATCCCTGCCAGATCTTTGTTTGCCATTTGTGTGTTAGAGAAAGCGTTTTGTCCTTGCTTTGCCGTGTTCCAGATCCTTTTGTTCCGTGATCTGATCTTGCTCCCGTGCCGCCTGCCTATGACCTCCTGCCACATTCCTGACCTCGCACCTGTGCCGCCAGCCCTGACCTTCTGCTATCCTGACCACGACTTGCCGTATCCCTCCAGTGCCTCGTATCTCCTCAGTCACCTGTGTGGTCGAGTCGGGCCAGGGGTAGTGACCTGGGTGCCGCCTGCCGCAGCAAGACCATCCCGCTTTGCAGCGGGCTCTGGTGAAAACCAGCGGCACCTTAGACTCCACTCCCTGGCACGGCCCACGTCATCTACCACACAGGTCCAGCGGATCCACTACAACCGTGTGTGTTCCAGCCTACTGCAGTGAGTCTTACAATAAGTAAAAGCAGGTGCTCAAAATGCATGACATAATTTGTCTCCTGCTATTCGGCTTTGAGGATAATAACATTCTAATTTTCTATGCACCTTCAGGAGTAAGAACTCTTGCCCAGCATCTCTGCACACCCTCTAATGCAGTGTTTCCCAACCAGGGCGCTGCTCTAATGTATAATGTAAACTGGTTTATTGTTTTTGTGAAGTCTGTTGTTTAAATTTATTTTGGGGTCTGTCTGTGTAGAATTAGGGGCCAAATATACTTCAACTTCAAACTGCAGATGTCAGGAGAAGTCAGTCTGGGCCAGATGGAAAAAAATAGTTAAGAAAACATCAACAATTAAAGAAAATGTCACCTGTGAGTCACTGGGTTTATAGAGAACCTTTTAAAGGGGTACTCCTGTGGAAAACATCTTTTTTTTTTTTTTTTAATCAACTGGTGCCAGAAAGTTAAACAGATTTGTAAATGACTTCTATTAAAAAAAATCTTTACCCTTCCAGTACTTATTAGCAGCTGTATGCTCCAGCGGAAATTCTTTTCTTTTTGAATTTCTTTTTTGTCTTGTCCACAGTGCTCTCTGCTGACACCTCTGTCAGTGTCAGGAACTGTCCAGAGCAGCATAGGTTTGCAATGGAGATTTTCTCCTGCTCTGGACAGTTCCTGATATGGGCATCAGGTGTCAGCCGAGAGCACTGTGGACAAGACAAAAAAAGAAATTCAAAAACTAAAGAATTTCCTCTGTAGCATACGCCCCCTCCCATAGACTTGCATTGAGGGGGCGGGGCGTGATGTCACACGGGGCGGAGTCGTGACGTCACGATCTTCCGTTCCAGTTGTCGGGAGCCAGAACCTCCAGCGCTGCCGGAAGCAGATACAGGTGGGTGCTGCGTGCTATATTGCGGGGGTCCCCAGCGGCGGGACCCCTGCGATCAGACATCTTATCCCCTATGCTTTGTATAGGGGATAAGATGTCTAGGGGTGGAGTACCCCTTTAAACCTGATTGCACAGAAAAATGATTTGACCATAGAACTAGCATTGTGGTAAATGGGAATATACAGGGGTTGGATGAAATAGTTAGAACAACCCTATTTTTACATAGTCCAAGTAAATTCTTCCTGACACTCCACCCATTACTGGAATTGCCTTTGTTGATACATTTTATCACTTGTGCTGTTGTGCGGGTGTGATACGTCAGACCTGACAGAGTTCCAAAAGCGGCTCTAGACTTTGTGAGGCCTTAGGCGAAACTCAATGGTGAGCCCCCCCAGCCTGCGAACTGAAGAGAATGGCGGTGCATACAGTGTATTTATCGCCGCTCACCAGGGGCGTACGCAGAATTTTCTCACAGGTTGAGGTTTGAAAACATACTGGGGGAGAGTCATCAAAACCCGTCCGGAGGAAAGGTTGCCGAATTGCCCATAGCAACCAATCAGATCGCTGCTTTCATTTTTCAGACACTTTAAAAAAAAATAAAAGTAGCAATCTGATTGGTTGCTATGGGCAACTCAGCAACTTTTCCTCTGGACAGGTTTTGATAAATCTCCCCCAAAATAATACCTCCACACCAAGACAACATATTACTCCTGCTAATACCTTCATACTGTTATTATATTAAAAAAAACACTCTAGACAGAGCAATATCACCACTATACAAGGGATAAATAATTGCCCTACACCATGACCAATATTATTACTACCATATAGTGACAGGATAATACCATTATACTGATACTGAATAACACCACTATATAAAGACCACTATACTAACACCACTATACAAGAGACAAATAATTGCACCACACCATGACCACTACCATTACCACCATGTCGTGATGGGATAATACCACCATACTGATACTGAATAATACCACTATACAAAGACCAGTATCACCAACAACACCACTATACAAGGAACCAATAATTATACCACACCATAACTACACATTACCCCCACATAGTAACAGGATAATACTACCATACTGATACTGGATAATACCACTATACAAAGACCAGTATCACCAACAACACCACTATACAAGGAACAAATAATTATACCACACCATAACTACACATTACCCCCACATAGTAACATTATAATACTACCATACTGATACTGGATAAACCACTATACACAGATGTTAGTGACCCCGGCTGTACATAAGTGATTGCATACAGAACATCAGGTAATGTCTTCTCTAATTGAAGTAGTTTACTTTCCTTTCCTTCTCCATATGGCCCAGACTGTCAGTACAATTTCTTCCAGCCACAACTCATCTCCGCAGGACCTGCCAGACAAACATTTCAGACCCTGCACTTTTCCATTGTACGCATCGTCACTCACATAGGGGGCGAGTTAGGCAGCTGCGAGGCCCCCTCCAGTGTGAGGCCTTAGGCGGCCACCTAACTCACCTAATAGGAGATTTACTGTTTCCTTGATAACATGTCCGTATGCAAAGTCCGGCAAAACATTTGCAGACAGATGTAGCTGTGGTCAAAAGCTTGATGCAGAAGACAAAATTATGGCTGCAGAGTGCCCTTATATTTGCATTAAAGTGTTCAGTTATTTGAGGGATTGTAACTTATTTTTTTTCTACTAACAATCAGCTTCTGTTTATCACGTCAAGCTTTGACTTTCGTCCACAGCTTTTTCTGTCTGCAGATGTTCTGCTGGTTCTGAGATGTGATCAAGGAAATGGTAGACCTCTACACATCCATCAACTTAGTCTCCTCTACCGGGCACTCACCAACAACCATTGCATAATTTCACTTCCGAACTCTATGCTTTATGAATGAGAAGAAAGGGGGCTTAAAGGGGTACTCCGGCGCTAAGACATATTATCCCCTATCCAAAGGATAGGGAATAAGATGCCTGATCGCGGGGGTCCCGCCGCTGGGGACTCCCGTGATCTTCCACGCCACACCCCGTTAGAATCAGTCCCCGGAGCGTGCTGTCACGCCCCCTCCATAGGCTTGCATTGAGGGGGTGGAGCGTGACGTCACACGGGGGCGGAGCCGTGACATCACTATGCTCCGTCCCCGTGATCGCTAGTAATCAGACCCGGAGCGAGCACGCTCCGGGGGCTGATTCTAACGGGGTGCGGCCTGGAAGATCACGGGGGTCCCCAGTGGCGGGACCCCCGCGATCAGGCATCTTATCCCCCTATCCTTTGGATAGTGGATAAGATGTCTTAGCGCCGGAGTACCCCTTTACTAGTGATGGCAGGTGTGTCAAGAAAGTTAAACTTGACTACGTAAAAATGAGAGAGTTAAAGTTATTTTGTCCAAGCCTTGTATGTAAGTATATTATTTACAGTAAAGGGAAAATGTATTTGATGATTTTGTACATTTGCCTGCAGACAAAGGAAAGGACAGTCTATAATTTTAATGGTTGGTTCAATTGTACAGTGAGAGAAAATATAACAACAACAAATTTGGAAATAGCATTTCAAATAAGTTATGAATTGATTTGAATTTTACTCCATGAAATATGTATTTGATCCCCTATCAATCAGCTCCCAGATGTTTTTTATGCAGGTAGCAAACTAAGATTTGGAGCACTCTCTTAAAGAGAGTGCTCCTAATCTCAGCTTGTTACATGTATAAAATAAACCTGTCCACAGAAACAATCAATCAGATTCCAAACTTTGCACCATGGCTAAGACCAAAGAGCTTACAAAGGATATCAGGGACAAGATTGTAGACCTACACAAGGCTGGAATGGGCTACAAAACATCGCCAAGCAGCTTGGTGAGAAAGTTACAACAGTTGGTGCGATTATTCGCAAATAGATGAAACACAAAATAACCGTCCATCTCCCTTGGTCGGGGGCTCCATGTAAGATCTCACCCCGTGGAGTTTCAATGATCAGGAGAACGGTGAGGAATCAGCCCAGAACTACACGGGAGGATCTTGTCAATGATCTATAGGCAGATGGGACCAAAGTCATCATGCACTATTTTTGTTCTCCGTTAAACTCCCGTCGTTTTGACAAAACTGCCGACAGAGCTTCCTGAGCGGAGCCTGATGGCATTGTGAGCCTTATCTGAAACGCGTCTCCAATGTTTAAATAAACCATTAAATTTTTTAATTATAGACTGATCATTTCTTTGTCATTGGGAAACAGTTCAAAATCAAGAGGGGATCAAAACAATGTGTCGCTGTAAATAGTGGTATATGAGGATATTTGGAGATATAGTGGTTATTCCGTGAAAGGTCAGGCTACCTGTATTCATAAGCTTTTTTTCAGCTGCAGAATTGTGAATGCTGCACTGGAGTATAGTATACTGGATTACTCTGGATCAGTACCAGACAAGAAATGTGCAAAGATAGGCATATGCTTTAATGTCCATGTTGCTATTGAGTAGATGAATATATACAGTATGTGTGCTTTTGGTATCCAAGCGTAATCCATCTGCAGGTACACGTCTGCTCTGCGCAAATTTCACAGCCCATCAATCGAACAGTCTCCTTTCCAAAGCTATCAATTTACTGAGATAATGAGTCCTAACCAAACGCCTCACTGGCTCGCACTGTACGAGTCCTTACAAACTTCATCTCCATGGTAAAGCCAGTAATCAGTATGTCTGGGAGGCCCGTGTCAGTAACAGGATCCAGATGACACACGTACCCAATCATCAGGTCTGAAGGAGCTGATTTAGAAACAATCCCAGCTCCTGTCTGATCGCTCTAATTACTGAGGGCGTTAATAAGTGCGCAGGTAGCTGGCGTCGTGACTGCTCGCTGTCTGCACGCTGTTTCCTCCCATACGAATAATCGCCTTTACTGCTAGTGTTTACATCATTCTTGGCACAATTAATGTGCAATTAATGCTACTACGCAGCTTCTACTGTGACAAATGTCAAATAGACTGCAAGAAGGACTAAGGAGAGAAAAAATGTGGAGTGTACCCCCCCAAATAACACATTTATTTAATGGGGGTCTTCCTTTTTAATCCATTACTGTCAATTGATTTTTACACAAGAAAAAAAGAAGCTTAAAAGGGTACTCCATCCCTAGATATCTAATCCCCTATCCAAAGGGGATAAGATGTCTGATCGTCAGTCATCCTGTACTCGCTGCTGGGGACCCCTGCGATCTCGGCTGCGGCACCCCAGACATCCGGTGCACGGAGCGAACTTCACTCTGTGCAGGATGACTGGCGATGCAGGGTGGAGGATCGTGATGTCACGGCCAAGCCCCCTCAATGCAAGTCTGTGGGCCATCACGCCCCCTCCCATAGACTTGCATTGAGGGGGCGTAGCCATGACGTCACGAGGGGGGGGGGGACATCAGCTGTGACATCACCAGCCTCCGGCGCTCAACAGTGTAGCTTGGAAATCGCGGAGGAACCCAGCGGCGGGACCCGCGCGATCAGACATCTTATCCCCTATCCTTTGTCCCATTGTCCCACTGGTTGATATTTTACTGTGGACATAAATAAAAGGGTTAGAGAAAGTCCAGCTCACCCTCTAACCCTGAAGCAGTCTTTTACAGTGGGACCCCACAAAACGCATCAAGCCTGTTGGTACAGTTCAGTGCTGGTACTGGGCTAACCTGCCACCATGGTAGAATGAGCTGTGTGTTGTGTGTCTTTCCTTTGTAGGAATGTGGAGCTCACAGATGGATGAAGTGGCAATATGGGGTAAATGGGGGAACCACGACAGGAACTGACTGCAAAACCATATGTATTATCTTCCAACATTAGGGGCATGGTCACTACTGCAGAACAAGAGTGTGCTGATCTTTCGGCAGGAAGTGACCTTCGATAATGTTAATGAGAAAAGGGCTGCATGTCATAGACCATAAGGTAAAGGGGCATTTGCCCTAGGAAGCAATACAAAGGGAACATCAATAGGCCATGCTGCTTTATCTAGGGTATTTATATGCAGAGCTAAGGTTGCAAACTGCCCCAGGTAAAGGGAATTCTTACAGCATATAGGAAATGTAGACAAATATTGGGCCACAAACCCAAGTAAACGGAGGCATTATCTTAGCAGCCCAAGTACTTTAACCCCTTAACGACGCAGGACGTATATTTACGTCCTGCGCAGGCTCCCGCGATATGAAGCGGGATCGCGCCGTGATCCTGCATCATATCGCGTCGGTCCCGGCGCTCATCAACGGCCGGGACCCGCGGCTAATACCACACATCGCCGATCGCGGCGATGTGCGGAATTAACACTTTAGAAGCGGCAGTCAAAGCTGACCGCCGCTTCTAAAGTGAAACTGAAAGTGACCCGGCTGCTCAGTCGGGCTGTTCGGGACCGCCACGGTGAAATCGCGGCGTCCCGAACAGCTGACAGGACACCAGGAGGGCCCTTACCTGCCTCCTCGGTGTCCGATCGGCGAATGACTGCTCCGTGCCTGAGATCCAGGCAGGAGCAGTCAAGCGCCGATAATGCTGATCACAGGCGTGTTAATACACGCCAGTGATCAGCATAGGAGATCAGTGTGTGCAGTGTTATAGGTCCCTATGTGACCTATAGCACTGCAAAAAAAATGTTTAAAAAAAGTGTTAATAAAGGTCATTTAACCCCTTCCCTAATAAAAGTTTGAATCACCCCCCTTTTCCCAAATAAAAAATAAAACAGTGTAAAATATGTGGTATCGCCGCGTGCGTAAATGTCCGAACTATAAAAATATATCATTAATTAAACCGCACGGTCAATGGCGTATGCGCAAAAAAATTCCAAAGTCCAAAAAAGCGTATTTTGGTCACTTTTTATACCATTAAAAAATGAATAAAAAGTGATCAAAAAGTCTGATCAAAACAAAAATCATACTGATAAAAACTTCAGATCACGGCGCAAAAAATTAGTCCTCATACCGCCCCGTACGTGGAAAAATAAAAAAGTTATAGGGGTCAGAAGATGACAATTTTAAACGTATAAATTTTCCTGCATGTAGTTATGATTTTTTTCCAGAAGTGCGACAAAATCAAACCTATATAAGTAGGGTATCATTTTAACCGTATGGACCTACAGAATAATGATAAGGTGTAATTTTTACCGAAATATGCACTGCGTAGAAACGGAAGCCCCCAAAAGTTACAAAATGGTGGTTTTTTTTCGATTTTGTCGCACAATGATTTTTTTTTTACGTTTCGCCGTGCATTTTTGGGTAAAATGACTAATGTCACTGCAAAGTAGAATTGGCGACGCAAAAAATAAGCCATAATATGGATTTTTAGGTGGAAAATTGAAAGGGTTATGATTTTTAAAAGGTAAGGAGGAAAAAACGAAAGTGCAAAAACGGAAAAACCCTGAGTCCTTAAGGGGTTAAGAGAGGAGTGAGCTGAACTAGAATGTTGCATCATGTTGTATGTGATGGGGCAGTATCATGATGCGAGGAGGAGGAGGAAGAAAAGGAGCGGAGATCCAACTTTAAGGGATGTAGAGGATGTCATTGAACCTGAGCACTGGGGCTTGAAGGACCAAAACAGGTGATGATGTTACATGATAACGTAGTTTCCAAAATTTCTATAATCAAAATAAGAACATTTAATCCACAACTTGGAATGCCTTCAAAGACCTGCAAAATACCCATCTTTTTAGCAAACATTTTGCAGTCTGGTTTGCAGGATTGTCTCAGAAATATGAGACAGTTTGTGTAAGCGGCAGAGACCCCATCAGAGTATTTGAGGAGAGAGTGTGTTGATCTTGTGAAAGCCAGCGATGTCATCTTATGTGATTCTATGAGAGGAGACAGGGCTGCATGTGACTGGAGCAAAGCCATGACGAGAAGAGGGGGGGATGGTGCCATGGTTACCTCTATATGAAGCAAGCTACGACCTTTGGTTTCTTCTCTCCCTGTTTGGCACTCTAGTTATGGAATGTAATATGGGAGAAAATTGTTATTTGATCATTTGAGGAGTGAATGACAGGAAGGCGATGCTCTGGTGAGCAGGAATCATTGTGCTGAGACATCCTAAAGACGATGACCTAGTTTCTCTGGAGCAGTCATTTCCATCAGCACACTTGCACTGTTTCACGTCCATCCGATTTGCAAAGGTTCCTCACATTTGTACGTCACTTAGATTTCTGTGTGGGTGTGTGGATGGCTTCGTTCTTGCCCGCAGCCGGCAGTAACTTTCCAAGCTGTTGGACACACTCCCGGCTAAGCTGCCTTTTTGAACGAATGGGCAGGAAAGAGGTTCCAAAATGAATTGCAAAAGGCTTTTGCCAGGGAAACGCTCATTCTGTGCTCGGCCTATTAATAGATGCTCATCTATCATTTACAAAACAAATATATTTGGGCTATGGAAGCTTCTTATCTTCAGTCTGAGACCCATTCAGCTTCTGAACAGACATTTTAGCAGCTGTGCTTAGAAAACAGATTCTCACCATCCGTGCAACGCTTCACCCTCTTTGTGTATGAGCCGTTAAAGGCCCATTAAAAGACCAGGGAGGGGCTCACATGAGCTAAATATGTGGTTTAAAGGAGCGGGAAACATCTAAACCAAACCAAGAAAAAAGAAACGCCAATGAATTTTGTCCGCAATGTAATACTTTAATATAATAAAGAAAAGCAGTGATAGCAGCCATGTCTTCACGTGATGCAGGAGATTTAGAATGGGGGTTGGGCTTAGCCTGTGTAGTTTTTGTCTACATTGATAATGTGCCTGTTTTTGGCAGGAATCTCCTAATCTCCAGGAATAGTAACATTATTATCAGGAGTGCACATAGTTTCCCCAGCCAGACAACTCCACCTCACTAACTCACCGCGGCATAGTAGAGGACATTTTTGTTAAAAAAAACAATGCAAAACGACCCCAGTACTATTTGTAAATAGATAAAGCATTATTCCATTCCATTTCTACAGGGAAATCCATCAAGTTCTAACAACTAAAGACCATTATTATGGCATTGTAACATATCTGAAATCCACGTTGTATGTGGAAGTCGTGTCCAGATTGGCATGTTTCCACATGGAAATGCTACTCTTATGGAATTCAATTGAAAAACCTTTAATTGTCCACATAACAAAGAACAAAGAGAGGGGTAAGGCACAGTGAAGGGCTTATAGTCCTAGGTGGGTGCGCAGCTCCAGGAATCCGACTCAAGATCCCAAATATCAGCAAAAAAGCAAGGAAGAAGCGGCACTCCAAAAGGATTCAATCCAAATAGTGGTGTTTATTCACCCATGGTGTACAGATGCGACGTTTCCATCCCCAATCCGGACCTTTCTCAAGCATGATCATACAGTGTTACAGACTGAAATTTATATGGTAGCAAGTGATGACATCATTTCCTTAGGAGGTGTGGTCACTCATAATAATAACAAAATATACTTCAAAGTGCTATAAACAATAATCAAAATAGTATATTACATTTATATATACATATAGTAAGTGTATAGTGTAAATCCATCATATATCACACTGTGCATATAGTATTTAGTCCTCCAAGACTCCACCATCAGGCCGATTCTACTCACCACCCGGAGTATGCACGTCATCACCGGAAACACGAGGTCTGTGTTTGTAAACACAGTGACTGCGCAGAAGCGGAAGCCGCGTCGCATTAGCGAGCGCCTGCCGCTATGCGCCCGCATGTTAAGACTAAGTCACATGATTCCGGTCATATGATCGCTTCTAGCCGGGGCCATGTGATTAGTCATGTGATTGCCAACGATAACATTAGCGTCTATACTAGAGAACCCATTAGGCTAAAAGGTAAATTTATACTATCAAAAGGCTAAGTATTAGTATAAAATATGGAAGCAACAATATTTATCCTAATAAGGTGGCGATTACCTCCCAAAATGGGTAGTAATAAGTTATCACTATGGAAGTGACTATTCGAGGATCAAGCACATTCGGTAAATGGGGACAGTGTCCAGGGGTGTCAACCTCAGTCACATCTCACCCAATAGAGAGGGGAGTACATGTGTCCATGGGGGATACATAATCCTCCATGACCCACATCATCACTCCAAAGTTAGCGGGGCATGATAGATGAGTTCATGGAAGGAGCGCCACCTCCCACAACCTACATTCTCACAACCCCAATCAATTATACAGACCACTGTCTGTGTGTGTCAATTATAGACATATATTCCTCCTGTCACTTCCAAATATGCAAATATGCAACATATGTTTTAGGGAATCACCACTTTATTTAAATTAACTCCTTAGCCCATTATAACCCTAAGGACGGGAGCATTTTTTGCACATCTGACCACTGTCACTTTAAGCATTAATAACTCTGGAATGCTTTTACTTTTCATTCTGATTCCGAGATTGTTTTTTCGTGACATATTCTACTTTATGTTAGTGGTAAAATTTTGTCGATACTTCAAAGTTCAGAAGCAATTTTCCAATTTTTCACAAAATTTTCAAAATCGGAATTTTTTAGGGGCCAGTTCAGTTTTGAAGTGGATTTGAAGGGTCTTCATATTAGAAATACCCCATAAATAACCTCATTATAAAAACTGCACCCCTCAAAGTATTCAAAATGACATTCAGTAAGTTTGTTAACCCTTTAGGTGTTTCACAGGAATCGCAGCAAAGTGAAGGAGAAAATTCAAAATCTTAATTTTTTACACTCGCATGTTCTTGTAGACCCAGTTTTTGAAATTTTACAAGGGGTAAAAGGAGAAAAAGCCCCCCAAAATTTGTATCCCAATTTCTTTCGAGTATGGAAATACCTCATATGTGTATGTCAAGTGTTCGGCGGGCGCAGTAGAGGGCTCAGAAGGGAAGGAGCGAAGGAGAGTAAGTTTTGCTGAAATGGTTTTTGGGGGCATGTCACATTTAGGAAGCCCCTATGGTGCCAGAACAGCAAACAAAAAACACATGGCATACTATTTTGGAAACTACACCCCTCAAGGCACGTAACAAGGGGTCCGGTGAGCCTTAACACCCCACAGGTGTTTGACGACTTTTCGTTAAATTCGGATGTGTAAATGAAAAAAAAATTTTCACTAAAGTGCAGGTTTTTTCCCCAAATTTACCATTTCTACGAAGGGTAATGGGAGAAAAATCCCCCCAAAATTTGTAACGCAATTTCTCCCGAGTACGGAGATACCCCATATGTGGCCCTAAACTGTTGCCTTGAAATACGTCAAGGCTCTGAAGTGAGAGAGCGCCATGCGCATTTGAGGCCTGAATAAGGAATTTGCAGTAGGGGTGGACCCTGTTACAAGGACGGGGCTTGTCTCCACCAAAACCCTACAGCAGTGTCTTCCACAGGGTGCCTCCAGCTGTTGCAAGACTCCCAGCCTGCCAGGACAGTCTATGGTTGTCCGGCAACACTGGGAGTTGTGGTTTTGCCACAGCTGGAAGAGCCATTTAGGAAACACTGCCGTATGAGACGTTTTTCATTATTATTGGGGGGGGGGGGGGGCGACGTGTAAGGGGGTGTATGTGTAGTGTTTTACTTTTTATTATTTGTTAGTGTAGTGTAGTGTTTTTAGGGTACATTCACACAGGCAGGGGTTCACAGTAAGTTTCCTTGAAGGAAACCCACTGTAAACCCGCCCGTGTGAGTGTACCCTGTACATTCACATGGGGGGGTGGGGGGCACCCCAAGGGGGGGGGGCACCCCAAACCTTCAGCTGTGGCAAAATGACAACTCCCAGAATGCACTGACAGACCATACATGCTGGGAGTTGTAGTTTTACAACAGCTGTAGGCACTGGGGTGGGGAACCACTGAGTTAGAAAACAGACTAGCTCAGTGATTCCAACCAATGTGCCTCCAGCTGTTGCAAGACTACAACTCTCAGCATGTACGGTCTGTCACTGCACTATGGGAGTTGTAGTTTTGCAACAGCTGGAGGCACACGGGTTGGAACCACTGAGTTAGGAAACAGACTCTAGCTCAGTGTTTCCCAACCAGTGTGCCTACAGCTGTTGCAAAACTACAATTCCCAGCACGGCCAGACAATCAGGGATACTGGGCGTGTAGTTCTGCAATATCTGGCCCTTCAGATGTTGCAGAACTACAACTCCCAGAATGCCTGGACAGTCTGGGCATGCTAGGAGTTGTAGTTATGCAACAACTGGGGAAGAACAGTGGCCTCCAAACTGTAGCCCTCCAGATTTTGCAAAACTACAACTCCAAGCATGCCCAGACTGTCCAGGCATGCTGGGAGTTGTAGTTCTGCAACATCTGAAGGGACAGATATTGCAGAACTACACGCCCAGCATCCCTGACTGTCTGGGCATGCTGGGAGTTGTAGTTTTGCAACATCTGGAGGGCTACAGTTTGGAGACCACCATATAGTGGTCTCCAAACTGTGCCACTTCAGATGTTGCAAAACTACAACTCCCAGCATGCCCAGACAGTCAGTGCATGCTGGGAGTTGTAGTTTTGCAACATCTGGAGGACCACAGTTTAGAGACCACTACACAGTGGTCTCCAAACTGTGACCCTCCAGATGTTGCAAATCTACAACTCCCAGCATGCCCAGACAGCCTTTGGCTGTGTGGGCATGCTGGGAGTTGTAGTTTTGCAGCTTTTAGAAGGCCACAGTAAAGATCACTTATCGCGATCTTCACTGCAGCCTTCTCAGCCGCACTTTCCGGCCGACGCTCCACCTGCTCGCTCCGCTGCAACGGGATGTCGCCTCCGCTGCCTCCTCCGGTCCGGGTAAGCCGGGCCATGTCCCCACCTTGCCGCCCGTGTTCCCCCCGCTCTGTACCGACTTCGATCGGTGCGCAGAGCGGGGGGAAATGAACTGTAACCCCCCGCCCCCCTCCTGCCATTGATGGTCAGCCTGACCGACCAATCGCAGGGAATAGGAGGGGGTGGCAACATTGACACCTCGCTCCTATGCTGTAGACTGATCGGAGCTGGCTCTGACAGCTCCAATCAGTCTTATTTTCCGGGAGATCGGGTCACCAGTCTGAATTGACCTGCGATTTGCTGCGATCGCCGATATGGGGGGGTCTCAGGACCCCCCTAGGCATCGCCACGGGATGCCTGCTGATAGATATCAGCAGGCATCCCGGTCCGATCACCGCCCGGCGAGCGGCAGTGATCGGAAATGCCGAGGGCGTATGGATACGCCCTCCATCCTTAAGTGACGGGACGCGAGGGCGTATGCATACGCCCTTCGTCCCCAAGGAGTTAAACAAAAAACAGAAATTGCCAATTTAGGTTCTCAGTATAACTATGTAAATCACTTTTGTGAAAAAATCATTTACAGGTGACGAGACCTTCGGGGCAAGCAGAATGGTCCTCTCCGGGGAGAACTGGAAGAAAAAAGAAAGAAAAACAGTGTAAATGATCAGTGTTATGTTATTACATAAAAAAAGTAATAAATAATATTACACATAGAAAAAATACTCCTACAATACTTCACATGTGTAGGAGTATTTTTTCTATGTGTAATATTATTTATGACTTTTTTTATGTAATAACATAACACTGATCATTTACACTGTTTTTTCTTTCTTTTTTCTTCCAGTTCTCCCCGGAGAGGACTATTCTGCTTGCCCCGAAGATCTCGTCACCTGGAAATGATTTTTTCACAAAAGTGATTTACATAGTTATACTGAGAACCTAAATTGGCGATTTCTGTTTTTTGTTTAATTTAAATAAAGTGGTGATTCCCTTAAACATATGTTGCATATTTGCATATTTGGAAGTGACAGGAGGAATATATGTCTATAATTGACACACACAGACAGTGGTCTGTATAATTGATTGGGGTTGTGAGAATGTAGGTTGTGGGAGGTGGCGCTCCTTCCATGAACTCATCTATCATGCCCCGCTAACTTTGGGGTGATGATGTGGGTCATGGAGGATTATATATCCCCCATGGACACATGTACTCCCCTCTCTATTGGGTGAGATGTGACTGAGGTTGACACCCCTGGACACTGTCCCCATTTACCGAATGTGCTTGATCCTCGAATAGTCACTTCCATAGTGATAACTTATTACTACCAATTTTGGGAGGTAATCACCACCTTATTAGGATAAATATTGTTGCTTGCATATTTTATACTAATGCTTAGCCTTTTGATAGTATAAACTTACCTTTTAGCCTAATGGGTTCTCTAGTATAGACGCTAATGTTATCGTTAGCAATCACATGATTAATCACATGGCCTCGGCTAGAAGCGATCATATGACCGGAATCATGTGACTTAGTCTTAACATGCGGGCGCATAGCGGCAGCCGCTCCCTAATGCGACGCGGCAGTCACTGTGTTTACAAACACAGACCCGGTGATGACGTGCATACTCCGGGTGGTGAGTAGAATCGGCCTGATGGTGGAGTCTTGGAGGACTAAATACTATATGCACAGTGTGATATATGATGGATTTACACTATACACTTACTATATGTATATATAAATGTAATATACTATTTTGATTATTGTTTATAGCACTTTGAAGTATATGTTGTTATTATTATGAGTGACCACACCTCCTAAGGAAATGATGTCATCACTTGCTACCATATAAATTTCAGTCTGTTACACTGTATGATCATGCTTGAGAAAGGTCCGATTGTGGATCGAAACATCGCATCTGTACACCATGGGTGAATAAACACCACTGTTTGGATTGAATCCTTTTGGAGTGCCGCTTCTTCCTTGCTTTTTTGCTTTAATTGTCCACATGGTGCTAAAAAACTGTACACTTTCTAAAAACATCAATAAAGCTTTTTTAGCACTGTATCATGTCACTTACGTACCCATTAGTAGGATAGGGGATAAGTGTCTGATCATGGGGGGGGGGGGGAGGTGGTTTGGCATTTGGTTGACAGCTGGGGCCCCCCGAAATCTATTATATGGGGCCCCTCCTACTTACCGGTCCTCGCCACACTGATTGGCTGATCAGGCCATCATCTGTGGGGGACGGAGATGGCCAAGGGTGGGTCCCATATAGGAGATTATGGGGACAGCCTGCGATAAGACACTTTTTCCCTATCCTGTGGATAGTGAATAAGTGACTGATAATTTATGGTTAAAACCCTTAATCTAAGTATACTTTAGGAAAAACATCATCCCTTGATTCTCAGCTTATGCTTGTACATTGTGCTAAGCGACCTGACTGTAACCATCATTGGTGTCAAGCTGTGAGAAACAAGAACACACAGAAGGCTCTACGTGCGACTCTACATCTCCCCTATGTATCTGCAGCGATGTGTCTACACAGCATGAAACCTGCAGCCTGTGCCGCCTTGTGGGTGAGAAGTTATGGATGTTCCAAGGCTGAGAAAATAATACTCTGCTCTGTTGAATGATATCAGGGCTTCCCCTGCTGGATCTTAAAACGAAGAAGGATCAATGAAGGAAGTGGTTTGTAATGGAGATTTCTGACTATGCTGGCCGATCAATGGATTTCCCCGCCTTGGAACTGAGCTTTGGGGATCTCCCAAGAAGGATTTGAAGGTCATTTGAAAGAGACACTGGAGAAGTGGTGGCAAGGGAATTCAACCTCATTAAAGGCAATGATGATTTCTGTTTTTGCTTCTATTCCCAGCACAGTCCTTACTACAGTATTTAGCTACCGTAGGTTTAGACCTATAGAGACAGATGGAGACTGGGGTTTTCTAGTTTAGAAAAACCATTTTTATATATCATTGGAGTGCGTACCCACCATAGTTCTCGATATAAATCCACAGCAAATCTGTGATAGATTGTGAATTCAATGTAGATTGCACATTATACACAGATGCCTGATCTTGCAGTTTGTCTTCCTTCACTTGAAGTAGGATACACAATCCATGAAAACGGGGTGCTGTTTTCTCATGTCTTAACCCTTTTATTGATATATTAAAAATCAAATTAAGTTTATAACAGAAAACAATTTGATCCCCATCTATCATAGACCCACAAAGAAGGGAAAAAAAAAGAAAAGTGTCTACCATGCCTCATACAGTCCAACAAATTTATCATACGAGGCACATCATTTTGATAAATCTGGCACAGTTTGCAACATTATTTTTTTTAACATGTTGCTTGGGGGGGAGTTGTTAAAAATCAAGCCGATCAGTGGTCACAGTGGTTTTTCATCTTACCCAGTGCTTGGCTGGGCAGGTAGGTCCTACTGTGACATCTCACCTCTGAAGAAGGAACGAGCAGAGACCAGTCCCTCAGCAACATAAATAAATACATTTGCATCCTGGAATACGCCATTAATTCTTGTATCTTACAACACGTTTGATAGACATCCCTGTTTACATCTTATTCATTATCAGGACACAGACCATGCAATATTCCATTATCTGAAAACAAGTGGACATGGTAACAAAATAGACTTACCCAGCATGCCTTTGTTTGAGTCAGATAAACACATGTCCTTCTCTGCACTTGGCAAGACGAACCCGACTACAAAAATTTCTACCCCATCAGCCATCAGAGCAAGTCCCAGTACAAAATACAGAGTCCATTGAAATCTTCCATGTCCACATTCTTGAAGGATCAGCTCGTACTGCTGGGCCAGTTCTTCCTTGTCCTTCCTCCTCTGACCTTCTAAATCTTCAAATTCTTTAAACTCTGTTACAAGCTGTTGGTTATCACTGAGGAGGTCTCCTTTCATTGAGTCTGCTCTAGGGATGCCTTGATACTCTCCTTCATATATCTCATCATCCTCATCATGGCCTTCAGTGGCATCACTAGAGCCCCCTTCATCATCATTTAGAGGGTCACCACGGTAGTACCCATCTTGTGGTTGATAATCATCGTCATCGTCTTCTTCGAACCGAGCATAAGAACGTTTGGTATACTCGTCTTGCACCTTATCTACACCTTTTCCGACCTTCTTTGCTGCATGTCTCTTAACCTCCTTAGCAATGTCTTTGGCCCCTCGTATAAAAGCAGTCCGATCTCTATATGTATCATCCATGGCGAATGATAAAAAACCTTTCTAGCCTAGTTACTAAAACGTGGTAACTATCAATGTTCTTCTTCCACAACTTTTGACCTCCCTATGATAGGATATTTCAGCACTTGGCAGGGTGGATAGCTCCTGTTGCTAAAGCTAAGAACATTCCAAAGTATCGGAAATGTATTCAAATGTTGAAGCTCTCATGTATCCTCATCCTTCTCCAAAATGTAATATCCCAGGGAAGAAGACTTTTTAGCTCCTGCAAAAGAAAAAAAAAGTAGGGTAGAATACAAACTGTGTCTATAAGAAGTGTCACGATTGTATAAGAGACAAGAAAGAAGGAAAATTCTATTTAAAAAAATCTACTTTTTTAAATTTGTAGAAAGAAAATTAGGGCACACGAAAATGCAAGTGCTACACAGATGGTGTCCTGGTTGGAAGCTAACATTTGGTCGCAATGCATTTTCCTATTCATCTGAATGTAGGGGTAGGCAAACTAAGAATAATTCCCGTATAATGGGCACTTTGTGCAGGCATGACACAGATGAGTCCAGCAGGTGTGAATTCACCATCTGTGATGTCTATGAGACTAAACACCGCAGAAATGTGTTCACCTCACCACCTAAACATTTAGTAGATACTCTCGAACAGGCCTAAAAGAGTGTGTATATATATATATATATATTTATATATATATATATATATATCTCTACATGTGAGAGGCATCTATAAGTGATTTTACAGGTGAGGTACCTCTCTACAAACTATAGATATGTTGCAGAAAATGTATGACATAGTCCAAATTAGGGATCGACCGATATCGTTTTTTTAGGGCCGATACCGATAATCGGTGGAGGTTAGGGCCGATAGCCGATAACTTATACCGATATTCCGGTATAAGTTATCGGCTATTTATCCCCCCTCCACACCGCTGCAGTCGCGGTGTGGGGGGCGGGGCAGTATCGGCTTATCGGCAAGGTAATTGCCGATACCGATAATGCCCAAAATGGTGATTATCGGCCGATAATATCGGCCATACCGATAATCGGTCAATCCCTAGTCCAAATACTCCAAAAAGTACAGATGCCATTTGGAATTTTTTTATCGATTTTTCGCCCATATTTGTCTACTGCAAATGCTACTGTAACAGTTTGCAAACCAGTAATTTTTGCAAATTCTTTAAAGTGTACAAAAAGTTAAAAAGGAAAAAAATAGAAAAATTACAAATGGCCCCAAAAATTATTTTATATAGTTAATAATTATGGAAGCTAAATCAAACTACATGTGACCTGCCATTTTTCATAACAAAGAAAAAAGGGGGGCTCAGCCTAATATGTAAAGCGGGGTGCTACAATGGTATACAAAACATACTACCGAAAATCCAAGAACAAAGAAGATACCACACAAATGTGCACACCCAAAACGACATAAGATAAATCAAATCATTTTATTGCAGAACTGTTACAAAAAGACACAGACATTTAAAAACACCTAAAAGGCTCAACACAGAGCCACCCTACAAGACAGGGGGAAGCCAATATGGCCGCCTCCTGGACTACCGTACTATATACAATGAAAAAGAGGACCCACCCTCAAAACAAGGAATCACTAAGAAGAATAAAGTGCCTATACGCACACATGGTAAACAATAAAAAAATTACTGTGTGACAAGTAAATCAAACCATATCAAAGTGACAAAGTCCTCATGCGTTCCGTGGCCTACATGGCAACTTCCTCAAGGGCGCAGGAAGTTGCCATGTAGGCTACAGAACTTAGAGGACACCATATCTCTGACCACCATCTTGATATTTGACCTAACCCTCTCTTTTAATCTGCTGCTTAAAGGGGTACTGTGCTAATCAGCGTTTGGAACAAACTGTTCCGAACGCTGGAGCCGAGGCTGGGAGCTCGTTACATCATAGCCCCGCCCCCTCAATGCAAGTCTATGGGAGAGGCGTGACCGCTGAGCAATTGAGTACCCCTTTAAGGGCAGTATTACTTTATCTCACTTCATACATATACTTTTTTCCTTACGTCACTTTGATATGGTTTGATTTACTTGTCCCATAGTCATTTTTTTATTTTTTGTATTGTTTATCATGTGTGCGTATAGGCACTTTATTCTTCTTAGTGGTTCCTTGTTTTGAGGGTGGGTCATCTTTTTCATTGTACATAGTACGGTAGCCCAGGAGGCGGCCATATTGGCTTCCCCCTGTCTTGTAGGGTGGCTCTGTGTTGAGCCTTTTAGGTGTTTATAAATGTCTGTATCTTTTTGTAATCGTTCTGTAATAAAAGGATTTGATTTATCTTATGTCATTTTGGGTGTGCACATTTGTATGGTATCTTCTTTGTTCTTGGATTTTCGGTAGTATGTTTTGTATACCATTGTAGCACCCCGCTTTACATATTAGGCCGAGCCCCCATTTTTTTCCTTTGTTATTAAAAATGTCAGGTCCCATGTAGTTACATGCATTTGTGTGGTATCTTCTTTGTTCTTGGATTTTCTGACATTTTTTATGTTTGCTGTGCTACCACTACAGGCGAACCTAACAGTTGAGTGATAGGGGTCCCAGGAGGGGGGTGTTTTGAAATCTGCATATTGTTAGTGGACAAACCATTTTGTGCTGGTCATAGGAAGGATAAGCACCAGGAGGAGAATCATTTTTTATTTATTTATTTATTTTTTTTAAACTTTTATTACGTGACACCTCTCTTTCATACATGTGGACATACAAGACTTTAAAAAACCCAGCCTCTTTCCTAGGTACACCCTCATAAAGGTTTTAGAAACTCTGATGGAAGGACCGGCAGACGATGCAAGATTAAAAGATATCACCCACTTTGTATAGGCTAGAAACCTTAACAGCAGTGCCTTAAACTGGCCATACACATTAAAGGGATACTCCGCTGCTCAGCGTTCGAAGCAAACTGTTGCGAACGCTGGAGCCGGCGCCAGGAGCTTGTGATGTCATAGCCCCGCCCCTTCAATGCAAGTCTATGGGAGGGGGCGTGACGGCCGTCACGCCCCCTCCCATAGACTTGCATTGAAGGGGCAGGGCTATGACAACGCAAGCTCCTGGCGCCGGCTCCAGCGTTCGGAACAGTTTGTTCCGAACGCTGAGCAGTGGAGTACCCCTTTAAAGGGGTCTGTAAGCAGCTTATTACCATCTCCCTATTCAGAACACATGCAAATGAATGTAGATTAGGAGAGATAGCTGCCAGCTGAATAAGCTTTGACTGGAATCTATCTTATGTGGAGGGAAGATTGACAACAGCGCCATCTTACAAATCTCTGTCTCTAAAGCTGCACAACAGACCCAAGCTCTATTATCTTGGCATTGCATGAATGCATCAGAAATGGGGGGATGGGAGTAAGCAGCTGCCAGACATCTCTTGTAGCGCCTTAGAACAAAACGATTGGACATGTTGAAATCCAACAGTAAGATCCTTTCCTCCTCCAATATCATCCGGCAAAGGAGAATTGGGAGGCCCCATACACATTAGGTGGTCAGCCAGGATCCCGAAATGAATCTACCGTATATGTGTAAGGTCACCTTTAGGCAATGTGTGTATGATACATGTACTAACACCGGTCAATACTTCTGATATTATGATAAATTGGTCAAACTAGGCCTCCGAATTCTGCAGATTTCAATCTGATCAATCATCTGTGGGATGTGCTGACAAAACAAGTCCCATTTATGAAGGCCGTACTCCATAATGTAGAGGATCTGATGGGAACGTATTGGTGCTTGATGCTATAGGTCTATGTGGAGTCAATGCTTGAACGGAAGGCGGTTATAATGCTACGGCTGATCAGTGTATAGCGGTATAACACTTTTTGCGTCTTGTGTGTCAACAGGATTGTTAGGATGCGGTAGCCCTTCTGGGTGTCCCTAGGGGAGGTGGCGGTGGCCATTAGTTTCCACACCTCCCTGCAAAAACCCCGGGTACTCCTCCATGGGCAGGGTACCAACCGTTATCGGCTCTGCAGGCAGATACCATGGCTAATGCCAAGGGGAATGCCGGCAGCATTTGTGGTCGTTTGGTAGCTTCATCGAAAAGGGACATCGAACCTGGAACCACACAGGTACCTTTTGGTCCGGAGGCAAAGGGTAAGGAGAGGGGAAGGGCTTGTCAGAGAAGGGCTTGCGATAGACCGCATCCTTTGTGCACTTTTTTAGTGTAACACGTTTGCACTTTTTCTTGCACTTTGGGTGATTCGAGAGCACGTTCCTCGGCTCTTAAAAAAAAAAAAGATCAGTGTATAGCTGGTAAGAAACTTTCAGCAGCGGGGTTTTACCTTACACTTTTAGTCTCAGAGACATCCACAGAATTAGTATATTGTATTAGTGTAATGTAATAATCCATTGCTTTGATGCGACAGGAAATATTTATGAAGGGATTCTTTACCGATTTTACGGTTCACCGATACTAACGATGATTAATTTACATGGAAAAGAAATCTATAAATAAAAAACAAACTGAGGTATTAAAATATATATAAATAAATCTCTATTATCTGTGAGAGATTCATTTCTGCATATTTTTCCGAGCTAAAAAGAGAACTAAACAAATTAATACAAAGAGCAAGAAGCAAGCAGTTATTCCAAGCGCGTCTGCAGGAACGCCGGAGGCCAAATCATGTAATCGCTCAAAATAAGCTGAGTGGAATTCATTTCACCGGGAAAAATTCATTTTGTGGAGAGAGGAAAGAAAGTCCATTCGCAGTCGGTGAAAAATGAAATAGTTATATACTCTACCACTCACAGTCAAATGCAGGGATCAATGCGGATTGGTAATGACAAAGTCTAACTAAATGGTTCAAGATTTCTTTTATATATGTCCTATAAGGCTTTTTTTAATCAACTGGTGCCAGAAAAATAAACAGATTTGTAAATGACTTCTATTAAAAAATCTTAATCCTTCCAGTACTTATTAGCTGCTGAATAATACAGAGGAAATTCTTTTCTTTTTTTGGAACACAGAGCTCTCTGCTGACATCATGACCACAGTGCTCTCTGCTGACATCTCTGTCTATTTTAGGAACTGTCCAAAGCAGGATATGTTTTCTATGGGGATTTTCTCCTACTCTGGACAGTTCTTAAAATGGACAGAGGTGTCAGCAAAGAGCACTGTGCTCGTGATGTCAGCAGAGAGCTCTGTGTTCCAAAAAGAAAAATAATTTCCTTTGTAGTATTCAGCAGCTAATAAGTACTGGAAGGATTAAGATTTTTTAATAGAAGTAATTTACAAATCTGTTTAACTTTCTGGCACCAGTTGAAAAAAAAAAAAATAATGTTTTCCACCGGAGTACCCCTTTAAGACACCACCAATCTCCAGATATGTGGTATCCCAGCACCAAAAGGCTGTTCTGTGGGCTAAAGATTGCCTCGGGCATCCCTGCTGGCTATATGTCGGGCCTCCTGCTCCACTGTCTAACCTGTAGTAATGTAAAATATTGTTGTGTCATGTTATGTGTTAATTGATTCACTGTTACTTTAAAGGATTGAGCAGAGTGACCAGGTTACCCTGATGCCCCAATGGGGGACCCCTAAATCACCCCTTGTAATTTCAAAGCCTGGCGGTAAGCGGTCTTTGGGGAGTGAAGCAGCGCACTTCACTCTCCTGTCTCTTTGAAGAAGGCGGTCACCATTACAGTGACCCCCCGACTTATGATGGCCCCGACATATGATCATTTCAACATATGATGGCCTCTCAGAGCCCATCGTATGTTGAAGGCAGCATCGACATATCGGGCCATCGTACAAACAGCGCTGACAACTTCAGCAACTGACAGATAGTTGTATAATGTGCCCTGTGTGCCCCGTTCTGCCTCCTGTTACTCACATGCTGTCCTGCTAACTCACGGGGGCTTCCACTGTGAGCTCCGTGTAAGCGCCGCCCCCCCAGTGCAGCCATAGCCAATAGCCTGCAGCATCTTGCTGCAGGCATCCAATGAGCTGCTGGCTGCCCTCCCCTTCCTTTCCTATAGAGCTGTAGTCGGCAGGATGGTAATGGAGGACATTCTGTCCCCCCTGAAGGTATTTAAAGAACTGTACAGTACTGTATGCGATGTCACACATCACATACAATACATATACACACTATACACCCCATACATCAATGTTTCCCTATCAGTGTGCCTCCAGCTGTTGCAAAACTATAACTCTCAGCATGCCCAGACAGTCAACGGCTGTACATGCATGCTGGGATTTTTAGTTGTGCAACAGCTGGAGGCACCCATACACTCCACATACAATGGTCATCCCAGAACCAATTAGCAGTTTCCCATAGAGATATGTATTCAACATACAATGGTTCCAAGGCCCCAGAACCAATTACCATTTTTACATAGACATATGTACTCGACATATGATGGTTTCAACATATGATGGTTCTCCTGGAACCTATTAATATCATATGTTGAGGGACCACTGTATAAGTCTATAAGTACCTACTGAGGGTTTACAACTGTTCTGTCCAGTCTATCCCTGTCAAACTTCTCCGCAGCACAAATATCTCTCACGTTCCTATTCATTGACAACCAGCAGAGATCTTGAAAATTTTGAGATAAAGCTTAATATATTTTAAAGTTGCTGAAATGAATTAAGCTACACTAACCTGTAACCAGAAAATCCCTCGAAATTCATACATGGCCCCTCACCTTCTGAGGTGACCCCATCTTCTGGGCTGATACCTGGAGCTATGAATCATGGCGGGGAATATCATCCTTAATAAATATATCCTGAAGTGCTATTATTTTCATGATTACAGCTGCCCTTTATAGTCTACAGCCATATGAAAGGACCTATTTATCTGCTTGAGAATAAGGTTGCTATAGCAACGGGACTGGCAGCCATTACACAGAGGGACAGACTTTTACTTACCAGCTGGACATCGGAAAGTTTAAATCAGCGGTCTTCAAACTGTGGCCCTCCAGATGTTGCAAAACTACAACTCCCAGCATGCCCGGACAGCCAACGGCTGTCCGGGCATGCTGGGAATTGTAGTTTTGCAACATCTGGAGGGCCACAGTTTGAAGACCACTGGTTTAAATAGACCTTAATACAGATGTGGGACAACTAGTACATATAGTAATATAGCAGCTATCTGACAGGGAGAGGCAGCGCAACGCTCTCATTTCCATATTTATTATTAATAATTAATATTAATGAGCTATGGCCTAAGGTGACGTGAAGAAGTAGAGGGTTCGGTTGGACGGGGTGAGCATTGGCCAAACAAGCTTGTGTAATAGGCCCAGCAAGGGGTCTTCAAACCAGCAGCTATCAAACTGGTCGACCCTTCAGAGTACATTGCGCCAAGTTTAGTAAAACGTGCACATTTCTAGGTAAATTTTGAGCATTTTAGTTCATTCTAGTCAGTCAGAAAATAAAATCTGTAAAATGGCTGTTATGAGGTGGAGTAGATTTGTGCAAAAACTTTTATTAGGGTACGTTCACACGAGCGGATTTACAGCGTATTATACCCTGCGGATCCGATGGTGAAGGCCCCGCTCTCTGCTGTCTTTACATGTGCCTGCTGGTAGCGGCAATAGGCCGCGATGAGCAGACACACTGCAGGATGTGCGCGGCGTACTCGCAGATCACGGCCTCTCTCCCTGCTCTGAGCTAGGCAGAGAGCTCCCGCGATGTGCGAGTATACTGCGACTCGTACATCTCAGTGTGTCTGCTCTTAGCGGCGTATTGCCACTACGAGCAGGCGCATGTAAAGAAAGTAATTCACTGAAATTGTAGAAGATAACTGATAATGAATAGAGCTATTAGGACATAGTTGACAGAAGTTTAATAGTTAGCTCAATTAAAACTTAAAGGGGTATTCCGCCCCTAGGGGATAAGATGTCAGATCGCCGCGGTCCCGCTGCTGGAGAGCCCCGGGATCCCCGCTGCGGCACCGCGCTATCATTACAGCACAGCGCGAGTTCGCTCTGTGCGTAATGACAGGCGACACGGGGGACGGAGCAGCGTGACGTCATGGCACCGCCCCTCGTGACATCACGGCCCGTCCCCTTAATGCAAGTCTATGGCAGGGGGCGTGACGACCGCCACGCCCCCTCCCATAGACTTGTATTGAAAGGGGCGGGCCGCGACATCACGAGGGGCGGAGCCGTGACGTAACGATGCTCCGGCCCCTGTACCGCCCATCATTACGTGCAGAGCGAACTCACTCTGTGCTGTAATGATAGCGCAGTGCCGCAGCGGGGATCCCAGGGGTCCCCAGCAGCGGGACTGCGGCGATCTGACATCTTATCCCCTATCCTTTGGATAGGGGATAAGATGTCTAGGGGCGGAATACCCCTTTAACCTTTAATAGCATATAGTGATAAGAAAAGTAGTCCTCAAGTAACAGATACAAACTTACATTAAGTATAGGTCAGATGGATGGAGAGTCAGTACGGATCAATGGGATTCCAATACCATCATCAAACCAATGTTGTCCTACACAATGCAACCTGTGCAATTAAACACTAGGAAGAAGTAATCAATCCCGACGCATTTCCCCCCTCCAAAACAGATGGAGTGGAGCAATACAGGGTTCATCAGGGGATATAAACAGTAGGAAACAATAAACAAGTATGATAAAGCTGGTAAGTAATTGCTGCCAGCTAAAAAAAAAAACAATATAAAGTCTGATAAGGACCACTCACTCAGACCCAATGATACAGTCCTTCATCCGGAGTGGTATAGCCAAATGATGTCAGCTAGTTCCCTCCTGGCAGCGCAGCAGCAGCCAAGCCATGGCTGCTGCTGCGCTGCCAGGAGGTAACATACCCTATAAAGGATGCATGTGGCATACATTGCTGTGCCATGACTAAGAACCATGATGGTTCGAAACTCGTCTGCGTTTCTGCTATGCTTTTAAAACCACCTTATTTTTGGTTTTCATTATTTTAAACCATGTGAACTAAATTTTGGATTTTTATATATTTTTTGGGGGGGTCTGGAACCTGCATGTTTTTTGTTATGGACCGGTTCACACCAAGTATGCGTCTTGGATACCTGTTCTTCCAATCTAGAGTGTCTACAAGGCGGTGAGCTTTTTTTTTTCTTCAATATTTACCAGTAAATAGTGATGAGTGGCATATGCCATATACGAATTCACAAAATTCAATGGTGTCTGCAAAAGTTACGGCACCCTGCAGAGTTAATATCTTGTACTGCCCCCTTTGGCAAGTATCACAGCTTGTAAACGCTTTTTGTAGCCAGCCAAGAGTCTTTCAATTCTTGTTTGAGGTATCTTTGCCCATTCTTCCTTACAAAAGTCTTCCAGTTCTTTGAGATTTCTGGGCTGTCTGTCACGCACTGCTCTTTTAAGGTCTATCCATAGATTTTCAATTATGTTGAGGTCAGGAGATTGTGAAGGCCATGGCAAAACCTTCAGTTTACGCCTCTTGATGTAATCCCCCTGGGATTTCGAGGTGTGTTTAGGATCATTATCCATTTGTAGAAGCCATCCTCTCTTTAATTTCAGCTTTTTCACAGATGGCATCAAGTTAGCATCCAAAATTTGTTGAAATTTTATTGAATCCATTTTTCCTTCTACTCGTGAGATGTTCCCTGTACCACTGGCTGCAATACAACCCAAAGCATGATTGATCCACCCCCATGCTCAACAGTTGGACAGAGGTTCTTTTCATTAAATTCTGTTCCCCTTCTTCTCCAAACGTACCTTTGCTCATTCCGGCCAAAAAGTTCAATTTTAACCTCATCGGTCCACAGAACTTGTTTCCAAAATGCATCAGGCTTGTCTATATGTTCATTTGCAAAGTTCAAACGCTGATTTTTGTGGTGAGGACATAGAAGAGGCTTTCTTCTGATGACTCTTCCATGAAGACCATATTTGTACAAGTATCTCTTTATAGTGGAATAGTGTACCACAACTCCAGTGTCTGCCAGATCTTTCTGGAGGGATTGTGCAGTCAAACGTGGGTTTTGAATTGTTTTTCTCACAATCCTGCGAGCTGTTCTGTCTGATATTTTTCTTGGTCTTCAAGATCTTGCTTTAACTTCCACTGTTCCTGATGACTGCCATTTCTTAATTACATTCCGAACAGAGGATATTGACATCTGAAAACGTTTTGCTATCTTCTTATAGCCTTCTTCAGCTTTGTGAGTGTCAACTATTTTCAGTTTCAGATTTCTAGACAACTGCTTAGAAGAACCCATGGTGCTGATTGTTGGGGCAAGGTCATCTCCTGGTCTTCCCAGATGATGATCGAGAACAATCCATGATGCTGGCAGGTCTCAGCTTTGCAAAGGGGGCAGTGCATGCTATAAATTCTGCAGGGTGCCGAAACCTTCATAGACGCCATTTTTTTGTTTTCTGTTATTTTGAAAGTGTAAATGATGGAAATAAAATCTAACTTTTGTTGACATATTATAAGAATATCTAATCTGTAATTTAATGCCTTTTGGAGATTTTTCCATCTTTCCTTTGCTTCTTTATGCATATTAATACAAATTTTTACCTGGGGTGCCCAAACATTTGATCCCCACTGTATCTATCTATCTATCTATCTCATATCTATCTATCTATCTATCTCATATCTATCTATCTATCTCATATCTATCTATCTCATATCTATCTATCTCATATCTATCTATCTATCTCATATCTATCTACCGTATATACTCGAGTATAAGCCGACCCGAATATAAGACGAGGTCCCTAATTTCACCCCAAAAACCCAGGAAAAGTTATTGACTCGAGTATAAGCCTAGGGTGGGAAATACATCATCCCCCCCTGTCATCATCCAGACCCCCGTCATTAACACCCTCATCATCATCACCCTGTCAAGACCACTGAGGGCGGAGAGTTCACTCGAGTATAAGCCGAGGGGGGTGTTTTCAGCACGAAAAATCATGCTGAAAAACTCGGCTTATACTCGAGTATATATACGGTATCTATCTCCTAATATTCTTGGTCTATACAGAAGTGATAATGGCTCTATGAAATTTTTTTTTTTTAGTATTGTCATGTCATATTCGCGAATATCGTCACTTTCTATCTACCTATCTAATTTTAGTGACAATATTCGCAAATATGAGGATATTTGTAAATATTTGCATATTCACATAATTGTGAATATTCCCTCTCCAGTCTAATAGAGTAAATAGTATAGGAGTTCTTTAGACTACAAGCTGGAAGCAGGGTAGGATGAGATCACTGTGATGTGTTCTGTGGGGGGTAAAAAAATTACGAATATTTGTAATTGCGAATATGTAGTGCTATATTCGCGAATATAGCGAACATGCAAAATTCGCACTAAATATTCGAATTGCGAATATTCGTGCTCAACACTACCAGTAAACTGCAATTAGAAAAGACCCCAATAATAGTACTTAAATAAATATCTAGAAACAGATGACGAGTTCCCCTAACAAATTAAGCCAGAATACTGCTATAAACAGTCCTAGGGACCCTCTACAAATTGCACCAAAATACCCACAGAATGTACAGAAACAGTACAAAAGCGTCTCCATCAACAGTGTCCATTTTTTTTTTTTTTAAACTATGCCAGAATACCCCCATAAACAGAACCAGAATATTCTCATAAAGTGTCAACCAGAATAAAGAATCACTCATCAACAGTATGACAGTATATCCAGCACCAGTGGCAGAATTTCCCTGTAAACGGTGCCAGGGTTTAATTTTATAAACAGAGCAAGAGTGCCTCCACAGACAGTCAGGGGACTCCTAGAAGGAGTGTTAGAATGTGCCAGAGTGCCTCCACAGACAGTCAGGGGACTCCTAGAAGGAGTGTTAGAATGTGCAAGAGTGCCTCCACAGACAGTCAGGGGACTCCTAGAAGGAGTGTTAGAATGTGCCAGAGTGCCTCCGTAAACAGTGCACGGGTTCTACTACAAGCCATGTCATTGTCCTCTACTAAATAGTAGTATATCTCCTCTGATCCATCGTAACATAGTTCATAAGGCTGAAAAAAGACCAGAGTCCATCTAGTTTAACCTATAACCCTAATGAGTCCCTACTGAGTTGATCCAGAGGAAGGCAAAAGAAAAACTCATACTAGAGGTAAAAATTCCTTCCCGACTCCAAATATGTTATCAGAATAAATCCCTGGATCAACGTTCTGTCCCTAAATATCTAGTATACATAACCGGCAATGTTGACAAACACAAGATAGGGGGCACTGCTGAAAAGAGGGACCGACACCTATGCCCAGCTGTATAACAGCATATAATAAGGAGCCTAACCAGGTGCCCTTGAGTCCGGGGGTGCTGGGGACCAAGAAATCCAAAGTCACTCAACAATATACAAATGAAGATAAACAGGTACTCGCACTCACCGCGAGGAAACAGCAAACCGACTCTCCTGGACTGTAGGAAATTCCCGGCATTAGGCTGGTAGCAGGGCGCTCAGAGTGGAGGCGACTGCCAGCAAAGTTTCGCGCAAGACGCGCTTCTTCTGCAAAACTTTGCTGGCAGTCGCCTCCACTCTGAGCGCCCTGCTACCAGCCTAATGCCGGGAATTTCCTACAGTCCAGGAGAGTCGGTTTGCTGTTTCCTCGCGGTGAGTGCGGGTACCTGTTTATCTTCATTTGTATATAACCTGTATTGTTATTACTCTCCAAAAATGCATCCAGACCCCTTTTGAACTCTTTTACAGAGTTCACCATGACCACCTCCTCCGGGAGAGAATTCCACAGTCACACTGCTCTTACAGTAAAGAACCCCGTCTGTGGTGGTGTAGAAACCTTCTTTCCTCTAAACTCCTTAATAGTACCAGCATTGCCTGCTTTGTCAAGAATATTACCCTCTTTATTCTTGACATTTCAAAAGCCACAATCCCTAAAAAAAAAATTTGAATACAGAAAAAAAAACTAGTGCCCTCTACATTTCTACCTTTCACCATCGTTCACAGTTTGTGTACAGTATATGAAATGCATTGTATCACGTCTCTTGCACTGATTTTAACTCATATCCAGAGGTAACTATTGCACTCACAATTCTGCTGGTGGAGTCACTGAGTATGGACACTTACAATATGTACAGTAATGCGCATATGTGGTGACCCAGTACAGAATATAGCATACAGCCCATCCTGTGTGGCAAATGTTGCCTTCAGTGTCCGTCTTTGGCCCAGGACTCAGGACTCTATAATGCAATGTAATGCTATGGTTAATGCGCTGGCATTTTCTATGTAGCTGTTGCTTTAACCTCTTCCGGACACAGGGCGTATGGATACGCCCTGCATTCCGAGTCCTTAAGGACCGAGGGAGTATCCATACGCCCGTCGTGGGAAATCCGGTCCCCACCGCTAGCCGGTTGGGGACCGGAGCCGGATGCCTGCTGACATCATTCAGCAGGCACCCTGGCACATCGCCCAGGGGGGTCCTGAGACCCTACCATGTCGGCGATCGGAGAAAATCGCATGTCAATTCAGACATGCGATTTTCTCCAATTCCGGGCTGATCGGGTCTCTGGTGACCCGATCACCCGGAAAATAGGGCTGATCGGAGCGGTCAGCAACAGTCCCGATCAGCCTAAAGGATAGGAGTGAGGTCGCAAAGCTGCGATCTCCTCCTATCCCCTGCCATTACTCAGAACGGAGTTCTGACCAATGGCAGCGCAGGACAGGGGGTTGCCATGGCAACCCCCCGTTCTGCCCGCCCCTGGATGTCGAGGGGCTCTGGGAAGAAGATGGAGGCCGTACCTGCAGGAGAATATGCCTGGGGACCTGGGATCTTCGCTGGAGCCTCCTGGATCTTTGCTCAGGTAGGGAATCGACAGTGGGGGGGGGAATTGAAAGTGAAAGTAAATCTATCTTTACTGTGGCAACCACTAGTGGGGCCAAACTGCAACTCCCAGCATGCCCAGGCAGCCAAAGGCTGTCTGGGCATGCTGGTAGTTGTAGTTTTGCAACATCTGGAGGGTCACAGTTTGGAGACCACTGTTACAGTGGTGCTCAAACAGTAGCCCTCCAGATGTTGCCAAACTACAACTCTCAGCATGCCTCGACTGCCCAGGCATGCTGGGAGTTGTAGTTCTGTAACATCTGTCCCTTCAGATTTAGCAATTTTCATGACATTTTTGAAAATTGCTGCTCTACTTTGAAGCCCTCTAATTTTTTTCAAAAAGCAAAAGTATGTCCATTTTATGATACCAACATAAAGTGGACATATTGTGTTTGTGAAGAAAAATAAAATTTATTTGGAATGTCCATTTTCCTTACAATTAGAGAGCTTCAAAGTTAGAAAAGTGCAAAATTTTCAAAATTTTCATGAAATTTTGGGATTTTTCACCAAAAAAGGATGCAATTAACGCCGAAAATTTACCACCAAAATAAAGTAGAATATGTCACGAAAAAATTATCTCAAAATCAGAATATTCGGTAAAAGCGTTTTTGCGTTATTAATTCGTAAAGTGACGGTGGTCATAATTGCGAAAAAGGGCTCAGTCCTTAAGGTGAAAAAGGGCTGCGTCCTTAAGGGGTTAAGCCTGTTAAGACCTGTTAGGGGAGTGTGCATGTGGTAAACCATGTGACTTGTCAGCCCAATTGGAATCCTCCAAATCTGCCCCTTATATAGTGTGGTAAAAGTTCAGAGTTCAGTTCGGGAGAGGGGAGATTAGCTGAGGTACAGTTTGGAGAAAGTCTGAAGAGAGAGTGTGAGGTGTTCTGAGGACGCCCCAAGTCGAATCCTGCAACCACACATCTTCTAAAGCAAATCCCCTGCACTCAGGCCAACGTCAAAGCCTAGCGGTTAGCACTATATTCCCAGGGCTACAAGTCAGTCATCTAAAGCAGTCAGTCAGTCATGGGTGTGGGTCACCAACAGCAAGTCATCCATATACAGCACAACAAACTACAAATCCCAGCAAGGCAATAAGCTTCCAAGGTTTACCCTGCACCTCCCTTTGTACCAATCTGAGCTGTAATGGATTTTACCATCTATCCTGCCTCAATAAACTCAGTTTATCCGTATGCTTGCGTCGGAGTATTCATTGCCCTGTGCCTGGCCCAGGAGAAGCTGGCTCAACGTTGGACGGTGTTTAGGTTAACCGTGCCCTGGCATCACAAAAAGGTTAATTTTCACATTACCCTCACCCAACACCACACATACATTTTTAAGGCTGGTGTGGAAAATATGCGGCAAAGTAAGAATGCTCTCAATAAAAGAAGTGTTAATAGTTTATTTTTTTTATCAATCAACCTAATGCAAAGTGAATAAACAGGAGAGAAATCTAAAGAGAAATCTAAATCTAAAAGAGAAATGTAATCAAATATTTGGTGGGATCGCCCTTTCCTTTCAAAGCAACATCAGTTCTTCTTGGTACAATTGCACAAAGCCAGGGATTTTGTAGCATTATAGTCAGATGTCTGCCTGATCAAGTATACCAAATAAATAATAAAGATCATCATTTTCATATGTAAACTTGTGAAGAAAAAGGTTCGTCCAGCGCATGGTATACAGGTAAAATCTTGCTTTATTGAAATAATCCAACAGAAGTCACTTACAGAGAACAGTGTCTGACGCGTTTCGCACCTGAGTGCTTAAGCACTCAGGTGCGAAACGCGTCAGACACTGTTCTCTGTAAGTGACTTCTGTTGGACTATTTCAATAAAGCAAGATTTTACCTGTATACCATGCGCTGGACGAACCTTTTTCTTCACAAGTTCGTATATAGAGCCCAGGGCGGGACCGTCGCAGGTCATCCAGTAATTGGCTGGGAGAGCGAGCGGTACTGGCTTTCATATTATAGATTTTCATATATAGGTTAAAACACAATCATTCAGTATTGCCAAATAATGGCCTTTTTGAAACTTTGCCTTAGGGACCTATTTAGGGAATCTAAAACAGACTTCCTTTGATGGTTTTATGTCTACAGAAGCCACGCTGCACTCATTTTCCCATCTTTACAGATATTTGAAAAGAAGGGGTAGTGACGCAGTAGCGTCCTCCTTCGTGGGGTACTGGGAGGGTAAATTGGAGAAGGATTCCCTGAAGCTGCCAATACTGAAAGGTTGGGTTCAAGTGCGTAAGGCTGTGGTCAATGAGTCTTGGAGGGAAACCCAATTTAAGATTATGCACCACGCTTCATACGGCTTTACTCTCCCTAGTACTCCAGAGCACCTGGACCTCATTAAAGGGGTACACCGGTGGAAAACTTTTTTTTTTTTTTTTTCAAAGTGAGCTGTTGCCAGAAACGTAAACAGATTTGTAAATTACTTCTATTTTTGAATTTCCTTTCAGTCTGACCACAGTGCTCTCTGCTGACACCTCTGCCATGTCAGGAACTGTCCAGAGCAGGTGAAAATCCCCATAGCAAACCTCTCCTGCCCTGAACAGTTCCTGACATGGACAGAGGTGTCAGCAGAGAGCACTGTGGTCATGACAGAAAAGAAATTCAAAAAGAAAAGAACTTCCTCTGTAGTATACAGCAGCTAAGTACTGGAAGGATTAAGATTTTTAAATAGAAGTCATTTAGAAATCTGTTTTCACTTTCTGGCCCCAGTTCATTAACAATTTTTTTTCCCACCAGAGTACCCCTTTAAGGACTGTTCCAAATGGGGTGCACACAGAACGGATCTCTTACATGGGCTAGTTACTAGATTTTGGACTGACCTTTTTGCACTCTTGCATACCCGGCTTAACATTGCTCTCCCGATAGATCCTCTGTTACTGGTATTGCACATTGCTCCGGATGATATCATAGTTAAAGGGGTACTCCGGCCCTAAGGCATCTTATCCCCCATCCAAAGGATAGGGGATAAGATATCTGATCGTGGGGGTCCCGCAACCCTCCTGTCTCAGCTGCACGCAGCACTGGAGGCTCCGTGTCTGAAGCCTCATGACCATGACTCTGCCCCCTTGTGACGTCACGCCCCGCCCCCTCAATGCAAGTCTATGGGAGGAGGCAAGTCTATGTGAGTAAAAGTCTGTCCCTCTATGTAATGGCTGCCAGTCCCGTTGCTATAGCAACCTTATTCTCAAGCAGATAAATAGGTCCTTTCATATGGCTGTAGACTATAAAGGGCAGCTGTAATCATGAAAATAATAGCACTTCAGGATACATTTATTAAGGAGATATTCCCCGCCATGATTCATAGCTCCAGGTATCAGCCCAGAAGATGGGGTCACCTCAGAAGGTGAGGGGCATTTTATGAATTTCGAGGGATTTTCTGGTTTCATGTTAGTGTAGCTTAATCATTTGAGCAACTTTAAAATATATTAAGCTTTGTCTCAAAATTTTCAAGATCTCTGCTGGTTGTCAATGAATAGGAACATGAGAAATATTTGTGCTGCTGAGAAGTTGACAGAGATAGACTGGACAGAACAGTTGTAAACCCTCAGTAGGTACTTATAGACTTATAATGGTGACCGCCTCCTTCAAAGAGACAGGAGAGTGAAGTGCGCTGCTTCACTCCCCAAAGACTGCTTACCGCCAGGCTTTGAAATTCACCTGCGTCAGGGTTCTGTAGAGATTGGGCGGCTGTGGAATTTTGTAGTTTTCTTCTCCCAAGGCTTTTCCTACTTACCTCAGCTTACTAGCTGGAATAACACCCTCTCCTCTCTTCACATACTTCACACACTCACGCCCCCTCCCATAAACTTGCATTAAGGGGGCGGGGCGTGACGTCACGATACTCCGGCCCCGTGGTCGTGAGGCTTCAGACACGGAGCCTCCAGCGCTGTGTGCAGCTGAGACAGGTGGGTACTGCATGAGAGATTGCAGGGGTCCCCAGAGGCAGGACCCCCGCGGTCAGACATCTTATCCCCTATGCTTTGGATAGGGATAAGATGTCTTAGGGGCGTTACACACTTAATGTTACACACTATCATCCTGGTGGCCAAGAGGTGTTTGTTGGCACATTGGTTGCACCCTCTATGCCGTCAGTTAGGGAGGTGGTCCAACAGGTCAAACATTTTTTATTTCTTAACCAGGTGGAGTTAAGTCGTACAAAGGAAAAATCATGTGAAATTTTCGGATGGTTGGTCTGAAATTTTGGTCTGGCACTAATTTGGCTATTGTATAACTTGAACTATGGGCCCTCAGACTTTAGTGGCCTAACGATCACACTGTGCTTATGCTAATTGTATGACATTGAAGATGCTTTTGATCCAGGAGATGTCCCATCTTCTGCTATATCTCCTGTATAGATATGGACTGATGAGTCAATATGTGAAATATCTGGCTATAACAGAAGGCCGCCTATTCACCGAAGGGCTGGAAAGCAGTACGATAATGAGTGCTTGTAGGCAGCAGTGGATTATGGTGGAGGTTCCCTGCAAGATTGGGGCTTCATTTCAACAAATGAATTTGGGACTTTGGACAGGATTAATGGTGTCCTCAATGCTGAGAAATCTAGGTACTTACTGATCCATCTTATACAGTACTGTGGTGTCTCGGTACAGGACCTGGTCCTGTCCCTGTCTAGAGTCCCCTCAGCCAGAGTCCCTTCATTCCCACAGGGCTCTCCTGTAGGGTTTACCCCTGGTCGCCTCATACTACTTATGTTAATGTATTATTTAATGTATAGGAAATATCTATGTATAGGACCTTTCCTGGGTCATGTGATGTACAGTTACATAGTTAGATAGTTACATAGTTAGTACGGTCGAAAAAAGACATACGTCCATCAAGTTCAACCACGGAATTAAGGGGTAGGGGTGTGGCGCGATATTGGGGAAGGGATGGGATTTTATATTTCTGCAGAAGCATTAATGTTATTTTGTTCCAGGAATGTATCTAATCCTGTTTTAAAGCTGTTAATTGTTCCTGCTGTGACCAGTTCCTGAGGTAGACCGTTCCATAAATTCACAGTCCTCACGGTAAAGAAGGGATGTCGCCCCTTGAGACTAAACTTTTTCTTCTCCAGACGGAGGGAGTGCCCCCTCGTCCTTTGGGGGGGTTTAACCTGGAACATTTTTTCTCCATATTTTTTGTATGGGCCATTAATATACTTATATACGTTTATCATATCCCCCCTTAAACGTCTCTTCTCAAGACTAAACAATTGTAACTCCTTTAATCGCTCCTCATAGCTAAGATGTTCCATGCCCCATATTAGTTTAGTCGCGTGTCTCTGCACCCTTTCCAACTCTGCAGTGTCCCTTTTATGGACTGGTGCCCAAAACTGAACAGCATATTCCAGGTGAGGCCGTACCAATGCTTTATAAAGGGGGAGTATTATGTCCCTGTCCCTTGAGTCCATGCCTCTTTTGATACATGACAATATCCTGCCGGCTTTGGAAGCAGCAGCCTGACATTGCATGCTATTCTCTAGTCTGTGATCTACAAGTACACCCAGATCCTTCTCTACCAGTGACTCTGACAGTTTAATCCCCCCTAAGACATACGACGCATGCAGGTTATTAGTACCCAGATGCATAACTTTACATTTATCCACATTGAACCTCATTTGCCAAGTGGATGCCCAGACACTTAGTCTATCCAAGTCATCTTGTAACTTATGCACATCCTCTATAGACTGTACCGTGCTACAAAGCTTGGTGTCATCTGCAAAGATAGAAACAGAGCTGTTAATACCATCCTCTATATCATTGATAAATAAATTAAACAACAGCGGGCCCAGTACTGTACCCAGTTGTAATGTATAATTGCTTAAGGACTATACTGGGTCATGTGATGTACCCAGAGTTCATTGGGTTCAGGACTTACAGGTTTGCTGACCAATGAGCTTAGTCCAGCCCCTTATTATATAAAGGGCTGTAGCCACTAAATTCTCTCTCTTCCTGCCGGACTACCAAGCAAGCATGTATATCTCAGCAGAAATCCCAAGTCATCTAGGCCAAAGCCTAAGAACCTGCAGCCACTAAACCGTGAGTTACAAAGCTCAATCTATCAAATCCTGTGTGACTACTACCAGCTAGAATATTATAATTAGTAGCACAGTGGCCTGAATCAAACCTCATTGCTTCAGAGTCCCAGCAAAACCTGTGAGGAACCTGCATTCCGGTTACCTCTTAAGAGACTGTTATGTATAGAGACTGTTGCATAAAATCTTCAAGTAAAGTTCTTCATTTTATTCATAAAGTCTGCTGTGGACATTCCGTTATTTTCCCTACCGTTTCTGGGACGGTTGGCAGTAGGACCATTAACACTAAGGAAAACGCACCCTGGCGTCACGACATCTAAGGGTTAATACCACCAGACCCTGCACTTACATCACAGCAACACCCCAGACCCCACAACTCTACTGGTTCCCCACAGTACCATCAGGGAGGAATCTGATTGGCTCTAAATGTATTCTGCAGCCGAATAACCAGCCCAAACCTACAGCCAATGCCATTAGGAACTATATTCAGTGTAAAGAAGAACAAGGAGTCCTGGACATGATGCTGTGGCCCCTACACAGCCCTGATCTCAACATTATCGAGTTTGTCTGGGATTAGTGTTGAGCGAGAATATTTAAATGCGAATTGTTACCGTGATTTCGTGAATATTTAGAATATTGTGATCTATATTCATAATGACAAATATTCTTAATTTTTTCATTTTTTGGCGAATATATGAATATGCAAATATTCGAATATCGGCAGTTCCAGTCAGAGGACACTGATAACTCCCTTCTTTTAGGTGAAAGATATAGTCGCACATGCGCACTATGCAAATGTCATTACGAATTTTTGCATGAAAAAAAAAAAGAACATAATGTATTTGTCCATATATCTGCAAAATATGACGAATTCAAATAGGGCCTATGCCGCTCATCACTATCTGGGATTACAGGAAGAGACAGAAGGATGTGAGCATGTCTATATCCACACAAAAACTCTGGTTTGTGCTCCAAGATGTTTGGTACAACCTCCTTGCCAAGTTCCCTTAAAGGGGTACTCCACTGGCCAGCGTTCGGAAGTAAATGTTCCGAACGCTGATTTCGCGATGTGGGGGTCGGCCACACCCCTCGTGACATTGCGACCACAGCCCCCTCCATGCAAGTCTATGGGAGGGGGCGTGACGGCCGTCACGCCCCCTCCCATTGACTTGCATTGAGGGGGCATGGCCGTGATGCCATGAGGGGCGTGGTAGACCCCCACGGCGCAAAAACAGCGTTCGGAACATTTACTTCCGAACGCTGGCCAGTGGAGTACCCCTTTAAAAACTGTAAGCAAGTGTACCTAGAAGAATTGATGCAGGTTTAAAGGCAAAGGGTGGCGAAACCAAATATTGGTTTATATTTTTCTTTATTATTTATTTTGCTTATTGATTAAAATAAACTATTTTTACTATAACTATCTTTACATTGCAGCATTTATCCAAACCTGCCTAAAACGTATGCACAGTATTTTATATGTTAGTGTTTCTGGAGATACTTGGTTGAACTTGATGGACATGTGACTTTTTTTCTACAGTGCTACTAACTATGTCAACTATGTGTGATGTCCCAGTACGGGATATAGTCCTGTACAGTACTTAGGTTGAGTCCCTCTGTGTTCTACGGGCCCTCCTGCAGTGCCTCCCCCATAGTAATATATATTATGTATAGTGTTATGTGTGTTATAGATAAAGGACCTTTAAGGACCTTTGAGTTAGTCACATGATAATGTGTTCACATGATGTGTATTTTACCCAGAGAGCACCAGCTAACCAGGTGACCTGCAGCTTGACCTATGGGCTTCTGGCTCAGCCTCCCTTTATAAGATCAGGAGCCATTACAATCTCTCTCTTCTACCACACTTCCTACTTAGGCACAGTAAAGTCCAGACATCTCAGAGCTAGTGTCCAGGGCCGCCTTCAGGGGGGGTACAGCCAGTACTCCGGGCCCCCGCTGCACCCCCCTTCAGCTGCCGCAGCACAGGAGCAGAGCGGTCTACACAGCGGTCTCCTACTTCCATGGCCGGTCCAGGAAGCATTAAACTATAAGCGTGTCCTTACAGACGCACCTATATTTCAATGCGACGCTCAGGATCGACTGATTAACAAAGCGAAGAGCCATTGGCTCCATGCCCTGTCAATAACTCTCGTGGCCCACCAACATAATGCAGGCTCCGACAATAGGCCCGGGCTTCCGTCCACTGCGCTCCGGCACATGAATGAAGTCATCATCATGCGCCAGAGCACAGACTGGAGAAGAAGACAGAAGAGAAGAGGCCGTGGACTGCGTGGGAGCCAGGTAAATATGTTTTTTTTTTCTATTGTTACCTAAGGGGGCTACATATTCCTACCTAAGGGGGCTACATATTCCTACCTAAGGGGGGCTGCTACATATTCCTACCTAAGGGGGGCTGCTACATATTCCTACCTAAGGGGGGCTGCTACATATTACTGCCTAATGGGGCTGCTACATATTTCTACCTAAGGGGGGCTGCTACATATTACTACCTATGGGGGGCTGCTACATATTACTACCTAAGGGGGGCTGCTACATATTCCTACTGTGGTGTCTGGGGTGTTGCAATGATATTACAGGGTCTGGTGGTATTAACCCTTACTTGTCGTGACGCCACGGTTTGCTCAGTATTGGAGGTCCTGCTGCCAACCGGCCCACAAACAGCAGAGATAATAAACGGAATGTCCACAGCAGATTTTAGGAGATAACTGGAAACTTTTACTAGAACTTTTATGCAACAGTCTTTACAATTGTACAGTTTTTCTTGAGGTAACCAGGATGCAGGTTCCTCACAGGCTTTTAGCTTTAAGCAGGCCACTGTGCTACTAATTATAAGATTTGAGTGAAATAGTAGTAACACAGGATTTGTAGGATGAGCTTTACAACTCACGGTTTTAGTGGCTGCTGGTCCTTTAGGCTTTGGCCTAGTTGAGATGAATGAAGATATGCTGATTGTGCTTGCTTGATAGTCCAGGGGATCAGAGCAGGAACCAAGAGAGGAACCAAGAGCAGGAACCAAGAGAGTGAAATTAAAGATTACAGCCCCATATATACTAAGGAGGCTGGACTAATCCCATTGGTTGCAAAGCCTGTAAGTCCTGAACCCAGAGAACTCTGGGTACATCACATGACATTATCACATGACCCGGAAGGTCCTAAACATTTATACAACCATTATCGTATACCACGTGACCTGGGTAGGTCCTATACATTTGTACACTATACAAAGATACATTTCTATGAGGCGACCAAGGGGCAAGCCCTGCAGGAGAGCCCTGTGGAATGGAGGGACTCTAGTTGAGGGGACTTTAGACAGGGACAGGACCAGGTCCTGTACCGGATACCATCCTACCTAAGGGGGGGCTGCGGCATTTTCCTACCTAATGGGGGCTTCTACATATTACTACCTAAGGGGGGCTGCTACATATTCCTACTTAAGGGGGGCTGCCACATATTACTACCTAAGGGGGCTGCTACATATTACTACCTATGGGGGGCTGCTACACATTACTACCTATGGGGGGCTGCTACATATTACTACTGTATATGGGGACTGCTACATATTCCTACCTATAGGGGCTGCTACATATTCCTACCTAAGTGGGGCTGCTACATATTACTACTGTATATGGGGGCTGCTACATATTACTACCTATAGGGGCTGCTACATATTACTACTGTATATGGGGGCTGCTACATATTACTACTGTATATGGGGGCTGCTACATATTACTACCTATAGGGGCTGCTACATATTACTACTGTATATGGGGGCTGCTACATATTACTACCTATAGGGGCTGCTACATATTACTACTGTATATGGGGGCTGCTACATATTACTACCTATAGGGGCTGCTACATATTACTACTGTATATGGGGGCTGCTACATATTACTACCTATAGGGGCTGCTACATATTACTACTGTATATGGGGGCTGCTACATATTACTACCTATAGGGGCTGCTACATATTACTACTGTTAATGGCTGCAACTATATACAGGAGGACCTACCTACAGGGAGTAAGGCCTTAAGTTGTGGAAGGGGCCCCAAAATTTCTGATGGCAGCCCTGCTAGTGTCCAGCACATCTGGAGGCCTTGGGCCTAGCCTACAGCCACATGCCAGTAAGTCAGGTCATCTATGTCTGCTGTCACTACCTACAGTCAAGTCTATTATAGTCGGCGTAGTTGTCCTAAAGTCCGAGGTCTTTCTGTGTTACTGGCCACCTGGGATCCTGGTCTAGCTGTAAAGACTGTTTCCATCTGTCTACCTCAGTAAAGCTACGATTAACCTAACCTGGTCTTGGACTATTCTTGCCCTGTCTAACCTTAAGATAGCGGCGCTACCGTTCGAGTGGTTACCAGGAAAACCACGCCCTGGCGTCACGAACATTTAGGGGTTAATAACATCTGCCCCATACACCTCACCTTCACACCCCGTGGCTCACCACATATGTAAACACGTAACTATGTAAGTCAGTGTTCCCCAACCAGGGTGCCTCCAGCTGTGGCAAAACTACAACTCCCAGCAGGCCCGGACAGCCGAAGGCTGTCCGGGCCTGCTGGGAGTTGTAGTTTTGCCACATCTGGAGGCACCCTGGTTGGAAAACATTGATATAAGTAGTGATCATGGAGCAGGTTGTTTATTTTAACCCCCTTTTATACCTCTAGTTGCGAACACTACATTCAGCATCTCCCCGGCCTGAAATGGCTGATAACAGAGAACAATAAATTGCATTAATCTGCACAAAAAATGGAGATAAATCGAGGCTTCAATCATTTAAAGACGTCCTGGTGATATTTTCCCAAGAACAATAAACATTTCTGTGGTTTTTCCTTTCATGGTGGATTGTTAGGATGGAAACACAATTATTCGTAGAATTAGGGTCCATTCCCCTCACACAGTGCAATAATGGAACCTATTTCCATTTTATTCAGGAAAATCTTAACATTCAAAGCCATCGACATTAACATACAATGATATATGTGTGGGCGCTGTGATCTCCTCGAACACTCTGACCAAGCTGTGTCACAGCAGCCATAAAGTGCTGGAGGCAACGGAAACGCAAAGTACAACCTTTAGAAGCCTACTGAACGGGCCTGTAGAATTGAAGACTATTTCCTATATACTTGGGGTAGAACTACACGTCCCATCATGCTTTGCCTAGCTGAGAAAGGCTTACAAGTCCAAGTCTTCTATTGTCATTAGAGATGAGCGAACTTACAGTAAATTCGATTCGTCACGAACTTCTCGGCTCGGCAGTTGATGACTTATCCTGCATAAATGAGTTCAGCTTTCAGGTGCTCCGGTGGGCTGGAAAAGGTGGATACAGTCCAAGGAGACTCTTTCCTAGGACTGTATCCACCTTTTCCAGCCCACTGGAGCACCTGAAAGCTGAACTAATTTATGCAGGATAAGTTATCAACTGCCGAGCCGAGAAGTTCGTGACGAATCGAATTTACTGTAAGTTCGCTCATCTCTAATTGTCATGCTGGGACTTATAGGAGTTATCCAGGATTGGAAAAACAGAGCTGATTTCTTTCAAAAAACAGCGCCACATCTGTCCTCAGGTTGTGTGTGGTATTACAGCTCAGTTCCACTGAAGTGAATCAAGCCAAACCAAACACAGTCTGAGGACAGAGGTGGTGCTGTTTAAAGGAGTAGTCCAGTCCTGAAAAACGAATCCCTTATTCTAAGGATAGGGGAGAAGTTTCAGATTGCGGGGGTCCCACCCGCCCCCGTGATCTCCTGTACGGGGCCCCGGCAGCCCACGGGAAGGGAGCGTGTTGACCACCACACCGCCTTCCCCTGGATCAACTCAGTAGGGACTCATTAGGGATTTAGGTTGAACTAGAAGGACTCTGGTCTTTTTTCAACCTTATGAACTATGGGGGAGATTTATGAAAACCTGTGCAGAGGAAGAGTGGTGCAGTTGCCCATAGCAACCAATCAGATTGCTTCTTTCATTTTCCACAGGCCTCTAAAGAGGCCTGTGGAAAATGAAAGAAGCAATCTGATTGGTTGCCATGGGCAACTGCACCACTCTTCCTCTGCACAGGTTTTCATAAATCTCCCCCTATGTTACGAAGCGGTGGCTGACACGCCCCCTCAATACAACTCTATGGCAGAGCCGGAGCGCTGCCTTCGGCAATCTCCGGCTCTGCCATAGCGCTGTATTGAGGGGGTGTATCGGCCACCGCTTCGTGCGCTGGTCAACACAACCTTATCCCGCGGAACAATGAATGAATGAAAGGAAGAAAAGATATAGTCCGGCACTGCAAGCCTAAGGAACACGGAAACAAGTATGGTGTGGGTAGTTCTGGAGTCCCTGATATAAGATGTTAGGTGCGGTGGTGCATTGATCCAATAGCGTGTGTAGGCAATGACGATAAGGAAAAACAAGGATTGCACTCACCATCCAAATAATTTTTATTCCATAGTGTCAGGCATAACAAGCTGGTGCAAGGGTGGAGGCAGATGACGTGACCGGGACAGACCGTTTCACGCCACTAAGGCGCTTCTTCCAGCCGGTATACCTTCCAGCCGGTCACGTCCCCTGCTTCCACCCTTGCACCAGCTTGTTATGCCTGACACTATGGAACAAAAATCATTTGGATGGTGAGTGCAATCCTTGTTTTTCTTATCGTCATCCTCTATCCTGCGGGCTGCCGGGGCCCTGTACAGGAGATTGCGGGGGCCCCAGCGGTCGGACCCCCGCGATCTGAAACTTATCCCCTATCATTGGGGGGTAGCTCTGTTGTCTATTCCTGGATAACCCCTTTATAGTCCGTCTACAACAGTCCAGAGTTGTAACTTGAAGCTCCTGGGCCAGAATCTGTCATCTGCCCCGACCCCCCCCCCCCCCCCCCCATCTACCATGTGCCATTTTTACTGGTGACTTCTTATCAGACATTAGTTGCTACGTCTGCACCCCCTAAAGCTTCATCACTGGTACAGTATGTCGAAATGCTCAGCGTTTGGAACGCTGGAGCCGGTGCTGGGAGCTCGTGGCGTCATAGTCCCGCCCCCTCATGACGTCCTGCCCCTTCAATGCAAGTCTATGGGAGGAGGCGTGACGGCATTGAGGGGGCAGGGCTATGACATCATGGGCTCCCGGCTCCAGCGTTCAGAGCAGTTTGTTCCAAATGCTGAGCAGCGGAGTACCCCTTTAAAGCTAATGCTCCTAGCTGTTACTCACTATGTCATGTAGACTCTTTATCTGCCTAGCTTCTGTATTTGGCTCCCAAATCCCTCTGTTCTGCTGCTCACTCATTCTGACTTCCATTGCTCAGGAAGGGGCGTGTCCAAGGCAAGCACTGAGCCCGCCCCCTCACTCACCAGTCTGCAGCGTTGTTCTGAGTCTCCAATCACTATATGAGGTTGATGCTTGTATACAGTGTTGGACTCTAAAGCTTCTCTACATAAGTAGTCTTTATGGGGTATTTCCTTCTCATAAAGTGATGCCATATCTCTAGGAAACGCCATCAGTTTATGATTGTTGGCCGCCCACTAGAGTTGCCACATTTCTTGTAAAAAAAAAATACCGGCCATGCTAATTTGCATAATTATATATGCGTAACATCACAGGATACACATCACAGGATACACATATCTGGGGAAAATTTGTCCTATTCTGACCCCTAAAACTTTTTTATTTCTCCTTATACGGCCTGTATGAGGGATCGTATTTTGCACCCCAATCTGTACTTTGTAACAATACCATTTTTGTTTTGATGTGACTTTTTGATCGCTTTTTTTTTTTTTTACCAAATTTGGGATTTGCAGTTAATTACTAACTACAACTCCCAGCATGCCCTGATACAGCCTGTGGCTTAGCAGCTGCTCAAAAAAAGAAAAAAAAAAAAATTTGCAACTCCCAGCACGTTTGACTATGGAGTAGTATATAGTATAGGTCAGTGTTTACTAACCAGGTGCGCCTCCAGCTGTTGCAAAACTACAACTCCCAGCATGTTGGACTATATAGTAGTATATAGTATAGGTCAGTGTTTCCTAACCAGGTGCGCCTCCAGCTGTTGCAAAACTACAACTTCCAGCATGTTGGACTATATAGTAGTATATAGTATAGGTCAGAGTTTCCCAACCAGGTACGCCTCCAGCTGTTGCAAAACTACAACTTCCAGCATGTTGGACTATATAGTAGTATATAGTATAGGTCAGTGTTTCCCAACCAGGTGCGCCTCCAGCTGTTGCAAAACTACAACTCCCAGCATGTTGGACTATATAGTAGTATATAGTATAGGTCAGTGTTTCCCAACCAGGGGTGCCTCCAGCTGCTGCAAAACTACACCTCCCAGCATGTTGGACTATATAGTAGTATATAGTATAGGTCAGTGTTTCCTAACCAGGTGCGCCTCCAGCTGTTGCAAAACTACAACTCCCAGCATGTTGGACTATAGAGTAGTATATAGTATAGGTCAGTGTTTCCCAACCAGGGGTGCCTCCAGCTGCTGCAAAACTACAACTCCCAGCATGTTGGACTATATAGTAGTATATAGTATAGGTCAGTGTTTCCCAACCAGGTGCGCCTCCGCGTGTTGCAAAACTACAACTTCCAGCATGCCCGGACAGCCGTTGGCTGTCTGGGCATGCTGGGAGTTGTAGTTTTACAACAGCTGGAGGCACTATGGTTAGGAAACTCTGGTATAGTATATGGTGCAACATTCTGGGAGTTGGAGGATCGGTTGGGTAAATACCGGCCATTCCATTGCTGGTATTTTTAATATAAAAACACCGGCAGGGTGACCAAAATACTGGCCAGGTGGCAACGCTACCGCCCACCCAGAGATCCCCCACTGATCCTGAGAAAGAAGGGGCCACAGGGCAGCAGGCTCTATTGACATAAAAGAAGCTGGACGTAGTCCCCTGCACAGACAGGTCAGAACCCCAGCAATCTTTAATTGATGATAAGTTCTGGTGATACCCCACCACTCTGAGAATACACTTTTAGGGTCCGTTCACACATACAGGATCCTTTACAGATTTGATGCGCAGGATTTGTAACTGCCGATTAGAAGTTGTGCTCCGTCATTTAGTTTACATTGAAATCTGCAGCAGCAAATCCTGGGCATCAAATCTGCGTACGTGTGAACGTACCCTTAAAGGGGTACTCCGGTGGAAAAAAAATTTTCCCGTAAATCAACTGGTGCCAGAAAGTTATACAGATTTGAAAATGACTTCTATTAAAAAAATCTTTACCCTTCCAGTACTTTTTAGCAGCTGTATGCTACAGAGGAAATTATTTTATTTTTTATTTTTTATTTTTTTCTTGTGCACAGTGCTCTCTGCTGACACATCTGTCCGTGTCAGGAACTGTCCAGAGCTGCATAGGTTTGCTCTGGACAGTTCCTGATATGGGCATCAGGTGTCAGCAGAGAGCACTGTGGACAAGACAAAAAAGAAATTCAAAAAATAAAAGAATTTCCTCTGTAGCATACAGCTGCTAATAAGTACTGGAAGGGCAAAGATTTTTTAATAGAAGTCATTTACAAATCTGTTTAACTTTCTGGCACCAGTTGATTTGAAGTATTTTTTATATATATCTATATATATATATATATATATATATATATATATATATATATATATATGTTTTCCACCGGAGTACCCCTTTAAGAAACCCCAGGACATAATAAAAAGGTTTGGCTTGGACTACTGGGAAATGTAGTTCTATGACAAGAGGCGGCCTACAGGTTGCTTATCATTTATATACAAGGTTTTCAAAAGCAACCACCAACGTTATTACTTGTAAAACACAAAAAGTCATGTTTGCGATGCGTAAGTGAGGAGGACGCAGACAGAAAATGATAATGTAGAGCAGAACAGGAGGCTGGGGGAGGGGAGCCGCAGCAGCCCGCAGCCCTCAACACTGCTCTGTCTCCTTCAATCTTATCTAGCTATTCCAGCCCTGGGTCCCTGCGCAAGCTGCCATCATGTGACTCTGCAGGTCCGCTGTGCAAATACTACGTACATGGAAAATTAAATCAGGGGGGCCGCAGCTATAGCAGAGGCTGCAGTGGTAGGCAAACCCCTTGGCTGAGGGGGGAGGGGGACCTAAAAGACCCTGATTGTTGTAGTCAGAAATAGTGTTGAGCACGAATATTCGTAATGCTAATTTTTATCGCCATTTCGCAAATATTTGGAATATAGTTCTATCAATTCATAATGATGCAGGCATGAGTTCACACAGAGGCATATTCATAGTGTAGGGTCCGTCCCAGAATGAGGTCACCTTACCGTGGTGGGACGGTCCATGCTATTTGGCACCAAATTTGCAAGCTAAGTACCTCATAATTACATAGTTTCATATTTTCATTTATTGCACTACAGCTGTATAGCTTTTCATGTTCCATCTATATACTCATGTTTTATCTATATACTCATGTTTTATCTATATCTTTGTGCTAGCAGTGTGCTGTTGTATTCTCCTGTTGCTGTATATTTAGCCCAGCAGCCTGCACCTGTAAGCCAGGTCTTTACAATAGTTTGGAATTAATAGTGCTGGCCAACTTATTCTTTCGTTGTATTCATAATGATGAATATTCGTGTTTTTTTTCACACATGCAAATTTTTATGCAAATTTCCGCATGGAAAAAAGTAAAACGAACATGGCGAATATGCGAATTTCGCGAACATAGGACGAATAATCATCAATATATTCACCAAATATCACGAATTCGAATATGGCCCCTGTGCTGCTCATCACTAGTCAGAAATACTATACTATTAACTGCATTATGCCAATTGCAAACTGATATACAGTAACCCCCCGACCTACGATGGCCCCGACATACGATCATTTCAACATACAATGGTCTCTCAGAGGCCATCGCATGTTAAAGGCAGCATCAACATACGATTCTTTTGTATGTCGGGGCCATCGCATAAACGGCTATCCGGCAGCGCAGACTGCTTCAGCTGCCACCGGATAGCCGTTTACGGTGCCCCGTGTGGTCCGCTGACGATCACTTACCTGTCCTCGGGGCTCCGGCGCGTCCTCTTCGGGATCCCCTGCATCGTCGGCGCTTTCCATCGTCGTCATCACGTCGCTGCGCACGCCGTCCCGTCATCCAATAGGAGCAGCGTGCGTAGCGACGTGATGGCGGCGACGGAGAGCGAGGATGCCGGGGAAGCAGAAGCCTTGCCGGAGCGTCGGGGACACCCCGGGGACGCGACGACAGCGATGGACGGCGACATCCCGGACAGCGGTGACGGTCCGGAGCGGCGGGGACACGTGAGTACAACTTCCTCTAACAGTGGTCTACAACCTGCGGACCTCCAGATGTTGCAAAACTACAACACCCAGCATGCCCGGACAGCCAACGGCTGTCCGGGCATGCTGGGTGTTGTAGTTTTGCAACATCTGGAGGTCCGCAGGTTGTAGACCACTGTCCTATACTTTACATTGCACGGTTCCCTCAACATGCAATGGTTTCAACAAACGATGGTCCATTTGGAGCGGATTACCATCGTATGTTGGGGGATCACTGTATATAGAATATGTTAGTGTTCTCCAACCAGGCTACTCAGGCATACTGAAAGCTGTCATTCAACAAGCGCTGTACAGCCACAGGTTGAAAATGCAATAGGTCAAAGACAAATTTAACCCTTTAAGGACTCAGCCCATTTGGTCCTTAAGGATTCAGACAATTTTATTTTTATGTTTTCATTTTTTCCTCCTCGCCTCCTAAAAATCATAACTCTCTTATGTTTTCATCCACAGACTAGTGTGAGCAAAAAGCAAAAAGGAGGGTCGCCCTCTCGTGTAGAATAAAAAAGTAGATGGAGGAGAAAACACCAACTGCACCTGGAGTGATGTGATGACCTGCTGGGGTGGTCAGCAAAGACAGCACTTCACTTGGGTTGGGTGGGGGTGGGGAGCGGTAAAGGCAGTTGTGCAGCTCGAATTCCCCTATCTGTATCCGCCAAGGTACGGAAACAATGAAGGCACAAGACACAAAAATGGGGGTGGGAACGAGCGCTACTGCTGTTAAGGAAAGAAATCAGGACGCCAGATTAGCACAGGACAGTTTATTGAAGTTCAAATCAAAGGACAACGCGTTTCGGCACTAGCAAGTGCCTTCCTCAGGTCCACAAAACAATTAAAGCATAGCATCCTGTAGCCTGTGTAGTGCTAGGGTGGCATCCTAGCCCTACCACTACACAGTCTACAGGATGCTATGCTTTAATTGTTTTGTGGACCTGAGGAAGGCACATGCTAGTGCCGAAACGCGTTGTCTTTACAATCGTGCTTTTGTGTTTCACTTTCTGCTGAGGTTAAGTCCAGTCCAGATGTCTCAGGGTCAGTGTCCAGCACATCTAGAGGCCTCAACCTAAATTGTAGCCCACAAGTCAGTAAGTCAAGTCATCTTTGTCTGCTGTCATCATCTTCAGTCAAGTCAATTGTAGTCAGTGTGGCCTGCACCTATAGTCTCTCAAGTCACTGCAAGTCCCAGCAAGCTGCGAGGTCCCCTGTGTTACTGGTCACCTCTCTGGGATCCTGGCCGAACTGTATAGACTGTACCATGACATCATGACCACAGTGCTCTCTGCTGACATCATGACCACAGTACTCTCTGCAGACATCTCTGTATATTTTAGGAAGTGTTCAGAGCAGCATATGTTCTTAAAATGGACAGAGATGTCAGCAGAGAGCACTGTGCTCATGATTCAGCAGAGAGCTCTGTATTCAAAAAAGAATTTCCTCTGTAGTATTCAGCAGCTAATAAGTACCGGAAGGATTAAGATTTTTTTAATAGAAGTAATTTACAAATCTGTTTAACTTTCTGGAACCAGTTGATTAAAAAAAAATAAAAAATAAAAGTTTTCCACCAGAGTACCCCTTTAAAGCATTTTATTCCAGTCAGAAGTATGTTTAACACAGCACCTCTAGCTGAGTGGTTCTCAATCTTTGTGAAAATAAATATATACTGTATATATCATAATCTATATATAGAAAACTCAATGTGTGTGTGTATGTGTGCATGTGTGTGTGTATGTATGTGTGTGTATGTATGTGTGTATGTTCCAGCATCACGTCCAAACCACTAAAGATATTAACATGAAACTTGGCCACATGTTACTTATATGTCAACAACAAACATAGGATAGGTGATTTAACCCTTACTCATCCCCATGTGTCAGGGTCGGGATTTTTGTTTAAAGTCCCATACAAGTCTATGGGAAATAGTTACTGCATAACTTCCAAACGGCTGGAGATATTTCAATAATACTTGGTCACATGTTACTTATATGACAACTTAAACTATAGGATAGTTAATTTAACCCTTAACTACCCCCTTTTGTGAGGGTCGGGGTTTTTGTTTAAAGTCCCATACAAATCAATGGGAAATGTATGTTCCCACATAACTTCCGTACGGCTGGAGCTATAAGGTCGGGATAGGAGGTCGGGATGGTCGGGATAGGAGGTCGAGATAGGAGGTCAAGATAGGATGGGATAGGAGGTCGAGATAGGAGGACGGGATGGGAGGACGGAATAGGAGGACGGGATGGGAGGACGGGATAGGAGGTCGGGATAAGAGGACTGGATAGGAGGTCGGGATAGGAGGTCGGGATAGGAGGTCGAGATAGGAGGTCGAGATAGGAGGACAGGATAGGAGGTCTGGATAGGAGGTTGAGATAGGAGGTCTGGATAGGAGGTTGAGATAGGAGGTCGAGATAGGAGGTCGAGATAGGAGGAAGGGATGGGAGATCGGGATAGGAGGTCGGGATAGGAGGTCGGGATAAGAGGTCGGGATAGGAGGTCGGGATAGGAGGATGGGATAGGAGGACGGAATAGGAGGACTAGATAGGAGGACGGGATAGGAGGTCGGGATAGGAGGTTGGGGTATGAGGACGGGATATGGGGTTGGGATATGACAACAATATATGAGGACGGGATATGAAGTCAAAAGCTTCCTCTGTTTATTTTCCTCCACAACAAGGATTAGGAAGGAAAAACCGGGCAATGCCGAGTACTCAGCTAGTAGGCTTATAAACAAAAGAAACGAAGCAGTTGACCTTTTCCCAGCCGTCTAGGATGGTCGGTGTTGTTGCGCACAGTTGCAGCCCTCTGATTGAGGCTCCGGGGAGCAGCCACTTGATTTTCAACTTGACCTCATTGGATGCAGCAGAAGCTGCACATGCAGCAATATTTCATCTCCAGCTATAAATATCCATCAGATTGTCATCTAATCAGGGAGACGTGAAATGCTCTGATGGCTGGAGAACATCTGATTTTTTTTAGGAAAAATCTCGCCGGATTGTACATCTCAAGTAGATTCACGAGAACTAGCTATGGTTATCATGGTCTGTGTGATCTCATTATTATGTGGCATTACAGATTATATGAATTTCCTTAAATGTAACAACCAATCAGATGTCAGGATTTTATTATATAAATGATATGGAACATAATAACACAAGTTTTTAAACTGTCGAGTGAATCTTTGCCTCCTGCCGTCATATCTTTTCTGTGCGGATTAATGTATCTTTATAGCAGTTGGCGCAGCTTCCTGCTATCGTGTCTCTTATGTAGATGCCTGAGTAAAAGAAAATGTTATTCACTTGTCAGATCTCCCCCCATTACTGCTCCGAAAGTCACTGGTCCCTTCTGATCCTGGTCTCTTATCGGCAACAGGAAATGCCCCTCATCAAGGCCAAAGTGATGACCCATCCAGAGACTGGCTAAACTGGCCATTTCCTGTAAAAGGTAACAGGGCCAGGAAGTGGCCATCAGGGGGACCCAAGGGTTGGAATGGCAGCAGTGGGGGACTGGTCAGGTGAGTAATGTTTTTTTCTTTTTTAACCTATCCAGACCTCTTTAAAGGGTTACTCCACCCCTAGACATCTTATCGCCTATCCAAAGGATAGGGGATATGATGTTTGATCGCGGGGGTCCCGCCACTGGGGACCCCCGCAATATAGCATGCGGCACCCACCTGTTTCTGGTCCAGAAGCGCTGGAGGGTTTGGGTCCCGCCCCTGTGTGACGTCACACCCCATCCCCTCAATGCAAATCTATGGGAGGGAGCGCTGGAGGGTTTGGGTCTCGACCACGGGAACAGAAGTTCGTGATGTCATGACTCCGCCCCTGTGTGACGTTACACCCCGTCCCCTCAATGCAAGTCTATGGGAGGGGGCGCTGGAGGGTTTGGGTCTCGACCACGGGAACAGAAGTTTGTGACGTCACAACTCCGCCCCTGTGTGACATCACACCCTGTCCCCTCAATGCAAGTCTATGGGAGGGGGCGCTGGAGGGTTTGGGTCTCGACCACGGGAACAGAAGTTCGTGACATCACGACTCTGTCACGAACTTCCGTTCCCGTGGTCGGGACCCAAACCCTCCATCGCTTCCGGACCAGAAACAGGTGGGTGCCGAATGCTATATTGCGGGGGTCCCCAGCGGCGGTACCCCCGCAATCACACATCTTATCCCATGTCTAGGGGTGGTGTACCTCTTTAAAAAAAAAAAAAAGTAACTAAATAAATAAATAACAAACACAGGGCAACCCATTTAACAGTAAACAATAAGCTCCAAATAAAGTTTTATATAAATGGAAGGATTTGGAGACCTGCTCAATAGAATTAAGCTAGAAACATATAATTACGCGAGCGGAGATTCCGTCTGGCGGCCGCCGCCGAAAATACATTGTCGGTAGGACTGCACAGCACTACGCCTTCACCATTGACCGCTATGCAGCGCTCGCGGACTTCCACACAAAGTGTCCTTTCTTTGGAAAGAATTGTCCGCCGCTGGAATTCCTCAGTGTTAACGGGTCTCACGGAAGACCCATTCACACTGATGGTAATGTTCACTGTGCGGAATTCCACTCGTGGATTTCTGCTCACGCAATTCCGAGGTGTAAACGTACCCTAAAGGGGTACTCCGGCAGAATTTCTTTTTTTTTTTTATATGCCCAGGCTGCCTGCTTAAATAAAAAAACTGTACTTACCTTCCTCAGACTCCTGTAGCCTCCGTTATTGCTGCTTCTAGTTTCTGACGCAACCCACTCAATACCTGATGCAATACCTCTTTCACGATTCGGCTGGCTGGAGGTGGATCCTCTGTGCCAGAGAGGGATTGGCGTGGACCGTGTCAGTGGACCGGTTCTAAGTCACTACTGGTATTCACCAGAGCCCGCCGCAAAGCGGGATGGTCTTGCAGCGGCGGTAGCAACCAGGTCGTATCCACCAGCAACGGCTCAACCTCTCTGACTGCTGAAGATAAGCGCGGTACAAGGGAGTAGACAAGAGCAAGGTCGGACGTAGCAGAAGGTCAGGGCAGGCAGCAAGGATCGTAGTCAGGGGCAACGGCAGGAGGTCTGGAACACAGGCTAGGAACACACAAGGGAACGCTTTCACTGGCACAATGGCAACAAGATCCGGCGAGGGAGTGCAGGGGAAGTGAGGTATAAGTAGGGAGTGCACAGGTGAGAATACTGATTAGGCCTGCTGCGCCAATCAGTGGCGCAGCGGGCCTTCAAATCGCAGAGACCCGGCGTGCGCGCGCCCTAAGGAGCGGGGCCGCGCGCGCCGGGACAACACAGACGGGGAACGGGTCAGGTACGGGAGCCGAGATGCGCATCGCGAGCGGGCGCGTCCCGCATCGCGAATCGCATCCCGGCTGGGAGTAATATCGCAGCGCACCCGGTCAGCAGGTCTGACCGGGGCGCTGCGAATGAGAGAACGCTGCGAGCGCTCCGGGGAGGAGCGGGGACCCGGAGCGCTCGGCGTAACAACCTCATATTGCACCGATCCCGCCTCAGCCAGTCATTGGCTGAGGTGCAATATGAATCATTGACTTCCAGCACTAGAAAGTGGGTAGCGACAGAAATTGAGAACAGGGATAACAGAAGCTACGGGAGACCAAGGAAGGTAAGTACAGTTTTTTTCTGTCCAAGCACCCCTTAAAGAGATAAACCAAAACATTATTTTGAGCTGATTTTGTTCAAGAAATGACGTCGACAAATGCTGGGAATCCCTTATCCAAATGCCCATTTTGGACATTTGCCAAATTGTGAGTTGGCATAATTGAATTCAACATGTACTGTACACACCTTGTTTTTGTTGACGTAAACCTCAACAATGTAGTCTGATCCCTCTTAGCATAGCTCGTGTCTTTGGATCAGAGGTATGTAACCAAAAAGTGATCCCCAGGCAGCAGTGGTTCTGCAGAGTTTCTAAGAGAGTACAGTACATGTTCTTAGTGATAACTATACTTCTATTTTCCTAGAGAATTGAAGATCAAAGCCAAGATAAACTAGCCTAGATGCCAGCATCAGCTCCCTCCGGACCCTATAAAATTACCTCCGACCTTTTGGTGGCCCATAAAACTGACAAATATTCACTTTGCATGCTAATGAGACGGGATTAACATCTATGCTAATTAGTTTTGGAAACAGAACGGCTCGGAATCTCTCTCCTGAAATTCCACAAATCCGTTCGACCAAAAATAACTTCATTAAATTGGAAAGGATTAGAGGAAGTAAAAATGATTTTTATCACATATACATATGGAAAAGTGTTTACTGTGGAGCTGAGTGTTGGGCAGATGGACTTACTGCCATTGGGTTTTAAATGAGAGAAATCCTAAAGGGGCTCTGGGGGAGAACAGAGTCCGCTGGTGCAGCTTAAAGGGGTACTCCGGCGCTTAGACATATTATCCCCTATCCAAAGGATAGGGGATAAGATGCCTGATCGTGGGGGTCCCGCCACTGGGGACCCCCGTGATCTTGCAAGCAGCACCCCAGTTAAAATCAGTCCCCAGAGCATGTTCACTCCGGGTCTGATTACCGGCGAACACGGGGCCGGCGGCGTGTGACATCACGCTCCGCCCCTCAATGCAAGCCTATGGGAGGGGGCATGACAGCATCACAGAAACAATGGCCGCCACAGAGAACCACACCAGTGTGAACACCTACCATGTGCTCCCTGCCAGAGGGCTGGGAGAATGGTAGGGGGAAACCCTTGTGCAGTCTCCTGCTAATTAAAAACGCCTGGGCCGAATGGGTGGAGAGGAGTGCTGGCCATGGAAGGAGGGAGAGACTAAAAATGTACAACACAAAGAGAAACACACCCACCCAGTTTGACTGGGAGCACATGGTAAGTGAGCTTTTACACCCTGTTCACACTGGTGTGGTGCTGTGCGGCATTGGTTGCTGCCTTGGCGCCGTATCTGTGGGGGGCACGGCCCAGGGACTGGTTTGAGTGGCATTGGGGCTGCTCTGCCAGTGGGCCATTCCCCTTGTGGGCACTGGTGTTGCGGCGGTGGTGGTCGCCGCCCAGTGCTACGCCATTTTATGCTAGGAACGTTAGGGACCCACTCTAAATAAGTGACCTTAACGTGGCGAGTGGGCTTGTACTTTTTGATCAAAATGTACACTAACAACCTGTTAGTTTTTGAATTTATGCTGAGAAGCAAGTAGATCAAAGTACAATATGTGGATGTGCGATCATGTCTTTCTCTACTTGAATTAACCTAAGAATATGTTCACATGCTCAGCATTAGTTGTGGGTTTGCAAATCCACAGCAAATCTGCAACAAATCCACAAGAAATCTGTGATAAATGGGCAGCTTGTGAGCAGCACCTGTAGACTGGTCGGGACTCATACTGTACATGGATTGTGTCTATACAATTTGTTATACAGATCAACTGGATTTGTCCATGACAACCTGTCAGATCCTTTTTTTAAGCACTTGTCCTCTACTGCTTTATCTGGACCCATTTTATATTGATATTGTGTCCTGGATTTCCTCGTCTCCACAGTGAGTTTTTCAATGGAAACCCCAGCCCAGACACTGCACCAATTCACAATGCTACCAGATGACTTTTGGGCATTGTTCTTAGGGGAATCGGACTGACATGATTTGGGGGGAACTGTGAATAGCTCTGTTATAGGGTCACAGTTGTTGGAGAGGGGTCGGGACATGGTGTGGATGAATGAGGAACATTTTGGAGGGGGGGATGTGGAGGGATAAGGGATATTTGAGGAGATGACTGAGGAACATGCTGAGGAGGCCATGGTGTGGATGGGGGGACATGATGAGGTGGGGAGACATGGTGTGGATGGAGGGGACATGGTGTGTATAGGGGGGACATGCTGATGAGGTGGGGAGACATGGTGTGGATGGATGGGGACATGCTGATGAGATGGGGGACATGGTGTGGATGGGGGGACATGCTGATGAGGTGGGGGACATGGTGTGGATAGATGGGGACATGCTGATAAGATGGGGGACATGGTGTGGATGGATGGGGACATGCTGATGAGGTGGGGGACATGCTGATGAGGTGGGGGACATGGTGTGGATGGATGGGGACATGCTGATGAGGTGGGGAGACATGGTGTGTATAGGGGGGACATGCTGATGAAGTGGGGAGACATGGTGTGGATAGGGGGGACATGGTGTGGATGGGGGGACATGGTGTGGATGGGGGGACATGATGAGGTGGGGGGACATGGTGTGGATGGGGGGACATGGTGTGGATAGGGGGGACATGCTGATGAAGTGGGGGGACATGCTGACAGATGGGGGACATGGTGTGGATGGGGGGACATGCTGATGAGGTGGGGAGACATGGTGTGGATAGGGGAGACATACTGATAAGAGTCGGGACATGGTGTGGATGGATGGGGACATGCTGATAAGATGGGGACATGGTGTGGATAGGGGGGACATGCTGATGAAGTGGGGAGACATGGTGTGGATAGGGGGGACATGCTGATGAGGTGGGGAAACATGGTGTGGATGGATGGGGACATGCTGATGAGATGGGGGACATGGTGTGGATGGGGAGACATGCTGATGAGGTGAGGGGACATGGTGTGTATAGGGGGGACATGCTGATGAAATGGGGGACATGGTGTGGATAGGGGGGACATGCTGATGAGATGGGGGACATGGTGTGGATGGGGGGACATGCTGATGAGGTGGGGAGACATGGTGTGGATAGGGGGGACATGCTGATGAAGTGGGGAGACATGGTGTGGATAGGGGGGACATGCTGAAAAGATGGGGGACATGGTGTGGATAGGGGGGACATGCTGATGAAGTGGGGAGACATGGTGTGGATAGGAGGGACATGCTGATGAGGTGGGGAGACATGGTGTGGATAGGGGGGACATGCTGATGAGGTGGGGGGACATGGTGTGGATGGATGGGGACATGCTGATGAGATGGGGGACATGGTGTGGATGGGGGGACATGTTGATGAAGCGGGGAGACATGGTGTGGATAGGGGGGACATGCTGATGAGGTGGGGAGACATGGTGTGGATGGATGGGGACATGCTGATGAGATGGGGGACATGGTGTGGATGGATGGGGACATGCTGATGAGGTGGGGAGACATGGTGTGGATAGGGGGGACATGCTGGTGAGATGGGGGACATGGTGTGGATGGGGGGACATGCTGATGAGGTGAGGGGACATGGTGTGGATAGGGGGGACATGCTGATGAGATGGGGGACATGGTGTGGATAGGGGGGACATGCTGATGAGATGGGGGACATGGTGTGGATGGGGGGACATGCTGATGAGGTGGGGAGACATGGTGTGGATAGGGGGGACATGCGGATGAAGTGGGGAGACATGGTGTGGATAGGGGGGACATGCTGATAAGATGGGGGACATGGTGTGGATAGGGGGGACATGCGGATGAAGTGGGGAGACATGGTGTGGATAGGAGGGACATGCTGATGAGGTGGGGAGACATGGTGTGGATAGGGGGGACATGCGGATGAAGTGGGGAGACATGGTGTGGATAGGAGGGACATGCGGATGAAGTGGGGAGACATGGTGTGGATAGGAGGGACATGCTGATGAGGTGGGGTGACATGGTGTGGATGGATGGTGATATGCAGAGGGGACACAGTTTGGATGGATGAGGGACATGCTAAGGAGAGGACAGGACACAGTGTTGTATATGGATGAGAGACATGCTGAGGAGACGCGGAGGTGTGGACGGATGGGGGACATGCTGAGAAGGAGATCTAATATGGATGGATATCAAAATGTAGGGTGAGATTGTGGCTTTGTTGTAATTGTGACTATGGGGGGGGGAGCAGGCAAGTTGACCTCCACCATGGCTAACAACACTTAAGCTACACCCCTGGCTGTCTCAGCCCATCCAACAGCAAACATCGCCTGGACAGTGCCCTCCATGATGAGCTAAGTCCTGGGGTCTGAACACAGGATCTCCCAGCAGTCAGCTCTGGTGAAGACATATGGGAAATGTAGTACATGTTGTAGTAATGGTGCGTAGTGGTGGAGAAGGGTACATAGAAATACTCCGGAATTAGCTGATAATTCCATATATAATACATTATCTAGATAAAATGGCCTTAGGCCATATACATAATGGCGCTGAAATCCACTGCGTCGCTCGCCGTCATAGGCCCCGCTGCTGCGCCCCCATCATCTGAAGCATTTCCCATCTCCTTCGGTGTCACAATATTAATTTTCCAGAGTCTTTTTCCTCTCGTCAGGAGAAAATAAATCTTGCAGAGGGGAGGGGAGCGGAAGAAAAAAAAATCATCGGTTTGTTAGCGTAACATGGATTCACGGGCTGGTCGCCATGGCAACCGCAGTGAGTGATAATAAGCGGTAAGGACAAGCGTTTCATCAAGCCTTTAACCAATCTTTTAAAGCCTTAATTCTACCGGGCCCTGTATTATTTGTACTAGGATTAGCCTATATTTGTCCCTTTTTTATGAAAGGCAAATTTTGCCCTTTTTTTGTTTTCCTTTTTTTCTTTTTTTTTGAAAGCCAAACGTCTACAAAATATTAGACGTATAGGACATCAATAGTTATCTTTTATTTGGGTCACTCATATGAGCTATGTCTACATTAGCCCTGCCACTAATTTAGAATGTTCACAGCAGCACAGAGTACTTCAGGGAATGTGTATACAGACAGGCTGTGTATGCCACTAGGCTAGTATTTCCCAACCAGGGTGCCTCCAGCTGTTGCAAAACTACAACTTCAAGCATGCCCGGACAGCCTTTGGCTGTCCGGGCATGCTTGGGGTTGTAGTTTTGCAACAGCTGGAGGCACCCTGGTTTGGAAACACTGCACTAGGGACCTGTGGGCCTATGCCAAGGGCAGCAGTATTGAGGTGAGGAGAAAAAAATTATAATCTCTCCCTTTAAAGAGGCACTGTCATTAGGAAAAACTTTTTTATATTATATAGTACAACTTATAAGATGACTTTTTTTAAATATACATTTATTTAAAATAATGTCAGTTTTACAAAAAAAAATGTAAAATTTAAATAGCCGCCACTAGGGGTCATCTGTCTTTATGCAGACAGACCACTCTGTATTTTGCAGCATACTGGATACCAGCCGTAAAGTGTGTTGGTATCCAGTATAGGAGATCACCATTGCACCACTGCAGCCTTCAGCTGTTCCTAAACTACAACTCCCATAATGGGAGTTGTAGTTTTGAAACAGCTGGGGGTACAATCTTTGTAAAACTCTGTTTTACAGCTGTGTATTCTCCACCAATGCAAAACTACCAGTCCCAGCATGCTTGAACAGCCAAAGCTTTCTCTCACTCCTGAATGACAAAGAAGCTGATTAGACATTCAGGAGTCTGTGAAAGCTGAATGACGCACATAGTGACAGCTATGTTGATTAGCATCCAGCTTTACAAGGAACAGATAGAAAATGTATGCATAAAAACTACTGTGCAGTGATTTGTAGACTGCCCAGAGAAGAAAGGGTTAAAGAGTGCAGTGATTTGTAGACTGCCCAGAGAAGAAAGGGTTACAGAATGCAGTGATTTGCCGACTGCCAGGCTGCTCCCAAATGAGTCATCACAGTGAGGAGAGAGACAGACACGCCCCCTCCGGAGGGCAAGAACACAAAGCAAGTGAGCTACATATAAATGCTATTTGTTAGGGATATATAGGTCCTAGACATGTGAAAATGATATGCACATGATCAGGATTAGGTACTGAGTAACATATCACTTTTTTTTTCTTTTGCACTATGACTATGGCTTTAGGTAAATCCCGGTGGATCAGCTGATCAGCTGTTCTACCTGCAGATCTGCAGCCACAGCATGCTTGTTATGCGGTGCATTTGTGATTTACATTTGTTTGTAGAGGGGGGGGGGATTCATGGTGACGCAAAATGAGATTACAGCTCTAAAGACTGCAAAATAGCCAATACAGGATAAGTAATGTATATAGATAATATATTGACCAGCAGAGTAGCGAGTGCAGCTCTAAAGTGTCCTACAGACTATAACTCAGAATCAGTTTAGGATAAGTGATACGTAATGTATGGAGACAGTGAATCTGACAGCAGTGTAGTGATTGCAGCTCTGAAGTATAATACAATCTTTAACTCAGCAATTCTATCAGGAGAATAGTGAATGCATCCCTAAAGTATAATGCATAATGCAGCACAGGATCAGTATAAAATAGAATAATGAAGATTATGTGTGCAGTGATTTCAGCAGAATAGGGATTTTTGCTGTGAAGTACAGTATTGTACAAGATCAGTAATGTAGTAATGTATGTAAACAGTGACTCTACCTGTAGAAGAGTGACTGCAGCTCTGAAGTACAATACAGGTAAATATGCAGGGCCAGTGTAAGATAAGTAATGTATGTACACAGTGACCCCACCAGCAGAATAGTGAGTACAGCTCTAGAGTATAATACAGGATATAACTCAGGATCAGTACAGGGTAAGTAATGTAATGTTTGTACACAGTGACCTTACCAGCAGAATAGTGAGTACAGCTCTGGAGTATAATACAGGATATAACTCAGGATCAGTACAGGGTAAGTAATGTAATGTATGTACACAGTGACCCCACCAGCAGAATAGTGAGGACAGCTCTGGGGTATAATACAGGATATAACTCAGGATCAGTACAGGATAAGTAATGTAATGTATGTACACAGTGACCTCACCAGCAGAATAGTGAGTACAGCTCTAGAGTATAATACAGGATATAACTCAGGATCAGTACAGGGTAAGTAATGTAATGTATGTACACAGTGACCTCACCAGCAGAATAGTGAGTACAGCTCTAGAGTATAATACAGGATATAACTCAGGATCAGTACAGGGTAAGTAATGTAATGTATGTACACAGTGACCTCACCAGCAGAATAGTGAGTACAGCTCTGGAGTGCTGACCAATTAGTTGCGGGTGTGGTCGTGCTTCAGCTGTGCTGTGTGTCTGCTGTGTCTCCTGAGCTCCAGGGAATTACCATCTATTCCACCTGGGGCCTGCTTCCTCCTCCCCAGGGAGGGAGTGGGTTTCCAGGCATGAGTGAGGGAGGCGAGGCCCAGGCTTCTGCTCCTCGGACTAGGCCGCAGGGGAGCAGTAGAAGCCAGCAAGCGGCCGGAACATCGGAGGATTTGGGGGTGAGGCGTTCCACCAGGAGTCGCAGCAATGCTGCTCCAACTCCCCCCACAGAGGTGAGAAGCTCCAAGGCTGGATCCACCTCAGGAAAGCTGGGTGCTACCAGCGGAAAGCTGGGTTCATCAGAAAGAAGGCAGAGTGCTCACGGAGGTGAAGCCGACCTCAGTGAGGAAGGCTGGGGAGTGCTGAGGACCCGGGAGTCTATTTCCACCTATACCTCCCGGGTAAAAAGTCACCTCCGTGAGTATGAAGACGCCTGTAAGGCCATCAGGAGGCTCGGAGAGGAACTGCGCTGTGCCCGTGCCAGGGCTAAGGTAACTCCAAAAAAGAAAAAGACGGAGATCCAGGGGCAGATAAAGAGACTTATGGCTGAAATACAAGCTTTGGAGGAGAGGAGAGGAGAATTACTGGCGAAGAGTGGTCCATTTAAAGAGAAATTGGAAAATGAGGAGCGCTTCAGGGTGACAGAAGAAGATAAAAATAAAAGGTTGATGGGGCTGCAACCTGAGAGCCAGGTGGATGATGCGGAGGAGATGGAGGAAGAACAACAGGCAGATCCACCTGGTGGCCTGCGGCAACAGCAGCAGGCCCCGTACAGTGGGCCCCCTGCACAGCAACCAGCAGTATCACCTGCCGACTCAGGGGAGGACAGTGACAGCAGCTACCAGGGAGGGGCGCTAATGGCCCAGATCCGCATGCTGGAATCCCCAGTGTGTCCTTAGAACCTGGTGTTTGGAGATGAGCTCCCAAATGAGGCACCTGGGGGTAAGAAGAAGAAGACCAAGCCAAAGCAGCAAGAAGTGGTGAGTTACATCTACACCCCCCTCCCTGTATACCCTGAGTCGGCCGCAGAGTCAGCTCATTGTGCAAGCCCCGTTACCCAGCCCAGCCCGTGTTCTGTGGTGGACTCGGTGCAAAGGTGCGGGGAGAGTACAGATACTAAAAGGGCGCAGAGCTCCATGCCTGTTTGCAGTAGCAGGGATGGAGCAGAGAAGGCATCGGCCGCAAGGCCGTACAGTGAGGGCGGCCCAGCGGTGGGCATAGAGGCAGACTCCGGTGCTGTAGTTCGCTCCCCTGTGGGAGAGGGGGGTGACTCAGTGCCGGAGGTAGTCGTGGTAGCTAAGGGAAAAATAGATTCTCCCAAAAGTAGAAAAAAACTTTTGTTTTGCATTGGCGCCGCTGATCCAGATCAGCGGCGCCCAGGAGCTGGACATTCTAGTACGGATGAGGCGGAGGGTACCGGTAAAAACAGGGCTGGGGCCGCTAATAAACAGGCTAGGCAGGCTTCCCGGTCCTTGTATAAGGGACCGGTGACCTGTCCTGTGGTGATGGCTCCAGCCCTGGTACCCAGTGATGCTGATAGTACAAAATCTGCACCAGAACGCACCGGTCCAGCCAGTATGAATGTGGAGGTTAATGTTGGAGTGACTGAGGGTGTGAATGAGGGGAATAATTCATCTGTTACTAAAAATCTTTCTGGGGCTTTGAATGGTGGTTTGGGCTGTAGCACGGGTGGAGGTATGGGGGGCACATCAGCTAAAATAGGGGTCAATGGTTTGGGTATGGATTATGTGGAGGAGGGTGGTGAAGGGGCACAGATTAGTGGTGGGAATGTAGGGCCTGGTCCAGTTGCACCCCCAGCGGTGGCAGCACCCGTCCGCAGCTACGCGAATGTCACCGCTGGGGGAAGGGGGGCAGCTTCCTCGTCCTCTGGCTCTGGGGAGAGCAGTTTGCAGCAGCGTCTCCTGGGGGCCTTAAGGAGAGGGGAGAGATCAATCAATGTAGAGGGTAGGGAGGTTGATCTATCCTTTTGGATAGAAAGACATGGTCTTTCAGCCTTCCGAGAGGAAAGAGGGGGGGATACTGTGTGGTCTCTCCCAACAGCCGGGCCAGGTGGTCTCCGAAGGAATGTGGTCCGGCTGAGGTGGAGAGGCAGTGATACATGTCCTCCAAGATCTAAAGTTGTTGAGCTTCTGCTGAAGTTGGGCTTTAAGGCAGCTGACATCTATGCCTTAATACATCCTTATGGTACCCCTGAGTTCGATATCAGCTTTGTTCGGCCGGAGGGGCTTGAGCTCTTCTGGTCGAATTATGAGTTGGTAAAGAATGAGCCCGGCTGGCGAGACTTTGCCATTCAGGCAGTGTCTCGCCAAAATAATGTCAAGAAGGTGACCGTTTTAACCCGTAACGAATCGCTTTCTTGTATTGACATCATGACGTGGCTAGGTCGGTATGGTGAGGTGGTGGAGGTCCCAAAAAAGAACAGGGATGAATATGGCATCTGGTCAGGGGCCTGGACGTTTATGGTCAAGCTTAGGCGTTCAGGAAACACCGTTACCCATATACCATCTGCGACCTTCCTCGGAAGGGATCGTATCCAGATCTTCTACCAGGGTCAGCCGAAGCTCTGTCACAGATGTGGTGACCCCACACATTTTAGTGCCAATTGCACTGTGCAGAAGTGTACTCTGTGTGGGGAAATAGGCCATCTCGCTACATCTTGTGCAGAGATTAGGTGTCACCTGTGTGGTGACTTAGGTCACCCATTCAGTCGCTGCCCTCGTTCCTTTGTCAACGCGGTTGTTGCCCCGGTGGGAGTAAGCCGTGAGGTGGATTCTGCTGGGGGGATGGCTGTCGGGGATGAAGGGGTGCAGGGGCCAGGGAAGAAAAGTAAGCAGAAGACGCCTGCCCAACTGAGGCGTCTCGAGAAGCGTCAAAGGGACAGGGAGATTCAGGACTCACAGGAGCATCAACCAACTGGGGTGACTCCTGATCCTGTCCCTGTGGCCAGTCTTACTGCTGAGGCCCTGGGGGATAGTGAACTGGATGAGGAGATTGGGAAGATCCACAAAGAGGGGGATGCCATCTCCTCACTGTCCTCCCATGGTGGGAGCGCGGATGAGGACAGTGGGGGATGGGCAGAAACAAAGCGGGGTACTCGGAAGAATAAGAAAAGGAGAGATGTAAGATCTTCTCCCACCCGCCAGATGCCAAAGGAAGGTACAACTGACCCCCCTCTGATTGGTCTCTCCAACCGGTTCCGAGCCCTCCGCGACATTTCCTCTTCGGAGGAGGGGGGGGCTGGGGGTGAGGTTCCGGATGTTGCGGTGGGGCTCACAGGAGACGCTGAGTCCTCTCTCCCAGGGGAATTTTTGTCTTCAGGGGGGGAGACTGGCCCAGAGTCAGGGGACGAGGAAAATGTATATAAAGGGAAAATGGACACATCTATTTCACTTAAAAGGGGTAAACCATCATCTGATGAGGAGGGTGGTGGGGTGGATGGGAAGGATGGTGGGAAAAAGAAAGCTGTCTAACTCAATCACCCTTGATGGCGGCACCCTCTCCGTTGACTCTGGCATCTATTAATGTTGCCAGCATAAAGTCAGATACGGCTCGATTTGCGGCCTATGATTTTTTTGCCCATATTAATGCTGATTTTTTATTTTTGCAAGAGACCAGGCTAACAGATATGTCATCTATCTACAAGGCTAAAAGAGAGTGGAGGAATGGGCCCTCCTACTGGTCTCTTGGGGCCGAGCCGTATAGCGGAGTGGCGGTCCTTTTTACCGCAGCGGTAGAATGCCGACGGGTTATCGAGTTAGAAATGGGGAGGTGCCTGATCTTAGATGTCCTCATGAAGGGACAAGAACTTCGCCTTATTAACATCTACGGCCCACAGTCTAAGTGGGACCGGAAGTGTCTCTTTATGAGGATCAAGCCCTATCTTTTTACAAGTCGGCAGGTGGTCTTTGGAGGGGACTTTAATGCTGTCACGAGGCCCCAAGACAGGGGAGGTGCCAGAGACAAGCTGACTTATGATAGCGTCGCCCTTAATAGCATAGCGAGTGAGGCTCGCCTGGTGGATGTCCACATCCGGCACACCCCAGGCCAAGCGGGATTCACCTATCATAGGGGTAGTTGTAGGTCTAGGATAGATAGGTTTTTTTTAAAGGAGGAGGCCGTCTCTTCAGCAGTGTCTGTTGTTGAGGTGGAGTTCTCCGATCACTGTTTAATTTTGTTTTCTCTGAATGTCACAGAGACCCCCCGGATGGGCAGAGGCTATTGGAAGCTGAATTCGTCTCTCTTGGAAGAAGCGGAGATAAGACAGTCCTTTGAGGATTTTCTTCAGAGCCAGGTACCATTGCTGGGCCTTTGTAACAGTAAGTCAGAGTGGTGGGAGATCTTCAAGGAAAGGGTTGCAAGATTCTTCCGCCAGCTCTCGGGCCTCAGAAGCCTAAACAGGTACCGTTTGTACCAGGGCCTGAGGAAGAAACTTGAGAACCTTGTCTCGACTGGAGGTAGTCGTGACGATATCTCCAGAGTAAAGTCCTTGTTGATGAAGTGCCAGTATGACAGACACGCATCTTTGGTTTTTGAGAGGGATTACGGGAAGTACCGCTCGCCCGACCCTTACAGAAACTGCAAGATGTCAGTGAATAGTAAAATAGTCTCAGGACTGATTGATAGTACGGGATCCTTGAAAAGGTCCAGATCAGGGATCCTGGAGGTCGTCAGATCCTTCTACTCGCACCTCTTGGGAAGGAAGGATCTAGATCGAGATAAGGTATCAGCTTTCTTGGCTGAAACCGTCCCTGAACCAGGAGTAGACTCCTCTCTTGACGTTTTGACAGAGATGATCCGGGAAGAGGAAGTCAGGATGGCTATTGATGGGCTTGCCCTCAAGAAGTCACCCGGTCCGGATGGCTTAACATCTGAGTTCTATAAGACCTTTAAGGACACTTTGGTTCCCCTCTTGACTGGGGTTTTTAATGAGTGTCTATCCTCGTGCACTCTGCCAAGGTCAATGAGGAGGTCAGCGCTGATCATCCTGTCAAAGGGTAAAGACCCGTCCCACATTGAGAATTGGCGTCCCATAGCACTTCTCAATGTGGACCGAAAGATTCTGGCAAAAGTGCTGTTTAACCGGCTGGTGGAGTTTGCACCCCGGCTCCTTTCGGGGGCTCAGCATTGCTCTGTTCCGGGCCGCAGTACATTTAGTGCTGTGCTCAGTGTCCGAGAGGCTGTGGAGCAGGGTAGGGCTGGCCACTGGAAGGGGTACTTGCTGTCCTTGGATCAGGCAAAAGCATTTGATCGGGTTAACCATGAATACCTCTGGTCTGTTCTTCTGAGATATGGCCTGCCGGGGGGGTTTGTTGATTGGCTTAAGACCTTGTACGCAGGGGCAGAGAGTTTCCCGCTTGTGAATGGTTGGATTGGCCGCTCTTTTGAGGTTGGGTCTGGCGTCCGTCAGGGTTGTCCTTTGAGCCCGTTGCTGTACGTGTTTGCAATTGATCCTTTCCTTAGGAGGATTGATTGTGGACCGTTGGCGGGGGTGAGAATGGACCTGGCGGTGCCGGATTTGGCTCTGAGGGCGGTAGCGTATGCTGATGATGTCACCGTGTTTGTCTCCTCACAAGAGGAAGGCCAATGGGTGATGTCAGAGGTGGACCGCTACTCGGAGGCATCCGGGTCCAAGATCAACCGGGATAAGTGCGAGATTCTCTGGCTGGGAGGGGGAGATCCTGGTTTTGATCTCCCGGACGCCCTTCCAGAGCCCCAGGAATCTGAAAAAGTTCTCGGCATCGAATTTGGCCAAGGGGATTACCCCAAACAAAACTGGGACAGCAGGCTTAAGATCGCCGCTCAGAAGGTGGATCAGTGGAAGGGTTGGTCTTTGACCCTCCGGGAAAGGGTTAACCTGATCAAAACATTCCTGCTCCCTTTACTGATATACTTGGGCAGTGTATGCATGTTGCCAGAACCTCTTTGGACCCGGGTCTACAGTGTGTTCTTCCAGATGTTATGGGGGAACAGACTGAACCTAGTGAAGAGGGAGGTTACTTACCGTACGAGGAGACTAGGGGGGTTGTGTATGGTCAACCCCGTGGTATTCCTAGTGAATACCTTTCTTAAGACCAATATAGCAAACCTCTGGTCAGAGAGGGCTCCTCCGTGGGTATCCTCCTGTAGGGGATGGTTTTGGCCTTTCTTCCAGGAATGGGAGACAGGAGGGCAAGTGAAGGATCTTCGCACACCACACGGGCATCTCCCGGCTTATGCTACCCCGGTTCTGAAGGTTATTCGTCGGTGGGGTCTGGGGATGGGGGAGATTAGGACTCTGTCGAGGAAATTCCTTGACAAGAGGGTCCTGTCTTCTCATTTCCAGAGGCCATTGGCGCTCAAGGACTGCCCAAGTCGGGATCTGGAGGTGGGTTTAGAGCTTTTGAATTCTATCAGGATCCCCTTGAAGTTTTGGGACTTGACTTGGTGCTGTTTCCACGGGAAACTGTGTGTGAGGGACAATCTGAAGTGCAGGAGCTCTGATGACCGGGGATGTCCCCGCGAAGAGTGTGGAGGCATGCTGGAAAGCATGGAGCATTTTCTGCTTCATTGTCCCTTTAACACAGAGGTTTACACCAGGGTGGGCGCTTCCATTGGTTGGCCTCGGCTGGCCAGTCTCTCCTATGCGGAATGGGCCTATGGGGCATTCAGAAACCTTGGAGGCTGGGACCGGTGCACTTTATTCCTAGTCAGCTCAGTGGTTAGGTACTACACGTGGAACGCACGGTGTTTAGTGTCGACGCAGCGTAAAATCCTCCCTGTGGATGTGGTGGTTAGGAACATTCTCGGTGACCTGGTGAAGGTGCGTTCTCTGGAGTACGAGAGGCTGGGTGCTGGCAGGGCCTCTCGTCTATGGAGGGGCTCTGCCTTTAAAGTGCCTTAGCCTGTTGTCTCCCCCTGGTGGTGGGCTGATGCTGGCACATTAGTCTTTTTGTTTTGAGCAGTTGTTTTATGGTAATATAGGGCTTGCAGGCGCTGAACTTGAGCTTTAGGGGTTTGTTGTTTGGCTTATAGTGTTATATGTATTTGTTATTGTATTTATTGTTGTAGTCTATTTGTATACTTATGTATTGTATATATTGTTAGTCTGTGTATATTTTATGTAATGTATATATTGTATATATTGTGTGATGCCACCTGGGGTTTGGGTTTAGTTTAGGTTGGGTGGTGGGTTAAAAAGGGGGGAGGGGGTTTGTATGGGACTTTTATATATACAGAAAATCCTGGACTGGTTCATGGACGTCTGGTAACATGTACTGGGGGCATGGGATGCGGGACCAGCTCAGGGCAAAAAAAAAAAAAAAAAAAAAGTGGTGTTATTTTGTTTGTGTTGGTTTTTATTATTTTGTATATATTATTATTGTTGTTGTTGTTATTCTTTTGGTATATTACTGGTATTGGGTTTTTGGTATTGCAACTGGGCCAGGAAATTCACATTTAGTATTAGTGTATATTAGTGTATATAGTTTATTAGTATGGTATGGGTATAATGGGTATTATAGGAATATGTCTTTTGTAAATATTGTATATATTTGTTTGTGTGCAGGAATGAGTGTGGGGTGGACCGGTGTTGTATTTTATGCTATGGTGTTTGGTTTTATGATTCGCTATATTGATATGTTCTGTCGGATATGGTATGTTTATGTTTTGTAATTTTTTATTGTTATGTTTGAAATTTTAATAAAAGATCTACAGGATATAACTCAGGATCAGTACAGGATAAGTAATGTAATGTATGTGCACAGTGACCTCACCAGCAGAATAGTGATTACAGCTCTGGAGTATAATACAGGATGTAACTCAGAATCAGTACAGAATAAGTAATGTAATGTATGTACACAGTGACCTCACCAGCAGAATAGTGAGTACAGCTCTGGAGTATAATACAGGATATAACTTCGGATCAGTACAGGGTAAGTAATGTAATGTATGTACATAGTGATCTCACCAGCAGAATAGTGAGTACAGCTCTGAAGTATAATACAGGATATAACTCAGGATCAGTACAGGATAAGTAATGTAATGTATATACACAGTGACCTCACCAGCAGAATAGTGAGTACAGCTCTGGAGGATAATGCAGGATATAACTCAGGATCAGTACAGGATAAGTAATATAATGTATGTACACAGTGACCCCACCAGCAGAATAGTGAGTACAGCTCTGAAGTATAATACAGGATGTAACGGGTGTCCAGGATCGAGATATGCAGTATCATTGATGAAATGTATGAACACATTTTGACTTTTTATGGAGATTTATTTTATATGTAAATTGTAAAATGGTCTATAAATGTGAATACATACTGAAGTTACGATACAACCTGTAATCGGTGCAGATCTTGTACCTCTAGCCTTGAATCACCCCTAGGAGAGGCCTTTGTATATGACATAATACTCATTTATCAAACTAGATTTTTATTTTTTCAAAGTCAATTAACAATTACTGAAATGGATTCACTCTATATGCTAAATAATCTCTTGCATTATTCATTTCCCAATAATATTTGACCCATACGCCTCTTTCTGTCTGTATCGTAACATTGCTGTGTGCATATAGATAAACAGACAGGCGGGTTTCCTGAAGGTTGCAGGTAAGTTGCAGATATTTATCTATGACTATACAGAATATCTGATAATGTGGCATATATAGAGTTCCCTGATGTCGAATTAAAGGAATTTTATATATGACTTTGTAATATATATATATATATATATATATATATATATATACATATAAAGTCACAGCTGCCGAGATAATCTCTGTGACAATGCACTGATGAATTTATGTATATAAGTCTATCATGTAAGATACTGTTTGAGACAACAACAGAGAACTACATCCCCCATCATGCAATGTTACAGGATTTTGCACTTGTCAGTTTTAATTACGGAGAACAAAATGCCCAATTACCGTATATACTCGAGTATAAGCCGACCTGAATATAAGCCAAGGCCCCTAATTTCACCCCAAAAACCCAGGAAAAGTTATTTACTCGACAATAAGCCTAGGGTGGGAAATACATCATCCCCCCCCCCCATGTCATCCAGACCCCCGTCATCGTCCCCCTCGTCATCATCCTACCCCCCCCCCCCTAAATCATCTCCACCTGTCAATCCCTGTCCAGTGGTCTTCAGCCTGCGGACCTCCAATATGTTGCAAAACTACAACTCCCAGCATGCCTGGACAGCCGATGGCTGTCCGGGCATGCTGGGAGTTGTAGTTTTGAAACATCTGTAGGTCCGCAGGTTGAAGACCACTGCAACCTTCGTCATCTTCCAGACCTCCCTTTAGTTTTCTACTCACCTCCCCTCGGTGGGAAGGAAGGGTGAGCTGGTCTGGGCCATCTATGCTGCAGGGACCGTCCGGTGGGGAGGGTTAGATGTTCCGGGCTGTCCATCTTCACTGGGAGGCCCTCTTCTCCGGCCCCGGTCTAGTGACGTTGCATTGACGACACACAGGGTTGTTCATGCGCAGGGACGTCCCTGTGTGTCGTCGTCAAGGCAACGTCACTAGTCCGGGGCCGGGCCAGCCCAGAACAACTAACCCTCCCCACCGGACGGTCCCTACAGCATAGATGGCCCAGACCAGCTCACCCTTCCTTCCCACCGAGGGGAGGTGAGTAGAAAACTAAAGGGGGGTCTGGATGATGATGAAGGCCGCAGTGGTCTTCAACCTGCGGACCTCCAGATGTTTCAAAACTACACCTCCCAGTATGCCAGGACAGCCATCGGCTGTCCAGGCATGCTGGGAGTTGTAGATATGCAACATCTGGAGGTCCGCAGGTTGAAGACCACTGAGAAGGGATTGACAGGCGGAGAGTTCACTCGAGTATAAGCCGAGGGGGGCGTTTTCAGCACGAAAAATTCAGCTTATACTGGAGTATATACGGTAGGTCCAGATCGGTGAAATGGCCGTACATAGCTGCAGCATGAATGGGCACCGTAGATGGCATTGCCTATATAGGGCATATCTTTTCTTATCCTTTCTGCCCCTCGTAGAAAACCCGCCCGTCTTCCCAGAGGGATTTTAATCATACGCCTCCAGCTGCTACAGCCTTTGTCACAACCAACAACCCACAATGCTTTGCTCTCTGACAGTCAAAGGGTCAATGAGCCCATCGCCGGGAGACCTGAGATTGTAATGAGTCAGAGACGCCATTCCCAGCGTAAACCCGGCTGGGTTATCTGCCAGATGAACGCTGACTGCCAAGTCTATATACCCTGCCCTTGTATCTCCTTGCTATAACTGCAGACTCCACACTCATGCTTCTTCGCCGACCGTGATTTTATTAACTCTCTCTGGGCTCTTTAGAAAGAAAAATAACAATTTAATCCTCAGCTCCGTACCTGCTTTCCTTGCCAAGATGATGCCAATCTACAAGGCGTAATTGAATGATCTCCAAGGAGAGAATCCATTGCTATCCGTTTACGGCATAGCACATGTTCTCCTTAAGTGAAAACTATAATTATGTTGTAATTTATTAATAATGCAAGAAGAACACATTTAACATATGTTTAAAGAGGTTTTCTGGTTTAGAAAAAAAATCAAAAATTTCAAATGATAGGAGAGTCTAAGGAAGTCCCTTCTTTGGTTCCCTATGGTTATGTTCACACAGCCGATTCCGTGCAGAATGTCCGCCCGAAAAACAGGGCGTTCATAATGCACACTCGAATGATTCTGCGGGCGCAAGAACTGCTCGGAAATACACTGTCTCATAGAGACATCTGCCGCAGAAATTCTGCAGTGTGCACAGTTCAACAGAATCCCTTTGAAATAAATGGGACTCTGCTGCAGCAAAATTTACAAATGAAATATCCTCATGGAATTCTGCTCGTCTGAACATAGCCTTAGGGGGATTTCATCATATAGAGGCTCCTATCTTAATGGGATGGTCCAGGGAACTGAACTTTTTAGACACTCATTTCCTATTCACAGGGACCCCCATGATCTGGTGTATGGGACTCCAGTTTAGAAAAACATATCCCCTATCCACAGGAACTCCTTAACTGCTGCTCAGCCAATCACTGACGGTGATTGGCTATGTGGGCCGTCACTCCTGTTTACCATGAGTCTGTCTTGGAAGGTGAGTGCTCAGGGAAGAAAATGCAAGCGGTAAGTTGACCTGGCAGAATTTGACTTCTATGTGGTGAATCAATATATGTGCCCTGAACTTTTCTCATCACATACGGCAAATGGCTCAAACAAGCGTAATGAAAAAAGAGTCTCTTGTTCCGGAGGACTCAGCTTGTCCATGCATCAGAAGGACAGCGGAATCATTTCAGTGGGAAGTGCGCAATGCTTAATGCTCCCTCTGGGGGAGCTGCAGGTAAATCTAACAATTGGTGCCATTTTCTTGGCAGATTACTCTAAGATCATTTATTGATCAGTTAGTTGTAAATAATGGCACACACTATATTTGTATAAAATGTGTAACTTTTCTTGACTGTTGCCAATTTTCATAAGTGCTGATAAAGAATGTGTGGTTTATGGGGAGGGGCTTAGTCTGCAAATTGATGTTAAAGTCAGGATATGGCACAAGTAAGCATTAGATTTCACCTTCTGACTGGTGTCTATTGATAAATTTGACAGAATTGATCCCAACTAGGTGTTTTTTTTCTCCTCCAGACTTGTGTATGAAATGCCAGGGTGAATAGCTGCGGCCAGTGTAAAAAGAGGACATCCACTTTAAAGGGTTACTCCGCCCCAGACATCTTAGGGGATAAGATGTCTGATCCCCACGACCCCCGTGATCTCGGCTGCGGCACCCCAGACATCCGGTGCACAAAGCAAACTTCGGGGTGGAGGCTCGTGACGTTACAGCCATGCCCCCTCAATGCAAGCCTATGGGAGGGGGCGTGACGGCCATCACACCCCCTCCCATAGACTTGCATTGAGGGGGCGCGGTGCGACATCAAGAGTCTCCAGCGATGAACCTGATGCTATGAACGAATGCTGAGTGCAGCACGGAGATCACAGGGGTCCCCAGCGGCGGGACCCCGCAATCAGACATCTTATCCCCTATCCTTTGGATTGGCCATGAGACCGCTGAGACCCCCCCCCCCCCACCCCCCGCGTTCTACTGTATGGGCCCAGGCTCTGCCCCAGCTCTTCCCATGCAGGAGGCGTGTCAGCCACAGCATGACGCAGCAGCCGACATGCCCCCTTCTTGTATCTCAATGGGACAGGCAGAGATGCAGCATTTATGCATCCCCGCCTCTCACATAGAGCTGCATGGAGGGGGCGTGTCTGGCGACCTCTTAGTCTGTGTGAGGAACTGTCCAGAGCAGGAGAAGTTTTCTATGGGGATTTGCTCCTACTTTGGACTGAAAATAACTTCACAACTTCCTCTAGAGCATACAGCAGCTAATAAGTACTGGAAGGATTAAAAAAATTAACAGAAGTAATTTACAAATCTATTCAACTTTCTAGCACCAGTTATTTTGAAAAAAAAAATGTCATTTCAGTGGAGAGGATGTTGTAATAGCTTGCCCTACTGGTACTAAGTAAAGCTAAGAAGGTTAAAAATCGATGAAATGAAAACCGAAGAACCCTTAAAGGGGTACTCCAGCCCTGAGACATCTTATCCCCTATCCAAAAGCATAGGGGATAAAATGTCTCACCGCGTGGGTCCTGCCGCTGGGGACCCCCGCAATCTTGTATTCGCCACCCACCTGTTTGAGCTGCACGCCGTGGTGCCAGCTCACAAACAGCCGGGTGGCGACCACGGGGCCGGAGTATCGTGATGTTACGACTCCGCCCCCGTGTGACATCACCCCCCGCCCACGCTATGCAAGTCTATGGGAGGGGGCGTGACGGCCGTCACGCCCCCTCCCATAGTCTTGCATAGCGGGGGAGGGGGGGTGACATCATGACACTCCGGCCCCGTGGTCGCCACCTGGCTGTTTGTGAGCTGGCACCGCGGCGTGCAGCTCAAACAGGTGGGTGGCGAATACAAGATTGCGGGGGTCCCCAGCGGTGAGACATCTTATCCCCTATCCTTTGGATAGGGGATAAGATGTCTCAGGGCCAGAATACCCCTTTAATGCCCCCTTCTATAGACTTGCATTGAGCGGGCGGGGCGTGAAGTCATGAGGGGGGGCGGGGCTATTACGGCACGAGCTCCCGGCTCCAGCATTCGGAACAGTTGGTTCCAAACGTTGAGCAGAGGAGTTCCCCTTTAAGTGTTCTTCTGTTTTCATTATTTTTAACCTTCTTAGCTCATTACTTCGTCCCAGTAGGGCAAGCTATTACAACATCCTCTCCACTGTTCCATTGTAAACTAAAGTCCACTCCTTCTGTGTACGGACAAGGACACAGACAATCTGTTATTTCTAATTACCATAGGTCAAGTAGACGCAAAGACGCGTCCATCGATTAAGCAAGTGGTGTCCGGCCGAGGAGCCAGAAAGGCAGGAATAAGTAGCGGGAGTAATCCGCGGCTGGCCGCTCGCCCTTGGTTTGTAATACATTGCAGCAGATCTCTAATCTAATGCGGGAGGCATTTTGTGTCCCAGCACGGTTGACCCGGGTCAGCAATAAAAGATCTCATTTTCTTCCAAGGACCTACTTAATAAGTGTTAAGTGACTGAGGCTGATTACCGTCTCAGCTGGAAGCAACGTCTCCGATAATGGCAGAAAAGAAGGATGGAATTTCCCCCCGGCCCCTGTGGGATCGAGTCATGAGTAGATTATAGTCCAATTTTGCTCTTGGCTACCAAATAAAAACAATCAGATATATAATGCATGGCGTTGGTACAGTAGTTCTCGTTAACATCTCAAGCCGAAAGCTCCCTCTCTAATTTAAAGGGAAGTCCATCGTAAAATAAAATCTTTTTCACAGGTTATTGATATTTGGCAGAAAAATACCATCAGTAAACAAGCTTGGACACTGCCCAAAGGCCTTGAACGTGTGGGGTCAGCCATACATTTTCACAATTAGCCGGCAGGATATTGTCATGTATAAAAAGAGGCATGGACTCAAGGGACAGGGACATAATACTCCCCCTTTATAAAGCATTGGTACGGCCTCACCTGGAATATGCTGTTCAGTTTTGGGCACCTGTCCATAAAAGGGACACTGCGGAGTTGGAAAGGGTGCAGAGACGCGCGACTAAACTAATATGGGGCATGGAACATCTTAGCTATGAGGAGCGATTAAAGGAGTTACAATTGTTTAGTCTTGAGAAGAGACGTTTAAGGGGGGATATGATAAACGTATATAAGTATATTAATGGCCCATACAAAAAATATGGAGAAAAACTGTTCCAGGTTAAACCCCCCCAAAGGACGAGGGGGCACTCCCTCCGTCTGGAGAAGAAAAGGTTTAGTCTCAAGGGGCGACACGCCTTCTTTACCGTGAGGACTGTGAATTTATGGAACGGTCTACCTCAGGAACTGGTCACAGCAGGAATAATTAACAGCTTTAAAACAGGATTAGATACATTCCTGGAGGAACAAAATAAATATAATGCTTATGAAGAAATATAAAATCCCATCCCTTCCCCAATATCGCGCCACATCCCTACCCTTCAATTCCCTGGTTGAACTTGATGGACATATGTCTTTTTTCGACCGTACTAACTATGTAACTAACACGTAGTCAAATGCTCGTTCTCCCCACTTCCCCATATACATGAACATGTTTCCTCTATGAGCAATGGCTTAGAACAACAGGGTTGGGCATTAGAAATTTAAAGGAGCACTCCGCCCCTAGACATCTAATCCCTTATCTGATTACGGGGGTCCTGCTGCTGGTGACCCTTGCTATCTCCCTGCTGCACCCAGCGTTCGTTTAGAGCATCGGGTGCAGCGCTGGAGGCTCGAGACATCACGCCCATGCCCCCTCAATGCAAGTCTATGGGAGGGGGCATGACTGCCGTCATGCCCCCTCCCATAGACTTGCATTGAGGGGGCATGGCTGTGACGTCACAAGCCTCCGCATCGCCAGTCATCAGGCACAGAGCGAAGTTCACTCCATGCACGGGATGTCTGGGGTGCCACAGCGATTGCGGGGGGTTCCCAGCGGCAGGACCCCCACGATCATTCATCTTACCCCCTATCCTTTGGATAGGGGATAAGATATCTATCCACTTTAACATGTCTGACCCTTTTCCTTACCAATACCAATGTGTTGGTGGAAAGTCAGGGGGCCACCATACACCTTAGGCCAGTGGTCCAGCTCCAGCTGTTGTAAGACTACAACTCCCAGCATGCTAGAGGTCCCCAGTTTTAAGACCACTGCCTTAGACAGTTGGACGAACCCTCCGACTCTTGTCTAAGTTGTATGGGCACCTGTAGAGATTCTAGAAATGTATAAGGAGAGTTTAGGTGTCACCTTCATTCCAAGCCTCAATGAGATCCCAGCATACAGACCCCAACTCATATTGTTAGGGAACCGACCCTTAAAGGGGTACTCCCATGGAAAACTTTTTTTTTTTTTTTAATCAACTGGTGCCAGAAAGTTAAACAGATTTGTAAATGACTTCTATTAAACAATCTTAATTCTTCCATTACTTATTAGCTGCTGCATACTACAGAGGAAATGGTTTTCTTTATGGAACACAGAGCTCTCTGCTGACATCACGAGCACAGTGCTCTCTGCTGACCTCTCTGTCCATTTTAAGAACTGTCCAGAGTAGGAGAAAATGCTCATAGCAAACACATGCTGCTTTGGACAGTTCCTAAAATGGACAGAGATGTCAACAGAGAGCACTGTGGTGATGATGTCAGCAGAGAGCTCTGTGTTCCAAAAAGAAAACCATTTCCTCTGTAGTTATACAGACCCTAAAAAGTACTGGAAAGATTAAGATTTTTTAATAGAAGTAATTTACAAATCTGTTTAACTTCTGGCACCAGTTGATTTAAAAAAAAAAAAAAGTTTTCCACGGGAGTACCCCTTTAAAATATTTTACCTTCCCGAAATCCCATTGCACCTTCTTTGCTGTCAGTCTTGATGAAGTATAAGCGGTCCATAGTCATGAAATGTGTGTTCACGGGTTCACCAACTATCTTGTGTCTATGGGGGGGGGGACAGCTCGACTGCCCCTATTGTGTCTATGGGGGGGGGGACAGCTCGACTGCCCCTATTGTGTCTATGGGGGGGGATTGTTCTAGCTGTGCTGTCACCTTCCAATAGTTTACTATCATGGAGATAAGAAGCATCTGGTAACTGCTTATCTTCAATGATGCAAACATTGGTGCATGACCTATCAAATTTGATGCGACGAAGTTATTTTTAAACATCATTTATGGATTTTGTTTTTAACGTACGTTTACCTCTATGGCTGGTTTTAGTATATCCTTTTTTGTTATAAATGTAAATGACCCCAATCTCTTGTCTTAAGAAATGAGGATCTTGTATCTCAGTGATGTCGTCTAACATTGTTGCAGCCATTCTCTTACCAGGTGGTCCTACACAATAGAAATCAATCAGTATTCATCGGCGTAAGTACACAGCCACCTCCAGTCTACGCAGAGATTCAGCCTAATCCCCCACCCCCGCTCCTCTCTCCATGGGCGTAAAATGTCAGGCTGATGCACACGTTTGTATAGGTTATCCCATACCTGCTAATCACAACCATGACCTGAAAAACATTACAAATAAGCTCATATGACACGGACAGCTTAAAGGGGTTATCCAGGAAAAAACATTTTTTTATTATATATATATATATATATATATATATATATATATATATATATATATCAACTGGCTCCAGAAAGTTAAACAGATTTGTAAATTACTTCTATTAAAAAAATCTTAATCCTTCCAATAATTATCAGCTGCTGAAGTTGAGTTGTTGTTTTCTGTCTGGCCATAGTGCTCTCTGCTGACATCTCTGCTTGTCTCGGGAACTGCACAGAGTAGAAGAGGTTTGCTATGGGGATTTGCTTCTAAACTGGGCAGTTCCCGAGACAGGTGACATCAGAGAGCACTTAGAACAGCGGTCTTCAAACGGTGGCCCTCCAGATGTTGCAAAACTACAACTCCCAGCATGCCCGGACAGCCAACGGCTGTCCGGGTATGCTGGGAATTGTAGTTTTGTAACATCTGGAGGGCCACAGTTTGAAGACCACAGACTTAGACAGAAAAGAACAACTCAACTACAGCAGCTAAAAAGTACTGAAAGGATTAAGAATTTTTTTAATAGAAGTAATTGACAAATCTGTTTAACTTTCCGGAGCCAGTTGATATATAAAAAAAAGTTTTTTCCTGGAATACCCCTTTAACAACAGACAGTATACCCCTGGAAATTAGCTGGACGATTATAAAAGAATACTGACACTCAATATCATTATTAACATTATGTATAGCAAACCTGCTCGGCTATACCCCCCCCCCCCCCTCAGAAATAGCGAAATATGAGTTTTAACAATTTCACAGATGTGTTGCCAATGGAAAGGGTTCCTCTGAATTACCACTTCCACGGCACAAACAAAATTAACATAGAATTAGATGGGGCCAATAGTCACTTGGTGTCAGAAATGAGCATCTTAGATGCTATAGGGGCTTCTCCTGTGACATAGTCCTATTGTGGTACATGGACATCATAGAGAGTTAAAGGGGTACTCCGGTGGATAACATTTTTTTTTTTTTTTAATTCAACTGAAAGTTAAACAGATTTTTAAATTACTTCTATTTAAAAAATCTTAATCCTGCCAGTACTTATCAGCTGCTGTATGCTACAGAGGAAGTTATTGTCTTTTTTGAATTTCTTTCCAGTCTGACCGCAGTGCTCTCTGCTGACACCTCTGCCCATGTCAGGAACTGTATAGAGCAGGATAGGTTTGCTATGGGGATTTGCTCCTGCTCTGGACAGTTCCTGACATGGACATCAGAGAGCACTGTGGTCAGACAGAAAAGAAATTCAAAGAGAAAAGAATTTCCTCTGGAGCATACAACAGCGGATATGTACAGAAAGGATTAAGATTTTTAAATAGAAGTAATTTACAAATCTGTTTAACGTTCTTGCACCAGTTGATTTAAAAAAAAATAAAAAATTCCCCCGGAGTGCCCCTTTAAGGCGGTGCTCCGCCTTGCTCTATTAGCGGTGGAGATGACTGCTGCAAACAGTGGACATGACTCGGCCACGCATGTCAGAAATGTGGTAGTTTCCGGAAAAAAAATGTATGTATGGCTGTAAGGTTTTCAGATTCTGGACCTGCAGTGATCGGCTGATCACCAAGTCATCATCACTATAGGGTTTTTGTGTGGTGTCCCAGTACAGGGCCTGGTCCTGTCCCTTGTCTAAGGTCCCCGCAGCTAGAGTCCCTCCATGTCTATAGGGCTCTCCTGTAGGGTTTACCCCTAGTCGCCTCATATAAATGTGTTATTTAATGTGTGTGTATATATATATATATATATATATATATATATATATATAATGTATAGGAAATATATGTATAGGACCTTAGTGGTCACGTGATACACAGTTATAATGTATAAAATGCTTAAGGACCTTTTGAAGGTCTTGTGATGTACCCAGAATTCACTGGGTTCATAACTTACAGGTTTGCCAGCCAATTAGCTTTTGTCCAGCCCTCTTAATATATAAGGGGCTGCAGCCACTAAATTCTCTCTCTTAGTTCCGGATTATCAAGCCAAGCACATCTCATCATCTCATCATCTCATCAGCATCATCAATTCATCTAGGCCCAAAGCCTAAGAACCTGCAGCCACAAAACGTGAGTTACTGAAAGCTCAAACTACTGAATCCTGTGTGACTACTATCAGCTCAAATATTCCAAAATAGTAGCACGGTGGCTAGCATCAAAAGCTCATTGCTTCCAAGTCCCAGCAAACCTGTGAGGAACCTGTATCCCGGTTCACTCTTGAAAAGACTGTTATGTTCAATACCATTGCATAAAATCTGCAAGTAAAGTTTCTTCAGTTTACTTCATAAAATCTGCTGTGGACATTCCGTTATTTCTCCCTGCCGTTTGTGGGACGGTTGGTGGTAGGACAATTACTATTGAGGAAACCTCACCCTGGCGTCACGATATTCAAGGATTAATACCACCAGATCCTACACTATTACCGCAGCACCCTAGACACCATTACTCTCTCCCGGCACCACATTTGTATTTTGACAACCCCTTTACCTAAATCCGTCCTGCCTGAGGCAATGATGATAAAATAGATGGGGCGGCATGCTCTGTGTCTGTATTCTGTAGACCAGTGGTCTCTAACCTGCGGACCTCCAGATGTTGCAAAACTACAACTCCCAGCATGCCCGGACAGCCAACGGCTGTCCGGGCATGCTGGGATTTGTAGTTTTGCAACATCTGGAGGTCCGCAGGTTGAAGACCACTGCTTTAGACCATATTAGGATTGTTCTATGATCACGTTTAGAGATGAGCGAACTTACAGTAAATTCGATTCGTCACGAACTTCTCGGCTTGACAGTTGATGACTTATCCTGCGTAAATTAGTTCAGCTTTCCGGTGCTCCGGTGGGCTGGAAAAGGTGGATACAGTCCTAGGAAAGAGTCTCCTAGGACTGTATCCACCTTTTCCAGCCCACCGGAGCACTTGAAAGCTGAACTAATTTATGCGGGAAAAGTCATCAACTGCCGAGCTGAGAAGTTCGTGACGAATCGAATTTACTGTAAGTTCGCTCATCTCTAATCACGTTTTTAAAAGGAACTCGAAACCCAGGACCAAGACATTAGAGCTCTACAAGAAATACTAATTACTTTTTTTTTTTTTTAGCTTATTTAAAAGATTCCCATTTCAGTCAAGGATTTGTGCGGATTTAAACTACATCGTGTTAAATCTGTTTCATCTAATTCAGACTCTTGTGTCGAGGAAAGAAAGGAAAACCTGCCACAATGATCCACAAACTGAAGCGATGGACTAAGTTGCGGAGACTTGCCGCCGCTCATTAAAGGTTTATTTAAAGTGACACGTTATTTGCCTGCAGAGTCTGTATAGAGCGGATTGTCTATTATCGTACGGATAGAGCTGTCGTGTCTGCCACAAGTCTGTCACTGGCTACAATTCAGGAAACCACTGATGTCTGCGCGTTAAGTAAGTCTCCTGGTTCAGTTGTTCAGCCTCAGAAAAGAATTACAATTGGCATAGTAGTAGAACAAAGAATTAAAAAAGAAAGTCATACTCGTCTGCCCTGATCCCCCCACAGCTGCCATCCGGACACTATCGGTATCTGTCACTCACTGCTGAGCAGGCACTTTGCTGTAAGACTAGGTTCAGACTACGGAATTTCCGACTGTCTGCCTGCAAAATTTTTGCGACTATTTTCCGCTTCCAAAGGCGTTTTTCAGTTTCATGCGTAATTTTGTCATTTCCGCGACTAATCCACCGCTATTCAGAACTGAAATGATGCCACCAAATCCGCCTTAAATTTCCGCTTAAAGGGGTACTCCGGTGAAAACCTTTTTTCTTTTAAATCAACTGGTGGCAGAAAGTTAAACATATTTGTAAATTACTTCTATTAAAAAATCTTAATCCTTCCTGTACTTATTAGCTGCTGAATGCTACAGAGGAAATTCTTTTCTTTTTGGAATGCTCTCTGATGACATCACGAGCACAGTTCTCTCTGCTGATGTTATAATAATAATAATAACGCTTTGTTTATTGTTGTCCTTAGTGGGATTTGAACCCAAGTCCCCAGCATTGCAAGGCAGCAGTGCTAACCACTGAGCCACCATGCTGCCCTTAGCATATGTCTGCTATGCATGGTTACTAAAATGGACAAAGATGTCAGCAGAGAGCACTGTGCTCGTGATGTCATCAGTGTTCCAAAAAGAAAGGAATTTCCTCTGTAGCATTCAGCAGCTAATAAGTACTGGAAGGATTAAGATTTTTTAATAGAAGTAATTTACAAATATGTTTATCTTTCTGCCACCAGTTGATGTAAAAGAAAAAAGGTTTTCACCGGAGTACCCCTTTAAATTCGACACAGAAAACAGTGGGAGTGCACTGAGAGCCAAGTTCAGCCCCTTTTGGACCATGTGATCACATGACCCGACCCAGGTCCGTAAATTTTTTTTCAAGTTTGGCTGGGGAAGTAAGATCCGACATTATATTAAATTAGTGTGGAGAAAAAGCTGAAAGGAAGCCAAACACCAAGCCACAAGAAAAAGCACAACTCCTTGACCAAAAAGGAAAATGGAAATTGAAAACTGGATGAGGGGCGTATTTAAAGGGAAGAATGTGGGCTAGTCCAAGAACCAGTGGGCTGATCATATTTAAATTTCTGACTCAAATCCGTACGGATTTTCCGCATGTAATCCGCTTTCAATCTGCCTACGTTCCGCGTTCGAACAAAAATCCACCTGGAAATGAGAGTCCCATTGAAGTCAATGGGATTCTGCGGCGGAAATCAGTCTGAAGAAAGAGCACCTCCTTTCTTCATGCGGAAATTTTCAAGCGGAAATTAGGCACGCAAATTCCGAGTGAAAAAGTATGAACAGGTGCACGGAAATCCCATTGACTCGCATGTACTTTTTAGCAAGCGGAATTTCGGACGGAAATTTTAAAGGGGTACTCCGGTGAAAACCTTTTTTCTTTTAAATCAACTGGTGGCAGAAAGTTAAACATATTTGTAAATTACTTCTATTAAAAATCTTAATCCTTTCAGTACTTATTAGCTGCTGAATGCTACAGAGGAAATTCCTTTCTTTTTGGAACACTGATGACATCACGAGCACAGTGCTCTCTGCTGACGTCTCTGTCCATTTTAGCAACCATGCATAGCAGATGCATAGCAGATATATGCTAAGGGCAGCATGATGGCTCAGTGGTTAGCACTGCTGCCTTGCTAGTGCTGGGGACTTGGGTTCAAATCCCACTAAGGACAACAATAAATAAAGTGTTATTTTTATTATAATAACGTCAGCAGAGAGCACTGTGCTCGTGATGTCATCAGAGAGCATTCCAAAAAGAAAAGAATGTCCTCTGTAGTATTCAGCAGCTAATAAGTACAGGAAGGATTAAGATTTTTTAATAGAAGTAATTTACAAATATGTTTAACTTTCTGCCACCAGTTAATTTAAAAGAAAAAAGATTTTCACCGGAGTACCCCTTTAAAATGGAATTTCTGTCGGAAATTCCGTAGTCTGAACCTAGCCTAAGAGGCACGGACAGGAAGAGGTGGGGGCAGGACAGGTAAATATTTTACATTACTCGGTGCCAATTGTAAACATTTTTCTGGGGCTGGACAACCCCTTTCAGCTAGCCATATTTAAGAAATGAATGTTGGTTGAACCCACCAATTTGTCGCGGGACAGCTGACTATCCTATGACTCTTGACCAAAAAGAAGGATAAAGACGAGGATGAGATGACCATAAAAACAGGAGTTTTGTCCGGCGCAGAAAGGAACCGTCAGAAGGCAGGATGAAATCAAGGGATTTATTGAATGCAACGCGTTTCGCTGCAACGCAGCGAAACGCGTTGCATTCAATAAATCCCTTGATTTTATCCTGCCTTCTGACGGTTCCTTTCCGCGCCGGACAAAACTCCTGTTTTTATGGTCCTCTCATCCTCGTTTCTACTTTACTAAGGAGGGCTGCAGTGGACCGACTTATACACTTCACGCTAGACCTTGTTGTGTGTGGGCGCACAACCAACTTTGGTAAGCGGCTTTGGATTACTTCCCTCCCCCCCCCCCCACTCACAAGATCTGCTGATCCCGCACATGAGGTGCCTTCCTGCCTCTCTCCAAAAAGAAGGATGGGAAAGTTTGCGTTCTCGTGCTGTCAGGGGACATAAGCCGCCTCCAGAGATGTAGAGCCCTATGAGACGATCTGAGCCTTACCGTAAATGAGCACAGATCTCATAGATGGGCACTTGTTCACAGAGTCTATTACAAGGCTTAAAGGGGTACTCCACTGCACAAACTGTTCCGAACGCTGGAGCTGGTGCCGGGAGCTCGTGACGTCGTAGCCCCGCCCCCTCATGATGTCACGCCCCACCCCCTCAATGCGAGTCCATGGGAGGGGGATTTGAGGTTGATATATGAGGACAAGAGCATTCTTGGTGCTTTTCCTCTCCCACAAAGATTAGTTAGGAAAACGGGGCAACGCCGGCTACTCAGCTAGCAGTTCCTATTTTATCTAAGAGCCGAGGAACGTGCTCTCGAATCACCCAAAGTGCAAGAAAAAGTGCAAACGTGTTACACTAAAAAAAAAGTGTACAAAGGATGAGGTCTATCGTTAAGCCCTTCTCCGACAGGTGAGAGGCCCCCCAACAAACCTTACCCTACGCCTCCGGACCAAAAGGTACCTACGAGATTCCAGGTTTGATGTCCCTTTTTGCCGAAACTACTAAGGGACCACAAATGCTGCCGGCATCCCCCTTGGCATCAGCCAAGGTATCTGCCCGCAGAGCCAATAGTGTTGCTCGCGAATATTTGCAATACAAACTTTATTCGCGAATATCGCATATTCGCGAATATTCGTGAATATAGCGCTATATATTCGTAATTACGAATATTCGTATTTATAATTTTTTTCCACAGTACACATCACAGTGATCATCCCTCTCTGCTTCCAGCTTGTGTGGTGTAAAGAAGGCTCTAATACTACTGTGAGAGACTGGTGTGCGAATTTTCGCATATGCAAATTTTTTTATTATGCTAATTTTGTCTATGCCAATTTTAGCATATGTTATTTTCGCATACGCGAATTTTCGCATATGCGAAAATAAAACGAGAATATTACGAATATGCGAATATTCGCGAATATGTGACGAATATTCGTCCATATATTTGCGAATTCGAATATGGCCTATGCCGCTCAACACTAAGAGCCAATAACGGTCGGTACCCTGCCCATGGAGGAGTACCCGGGGTTTTTGAGGAACCTAATGGCCACACAAGCCTCCCCTAGACCGCTAGGAGGATCACCCAGAAGGGCTACTGCATCCTAACAATCCTGTGGACACACAACACGCAAAAAGTGACACAGTGACAAAAAAGAAATAAATAAGTGAATGTGCGCAGGTATACTGCCCGGACATCCTAGTAGTTCCTATGCAGCACAGAGTATTTTAGAGGAACACTTCCCATGCTAATCCTATACTAATCCTGTTGGAAACAGTAACCTGTCTACTCACATGTCAGGGGTGATGTCAATAGGGGGAGAAGGGAAAGTGGGAATCAGAGGGTTATCTCAGCAGAACAGATTATTTCAGGACATTGGAGAATGACTTATCCCTTGTGATTTAGGTGGACAGAGCTGCATAGACAAGAGGCATTTCATGTGGACAAATAAATACAGATGGGAAACCACAGGGTAGCACAGAGTATTTCAGGATATAGATCTGTTTGGTCTTGTAGAGGCAGTGACCAAGTCCATTATGTTAGTGTCTGGTTAAGGCTGCATTCACACCACGTTTTTGCAATACAGTTCCCGTATCAGGTTTTTGATGAAAAACGGATTCCTCAAAACCTGACTAAACTGTATGAAAACGTTTGTACAAATTTTAACCCATATATGGTTAAAAACGTATACGGTTTTAAAAATGATGTCCGGTTGCATCCAAGAAAAAAACTTATATGTTTTTAACTTTTCACTCCATCTTGAATAAAGTTTCACTTGTATGATTGAAATTCCAAGAAAAAAAAACTGTGCAAAGTCAAAAACCGGATGGTGAAAACTGGATGGAACCGTACGGACATACAGTTCTGTACGGTTCCCATTGACTCCCATGTTAAAAAAAAAAAAAAAAACTTATACGGTTTGATACAGTTTTTCTCCCGGACCAAAAAACGTGGTAGACTACGGTTTTGGGTACTGGTAAAAAAAAAAAAACAGACAAAACCGTATAGGGTGTTAAACGGACTAAACCGGATGATGCGTTTGACATACGGTTTACAATGTTAAGTCAACGCATACGGTTTTCTATACGGTTCTGTACGGTTTTTAACTTGAAACCGTATACGGGAACTGTATAGCATAAACATGGTGTGCGTGCACCCTTAAGGGTACGTTCACACGGGCGGATTTTTTTGCGGGTTTTCCGCTGCGTATTTGAAAGTGGGCGGGCTCTTCTCGGCTGTCCGCAGATTTTCCGCAGCGGATTTACTCTGCGGAAAATCCGCCACAGTCCCTACTGACTTCAATGGGGCTTTCCGCGGAAAACCTGCTGCGGACAGCCGAGAAGAGCCCGCCCACTTTCGAATACGCAGCGGGAAACCCGCAAAAAAATCCGCCCGTGTGAACGTACCCTAAGAGTGGCTTCAGAATGTGTATCTGCAAAGGCTTCTGGGCAATATATCTGCAATGCAAATAATGGAGCCCAGGCTATTTACAGTATTAAGGCCTAGAATGACGGTAGTTTATTAACGTGACAGTGCCGCCAGACCGCAATATTTATAATACGTATTCGCTTAGCCCCATAATGGTCCAATCTGTGCGTTGTTATGGACAGTTAAATCTTTCCTTCCTGGGTTGAAGTGATCCTGGCTGTGATCCATGTTACGCAGCCCTATGTGAGCCGTCACCCACTGAACCATGACTGCTGGGAACGCAGCACTGTCCTGGGATTTGTATCTACAATCCATGGGGGCCAGACGAGATGTACGACATAGAATTCGCCTTGGACAGGCTTCTTGTTGATTCAGAACAGTGCTTTCCAAACTGCGGCCCTCCAGGTGTTGCAAAACTACAACTCCCAGCATGCCCGGACAGCCGTTGGCTGTCCGGGCATGCTGGGAGATGTAGTTTCGCAACATCTGGAGGGCCGCAGTTTGGAGATCACTGATTTCGGATGTTTAGATTTATGTTCTAGTTTATTCTAAAATACTTTTTGTATTCATTCTCTTTTCCCTTGTCAAGATCTCTGCATGCTGTCATTGAATGGAAAGGGACCATTCTTTCCTGGATGGATGCCTGGAGGGTACATGACATTTGGGAATATCCCAGCTGGATATTTTTTTCATCAGGGATGTGCACAGACATTTTGGGTAGTGTTGAGCGCGGATATTCGAAATGCGAATTTTTACCGCGAATATCGGCACTTGGCGATTTTGCGAATATTTAGAATATAGTGATATATATTAGAAATGCGAATTTTTACAACGAATATCGAAACTTGGCGATTTTGCGAATTTTTTGAATATAGTGATATATATTAGAAATGCTAATTTTTACAACGAATATCGAAACTTGGCGATTTTGCGAATTTTTAGAATATAAAGTGATATATATATTCGTAATGATGAATATTCATTTTTTTCATGCAAATTTATGCGAATATTTATGCGAATATCGGCACTTCCAGACTGGACACTTATCCCTCCCTTCTTTTAGGTGAAAGATATATTTGCGCATTCACACTATGCAAATTTCATTATGTATTTTCACATGAGAAAAAAAAAAAAACTACTTAGCGAGAATGCGAATTCCGCGAACACAGGAAGAACATTCGTCCATATATTAGTGAAATATCGCGAATTCGAATATGGCCCCTGATGCTCATCACTAATTTTCGGGGGTAGGACTTAAAGTGATAAAGGGCACTTCTCATAATTAATTATTTAACCCCTTAACGACAATGGACGTAAATGTACGTCATGGAGCCGTGGTACTTCACGCACCATGACGTACATTTACGCTCCGCCATGACCGTGTATGCGTGGCAGGTCCCGGCTGCCATCAGCAGCCAGGGACCCGCCGGTAATGGCGGACAGACGCGATCACGTGGATGTCCGCCATCAACCCCTCAGATGCCGTGATCAATACAGATCACGGCATCTGCGGCAGTGCGGTACTTTAAATGGATGATCAGATCGCCCACAGTGCTGCCGCAGGGATCCGATCATCCATAATGACAGACTGAGATCCCTTCAACTGCCTCCATCTGTCTCCGGGGGTCTTCTGCTCTGGTCTGAGATCGAGCAGACGAGAGCAGAAGATCACCGATAACACTGATCAGTGCTATGTCCTATGCTTAGCACTGAACAGTATTAGCAATCATATGATTGCTATGGATAGTCCCCTATGGGGACTATTAAAGTGTAAAAAAAAAATGTAAAAAATAGAAAGATGAAAAATCCCCTCCTCCAATAAAAACGTAAATCATCCGTGTTCCCGATTTTACTCCCCAAAAAACAAAAAAAAATAATCAATAAACATATTTGGTTTCGCCACGTGCGTAAAAGTCTGAACTATCAAAATATATTGTTAATTATCCCGAACGGCGTAAAAAAAAAAATTTTTATCCAAAATTGCTGAATTTTTGTCACATTTTATTCCCAAAAAAATTTATAAAAAATTTATAAAAAGTATAACCTAAGCAAAAGTGGTACCAATAAAAACAGATCACGGCGCAAAAAATTTGCCCTCATACCGCCCTGTATACAGAAAAATGAGAAAGTTATAGGTGGTCAAAATAGGGCAATTTCAAACATAATAATTTTATTAAAATAGTTTGAGATTTTTTTTAAGCTGTACAATTATAAAAAAAAAGCATATAACATGGGTATAATTTTAATCGTATTAACCCACAAAATAAAGAACACATGTCATTTTTACAGTGTACACCGTGAAAACAAAACCTTCCAAAATTTTCCCACATAAATGATATTTTTTGGATTGTTCCGTACATTTTATAGTAAAATACCGTATTTTTTGCCGTATAAGACGCACTTTTTCTTCCCCAAAACTGGGGGGGGGAAGTTGGTGCGTCTTATACGGCAAATACACCCCTATCGGGTCGGTCACTGCCGCCATCAACGGCCGGGACACGCGGCTAATACAGGACATCACCGATCGCGGTGATGCCCTGTATTAACCCTTTAGACGCGGCGATCAAAGATGACCGCCGCGTCTGAAGCGAAAGTGACACTAACCTGGCTGCTCAGTCGTGCTGTTCGGGACCGCCGCGGTGAAATCGCTGCTTCCCGAACAGCTTACAGGACACCGGGAGGGAACTTACCTGCCTCCTCGGTGTCTGCTCCGTGCCGGGATCCCCTGCATGGCGGCGCTCTCTTTCGACGTCATCACGTCGTCGCGCACGCCATCCCGTCATCCAATAGGAGCGGCGTGCGTAGCGACGTGATGGCGGCGACGTGATGACGGCGACGGAGAGTGTGGATCCCGGGGAAGAAGACGTCCGGAGAGTCGGGGACACCTCGGGGACGCGGCGACAGCGATGGAGCAACATCCAGGGCAGCGGTGACGGGTCCGGAGCGGCGGGGACAGGTGAGTACTACCTCCTATGCAGTGGTCTTCAACCTGCGGACCACCAGATGTTGCAAAACTACAACTCCCAGCATGCCCGGACAGCCAACGGCTGTCCGGGCATACTGGGAGTTGTAGTTTTGCAACATCTGGAGGTCCGCAGGTTGAAGATCACTGTTGGGTGCAGAATCTTTTTTTTCTAGATTTTTCCCCTTTGAAATTGGGTGCGTCTTATATGCTGATGCGTCCTATAGGGCGAAAAATACGGTAAGTGATGTCATTAGAAAGTAAAATTGGTGACGCAAAAAGCAAGCCCCATATGGATCTGTGGATGGAAATATAAAAGAGTTATGATTTTTAGAAGGCGAGGAGGAAAAAACGAAAAGGCAAAAATAAAATGGGCCTGGTCCTTAAGGGGTTAAATGCCCACATAATGATGCCCCGCTGCCCAGTGTCAAACTCAATCCCCCTTTCTTGTCAATGGGTGCACTTCCCTGCTTTTCATGTATTTTACCAGTATATGATCAAAACTGCCTGTAAAATGACCCAAAACCGCAAAAAAATGGATTCTGTACACTAGGTGTTGCTTTTTCTGCCACATATATGGTTTACACATGAGGTTGGGGCTCTAGACGGACTGAACAGTATTATCTGCCCACCATTCATATACATGTGCCCTCGAGGGTGGTTATATCCTTCCCTCATGTTTTTGTAGGAGGTCGCTCTGGCTAGAGCAATTTTTATTATTTTTAATTGCATTGTCTTTTTGTATCCATTTGAAGTAACGGGGGTGTGATGAGGGCAGCTGTTGTTACCCTATGGGCTGATGGCATTAACCCCTTGTATTCGTGACGCCAGGGCGTGGTTTATCCTCAATACCACCCTAAGGTATACCGCTAGATCCTGGGCTAGGCACGGGGGGCAATAATGACTCCGACACCAAGTTAAGGATAACGGTAGCTTTACCGAGGGTAGACAGATGGTAAAGTCTATACAGTTCAGCCAGGGCCCCAGGTGGTGACCAGTGACGCAGAGACCTTAAAGGGTACCTCTCATCAAAAAAACTTTTGATATATTATAGATTAATGTATGCAGAATAACTTTACAATTGCATGTTATTAAAAAATATGCTTCTTTCTATTTAAATTTTCCACTTTGAAGAAATGACCACTAGGGGTCTCCCTACCAGTCCTGGCAGCAAGCATTTCAGACTCATGCTGGAGTCCTAAACACTACGAGCTGCCAGTCTGCTTTGTTCAGAAAGGAGAACACTCAGAGCTGCCAGCCTGCTTTGTTCACAGCCTGTTTGGCTGTGAACAAAGCAGGCTGGCAGCTCTGAGTGTTTAGGACTCCAGCATGAGTCAGAAATGCTTGCTGACAGGACTGATCGGGAAAAATACAATAGAAAGAAGGGTATTTTTCATTAACATGCTATTGGAAAGTTATTCAACATTCATTAATCTAAAATATATCAAAAGTTTATTTGATGAGAGGTCCCCTTTAAGGGCTTGATGGGACTTGTAGTAAGACTGGACAATGTAATGCAGGCCATGCTGTCTTGACTTGACTGAAGACTGACAAAGCTGTGACTTTATCTTACTTGAATTGATGGCGGCTGCAGGACTTGACTTTGAGGCCGCCAACAATCTGGACACACACACTAGACACGACTGACCTCAGCAAAGACTTATCTTCCAATAGAGCAAGCTAGCTCCACCCAGGGCTTATATGGGGCAGACTAGCAGGGAGCCCATAGGTCACTCTTAGGGTCACCTGGTCACTGATACCTCCTGGGTAACAATCACATGACATATCACATGGTACAACTCTTAAAGCAACAAGATATTTATAATACATTACAATGCAGAACATATGTACAGGGGGGAAAACAAATACAAGGGAGCCCAGGGGACACTGAAGGGAGGCTGCCGGACAGGGCAGCAAGGGTACGGGGTAACGCCTCCCGTACTGGGCCACCACACATTTATTTTTGTATATTTTTTGCTAATAAAGATTTATATTTTATACAGAAAATTGTTGTTACTGCTAGGTGTGCACTGCATTTTAGTATATCCACTTCATTCTTCCATTGTTTTGTATATGGCTATTGGGATACACTACTTTGCACCCTGATATGTACTCTGATATAGAGGTTGAGCCCCCATATTTTTGTGTTTGATTTAACTTCCTGTAAAATTACTTGCAAACCGCAAAATAAAAATGTTAATTTGCTATTGTCCCCAGGCTGCCTACAAAAAAGAATAAATACTGTGCCATTGAGGCAGGTTTGAGGGCAATGAAAGGGTGTTTTCCAAGACCTTTCTCCTAGGTGAGCTAGCAGAGATGCTCATCAGGTGCCTAATTAATGAGGCCAGCAGAAGTGTGGAAAGTCTAGATATAAGGAAAGGAAACAGAAAAGTCTGGGCTCTTCCCAGAAGAGAGCAAGGTGGCTTTGGGAGGAGGCAGGGGTCCTTGTGAGGATCATACAGCCAGGACTGTGAGTGACACCCACAATAGTGAAATGGACAAGACAAGGAGTCTTAGAACACAAAGCAAGAGGCTGCAAACGCAGGGAGTAAAAGATTGTAGGAAACATATGTTTTAACTGGCAGGGAAAAGCCCTCCAGTTGATAGTCAGGGCATGCTGGGTTGTTTAGTTAGTGACTGGACGGTCTAGGATTTCGTTTGTTCCTGTGTTATGTTTTTATTTATCCTGCAACCTGTCTAATAAAGCTGGTTAGGAGCCAGACTTGCATAAAGAACTGTTGTTTGCCTGCTGAATGAAGTAGAAACATGTCCTGTGGCTGTGTCAATGATGATCCCAGAGCTATCCCCAGGGTGAAATCCCTACAATTCTTTAACTCACCGTCCGTCGCTCCCTCCTAGTTCCGGTATCGGGGTGCTACATCTCCGGCCAGTCTTCGCAGGAAATCTGCTTCAGCTGAGCTGGCCAGAGCTGTAGACCTGACATCACAGCACTGCTCCGTCAATCACTGCCCGCAGCAGCGTCCCACCTCGGTTAGTGATTGGCGGGTGGCACTGTCAGTTCCCTGGCTGTAGATGCTATGCTCTTCAGTTCAGGGAGAAAGCTGTGTCACTGGACGGGCACCCAGATACCGGAGCTACGATGGCGCAACAGAAAATGGGTTAGTGTTTGTTATATTTGAAGGCAGTCTGGGGACAAAAGTAAATTAACATTTTCCACAGGACAACCCCTTTTAATGATCTTTCTTTCATGGTTAGAAATATATAGGTGGTGCAGTTAGGTATATGTTACGCCAAGCGCTCCGGGTCCCCGCTCCTCCCCGAAGCGCTCGCAGCGTTTACCTGCTCGCAGCGCCCCGGTCAGACCCGCTGACCGGGAGCGCTGCGATAGTGTCCCTAGCAGGGATGCGGGACGCGCCCGCTTGCGGTTCACATTCCAGCCTGCTTACCGGGCCCGTTCCCTGTTTGTTCAGTCCCGGCGCGCGCGGCCCCGCTCCCTAAGGCGCGCGCGTGCCGGCTCTCTGCGATTTAAAGGGCCAGTGCGCCGCTGATTGGCGCCTGGCCCAAATTAGTGAATTCACCTGTGTCCATGTCTATAATACCTTACTTCCCCTTCCAGCATCGCCGGATCTTGTTGCCATTGTGCCAGTGAAAGCGTTTCCCTGTATGTCCCAAGCCAGTGTTCCAGACCTCCTGCCGTTGCCCCTGACTACGATCCTTGCTGCCTGCCCTGACCTTCTGCTACGTCCGACCTTGCTCTGGCCTAATCCCTTGTACCGCGCTTATCTCAGCAGTCAGTCGGGTTGAGTCGCTATCGGGTGGAATGACCTGGGGGTTACCTGCCGCAGCAAGTCCATCCCGCTTTGCGGCGGGCTCTGGTGAATACCAGTAACCCCTTAGACTCCGTTCCCCTGGTACGGCCCACGTCATCACCCCACTGACACAGAGGATCCACCACCAGCATCCTCACAGTACCCGGATCCTGACAGTATATGAGGTCCCTCAACTTTCAATGATCTCAAGTTACAATATTGACCAATCGGAATGGGTATTTCCCTGTATTACTGAAGTGCATGCACCTTACTGTACAGGGAGGTACTACATGTTATGTGCTACTCTTTACCTGTGCCAAGGATAGCTGTTCATATGGACACAAGGTGGGGATGGTTCCATTTTACATTTTTTGGGACACTGTGGGTATTGTACTTGCAACTCTATTCTCTACATTAACAGTGATTTACAGCTTCCAGTATCTCTTATTTTATTTTATATGTAAAGATTTGCTTTATCTGTAATAGTTAGTCCCCTTTCACACTGCCATTGTGCCCTGTCGGAAAACGCCCGTTATATTTTTTTCATGCCTTTAACGTCCATTATCTGGACGGGGCACAACATCTCTTCTCGGCCTTTAGGCTAAGATCAAGTGTAGTATCTGTTCTTACCAGTTTCATTCCGGTGGCAGGCGACACCGGTGTGGAGCTGGTAGGGATGGGTGGTGCATGGTATGGGGCAGGTGTACCGGGGAGTTCCGGGGCTGGTTCTGAGGAATCAGCTCAACGGCTCCCCCAATATGACCTGTCTCCTCCGGGTCTCGCCATGAGGCTGAGAGGGTCTAGAGCCAAGGCACTTTAGTGCCTCGGGATGTGGTGACCCTTGAGGTGCCGAAACTCACTGGGAGTATTGGCTCACTGAGTTGAAGCACGGGCACCATGAACTCTTCACCTCGTGGCACTCACCTCTTGATTCCCGGCCTTCTGGCTAGGATCAGAGACATTTTTTATAGATCCGGATGGATGTTCGGGTAGTATATCTCCACACATTCACTTATTTATTTATTTTTGTCTCACTGTCCCTTTTTGCGTGTTGTGTGTTCACAGGATTTGTTAGGATGCAGTAGCCTTCTGGGTGTCCCTCCTGGTGGTCTAGGGGAGGTGTGTGTGGCCATCAGGTTCCTCACCTCCCTGCAAACACCCCGGGTACTCCTGCATTGGCAGGGTACCGACCGTTATCGGCTCTGCGGGCAGATACCTTGGCTAATGCCAAAAGGGATGACAGGAGCATTTGTGGTCCCTTAGTAGCTTCGGCGAAAAGGGACATCGAATCTGGAACCTTGCAGGTACTCTTTGGTCCGGAGGCAAAGGGTAGGGTTTGTTGGGGGGGCCTCTCTCCTATTTGAGTGTAACACATTTGCACTTTTTCTGGCACTTTGGGTGATTCAAGAGCACATTCCTCAGCTCTTAGATAAAAAAATCTGGACGGGGCACATCGGGCAACAACGAGTTCCGACAGATCCCATTTACTATTATGGGGGCCGTCGGGCGCTGTTGTTTTTTAACGGGACTAGCAGGAAAAAAATACATCACATGATGTATTTTTTTCTCCTGCTATTCTCCCGTTTCCCAGATGTGTTCAAACGGCAGTGTGAAAGAAGTTTAATCTACTTATTTTATCTTAAATGCTCACTTTTTTCTATTTCCGGATGACATTTTGGGGGCTTCAGAACCAATTACCAGGTTTCCATTGAGTAATGGTCTCGACATACAATAGTCAACTTGGAACCAATAAATATTGTAACTTGAGGGGTCAATGTATGTTGCCATGCATTGAAGAGGCGTTTCTTCCGAACCTTTTACTACAATAGAGAAGATGGATCATGTAATGAATGGTTTTGCTGGCTGCATCTCTCTGCCTGCTATGAAATCTTGTTTGACATCCAAAGCCTCCGAAATGCGTCAGTACAAGGAACGAACAACACTACAGTTCTTTCACAGCTCCCTACAGACGCTGTAATGGCCTCACAAGGTTAAAGCAACCCAGCTATATCCTACATGGGTATGTGGAACGTCACTGGGCTTGTCCTGAAGGCCCCGCTTTCTGATTAATGTCCCGATCACAGTGACCCAGGCATGACTGCAAGACGGAGGCAACCATTAGAATTCATGTCACGTCCCCACACTGGCAATGTAAATAGCCTACCGTGTTAATGCTGCGCAGCAAATCTTTTCTATACGTTGTGCCTTTGGAGATGCGGCATTAGTATTATATATAGGGTTGCCACCTGGCTGGTATTTTACCGGCCCAGCCGGTATTTTGGCCACCCTGTCAGTATTTTTATATAAAAAATACCGGCAATGCAATGGCCGGTATTTACCCAACCAATCCCGGTATGTTGCACCATATACTATACAAGTGTTTTCCAATGAGAGCGCCTCCAGCTGTTGCAAAACTGCAACTCCCAGCATGCCCGGACAGCCAACGGCTGTCCGGGCATGCTGGGAGTTGTAGTTTTGCAACAGCTGGAGGCACCCCTGGTTGGAAAACACTGACCTATACTGTATACTACTATATAGTCCAACATGCTGGGAGTTGTAGTTTTCGTTTGGGGAAGCTGCTGAGCCACAGGCTGTATCAGGGCATGCTGGGAGTTGTAGTTAGTAACTAACAGCAACTCCCGAATTTAATTTAAAAAAAAAAAGCGATCAAAAAGTCACATCAAAACAAAAATTGTACTGTTAAAAACTACAGATCGGGGCGAAAAAAATTATCCCTCATACAGGCCCATATAAGGAGAAATAAAAGTTATAGGGGTCAGTATAGGACAAAATTTCCTATATGTGTATGCTGTGATGTCACACATATATAATTAATTATGCAAATTAGCATAGCCAGTATTTTTTTGGGAAAGAAAGGTGGCAACCCTAATTATATAGAATGTCACCAAAACAGGGCTATGACAGGTTTATGTACGTAAAGCCTAATATGGGTATAATTAGACAATAAGCAACTTCTAATATACTTTTCAAGATCTCTGCTCGCTCTCAGTGAATGGAAATAGAAACATTAACCTCTTAAATTCAAAGGCCGAAGCTGCTCTTGCATGGTGCTTTTTCCTCAGGCTGGTTTATGTCAGCTCCAGAGGACATTTGGTTACATCATGTGACCCCTAATGCTGAAGGCTATGTGTATAGAGATTGTCGGAGGCCCAAAGAAGCATTGCCACAGCAGTGCCAGGGAGAGCTAGTATAGTGGGTTTGGGGTGTTTTTTTTAATTAAAGCAAATATAACTGTTACACACTGCGCTCTGGCCGCAGTGTCCCCGACCGCCGGCGGGGCAAGGATTCGCATCGCTGGATGCGCCCGCATTCGAATCCCAGCCAATCTCTCACCACGCTCCGCTCCTGCAGCTCCTTCTGTCTCTCAGCTCCGGCGCGCGCGTCTCCGTCCCTTAGGGCGCGCACGTGCCAGAGCTGTGAAATTTAAAGGGCCAGTACGCCCATAATTAGTGAATACACCTGACACCACATTATAAGTTGTTTGCACCTCCCACACTTCCCTGCCGGATGTTCAGTGCATATTGCCTGAGAGAAAGCGTTTCTATTGCCTGTTGCCATACCCGTGCATCCAGACCTTCCTGCTTTTTTTTTTTTTGACTAGGAACCCTTGCCGCCTGCCTTGACCTTCTGCTACGTTGACTACGCTACTGCCTCTTCCTTTGGTACCCCGCCTTCCCAGTTATCTGTGTGGTCGAGCCGTGTCGGGGGTAGCGACCTGGGTGTCGCCTGCCGCTGCAAGCCCATCCTGCCTTGCGGCGGGCTCTTGTGAAGACCAGTGGCACCTTAGACTCCGCTCCCCGATACGGTCCGAGTCATCAGCCACACAGTAGAGGATCCACATCTAGCTCTGTTACAATAACCTGTGCAAAGGGGTGGCACTGTTTTTGAAAAAAAAAGTAAGACAACAGCCATGTTTTTCTAATCGTGTGCAGTCACATAAATTTAAATGGGCACTGTCAGATTCAAAAACATTCCATACGTTGTAAACCTAGGCAAAACATTAACCTTTCTAATATGCTACATTAGAAAATTGTATTTCCTTTTTATAGAAATAATGGCTTAAAAACCACCACAAGTGTCCTCACACCATCCACAACATAATTGTTACGCCGAGCGCTCCGGGTCCCCGCTCCTCCCCCCCGGAGCGCTCACGGCGTCTCTCTCCCTGCAGCGCCCCGGTCAGACCCGCTGACCGGGAGCGCTGCACTGACATTGCCGGCGGGGATGCGATTCGCACAGCGGGACGCGCCCGCTCGCGAATCGCATCCCAAGTCACTTACCCGTCCCGGTCCCCGGCTGTCATGTGCTGGCGCGCGCGGCTCCGCTTTCTAGGGAGCGCGTGCGCCAGCTCTCTGAGACTTAAAGGGCCAGTACACCAATTATTGGTGCCTGGCCCAATTAGCTTAATTGGCTTCCACCTGCTCCCTGGCTATATCACATCACTTCCCCTGCACTCCCTTGCCGGATCTTGTTGCCTTGTGCCAGTGAAAGCGTTTAGTGTTGTCCAAGCCTGTGTTACCTGATCTCCTGCTATCCATATTGACTACGAACCTTGCCGCCTGCCCCGACCTTCTGCTACGTCTGACCTTGCCTCTGCCTAGTCCTTCTGTCCCACGCCTTCTCAGCAGTCAGCGAGGTTGAGCCGTTGCTAGTGGATACGACCTGGTTGCTACTGCCGCAGCAAGACCATCCCGCTTTGCGGCGGGCTCTGGTGAACACCAGTAGCCTCTTAGAACCGGTCCACCAGCACGGTCCACGCCAATCCCTCGCTGACACAGAGGATCCACAACCTGTAAGCCGAATCGTGACAATAATCCTGTCAGGCTGCAGCATCATCTTTGTCCCAGTTGAAGCACAGGCTTGGACAAAGTCCAGTGAGGGTGAGACTAGCACTCCTCTGTGCTCATTCTTGTCCTATCAGACACCAGTCTAAAAACAGAGGAGGGGGTTACAGAGCAACCTGCAGCGATTGGATAAAGAAACCCAACACAGCAGACTCAGGGAGAGACATGCCCCCTCCAAAGCCCAGGATGAAAAACCAAGTGAGCAACAAAAATAAGGTATTTGTGAGTGAAATATAGGTGCTAGACAAATACAAATTATATGTACATGATCAGGATTAGGTACTGAGTAACATATAACATTTTAGTTTGTTTGTGGGATATGACAGGTACTCTTTAAGTACATAAGAAAGATGCTGCACTTTTTCTTGTGGTCTTATGGGGATTAAGCTTTATTTTCATAAATCTGGAAAAATCCTTTAAGTTGGGGTATTGTCAGATAAGAAAATAATACTAAAGCAGAGAGTGTAATAGCATTCCCTTCTGAAGCTCTACTTGAAAGATGGCTGTCTTGCAGGGGTGGCCATACTTGTGTAGATGCTTTTGGTTGGGCTCAACTAAGTTTGGCTGGGTTCTTAGAAATATACTGTTCCATACGTTCATTCTGACATCCACTACTCAGAAAGGGGTGTGTCCCAGGCAAGCACTGAGCATGCTCTCACTCACCATACATTCACTTCCTCCATGAGTCTTCTGTGCTGTGCTAGGTCTCTTCATCCAATCACTGCAGGCTGCTCTGTAGCCCTCTCCACTCTCTTTTCAGACAGGAGTCTGATAGACAGGACAGGAGTGAACACAGAGAAGTGCTAGTCCTACCCTCACTTACTGGACTTTGTCCCAGCCTGTGCAGATGATGCTGCAACCGGACAGGATTATGTTCTAGATGGTTTGGGGACCCCTAGTGGTTGTTTTTAAAAGTCATAATTTCTATAAAAAGGAGGCATTCTTTTATGAAGTATATTGGAAAGGTCAATGTTTTGCCAAGACGTATAACATATAAAATGTTTTTGATTCATACAATGCCCATTTAAGTCTCCGCGGCTACTGGTAGCCATTTGACTGATTGTAAAAGTCACAGTAAACTGCCATATGGAGGGAAGAGAGGAGCAGCCTGCTCACAGCGATGGCCAGGCAGAGAATTATTTTCATTTAAATAGTGGAAGGAAAGATCTTACCAGGCAAACACATGTACGTAGCTGTGGTGCCCACAGAGGCATGGACCATCTGTCCACTCTTTGGGTAAAATCATGGGCAGCAGAACTGTTTACTGCTTGGGTATAATGCTCACGATGGTACAATGTATTCTTGTATATTGCTGCACAGACACAAGTAGTACTATATCAGCGCCACTTGTTGAATAGTTAAAGGGGTATTCTGGCTTTATAAATCTTATCCAAAGGATAGGGGAGAAGATGCATGATCGCAGTGGTCCCGTCGCTGGGAACCCGCGTGATCTCGGTGCAGGCCCCGGCATTCTGTGCCGGGGGCTGCCTCCTAGACGGGGATGTCACGTCACACCCCTCCATTCATGTCTATGGACATGAATGGAGGGGCGTGGCCGTGATGTCATGTCCCCGTTTTGGAGGCAGCACCTGGCACAGATTGCTGGGGGCTGCACCGAGATCGCGGGGGTAGGGGATAAGATGTATAAAGCCGGAATACCCCTATAATGTTTATCCAGAAAAGCAATACAAAATTGGCCACACAGGGTAGGAAACTACTATAAAGGGGTGAATCACATGTGGTCTCCCGGTACAGGACCTTGTCCTGTCCCTGTCTAAAGTCCCCTGAGTTCGATTCCCTCCATTTCCACAGGGCTCTCCTGCAGGGCTTAGGCCTTGTTCGCCTCACATAAATATGTTACTGTATATTATTTAATGTATATAGAGGTAATCTAAATGTAAAGGACCTTCCTAGGTCATGTGACATGTTATAATGGTTTGTACAGATATTTAGGACCTTCCTGGATCATGTGGTAATGTCATGTGATGTACCCAGAGTTCTCTGGGTTCAGGACTTACAGGCTTTGCAACCAATGGGATTAGTCCAGCCCCCTTAGTATATAAGGGGCTGTAGTCTGTAAATTCACTCTCTTATTTCCCGGATCCAAAGCAAGCACAATCAGCACATCTTCATTCATCTAAACTAGGCCAAAGCCTAAAGAAACAGCAGCCACTAAAACTGTGAGTTATAAAGCTCAACCTACAAATCCTGCGTGACTACTATTCCACTCAAATCTTATAATTAGTAGCACAGTGGCCTGCTTAAGTCCCAGCAAAGCCTGTGAGGAACCTGCATCCCGGTTACCTGAAGAGAAACTGTACAATCGCAAAGACTGTTGCATAAAAGTTCAAGTAAAAGTTTCCAGTTCTCATAAATTCTGATGTGGATATTCCATTTATTATCCCTGCCGTTTGTGGGCCGGTTGGCGGCAGGACCTCCAATACTAAGCAAACCACACCCTGGCATCACGACAAGTAATAGTTAATACCACTAGACCTTGTAATATCATTTCAACACCCCAGACACCACACATATTTTGATTAAAAATGTTATTTGGGAGGCAATAAAAATGGGAAATGAAAATGATCATAAGATATGCCTTTTATTTAGGCTCAGAGGTCCGGTAATGTACAAAGGCCTGGCACCGAGTACACAAGACTGGACAGTTCCTGGTAAGGCAGCCATTACAGAGCTGAATTGGTGCCATAGTCTGTATTCCTATAAATATCTGACGTCCGTGCCTCGTACACACTGTTACACACACCTCTCTCCTCCCATGCTGCTGCGCCTCTAAGAATAGATCACTAGCACGCTCCTGACAACAAAATGATTTGCAAGGAGGAACAGCGTGCAGCCTGCTCGGTGATAACGCTTGTGTATCTTGCTAACACAACACATATTGCGCGCTACGAAAAACAAAGTGAGCGTGTAACATGCAGTGATCTGACCAGAAAAACTAAAAAGAATCTGATCTTAATCTCATACTCAATCCATAAATACAGACACGCAGGCTAGACTGTACTTTTTCGAAGACTGAGGTTAATTGGCGTAGTAGCTATAGGCTCGCAGCGGTAGGAATATTATGTTGGATGCCGAGGACGTGACACTATTACTGTTACATTGTTGGGGTGGGCACTAGGGTTGCCACCTTTCTTGCCCAAAAAAAATACCGGCCATGCTCATTTGCATAAATAATTATATATGCGTGACATCACAGAATACACATATGTGTATACTGTCATTTTTTTAAATTTCTCCTTATACGGGCCTGTATGAGGGATCACTTTTTGCGTCCCGATCTGTAGTTTTTAACAGTACCATTTTTGTTTTAATTTGACTTTTTGATCCCTTTTTTTAAATAAAATTTGGGAGTCGCAGTTAGTCACTAACTACAACTCCCAGCATGCCCTGATACATCCTGTGGCTCAGCAGCTGCCCCAAACGAAACTACAACTTTAAGCATGTTGGACTATAGAGTAGTATATAGTATAGGTCAGTGTTTTCCAACCAGGGGTGCCTCCAGCTGTTGCAAAACTACAACTCCCAGCATGCCCGGACAGCCGTTGGCTGTCCGGGCACGCTGGGAGTTGTAGTTTTGCAACAGCTGGAGGCGCTCTGGTTGGGAAACCCTGGTATAGTATATGGTGCAACATTCCGGGAGTTGGAGGATTGGTTGGATAAATATTGACCATTCCATTGCCGGTATTTTAAATATAAAAATACCGGCAGGGCGGACAAAATACCGGTTCTGCTGGTAAAATACCGGCCATGTGGCAACCCTAGTGGGCACAAAGTGAAATTATCATTTTGTGGGGCATAAAAAAGGGCACTATTATTGTGGAGCACCAAGGAGACACCCAATGAGTCTTGGACAGGACAAGTACCGTATATACTCGAGTAAAAGCAGAGTTTTTCAGCACGATTTTTCGTGCTGAAAACGCCCCCCTCTGCATATACTCGAGTGAACAATTTTGGCTTAGCTGTGAGGGGATGGGCCAGACCATCCATCTTTGGGCATCTATGCTGCAGGGACCGTCTGGTGGGGAGGGTTAGTCGTTCCGGACTGTCCCATCTTCACCGGGAGGCCCTCTTCTCCGCTCTGGGCCGGCCCCAAACTAGTGACGCTGCATTGACGCCACCGCGCAGGGACATCACGGACGTCTGCTGCACGTAGACGCCCCTGCGCGTCGTTGTCAACACAACGTCACTAGTCCGAGGCCAGCCCGGAGCGGAGAAGAGGGCTACCCAGTGAAGATGGGACAGTCCGGAACGACTAACCCTCCCCACCAGACGGTCCCTGCAGCATAGATGGTCAAAGGTGGCTGGCCCGGACCAGCTCACCATGGGGAGGTGAGTAGAAAACAAAAGGGGGGTCTGGATTATGACGAAGGGATTCACAGGCGGTGATAATGAAGGGGGGGGGGGGATGATGATGAGGGGGATCATCACACTGTCATTATCACCCCGTCATCATCACCCTGTCATTATGACAGGGTGATAATGACAGGGTGATGATGATGAGGGTGATAATGACAGGGGTGTTAATGACAGGGGGGGATGATGTATTTCCCAACCTAGGCTTATAGTCGAGTCAATAACTTTTCCTAGGTTTTTGGGCTGAAATTAGGGGCCTCGGCTTATATTCGGAATAGCTAATACTAGAGTATATACGGTAATCATTTTGGTCTGGACCCAGAAAGAGAATGAAAGGGAAAGGGAAGACTATAGTCATATAGTCTATGAAATTAGAGGGGAAGCAAGGCCTGAAGGAGAGAGATCAGGGCACATTATGTGCTCCACCATGGCTGGAGGTCGGCCTATAAACATAGAAGATTGAGACTTCGTGCCATTCGAGGGAATGTGGCTAAACTCAGGGGCAAAACTCGCACGTGAGGCCCTCACTGACACTCATAATTGAAAAAGATATATAAGCGATAATAAAAATGAACTGTATAAACTACATTTTTGTACGCATCGCCATTCATTTCACATTGTTAGGGGGGGGGGAGAGTTAGACAGCAATGTGGCCCCTGCATGAGGGAGGCCTTAGGCGGCTGCCTAACCTGCCTAATTAAAGAGCCGCTTCTACCAGGGGCACTGGACATAACTGCTGTTGGTAGAAAGATGATCTTTCTGTGGAGAAGAACCCAACAAGCTGAACTAACAAGGAGGAGGATCAGAGGTTGGAAAACATAACAGTGCGGCCTTTGCACTTCTGAGGAATAAGTCACCATGAAGTGGGTGAGCAAGACTGGAGTTTAGTACTGCTGTACTGCCAAGCTGTGGCCTTGTTGCATTTGACACACAGTTTGTGTGTGGTATTGCATCTCAGTTTCATTGAAGTAAATGGAACCAAGCTGTAAAATCACACACAGCCTGTGGACAAGTGTTTGGAAGAAATTAGCTCTGTTTTTTCATTCCTTGATAACCATATTAGCACAGAAAAAACTAAAGTTGGATTCAAAATGGCCGACTTCAAAATGGCCACCATGGTCACCACCTATCTGGAATAGTTTCCCCCCTGCACAATTTAGCACAGAAATCCAAAGCCCCATAGAATTAAAGAACTGTGGCGCAACACTTTTCTTTTCCCCTGTGCATTGTCTGCAACAACTAAAAAAACTAACTTTAACTCACCTTCCTACATTCCCTCGTTGTGCCGATATTGGCGTCCTCTTCCTCTGGTGCTGGTCTTCTTCCTTGTTCCTGGGCTCGGTGACTCATACTGTGCTCAGCGTATCACCGGCTGCAGCAATGTCCTGCCTCGGCCGGTGATATGCTGAGCACACTGTCATGTAAGGAGCCCGGAACCCGACCTTCTCCCTCCCGGCCAAGGCGGGACATCGCTGCGGCCAGTGATACGCTGAGCACAATATGAGTCACCAAGCCCAAGAAGCAGACCAGCACCGGAGGACCTGGACGCCGATATCGGCACAACGTGCTGTTCATCAGGATCTAAGAGAGAGATTGTAATGGCTCCCCCTCTTATAAAGGGGTGCTGAGCCAGAAGCCCATAGGTCAAGATGCAGGTCACCTGGTTAGCTGGTGCTCTCTGGGTAACAAACACATCATGTGAACACATTATCATGTGACTAACTCAAAGGTCCTTTATACATAACACACATAACACTATACATAATATATATTACTATGGGGGAAACACTGCAGGAGAGCCCCTAGGACACAGAGGGACTCAACCTGACAGGGCCTAAGTACTGTACAGGACTATATCCCGTACTGGGACATCACACTTCATTATGACTGAACCACACAGTACACACAGTAGTTATGACATATATAGACGTGCCATGTGACACCAGAAGAGTGGTGCCCAGTTTGGGGGGGCACATTCCCTTTAGCACTGACAAGGTGTACCTGTACATGTATCCTTTTTTTATGCTAAACCATCTGTAATCAGGACAATTTTTAGTGAAATTATTATATGCTAATAAACCCAAAATGCATAAAAGGAGTCAGATTAAAACACAGTCAGAAAACGGTGTCACAAAGTGAGTGAGTAAATTATAAAACCACAGTATGTGCCACCAGATGATCAGTGTCACTTCAGAATTACAAGTATACTGATCCAGAATAATCACATAAACGTTTCCTTCTGTTTGTCACCAAATGATGTCTGTATCGCAAAATGGAATTTTGGTACACAAAGTGCCTTAACTTAATTGAATTCTTTATTTTATTTTACAGTCAAGGATGGATAAGGCCTGTTGGTGTATACGGAAAACAATTCACTCATTCTCAATATATTGCGCCCAACAAAACATTTGGGGAGATTTATCGAAACCTGTCCAGAGGAAAAGTTGGTGAGTTGCCCATAGCAACCAATCAGATCACTACTTTCATTTTTCACAAGTGATCTGATTGGTTGCTATGGGCAACTCTGAAACTTTTCCTCTGGACGGGTTTCGATAAATCTCCCCCAATGATTGTGTTTAACCCCTTAAGGACTCTTTCTGCACTTTAGTTTTTTCCTCCTTACCTTTTAAAAATCACAACCCTTTCAATTTTGCACCTAAAAATCCATATGATGGCTTATTTTTTTTTGCGCCACCAATTCTACTTTGTAATGACATCAGTCATTTTACCCCAAAATCTATGGCGAAACCAAAAAAAAAAAACGCCATTGGCTTCCGTTTCTACGCAGTATATTTTTCGGTAAAAATGATACCTTCTCTTTATTCTGTAGGTCCATATGATTAAAACTAGAGATGAGTGAAGTTACAGTGATTCGATTCGTCACAAACTTCTCGGCTCGGCGGTTGCTGAATTTAGCCTACATAAATTAGTTCAGCTTTCAGGTGCTCTGGTGGTCTGGAAAAGGTGGATACAGTCCTAGGAGATCCCCTACTTATATAGGTTTGATTTTGTCGCACTTCTGGAATAAATCATAACTACATGCAAGAAAATTAATACGTTTTAAAATTGTCATCTTTTGACACCTATAACTTTTTCATTTTTTGGCGCACAGGGCGGTATGAGGGCTCATTTGTTGCGCCGTGATCTGAAGTTTTTAGCGGTACCATTTTTGTATTGATCAGACTTTTTTTATAAAAAAAAATTCAGGATATAAAAAGTGACCAAAAATATGCTATTTAGAACTTTGAATTTTTTTTTGCGTGTACGCCATTGACCGTGCAGTTTTATTAATGATATATTTTTATAATTCAGACATTTCCGCACAAGGCGATACCACATATGTTTATTTTTCTTTATTTACACTGTTTTTTTTTCAATGGGAAAAGGGGAGTGATTCAAACTTTTATTAAGGAAGGGGTTGAATGATCTTTTTTTTTTTTTCACTTTTTTTCTTTTTTTGCAATGTTATAGCCCCCATAGGGGGCTATAACACTGCACACACTGATCTTTTACATAGGTCTTTGTTATCCCATAGGATAACATTGATCAGTGATTCTGCCGCTTGACTGCTCATGCCTGGATCTCAGGTACTGAGAAGTCATTCGGCGATCGGACAGCATGGAGGCAGGTAGGGGCCCTCCTTGTGTGTTCCAGCTGTTCAGGACGCTGCGATTTTGCCGCAGCAGTCCCGAACAGCCGACTGAGCTAGCAGGGAGTAGTTTACTTTCACTTTAGACGTGGCGATCAACTTTGAATGCCACGTCTAAAGGGTTAATGGCGCACGGCACTGCAATCAGCCACGGGTCCCAGCCATTGTTAAAGGCCGGGCCCGACCCGCTATGACGTTATAGAAAGGGAGCGGACTCATGGCGTCCAAGTACGCCCTGAGTCCTTAAGTGGTTAAAGGGGTACTCCAGTGGAAAACATTTTTTTTTTTTTTTTTTAAATCAACTGGGGCCAGAAAGATAAACAGATTTGTAAATCACTTCTATTAAAAAATCTTAATCCTTCCAGTACTTATGAGCTACTGTATGCTCCACAGGAAGTTGAGTAGTTCTTTTCTATCTGACCACAGTGCTCTCTGCTGACACCTCTGTCCATGTCAGGAACTGTCCAGAGCAGGAGAGGTTTGCTATGGGGATTTGCTCCTGCTCTGGACAGTTCCTGACATGGACAGAGATGTCAGCAGAGAGCACTGTGGTCAGACAGAAAAGAAATTCAAAAAGAAAAGAATTCCTGTGGAGTATACAGCAGCTGATAAGTACTGGAAGGATTAAGATTTTCATATAGAAGTCATTTACAAATCTGTTTATCTTTCTGGCACCAGTTGATTGAAAAGAAAAATGTTTTTCCTCCACAAAACCCCTTTATATAAAACTGCCATATAGTGCCCACAAGATGCTGCCATACAGCTCCATAGTAATACCCCCATATAATTCCTAAACAATACGGCAAGGTATATTCACTATCCTAGTGTCTAGTGCAGTGTTTCCCAAGCAGGGTGCCTCCAGCTGTTGCAAAACTACAACTCCCAGCATGCCCGGACAGCCGTTGGCTGTCCGGGCATGCTGGGAGTTGTAGTTTTGCAACAGCTGGAGGCACCCTGCTTGGGAAACACTGGTCTAGTGAGTCAGTACCCACTGTGGGTGTAATTCCCTGTTGTCAATGAAAGGAGGGGAGTTCAGGCATAAATTATTGGCTGGGCCCTATGATGCCATCATGAATACAATGGGCACAATATCAAGTTGATAGCAAGGCAGGCGGATTATAATTATAAATATATACCAACATATGCCAAGTGCCCCCTAAAATGATCACGTGAGCCTTCGCTGCATTACACAAAATAATCCCGGAAACATTCTAGAATGAAGACATTCGACTGCTCACTACCAAGATCCCTCAAACATTTTTACACCTTGACAAGTGCGGCTGTATTTTCACACTCCAGCAGCAGGTGATCTGCTCGGTAATATATATATATATATATATATATATATATATATATGCATGTGATTATCGAGAAGAGGGTGAGGGGTTAACAGGTTTGGCGCAATATACAGGCAGCCTTCTTTATGGATTCTCCATGTGACTAAGGCTGGGTTCACACCACGTTTTGTTAACTACGGTTCCCGTATACGGCTAGGAGGAGGGGTGGGCGGGGCTTAATCGCGGCGCCCGCACTCAGCCGTATTCGGGAACCGTATTTAATGCATGTCTATGAGCCGACCGGAGTGAACCGCAGCCTCCGGTCGGCTTCGTTTTCGGCCGTATGCGGTTCCCCGTCGACCACGGCTGCGGTTCACTCCGGTCGGCTCATAGACATGCATTAAATACGGTTCCCTATACGGCCGAGTGCGGGTGCCGCGATTAAGCCCCGCTTACCCCTCCTCCCAGCTGTATACGGGAACCGTAATGACAAACCGTAGTGTGAACCCAGCCTGACCACGATTTTGTCTCCGGTTTAAAAACCGTACTGCAACCGCATACGTATTTTTTTAAACATGGACGTCAATGGGAAACGCACATGTATACGGTTCCATACGGGGAAAACGTATACTTTTTTACTTTGCACATGCGCATTTGAATCCTAAAGTCCCCACCCAAGACCCCTCCCATCAAAAATGGACAAAATTTTCAAAAACTTATGGGTTTTTTTCTATAAAAACTGACGGAACTGTATGCACTTTTAGAAACAGTATACTGTTTAATAACGCATACGGTTTACTTTTTCCCATACTGTTCCATCCGTTTTTTTCCCCAAACGGTTTTTGATAGAAAACGTATGCGGGAACCGTAGTTGAAAAACGTAGTGTGAACCCAGCCTAATATATATATGCATGTGATTATCGAGAAGAGGGTGAGGGGTTAACAGGTTTGGCGCAGTATACAGGCAGCCTTCTTTACAGATTCTCCATGTGACTTACACTATATGGAAAAGGTGGCATTAGCTAGGGCTGGGTTCACATCACGTTTTTGCCATACGGTTTTCAATCCGTTTTTCTAAAGAAAACCGTATGGCAAAAAAACGGATGGAACAGCATGGGAAAAGTAAACCGTATGCGTTTTTAAACAGTATACTGTTTTTAAAAGTGCATACAGTTCCGTCAGTTTTTATAGAAAAAAAAACCCATACGTTTTTGAAAATTGTGTCCATTTTTAATGGGAGGGGTCTTGGGTGGGGACTTTAGGATTCAAATGCGCATGTGCAAAGTAAAAACGTATACGTTTTTCCCGTATGGAACCGTATACATGTGCGTTTCCCATTGACGTCCATGTTTAAAAAAAAAACGCATGCGGTTGCAGTACGGTTTTTAAACTGGAGTCAAAACCGTGGTTGACCACGCTTTTGTCTCCGGTTTAAAAACCGTACTGCAACCGCATACGTTTTTTTTAAACATGGAATTCAATGGGAAACGCACATGTATACGGTTCCATACGGGAAAAACGTATACGTTTTTACTTTGCACATGCGCATTTGAATCCTAAAGTCCCCACCCAAGACCCCTCCCATTAAAAATGTACAAAATTTTCAAAAACGTATGGGTTTTTTTTTCTATAAAAACTGACGGAATTGTATGCACTTTTAAAAACAGTATACTGTTTAATAACGCATACGGTTTACTTTTTCCCATACTGTTCCATCCGTTTTTTTGCCATACGGTTTTCTTTAGAAAAACAGATTGAAAACCGTATGGCAAAAACGTGATGTGAACCCAGTCTAATTATAGTGCCAGACATGAATTATCTCTTATTAGGACGTATTTCCTCTGCCTATTTTTTTTGGTCCATGTTACGTGCTTATATTACTATCATTACACTGGAAAGTAGGATAATAGTTTAGCTTTGTGAATGGTCCCTTTGGTCAGATTTACACAGCCGAGATATAGCCACATTTCACCGTCTATATGTTACAGCCATTCAGTAATTGAAATGGTCTGGTGCACTACAAAATCAGGGTCTAATCTGATAGGCCATTCAGGAGTCTAGGAGAGCTGGGTAGTAGCCTCCGGCTGTCCAGGTATGCTGGGAGTTGTAGTTTTGCAACAGCTGGACGCATGCTGGTTGGGAAACACTGTACTTCAAAATCAGGGTCCAGTCTGATAGGCCATTCAGGAGTCTAGGAGAGCTGGGTAGTAGCCTCTGGCTGTCCAGGTATGCTGGGAGTTGTAGTTTTGCAACAGCTGGAGGCACCTTGGTTGGGAAACACTGGTCAAGAATATGTGGCCACTACGGGATACTAGGCTTCTAACTAGAGATGAGCGAACTTACAGAAAATTCGATTCGTCACGAACTTCTCGGCTCGGCAGTTGATGAATTATCCTGCATAAATTAGTTCAGCTTTCCGGTGCTCTGGTGGGCTGGAAAAGGTGGATACAGTCCTAGGAAAGAGTCTCCTAGGACTGTATCCACCTTTTCCAGCCCACCGGAGCACCTGAAAGCTGAACTAATTTATGCAGGATAAGTCCTCAACTGCCGAGCCGAGAAGTTTGTGACGAATTGAATTTACTGTAAGTTCGCTCATCTCTACTTCTAACAATACTGACTCATATGCATTGCATTGTGGTTGGATTCACTAGAATAATGGTCTCCAAACTGTGAACCTCCAGATGTTGCAGAACTACAACTCCCAGCATGCCCGGAGTTGTAGTTTTGCGACATCTGGAGGTTCACAGTTTAGAGACCACTGCTCTAGTGTTATAGCTGGATATCTTCACCATGACCGTCCATTGGTCTGCTGGGACCTGTCCTTCCACAATGCCTGGGCCTGGTTTACACTATTCAGGGCAACAGAAGGACGGGCCCTGCTGACAAACGTCACTGAGACTTCAAAGCCAATGACTACCCATGTATGATGTGTGACAAGCCCGCGTCAGGTTGTTTTCCTCACATTTACCTCTGGCAGCGATTTGTCGTGGGTGAGATCATTCAGGCATCAAAAAAAGGAAATTCACAGTTTGTTATATATGGCTGAAAAGACGAAGAATACCAAAAAAACTCAAGAAGGTGCAGAGGATAAATGAGGGGTCATAAATGCCCCTATTACATGTAAGCAATGGGCTGGTTGTGGCCCTTTAAATGCTTTATATATACACCGTACACACACATATATATATATATATATATATATATATATAACACAACTGATGGGTTATCCAGCATGTATATATCGCTTGGTGTTTCCACATCTGTCATCACTTTACTTATACAGATCCTACAGTAACGTACATCCTGCTTCAGGCAATGGAAATGAAATGCATCACAATATATACCCGTCCTTGTGGTGAGCCGGGGGACTGGATATTCCCAAACCAAGTGACGGAGGCGGCTCGTTGCTAGAAGCTTAGACAATACATTAAAAGCAGTACAGTATATACCTTTACTATTAGGTCTCCAGAACGTCAAGGTCATACCAGAATGAACAGGGGACAGAATAGTGGTACGGGATGGATAGATAGATAGATATGAGAGAGAGATAGATAGATATGAGAGATAGATAGATAGATAGATAGATAGATATGTGATAGAGATAGATAGATAGATATGAGATAGATAGATAGATAGATAGATAGATATGAGACAGGTAAATATGAGAGATAGATAGATAGATAGATATTAGATAGATAGATAGATAGATATGAGACAGGTAAATATGAGATAGATAGATAGATAGATAGATAGATATGAGAGGTAAATATGAGATAGATATGAGATAGATAGATAGATAGAGAGATAGATATGAGATAGATAGATATGAGATGGATATGAGATAGATAGATAGATAGATTAAAAAAAAAAAAAAAAAGCAGCACACCAGAAAAAGGGTAAGCTTGAGGTGTGTGCACTTCAGTGGGGGACCCCAGTCACGGATCTCCACACTTATAAAGGCAAAAAAACACTGGAGCACTCCAAGGTGTAGAAAGATCGTGTGAAAGGTTTATTCCATCATAGGTGCAAAGGCAACTTTTCAGCTGCAAACCTTGCAGCTGAAACGTTGCCTTTGCACCTATGATGGAATAAACCTTTCACACAATCTTTCTACACCTTGGAGTGCTCCAGTGTTTTTTTGCAGATAGATAGATAGATATGAGATAGAAAGATATGAGATAGATAGATAGATATGAGATAGATAGATAGATAGATAGATATGAGATAGATAGATATGAGAAAGATAGATAGATAGATATGAGATAGATAGATAGATATGAGATAGATAGATATGAGATAGATAGATATGAGATAGATAGATATGAGATAGATAGATATGAGATAGATGGATAGATATGAGATAGATGGATAGATAGATAGGAGATGGATAGATATGAGATAGATGGATAGATAGATAGGAGATGGATAGATCAATAGATAGGAGATGGATAGATAGATAGATAGGAGAAGGATAGATATGAGATAGATAGATAGGAGATGGATAGATAGATGGATAGCTAGATAGATACAAAGCAGTAGAAGGTAGCAGCACTCCAAGGATGAATGGAAGCTGGGTGCACGTCAGAGCGGGGATCCCTCCAAAATGGTGGTTCAAGTGGGTAGCATTTATTCCAAACTGAAACACATGACAACGTTTCGATTGCTACAATGCAGATGGAGAAAGGCTCCATTGTAGCAGCCAAAACGTTGTCATGTGTTTCTGTTTGGAATAAATGCTACCCACTTGAACCACCATTTAGGAGTGCCGCAGTTACCTTTTTGTACCTAGATAGATAGATATGAGATAGATAGATAGAAAACAATGGCGCAGCACTCCAAAATTGCAAAAAAGTGTAAAAATGTATTCCTTCATGACATGTCAAGATTCAAAGCAACGTTTCAGCTCCCCACTGGATGGATAGATAGATAGATATGAGATAGATATGAGATAGATAGATAGATGTGAGATAGATATGAGATTAGATAGATGTGAGATAGATATGATATAGATAGATAGATATGAGATAGATAGATAGACAGATAGATAGGAGATAGATAGATAGATAGATAGATAGATAGATAGATAGATAGATAGATAGATAGATAGATAGATAGGAGATAGATAGATAGATAGATATGAGATAGATAGATGAGATAGATAGATATGAGATAGATAGATAGATAGATAGATATGAGATAGATAGATATGAGATAGATAGATAGATAGATATGAGATAGATAGATAGATATGAGATAGATAGATAGATAGATAGATATGAGATAGATAGATAGATAGATAGATATGAGATAGATAGATATGAGATAGATAGATAGAATAATGGAAGAATGGATGGATACATATTAGATAGATAAATAGATACACAAATAGATAAGATAATTGATGGATAGACAGATTATAGATATATATTAATTATATTAGATTGAAAAGATTTTTCATTGAGATTATAAGAAAACCTTAAACCTTACAGGTGACGCTGAATTAACCCTTTGATGACCTGTGCTCATCCCTCATATACATTAGATGGATTATGAATCCAGACACAACACGTAGGGAGGTCAGGTGCCCATCTCCATACCCTGGCAGCAGGGAATGTCACGTACACGCCGCCCCACATGCTGTACACATTTACGCCTGCACACTTCCCATGTGACATTTTTGCACGACTGTTGTAAATCCCAAGGTCATAGTAAAGTGCACAGGACTGGCATGGATCCTATGCACCAGGATGATGCCACTCCTGCAGCCTGGGTCATGGCACAAACATACAATACAATGCCAGCTGGGGAGAGAACACACAGGAACATGACATATATAGATAGATGTGGGATTTATAGGACAAAATGGCCACACCATTAGGAAGGAGTGAGTGGACTGGTAGGGAAGGTATGAGGTTACACAGAGGGTCACCATGCGTAGTCGCCATTACCTTGTGTCCGGCATGCCAGGCTCTGCAGGTGGGTGTGAGTGCCAGGCAGCGCCTCTATGGGAGGATGCAGGAGGGATGAGGATGCTGAGGCTCTGGGTACCGGATTGAGAGCTGCTCCTACAACAGAGCATCGGGAGAAACCACTCAGCACAGCCAGAGAGGGGGGGAGGGCACAGAAGAGTCATTTATAACCTTCCTCACAGCCTCTCCCAAGGCTGCAGGGCCTGACATTTGATTTATTCTCCACACCCCCTCCAGTCAGCAGGGGAGGAGGGCAGGAGACGGCAGCCTCTCCACCTGAGGACAGGTGCAGGCCACAGCACACCCCTCCCCCGTACAGCAGTGTCACGACTAATGTGCCTCATTGAAATGCACTGAAGGAGCTGAACCTGACAAATTGTGTGTTATTATTAGGACGCTCCAGCTGACAGCTCCACCGCCTGCTGCATGGAGGGGAATGGGCGCAGCATAGGCAGGAAGAAGAGGGCAACCAGGAGAGATAACACAGGGCAACTACATCACCCCGTACACCCACAGGAGCGGGGGACAACTTGTCATTCACCTCTTGGTTTTGTCAGGCTTCATAAACCAGACCCCCCCCATCCCTATCAGTGTGCCAGGCAAATATACCCTCATAATAACAACGTATAACCCACAGATACCTCATAATAACAATGTATAACCCACAGATACCTCATAATAACAATGTATAACCCACAGAGACCTCATAATAACAATGTATAACCCACAGATACCTCATAATAACAATGTATAACCCACAGATACCTCATAATAACAATGTATAACCCACAGATACCTCATAATAACAATGTATAACCCACAGATACCTCATAATAACAATGTATAACCCATAAATACCTCATAATAACAATGTATAACCCACAGATACCTCATAATAACAATGTATAACCCACAGATACCTCATAATAACAATGTATAACCCACAGATACCTCATAATAACAATGTATAACCCATAAATACCTCATAATAACAATGTATAACCCACAGATACATCATAATAACAATGTATAACCCACAGATACCTCATAATAACAATGTATAACCCACAGATACCTCATAATAACAATGTATAACCCACAGAGACCACATAATAACAATGTATAACCCACAGATACCTCATAATAACAATGTATAACCCACAGATACCTCATAATAACAATGTATAACCCACAGATACCTCATAATAACAATGTATAACCCACAGATACCTCATAATAACAATGTATAACCCACAGATACCTCATAATAACAATGTATAACCCACAGATACCTCATAATAACAATGTATAACCCACAGATACCTCATAATAACAACGTATAACCCACAGATACCTCATAATAACAACGTATAACCCACAGATACCTCATAATAACAATGTATAACCCACAGATACCTCATAATAACAACGTATAACCCACAGATACCTCATAATAACAACGTATAACCCACAAATACCTCATAATAACAACGCATAACCCACAGATACCTCATAATAACAACGTATAACCCACAAATACCTCATAATAACAATGTATAACCCACAGATACCTCATAATAACAACGTATAACCCACAGATACCTCATAATAACAATGTATAACCCACAGATACCTCATAATAACAATGTATAACCCACAGATACCTCATAATAACAATGTATAACCACAGATACCTCATAATAACAATGTATAACCCACAGATACCTCATAATAACAATGTATAACCCACAGATACCTCATAATAACAATGTATAACCCACAGATACCTCATAATAACAATGTATAACCCACAGATACCCTCATAATAACAATGTATAACCCACAGATACCCTCATAATAACAATGTATAACCCACAGATGATACCCTCATAATAACAATGTATAACCCACAGATACCTCATAATAACAATGTATAACCCACAGATACCTCATAATAACAATGTATAACCCACAGATGATACCCTCATAATAACAATGTATAACCCACAGATACCTCATAATAACAATGTATAACCCACAGATACCCTCATAATAACAATGTATAACCCACAGATGATACCCTCATAATAACAATGTATAACCCACAGATACCTCATAATAACAATGTATAACCCACAGATACCGTCATAATAACAATGTATCACCCACAGATACCTCATAATAACAATGTATAACCCACAGATACCCTCATAATAACAATGTATAACCCACAGATACCTCATAATAACAATGTATAACCCACAGATACCTCATAATAACAATGTATAACCCACAGATACCTCATAATAACAATGTATAACCACAGATACCTCATAATAACAATGTATAACCCACAGATACCTCATAATAACAATGTATAATCCACAGATGATACCCTCATAATAACAATGTATAACCCACAGATGATACCCTCATAATAACAATGTATAACCCACAGATACCTCATAATAACAATGTATAACCACAGATACCTCATAATAACAATGTATAACCCACAGATACCTCATAATAACAATGTATAACCCACAGATACCCTCATAATAACAATGTATAACCCACAGAGACCTCATAATAACAATGTATAACCACAGATACCTCATAATAACAACGTATAACCCACAAATACCTCATAATAACAATGTATAACCCACAGATACCTCATAATAACAATGTATAACCCATAAATACCTCATAATAACAATGTATAACCCACAGATACCCTCATAATAACAATGTATAACCCACAGATACCTCATAATAACAATGTATAACCCACAGATACCTCATAATAACAATGTATAACCCACAGATACCTCATAATAACAATGTATAACCCACAGATACCTCATAATAACAATGTATAACCCACAGATACCTCATAATAACAATGTATAACCCACAGATACCTCATAATAACAATGTATAACCACAGATACCTCATAATAACAATGTATAACCACAGATACCTCATAATAACAATGTATAACCACAGATACCTCATAATAACAATGTATAACCCACAGATACCCTCATAATAACAATGTATAACCCACAGATACCATCATAATAACAATCAGAGGCGGCTCTCTAATTAGGCGATATAGGCCTCGTGCTAAAAGGGGCCTCGCGGCCGCCTAAATCGTGTAGTTAGAGCAGTGACTTTGTCGAAATTTTTTTTTTTTTTTCAAATGTCCCGCCCCGGCCTGCGCGCAGGGGGGAAGGGAAGCCTGCACTGCACACACAGCGTCCTCCTGCGTGACCCCCCCTCCCCCTTGAGGCGCAGTGAGCCGAAAATGGTGCCCGACGGCGGAGCGAGCTGCATTTGCGCCGGATTGCCGTGGAACTGCAAGCTGCGCGGGCCGGTGTGAGGTGAAGGCTTGCTTAAGGTACCGTACCCTTTCCACCCCCCTGTTACCCCTTCTCAACCCTGTCCAAACCCCCCCACCGTCACCCAGGTCCACCCTCTGCACCCACCCCCCCCACCCCCCTGTTACACATGTCCACCCCCCATTTCATCCATGTCCGCCTTGTCTACCTCCATGTCCATCCCTGTCACCCATGTCCTACCCTCCCCTGTCACCCATGTCTAGCCCCCCTCAAACCCCCGCCAGTCCAGTGTTTCCCAACCAGGGTGCCTCCAGCATTTGCAAAACTACAACTCCCAGCATGCCCGGACAGCCTAAGTTTGTCCAGGCATGCTTGGAGTTGTAGTTTTGCAACAGCTGGAGGCACCCTGGTTGAGAAACACCGATCCAGTCCATACTCATCCCATACCATGGCCAGTTAGGATGTCAGGTGTGTTCACTGTCCATAATAATGTTATATTAACATGTCCACCCCCCCAGTCACCCATGTCCACCCCCAGTCACCCATGTCCACCCCCCTGTCACCCATGTCCACCCTCCTGTCATACATGTCTGCCTTGTCCACTCTGCTGTCCATCCCTGTCACTCATGTTTTACCCCGTCTACCCTGTCACCCATGTCCACACTCCTGTTCACCCATCTGTCCCTTTGTTACCCCAGTCTACCCCTCTCTGTCACTCCTGTCCCTCTTTTACCCCCTTGTCCACCCCTCTGACCCCCTGTCTTCCATGTCCACCCTCCTGTCATCCATGTCCACCCCCCATCCAACCCTCTGTCACCCCTGTCCATCCCTGTCACCCATGTTCACCCTCCATTGTCCACCCCCCTGACCACATCCTTGTCACCCATGTCCACCCCCTATTCACCCCTTTGTCACCCCTGTCCACCCCTCTGTTACCACCTTGTCACTCCTGTCCACCCCTCTCACCCCTATGCCCCCGTCACCCATGTTCACTCTTCTACACCCATCTGTCACCCTTGTACACCTCCCTACACCCCTCTGTACACTCCTCTACACCCATCTGTCACCCATGTACACTCCTCTACACCCCTCTGTCACCCATGTACACTCCTCTACACCCCTCTGTCACCCATGTACACTCCTCTACACCCCTCTGTCACCCATGTACACTCCTCTATACCCCTCTGTCACCTATGTACACTCCTCTATACCCCTCTGTCACCTATGTACACTCCTCTACACCCCTCTGTCACCTATGTACACTCCTCTATACCCCTCTGTCACCCATGTACACTCCTCTACACCCCTCTGTCACCTATGTACACTCCTCTATACCCCTCTGTCACCTATGTACACTCCTCTATACCCCTCTGTCACCCATGTACACTCCTCTATACCCCTCTGTCACCTATGTACACTCCTCTATACCCCTCTGTCACCCATGTACACTCCTCTATACCCCTCTGTACACTCCTCTACACCCCTCTGTCACCCATGTACACTCCTCTATACCCCTCTGTCACCCATGTACACTCCTCTATACCCCTCTGTCACCCATGTACACTCCTCTATACCCCTCTGTCACCCATGTACAATCCTCTACACCCCTCTGTCACCCATGTACACTCCTCTATACCCCTCTGTCACCCATGTACACTCCTCTATACCCCTCTGTCACCTATGTACACTCCTCTATACCCCTCTGTCACCTATGTACACTCCTCTATACCCCTCTGTACACTCCTCTATACCCCTCTGTCACCCATGTACACTCCTCTATACCCCTCTGTCACCTATGTACACTTCTCTATACCCCTCTGTCACCCATGTACACTCCTCTACACCCCTCTGTCACCCATGTACACTCCTCTATACCCCTCTGTCATCTATGTACACTCCTCTATACCCCTCTGTCACCCATGTACAATCCTCTACACCCCTCTGTCACCCATGTACACTCCTCTATACCCCTCTGTCACCTATGTACACTCCTCTATACCCCTCTGTCACCCATGTACAAACCTCTACACCCCTCTGTCACCCATGTACACTCCTCTATACCCCTCTGTCACCCATGTACACTCCTCTATACCCCTCTGTCACCCATGTACACTCCTCTACACCCCTCTGTCACCCATGTACACTCCTCTATACCCTTCTGTCACCCATGTACACTCCTCTACACCCCTCTGTCACCCATGTACACTCCTCTACACCCCTCTGTCACCCATGTACACTCCTCTATACCCCTCTGTCACCCATGTACAAACCTCTATACCCCTCTGTCACCCATGTACACTCCTCTATACCCCTCTGTCACCCATGTACACTCCTCTACACCCCTCTGTCACCCATGTACACTCCTCTATACCCCTGTCACCCATGCACACTCCTCTACACCCCTCTGTCACCCATGTACAATCCTCTACACCCCTCTGTCACCCATGTACACTCCTCTATACCCCTGTCACCCATGCACACTCCTCTACACCCCTCTGTCACCCATGTACACTCCTCTACACCCCTGTCACCCATGTACACTCCTCTACACCCCTCTGTCACCCATGTACACTCCTCTACACCCCTCTGTCACCCATGTACACTCCTCTACGCCCCTCTATCACCCATGTACACTCCTCTACACCCCTCTTTCATCCATGTACACTCCTCTACACCCCTCTTTCATCCATGTACACTCCTCTACACCCCTCTGTCACCGATGTACACTTCTCTATACCCCTCTGTCACCCATGTACACTTCTCTATACCCCTCTGTCACCCATGTACACTCCTCTATACCCCTCTACACCCCTGTCACCCATGTACACTCCTCTACACCCTCTGTCACCCATGTACACTCCTCTACTCCCCTCTGTCACCCATGTACACTCCTCTATACCCCTCTGTCACCCATATACACTCCTCTATACTCCTCTACACCCGTCACCCATGTACACTCCTCTACACCCTCTGTCACCCATGTACACTCCTCTACACCCCTCTGTCACCCATGTACACTCCTCTACACCCCTCTGTCACCCATGTACAGTACACTCCTCTACGCCCCTCTATCACCCATGTACACTCCTCTACGCCCCTCTATCACCCATGTACACTCCTCTACGCCCCTCTGTCACCCATGTACACTCCTCTACACCCCTCTGTCACCCATGTACACTCCTCTACACCCCTCTGTCACCCATGTACACTCCTCTACACCCCTCTGTCACCCATGTACACTCCTCTACACCCTTCTGTCACCCATGTACACTCCTCTATACCCCTCTGTCACCCATGTACACTCCTCTACACCCCCCTGCACCCATGTACACTCCTCTACACCCCCCTGCACCCATGTACACTCCTCTACACCCCTCTGTCACCCATGTACACTCCTCTACACCCCTCTGTCACCCATGTACACTCCTCTATACCCCTCTGTCACCCATGTACACTCCTCTACACCCCTCTGTCACCCATGTACACTCCTCTACACCCCTCTGTCACCCATGTACACTCCTCTACACCCCTCTGTCACCCATGTACACTCCTCTAGACCCCTCTGTCACCCATGTACAGTACACTCCTCTACGCCCCTCTATCACCCATGTACACTCCTCTATACCCCTCTGTCACCCATGTACAATCCTCTACACCCCTCTGTCACCCATGTACACTCCTCTATACCCCTCTGTCACCCATGTACACTCCTCTACACCCCTCTGTCACCCATGTACACTCCTCTATACCCCTCTGTCACCCATGTACACTCCTCTACACCCCTCTGCCACCCATGTACACTCCTCTATACCCCTCTGTCACCCATGTACACTTCTCTACAACCCCTCTGCCACCCATGTACACTCCTCTACACCCCTCTGTCACCTATGTACACTCCTCTACACCCCTCTGTTCACTCCTCTATACCCCTCTTTCATCCATGTACACTCCTCTATACTCCTCTACACCCCCCTGCACCCATGTACACTCCTCTACACCCCTCTGTCACCCATGTACACTCTTCTACACCCCTCTGTCACCCATGTACTCTCCTCTACACCCCTCTGTCACCCATGTACACTCCTCTATACCCCTCTGTCACCCATGTACACTCCTCTACACCCATCTATCACCCATGTACACTCCTCTACACCCCTCTGTCACCCATGTACACTCCTCTACACCCCTCTGTCACCCATGTACACTCCTCTAAACCCCTATGTCACCCATGTACACTCCTCTATACCTCTCTGTCACCCATGTACACTCCTCTACACTCCTCTGTCACCTATGTACACTCCTCTACACCCCTCTGTCACCCATGTACACTCCTCTACACCCCTCTGTACACCCCTCTGTCACCCATGTACACTCCTCTACACCCCTCTGTCACCCATGTACACTCCTCTACACCCCTCTGTCACCCATGTACACTCCTCTACACCCCTCTGTCACCCATGTACACTCCTCTATACCCCTCTGCCACCCATGTACACTCCTCTACACCCCCTCTGCCACCCATGTACATTCCTCTACACCCCTCTTTCATCCATGTACGCTCCTCTATACCCCTCTTTCATCCATGTACGCTCCTCTATACCCCTCTTTCACCCATGTACACTCCTCTACACCCCTCTTTCATCCATGTACACTCCTCTACACCCCTCTGTCACCCATGTACACTCCTCTATACCCCTCTGTCACCCATGTACACTCCTCTACACCCCTCTGTCACCCATGTACACTCCTCTACACCCCTCTGTCACCCATGTACACTCCTCTACACCCCTCTGTCACCCATGTACACTCCTCTAGACCCCTCTGTCACCCATGTACAGTACACTCCTCTACGCCCCTCTATCACCCATGTACACTCCTCTACGCCCCTCTGTCACCCATGTACAATCCTCTACACCCCTCTGTCACCCATGTACACTCCTCTATACCCCTCTGTCACCCATGTACACTCCTCTACACCCCTCTGTCACCCATGTACACTCCTCTATACCCCTCTGTCACCCATGTACACTCCTCTACACCCCTCTGCCACCCATGTACACTCCTCTATACCCCTCTGTCACCCATGTACACTTCTCTACAACCCCTCTGCCACCCATGTACACTCCTCTACACCCCTCTGTCACCTATGTACACTCCTCTACACCCCTCTGTTCACTCCTCTATACCCCTCTTTCATCCATGTACACTCCTCTATACTCCTCTACACCCCCCTGCACCCATGTACACTCCTCTACACCCCTCTGTCACCCATGTACACTCTTCTACACCCCTCTGTCACCCATGTACTCTCCTCTACACCCCTCTGTCACCCATGTACACTCCTCTATACCCCTCTGTCACCCATGTACACTCCTCTACACCCATCTATCACCCATGTACACTCCTCTACACCCCTCTGTCACCCATGTACACTCCTCTACACCCCTCTGTCACCCATGTACACTCCTCTAAACCCCTATGTCACCCATGTACACTCCTCTATACCTCTCTGTCACCCATGTACACTCCTCTACACTCCTCTGTCACCTATGTACACTCCTCTACACCCCTCTGTCACCCATGTACACTCCTCTACACCCCTCTGTACACCCCTCTGTCACCCATGTACACTCCTCTACACCCCTCTGTCACCCATGTACACTCCTCTACACCCCTCTGTCACCCATGTACACTCCTCTACACCCCTCTGTCACCCATGTACACTCCTCTATACCCCTCTGTCACCCATGTACACTTCTCTACACCCCTCTGCCACCCATGTACACTTCTCTACACCCCTCTGCCACCCATGTACACTCCTCTACACCCCCTCTGCCACCCATGTACATTCCTCTACACCCCTCTTTCATCCATGTACGCTCCTCTATACCCCTCTTTCATCCATGTACGCTCCTCTATACCCCTCTTTCACCCATGTACACTCCTCTACACCCCTCTTTCATCCATGTACACTCCTCTACACCCCTCTGTCACCCATGTACACTCCTCTACACCCCTCTGTTCACTCCTCTATACCCCTCTTTCATCCATGTACACTCCTCTACACCCCTCTGTACACTCCTCTACACCCCTCTGTCACCCATGTACACTCCTCTACACCCCTCTTTCATCCATGTACACTCCTCTACACCCCTCTGTCACCCATGTACACTCCTCTACACCCCTCTGTACACCCCTCTTTCACCCATGTACACTCCTCTACACCCCTCTGTCACCCATGTACACTCCTCTATACCCCTCTTTCATCCATGTACACTCCTCTACACCCCTCTGTTCACTCCTCTATACCCCTCTTTCATCCATGCACACTCCTCTACACCCCTCTTTCATCCATGTACACCCCTCTGTCACCCATGTACACTACTCTATACCCCTCTTTCATCCATGTACACTCCTCTATACCCCTCTTTCTTCCATGTACACTCCTCTACACCCCTCTGTTCACTCCTCTATACCCCTCTTTCATCCATGTACACTCCTCTATACCCCTCTTTCATCCATGTACACTCCTCTATACCCCTCTTTCATCCATGTACACTCCTCTACACCCCTCTTTCATCCATGTACACTCCTCTATACCCCTCTTTCATCCATGTACACTCCTCTACACCCCTCTTTCATCCATGTACACTCCTCTACACCCCTCTGTTCACTCCTCTATACCCCTCTTTCATCCATGTACACTCCTCTATACCCCTCTTTCATCCATGTACACCCCTCTACACCCCTCTGTTACCCATGTACACTCCTCTACACCCCTCTACACCCCTTTGTTACCCATGTACACTCCTCTACACCCCTCTGTTACCCATGTACACTCTTTTACACCCTCTCTGTCACCCATGGGGAAAAAAAAAGTGCGGAGCCTAATAGGTTTGTTTTGCAGGTTTAACGGTGAAGAATTGTGGGTGGAACAAATTGTCATGATGGCCCGGACCAAATGGAGAAGAGAAGGCAACGACACAAATTAGAGAAGACGTCATTGGTGAGTTGCTGTATAAAGCAGCACTTTAAACTACATACCCACTGATAAATAGATATAGTGCATTGCGTTTTTTTTTTTTTTTACCAGTTTATCCTTTCTTTTCTTTTTTGCTCGTCAACCTCTGTAAGCCATGTCACTCCTCTATACCCCTCTTTCATCCATGTACACTCCTCTACACCCCTCTGTTCACTCCTCTATACCCCTCTTTCATCCATGTACACTCCTCTACACCCCTCTGTTCACTCCTCTATACCCCTCTTTCATCCATGTACACTCCTCTACACCCCTCTGTTCACTCCTCTATACCCCTCTGTCACCCATGTACACTCCTCTACACCCCTCTGTCACCCATGTACACTCCTCTACACCCCTCTGTCACCCATGTACACTCCTCTATACCCCTCTGTCACCCATGTACACTCCTCTACACCCCTCTGTCACCCATGTACACTCCTCTACACCCCTCTGTCACCCATGTACACTCCTCTACACCCCTCTGTCACCCATGTACACTCCTCTAGACCCCTCTGTCACCCATGTACAGTACACTCCTCTACGCCCCTCTATCACCCATGTACACTCCTCTATACCCCTCTGTCACCCATGTACAATCCTCTACACCCCTCTGTCACCCATGTACACTCCTCTATACCCCTCTGTCACCCATGTACACTCCTCTACACCCCTCTGTCACCCATGTACACTCCTCTATACCCCTGTCACCCATGTACACTCCTCTACACCCCTCTGCCACCCATGTACACTCCTCTATACCCCTCTGTCACCCATGTACACTTCTCTACAACCCCTCTGCCACCCATGTACACTCCTCTACACCCCTCTGTCACCTATGTACACTCCTCTACACCCCTCTGTTCACTCCTCTATACCCCTCTTTCATCCATGTACACTCCTCTATACTCCTCTACACCCCCCTGCACCCATGTACACTCCTCTACACCCCTCTGTCACCCATGTACACTCTTCTACACCCCTCTGTCACCCATGTACTCTCCTCTACACCCCTCTGTCACCCATGTACACTCCTCTATACCCCTCTGTCACCCATGTACACTCCTCTACACCCATCTATCACCCATGTACACTCCTCTACACCCCTCTGTCACCCATGTACACTCCTCTACACCCCTCTGTCACCCATGTACACTCCTCTAAACCCCTATGTCACCCATGTACACTCCTCTATACCTCTCTGTCACCCATGTACACTCCTCTACACTCCTCTGTCACCTATGTACACTCCTCTACACCCCTCTGTCACCCATGTACACTCCTCTACACCCCTCTGTACACCCCTCTGTACACCCCTCTGTCACCCATGTACACTCCTCTACACCCCTCTGTCACCCATGTACACTCCTCTACACCCCTCTGTCACCCATGTACACTCCTCTACACCCCTCTGTCACCCATGTACACTCCTCTATACCCCTCTGTCACCCATGTACACTTCTCTACACCCCTCTGCCACCCATGTACACTTCTCTACACCCCTCTGCCACCCATGTACACTCCTCTACACCCCCTCTGCCACCCATGTACATTCCTCTACACCCCTCTTTCATCCATGTACGCTCCTCTATACCCCTCTTTCATCCATGTACGCTCCTCTATACCCCTCTTTCACCCATGTACACTCCTCTACACCCCTCTTTCATCCATGTACACTCCTCTACACCCCTCTGTCACCCATGTACACTCCTCTACACCCCTCTGTTCACTCCTCTATACCCCTCTTTCATCCATGTACACTCCTCTACACCCCTCTGTACACCCCTCTTTCACCCATGTACACTCCTCTACACCCCTCTGTCACCCATGTACACTCCTCTACACCCCTCTTTCATCCATGTACACTCCTCTACACCCCTCTGTCACCCATGTACACTCCTCTACACCCCTCTGTTCACTCCTCTATACCCCTCTTTCATCCATGTACACTCCTCTACACCCCTCTGTACACCCCTCTTTCACCCATGTACACTCCTCTACACCCCTCTGTCACCCATGTACACTCCTCTATACCCCTCTTTCATCCATGTACACTCCTCTACACCCCTCTGTTCACTCCTCTATACCCCTCTTTCATCCATGCACACTCCTCTACACCCCTTTCATCCATGTACACCCCTCTGTCACCCATGTACACTACTCTATACCCCTCTTTCATCCATGTACACTCCTCTATACCCCTCTTTCTTCCATGTACACTCCTCTACACCCCTCTGTTCACTCCTCTATACCCCTCTTTCATCCATGTACACTCCTCTATACCCCTCTTTCATCCATGTACACTCCTCTATACCCCTCTTTCATCCATGTACACTCCTCTATACCCCTCTTTCATCCATGTACACTCCTCTACACCCCTCTGTTCACTCCTCTATACCCCTCTTTCATCCATGTACACTCCTCTATACTCCTCTACACCCCTCTGTTCACTCCTCTATACCCCTCTTTCATCCATGTACACTCCTCTACACCCCTCTGTTCACTCCTCTATACCCCTCTTTCATCCATGTACACTCCTCTATACCCCTCTTTCATCCATGTACACCCCTCTACACCCCTCTGTTACCCATGTACACTCCTCTACACCCCTCTACACCCCTCTGTTACCCATGTACACTCCTCTACACCCCTCTGTTACCCATGTACACTCTTTTACACCCTCTCTGTCACCCATGGGGAAAAAAAAAGTGCGGAGCCTAATAGGTTTGTTTTGCAGGTTTAACGGTGAAGAATTGTGGGTGGAACAAATTGTCATGATGGCCCGGACCAAATGGAGAAGAGAAGGCAACGACACAAATTAGAGAAGACGTCATTGGTGAGTTGCTGTATAAAGCAGCACTTTAAACTACATACCCACTGATAAATAGATATAGTGCATTGCGTTTTTTTTTTTTTTTACCAGTTTATCCTTTCTTTTCTTTTTTGCTCGTCAACCTCTGTAAGCCATGTCACTCCTCTATACCCCTCTTTCATCCATGTACACTCCTCTACACCCCTCTGTTCACTCCTCTATACCCCTCTTTCATCCATGTACACTCCTCTACACCCCTCTGTTCACTCCTCTATACCCCTCTTTCATCCATGTACACTCCTCTACACCCCTCTGTTCACTCCTCTATGCCCCTCTGTCACCCATGTACACTCCTCTACACCCCCCTGTCACCCATGTACATGTAGACATGGCTTCTAGCAGGTAATTAACAGGTCTGATATGGTTGGCCATTAAAAGGGGGGGGGGGGGGATTCCTCTGAGAGTTCCCTTTTGATGATGCATTGTGCTGCCATGCTATGGATTGTGTACATGCAAAAACTACCTGTTCTTGTTTGTGCCATGTAGACCTGGGTTCTATAGGGAACATTTCCCTAATACCCTGGGTCTAACCAATAAGGTCCATTAGGTTCTTGTGCTCTACTTTAAATGTGTTGTTCCAGGTCCATCCATTACTGACCAAGCCTGACCCAACTACTAACCTTATTGACTTAATCTTCTAGTCTCCTGACTAGAGATGAGCGAACTTACAGTAAATTCAATTCGTCACGAACTTCTCGGCTCGGCAGTTGATGACTTTTCCTGCATAAATGAGTTCAGCTTTCAGGTGCTCCTGTGGGCTGGAAAAGGTGGATACAATCCTAGGAGACTCTTTCCTAGGACTGTATTCACCTTTTCCAGCCCACCGGAGCACCTGAAGGCTGAACTAATTTACGCAGAATAAGTCATCAACTGCCGAGCCGAGAAGTTCGTGACAAATCAAATTTATTGTAAGTTCGCTCATCTCTACTCCTGACCTTTGCCTGGTTATTGTTATATTGTATATCCAAAATAAATTAGAAATAAAGCGTATATAGGACAAAAATGTGCACCTTTATGAAACAGGTTTTCTTATTTTTTATTTTTTTTTCTGTTCATGGTTGTCACTGAACTCTGTCTGTTTTAACCCTTGTCCACCTGGCTACAATTTCTTCCCTCAACCTTGGTATCATGACTTGGTTTTCCCTGTTTAACTATATGCCAGTGTTAACAGAGATTACTGAGGGCGGCAACCTTGTTAAGTCCATACTCCCTTGCAAGGGTTAAGGGTAAAAAGAAAGAAATACAACTCCAATAGTGCTTGTTACATTTGAAATCTGCTGAGCATTAATCCTCTTCCTGGAAAGATTCCCTAGATCTCAATATTTACCAAGGCCATAAACTTAAATTAAAAGAGTTTTATTGAAATTCAAAATGCATCGGCGAATTATTATACTCATATTATAGCTCTTTTAGGGCTTAATACTGAGAATAAAATCTCTCAAACTAGTGAGCCACAAAAAAAAAGAAAATTCAGGTAATGACTATAAATCATATTTACCATACAACTGTATATCGCCTGTGTCTGACTGTAACATTACACAGGTATAAATTATGGCTGATTTTTAAAGCTGGAAGGATAGCTCCCAATATGTATAAAATTATTGAGATACCCCAGAGAATGACAAGTAACTATAGGGCCCCATAACAAAACTTGGAAAGGGGCTCCAATCCACCATAACCACAATCACTTATAGTTGATTTCAGAAAATGGAAATATTATATAATGTTCACACCTATGGCTCCTGTGTGTACACAATGAATTTATCCCTCGGTGAATCACAGGTTGGTGGAGAATGTTCGGTGACCTCCCCGGTATGGCGTCTCAATCCATTATAGCTCTGCTATTACAGCCGCTATGTCTGTAGTCTTGGGTTCTATTAAAGGGTTCCTTCTGGGCCTATTTACTTGGGATATTAGCATCCAAAAGAGCTGAACGGGGGAGAAGGGTGCCCGGTTGCAGCAGGGAGTGTTAGCCATAACATGCCTCTTTTACTTGGGGACACAGTATGCTCACTGACGCCACTTGCACCTGACTACTGACTTTCATCCTGGGTTTCTCATTCATTTGGGATAAGTCAGTTCTCAAGCCCCTGCTTCCACAAATGTAGAAGTTTTCGATACAGTGCAGCTTCTACTTATAAATATTGAGGTATACAGGTTACCCTGGCAGATCAGGATTATGTCTTGTGCAACTTCTTGCCATGGTTAGATAAAAGTGCCCAAAAAGTGTCTGTTTGGTGTAAGTTGCCTCTATCCTTGGTGGTAAAAGGAGACAAAAGCGAAACCACACAAGGCGCCTAGTGCGTTATCCCAAGTATCTAGTTGTACAAACAGGGTTGTATTGTGCTCACCTGGAGCGCAATATATATGCGCAGATCACCCAAACTAGGTGGGTTTAGATCTCTGTTGGATTCCTGGGAGTGTTGCGATGTTGTAGGAATGTGGAGACACGCCTCGGTCCGTCCACAGATAAAGTAGCGAAACAACAGAAATGTCCCTCTCTAGGCGCCAGTGCTCCAGATGGAATCACAAGAGGAATGAATTGAGATATCGAAGAATTTTATTTAACCAATGACGCGTTTCGGGTATACACCCTTCCTCAGATTAGCATCCTTGGCAGGCAAGGCCAATTTGACTAAGATGGGTCTAATGCTTCATCTTTCATATATATATTAAATATCTCCCGTCTTGATTGTCATGTCTTACTTTTACAGGATGCAGGGTCTTTTTCATCAGCTAGTAAAGGGGAGGAGGGGTAAGACACCAAGAATCAGGTTGGAGACCTAGCAATGGGGCAAGATCTCAGGGCAATTGGCTTTGCCAAACCCTTGGCTATATTTTCTGGTGTCAAAATACAGCAATGAGGGGATGGGCGTTCATTTCAAAGTTAGGTCCCACTGGTTGACTGGTTATGTCTTAACATGAGAGACGGGTTCCTTTGTCCATTCTGGAAATTGGTTCACTCACAAGGCCTCCAAACCCAACACAAACTACTTTGATAGTATGTAAAGTATGGAATAAGGCCAAGTCTACGCTGGGGGTGGGTTGGAGTACTAAATGTATGCAGTTGTGGTGTAATTGTGCCCTTCTTGAATTCTTCTCTTTGGAGATTCTGTATTTTGGGAAAGATATGATATGATATAAAATGTTTACAATTCCAAACTGATTTTGATATACCGTGCACTGCCTTCTACCACTATCTACAACTCATGTTGCTGAGGTGCAGGGCAGATCAAGATCATTGGCTATTCAATGGGCACTGTCAGATAAACAAAAACATTTTACTGTATATGTTGAACATCTTGGCAACACCTTAACCTTTCCAATATACTTCATAAGAAAATTTTGTTTCCTTTTAATAGAAATTATGGCTTCTAAAATCATGGCTTTGTCCAAGCTAAAGCAAAGTACTCCTCAGTGCTCGATCCTGTCTGCTAGGACTCCTCTGTGCTCTCTCCTGTCTGATAGGACTCCTCTGTGCTCTCTCCTGACTGATAGTACTCCTCTGTGCTCTCCTGTCTGATGGAACTCCTCGGTGCTTTCTCCTGTCTGATGGAACTCCTCTGTGCTCTTTCCTGTCTGATAGGGGAGAGGACAGAGGAGTCCTATCAGACAGGGGAGAGGACAGAGGAGTCCTATCAGACAGGGGAGAGGACAGAGGAGTCCTATCAGACAGGGGAGAGGACAGAGGAGTCCTGTCTGATAGGACTCCTCTGTGCTCTCCCCTGTCTGATAGTACTCCTCTGTGCTTTCCCCTGTCTGATAGGACTCCTCTGTGCTTTCCCCTGTCTGATGGAACTCCTCTGTGCTCTCTCCTGTCTGATAGGACTCCTCTGTGCTCTCCCCTGTCTGATAGGACTCCTCTGTGCTTTCCCCTGTCTGATGGAACTCCTCTGTGCTCTCCCCTATCTGATAGGACTCCTCTGTGCTCTCTCCCGTCTGATAGGACTCCACTGTGCTCTCTCCCGTCTGATAGGACTCCACTGTGCTCTCTCCCGTCTGATAGGACTCCACTGTGCTCTCTCCCGTCTGATAGGACTCCTCTGTGCTCTCCCCTGTCTGAAAGGACTCTTCTGTGCTCTCTCCTGTTGGATAGCACTCCTCTGTTCTCTCTCCTGTCTGATAGGACTCCTCTGTGCTCTCTCCTGTCTGATAGGACAGAGGAGTGCTATCAGACAGGAGAGAGCACAGAGGAGTCCTGTCTGATAGAACTCCTCTGTGCTCTGTCCTGTCTGATAGGACTCCTCTGTGCTCTCTCCTGTCTGATAGGACTCCTCTGTGCTCTCTCCTGTCTGATAGGACAGAGGAGTGCTATCAGACAGGAGAGAGCACAGAGGAGTCCTGTCTGATAGAACTCCTCTGTGCTCTGTCCTGTCTGATAGGACTCCTCTGTGCTCTCTCCTGTCTGATAGGACTCCTCTGTGCTCTCTCCTGTCTGATAGGACTCCTCTGTGCTCTCTCCTGCCTGATAGCACTCTTCTGTGCTCCCTACTGTCTGATAGCACTCTTCTGTGCTCCCTACTGTCTGATAGCACTCTTCTGTGCTCTGTCCTGTCTGATAGCACTCTTCTGTGCTCTTTCCTGTCTGATAGCACTCTTCTGTGCTGTCCTGTCTGATAGCACTCTTCTGTGCTGTCCTGTCTGATAGCACTCTTCTGTGCTCTGTCCTGTCTGATAGCACTCTTCTGTGCTCTGTTCTGTCTGATAGTACAGAGCACAGAGGAGTGCTATCAGACAGGACAGAGCACAGAAGAGTGCTATCAGACAGTACAGAGGAGTGCTGTCTGATCGCACTCCTCTGTGCTCTCTCCTTTCTGATGGCACTCCTCTGTGCTCTCTCCTGTCTGATGGTACTACCAGAGGAGTGCTATCAGACAGGAGAGCGCACAGAGGAGTGCTATCAGACAGGAGAGAGCACAGAGGAGTGCTATCAGACAGGAGAGAGCACAGAGGAGTGCTATCAGACAGGAGAGAGCACAGAGGAGTCCTATCAGACAGGAGAGAGCACAGAGGAGTCCTATCAGACAGGGGAGAGCAGAGAGGATCTGTCCATTTCAGGAATTGTCCAGAGCAGGAGAAAATACCCTCAGCAAACATATGCTGCTCTGGACAGTTCCTAAAATGGACAGAGGTGTCAGCAGAGAGCAATGTGGTTGTGACAAAAGAAATCAAAAAAGAAAATAATTTTCTCTGTAGTATACAGCCGCTAACAAGTACTGAAAGGATTAAGAATTTTTAATAGAAGTAATTTACAAATCTAAAATAAATAGATATATATCACCCGCGCTGGAGAAAACTGTGGGCTATATCCTTGCTGCGCTACTCCTGTACGCTTCCCTGACACAATATTAGAAAAAGTAGGAGTACGCGCTAGGAAAAATAGCAATTGTGGGATGACGATTGTCATCCCACAATTGCTATTTTTCCTAGCGCGTACTCCTACTTTTTCTAATTTACAAATCTGTTTAACTTTTTGGCACCAGTTGATTTAAAAAAAAAAGTTTTCCACCGGAGTACCCCTTTAAGTCTGTTGTTGTGCTTACAGCAGTGTTTCCCAACCAGTATGCCTCCAGCTGTTGCGAAGCTACAATTTCCAGCATGCAAGGACAGCCAACAGCTGTCCTAGCATGCTGGGAGTTGTAGTTTTGCAACAGCTGGAGGCACACTGGTCGGGAAGCACTGGCTTACAGAGAGGAAGTTACATAGCATAACTTCTGACGAGGATTTGGATTCAGCCCCAATAAGTGATTCCAGATCACATCTCCTCTGGCGGCCAGGTAGCAGTGTATATCAGCGCATAGTGCAGGGGCTTAGCTGCTTGCTAAAAGATTAATACGTTCTAGACCAAGAACAATACAGATTTTTGGTGGCAATACTAGTAATAAGTTAAGGGTTTCCCAACCCAGGTGCCTCCAGGTGTTGCAAATCTACAACGCCCAGAAAGCCAAAGGCTCTTATTCACATCTATTGGAAATACATGCCACAATTTAGTGTGAAACTTGGTAAAATTTGTATTTGACAAAAAGTTTTCAATTGCGTACGTTAAGTGAGCAGGACCTTATGCTATTGAGGATGTAGGTATGCATCTATCAGATTTGCTATAGCAGAGTAAAAGGTACCACCTACCTGTCTGCCCTCTTGCCACCATCCCGTCTATAGTGTTACAGAATATGCTTCCTAAAACCTGTCACTCAGAGTTGTTCCTTTAAGGCTGGTTCACATAGCTTTAAAGCATTACTGTCATTAGTAAGAAAATGGACAGTGAAGTTATGTGCCCTAAGATCTGTATGCATAATTTTCATGTTTTTATATGTAAAATACCTTTAGATCTATGTATTACTTATACTCACTCTGCATGCAGACCTGCTAAAGGCTGGGGGCATTTCTTCAGGACAATGACAAACTTGCTCCTTTCCTCTCTCGCCATGAGTTCTACACAAACATATTGAAGGGGATGTATCATTCTTTTCAAACATATGGCTTTTATATGACAATTTTTTTTAAACTTACTTTTGCTTACATTTATCAAATAGTCGCACAACCTTGATAAATAAATCGCACATAAGCAAAACCCGGGAAACGCGCTTACAAAAAGATTTTTTTTATGCTTACCGTAAAATCTCTTTCTCGAAGGATCCATTGGGGGACACAGACCATGGGTATATGCTGCTGTCACTAGGAGGCTTGACACTATGGTAACAAAAAAAAGTGTTGGCCCCTCCCAGCAGGATATACCCGCCTACAGGCACCTGAGCTAATCGGTTTTACTCTCAGAGCAGGAGGAGAGGACCGACAGGTCAGAAAAAAAACACGAACTGTCCGAGAAAACCACAGAAGAAAAATCTACCGAACACACCCTCGGACAGGTAACCAAACCAGGAACACCAGAGAAAAAAGGGGGCGGGTGCTTTGTCCCCCAATGGATCCTTCGATTTTTTTTATGGTAAGCATAAAAAATCTCCTTTTCTCTATCGGCTCAATTGGGGGACACAGACCATGGGACGTACCAAAACATTCCCTAGGGCGGGCAAAGGAAACTCAGTCAGGCGGAACCCTGGACTGCCGGCAACACCTTACGGCCCAGATTGGCATCAGCGAATGCAAAGGTATGAACTTGGTAGAATTCATAAAGGTGTGCAAAGACAACCATGTGGCCACTTTACAAACCTACGAAAGCAAAGCCTTGTTGCGGAGAGCCCAGGATGCCCCGACAGAACGAGTATAATGAGCAGAAACCCTGAAGGGTGGGGTCTTCCCCTTGCAGCAGTAAGCTTCCGAAATAGCGGATCAGATCTACTGAGAAATGGTGTCCTTTGAAGCAGGTTGTCCTTTATGGTGACCTTCTGTAAGAACAAAAAAGGAGTCACACTGTTGAAAAGAAGAGCTGACTGAGAGGTAGGTCCGAACAGCCCTCACCACATCTAGTTTGTGGAGCAAACGTTCTTTGTGATGAGATGGAGCAGGACAAAAGGATGGGAGGACGATGTCCTCATTGAGACGAAAAACAAGGTAAATAGGACGGAACCGGACGAAAAACAACTTTGTCCTGGTGGATGATCAAGAAGGGAGAACTGCAGGAGAGAGCTACCAGCTCTGAAACCCTTCTGATAGAGGTAATTGGAAAGGAGACAAAGAGGAATGTCCCTGAGAGGTTCGATGGGAGTACCCTGCAGGGCACCCAGAACTAAGTTCAAGTCCCAAGGGGTGTAGGTGATCTGTAAGGAGGGTCCGCGTGGGCCACTCCCTGAAGGAAAGTCTGGATATGGGAATCAGATGCTAGAGGACGTTGGAAGAGAATGGAAAGGGCCTAGACCTGACCCTTAAAGGAGCTGAGAGCTAACTGTTGTTCTTGTCCCAACTGCAAAAAGGAAAGAAGTCGAGGGAGAGAGAACATAACTGGAGAAAAGGAGTGAGATTCACACCAACGAAAATAAGACCGCCAAGTATGGTGGTAAATCTTCTCAGAGGAGGGCTTGCACGCCCTGATAATAGTGCAAATCACTTGAGAACAGAAACCTCGAGCCCTCAGAACCACAGTCTCAACCGCCACGCCATCAAATGCAGCGACAATAAATTGGGGTGGCAAAGGGGACATTGAGAGAGGTCTGGATGAAGAGGGAGGCGCAGCGGTACGTCTTCAGATCATGTCGGCGTACCATGCCCTCCTGGGCCAGTCTAGAGCCATGAGGGCAACGGGAACAGCCTCTCCTTTGAGCTTCCTCAGGACCCTGGGAAGGAGAGGAGGAAGAGGAGGGAAAAGATATGGTAGGGCAAAGTCCAACCATGGGATCACCAGGGCATCCACGGCCGGAGCCAAGGGATCCCGGGACTTCGCCACAGAGTGGCGGGACTCGAATAAGTCCACGTCTGGAGTGCCCCGGATGTTGCAGATTTCTGCAAACCCCTCCGGATCAACCGGTCGGCTGAGCATCATCTGAGAAAGTCAGCTTCCCAGTTGTTCACTCCCGGAATGTGAATTGCTGAGATGGCCGGAACACTGAGCTCCCCCCAGAAAATAATCTTGGACACCTCGGCCATCGCTGCAGAGCTGTGAGTGTCGCCCTGGCAACACGAACAGGACAATCCCAAAGAAGGGTCTCCCAATGGCACAGGAAAAGAAAGATTGTCCGCAGTTCCAATATGTTGATGGGGAGAAGGGCCTCGGGGGGGACCAAAGGCCCTGAACTGTCCGGTCCCTGAAAACACCCCCCCCCCCCCACCCGAGAGACTGGCATCCATCGTGACGACTTGCCAACGGAGGGGCAGAAAGGAGGGCCCTGTAAAAGCAGAGGGGGAATGAAGCCATCACAGGAGGGACTGGCAAGACCTCTGAGGAAGAATGATCTTGCGATCAAGGGATAACTGAGATCTGTCCCACCAGGATAGAAGCGCCAGTTGAAGAGGACGGTAATGAAACTGGGCAAATGGAACGGCCTCCATGGCCGCCACCATCCGACCCAGGACCTATATGCAGAAGCGAATGGAAACGAACATGGTTCCTGAGCATCCAAACTCCTGACAAAAGAGTCAGCCGCTTGTCGAACTGGAGTCCCAGGAAAATTAGAGACTGGGTGGAAGTTAGATTGGACTTTCCCTGGTTGACCAACCAGCCGAAAGGAGACAAGGCCTGAAGGGTGAGACAGAGACCAGATTCTGGTTTCTGGTTGGGGCCTTGATCAGGAGGTCGTCCAGGTACGGAATCACTGAGACACCCCTCGTCCATAAGAGGGCGACCACAGGCGCCAGAACCTTGGTGAAGACCCTCGGAGCAGAGGCCAGACCGAAGGGAAGGGCCACAAACTGAAAATGGCCTTCTGGAACTGCAAAGCGGAGATACCGCTGATGTCCTGGAAAAATTGGAATGTGGAGGTAAGCATTCCAGATGTCCACTGAGGAAAGAAACTCTCCTTGATCCATGGATGCCACGATCGAACGGAGAGACTCAATGCAGAAATGGCGGAGGAGCTTGGTTGAGGCGCTTCAGATCCAGGAGGGGGCGAACGGAACCCCCTTTTTTGGGGACCACGAAGTAGTTGGAATAAAAACACTCCTTGGGAGGAACAGGGGTAATTACTCCCTGAATGAGAAGGGACTGTAGCGCACCCCGAAAGGCCCTTGCCAGAGAGGGGGACCAAGGGGCCCAGGAACGAAAAAAGCGATCCCTTGGAAGGGAGGCAAATTCGAATCGGTATCCGATTTGGCCGCGAAATAGCCGGAACGGTTATCAGATTTCCAGGAGGGACAGGTTTGAAAGGAGGGAGCCTTCTTGTCCCGCGAGGGCGTCTGTCTGGGCGCTCTACTGGAACCAACCACCCGAAACGACCAAAAGGAGGACGATTTTCGACGGGAAGTAGTACTGCGAGCCTTATTTTTAGGTAACAAGGAACTTTTACCACCTGTCGCCTCTGAGACAATCTCATCTAGGCGCTTACCAAACAGTCAAAAACCAGTAAAAGGAAGTTCAGTCAGAGATTTCTTAGAGGCGGCATCCACGTCCTAGGCCTTGAGCCACATGGAACGACGAAGAGCCATCAGGTTGCCTGTAGTAAAAGTCTCACAACGAACCAACTGCATGGAAGCAGAACATAGATAGCTCTCCAACTCTCTGGGGCTGGAGAGTAAGTCAGCCAATTCCTCCGCACGGGATCCAGAAAGAATACCCTCGCGGAGCTGAGAAGCCCAGAGTGAAAGGGCTTCTGATACCCAGGCAGAAGCAAACGCGGGAAGAAAGGAAGAGCCCGATGCTTCGAAGGCAAACTTTGCCAGAGTCTCTACCCGCTTGTCCACCGGATCTTTGAAGGAAGCTGCATCTGCCAATGGCAGGGTAGTTGCTTTAAATAGGCGGGAGATGGCTGGATCCACTGTTGAGGGAGAACTCCACCGAGCTATAAGGTCCTTGGCAAAGGGAAATTGCGCTTGAACCTTCTTAGTTTATTGAAACCTCTTGTCATGATGCTTCCAGGCATGAGAGCTGAAAACCTTGGGTGCAGGTCAGGAACGGTGAAAGGAAACTTCTGAAGCTACGTCTGAAGTTCCTGGGTCCTCTAGGTGAAAGGTGTCCCTCATGTCGGCCGTATCTGTTCGGTCCTCTGAATCAGAGGCAGAACCAGACCCCTCTTCCTCCAGGAGAATGGGAACGGGTGGAGGCAGCCTTAGAAGCAGGTAAAACTGACCTGGTACACGGATCTGGAGAGCTAGAGCAGCGACCAGGGGAGCAGAGGGCGATACCTATGAGGGAAGCACCTATGTCTGCTAGCGACTCCGGAGAGGAGTCAGAGGAAATGCCCCTAGTACGCTTGTGAGCGCTTAGCATAGGGGGAGCGGGTCAACGTAAGGAGGACCTCTCCAAAGTCGTCACCACGGAGCGGGAGACCTGAGCCAAGTCAGAAATAGACTGGGAAAGGGAAGACACCCATTCTGGAGGAATAGTAGAGCCCACAGGCTGGAGAAGGATCCTGGGTAGAAATACCAGGAGGGTCAGGGGGTCCAGTGGTGCAAGCAGAACCAGACATTTTAGTATTGCAGACCTTGCAGGTATAAAAGGTGACCAGGGCCCCAGTTTGCTGTCTAGAGGGAGGGACAGTTCTGGGCTCAGACATAGCAAAAGAAAAAAGATGAAACAGTCTCACCCAGCGTTTGTGTCCCCAGCAAAAAGCAGCATCTGAGAGGTGAACTCCGGTCTGCAGCTGAGGAGAAGATAGGGGAGGAGTGCAGGACCAATGAGAAACGTGGGGCCAGATTTGAGGCTAAGAAGCCGGGCTAATTTGCGAGCCTGCACACCATAGGAGAAGATCCCTGCCGGCTGCAAGTGGGCGGAGCTAAGGCCGAGGAGCTTGTGGCCAATATGAATAAACAGATCCGTGCTATAATGGTGCCCCGAGAAAAGAAACAGAGCACGGAAAACTCAGCCGGCAGCGCGTCGACTCGCATATATGCAACCGAAGTGATGAGCCGATGCCAGCCCGTGTGTGGAGGGAGAGGCTTTCGGCGGAGCGTCAAATATGAATGAAGCTCTGCACTCCCATTGTAGAAAATAAGTGCCGGTGCCTGCATACAGGCAGCACCGGTAAAGAGTGTTGGGGGGGTTTGGCAAACAGTCCTACACTACTGACAATTCCAGATATATAGGGCAGGGGTTGCCCCAAGCAAAAAATAAAGAGGAATTGGCTCCAGAAAAGGGGTCTGCAGCAGTTGCAAATTCCTGGAACCTGAAAAAAAAGGGAGAAAATACTCACCTTAGTCTGAAGAACTTACCTAATGAAGTCTTCAGTCAGCTTTAGTCACCTGCATCATGCCGGGCTATAACAGCGAGACGAGCAGGGAAGGTGGGGGACCGGTACTCATGAGATACAACCCCAGGCGCTGACCGTTGGCGAGAAGGGGTTGACAGTACATCCACGTTACCCACCCCAGAAAGCTTTATTACTATGGAGGTTTTTTTTTTTTTTTTTTTTTTTAAGGAAAAATGTTAGTGCCACATATGGATTATTTATGTAGTCTAAAAATTCATACACAATTATTTTGTGCCTTATTCTATTTTAACACAACATTAATTTCAAAATATAGTGGGTACATCAGCATGTACGTGTCCTAAAATTAATAAGGTGTGCAGTGTGTAATTTCAACCTTAAAATAAATTATAGAAAAAATTATATAACTACCGTAATTAACATTATTGTAGTAGCTTTGTTTCATGATGCAGAACAAGAACAGTTGTTAAAGTGGGGGTTAATGTCCTTTTCTGCGGACATATGCACTTTCTGTAAGCCAGGTTGGACCTGGAATACATATGCGACTTAAATGGAGATGCAACTTTTTTTCTTCATAAATAGAGACTATCGCATTTGATAAATACATGACAACTGCAAAGTAAAAACAAATTACTACGTGAGCAGATTTCAGAAATGTGCTTTGCAATAAGCAAAAAGTCGCAGTATGTATAGAAAAGTCGCACGTGCGCAAGTACATGCGACTTTTATGCAAAAACAATCTACAGTGCTTGATAAATCTCCATTTACATTTGCAAAGCTTTATGTCTAAAGTGCATGCTTTTTATAACTTTAATACAGCCATGTGAACCTATATGGTGCACCTACACAAGAAATTAATTCTTAATATTTAGCACCTTACATTGCTTGTCAGTGTGCATGGAAATGCTCCTCTTCTGTGAGAGCCAGAGAGCTTGCAGTCTTTTCAGGTGTTCAGCTCATACTGGTGAAAGCTGGATTATATACTGCACTGAGGCACAGCAGGGAGATAACCACAACTCCTCCCCTCAAAAAAATAAAAAAAAAAGAAGAATTATCAAAACCTGTGAGTAGGGCAGTTGCACATAGCAATCAGATTGCTTCTTTAATTTTTAAAGAGGCCTGGGAAGAATGAAAGAAGCAAGCTGATTGGTTGATATAGGCAACTGTAACAGGGTTTGTTTGCAAAATTAAAGAGACAGACGCATTTTTTTCACATCTTTAGCAATCCAATTTTTTTTTTAAATAAAAGTATATTGCTTTGTGTTTATGGAAGCATAAAATGAAAAAAGTTGTTCCTAATGACCATAATGCTTTCATGCTATGTTTACACAAGAAGTATTTTTCCCTTCAAGAATTGACAATTCTTGAATCAGAATATACTTCTCGTCAGGACGCTCAATTGACATTAAAGGGGTATTCCAGGAATTTTTTATTTGACTATGCTACAGGGGCTGTACAGTTAGTGTAGTTCATAATATAGTGTCTGTACCTGTGTCTGATTGTTTTCTCAAAATTCCTATGATTTTCAGCCCAATATTTATTTTTAACAGCATACAAAATTACTGTTGTCTCAGATTTTTCCCAGCTTGCAATGCGGCCGAGACCTGACTCACTAGTCAGCTGATGACAGGGAGCCTGTCTGCTTCAATGGGTGGAGCGATCACTTGGTGGGAGAGAGATCAATCTGCAACTAATGCTACAGCTGTAGGCACCCTGATTGAAAACCACAGGTCTTTTGAATGGATGCAGCTCATTTATGTTTCAATGGGGTGGGGTGGCTGATGTGTGGGAGGAAAATGGAATCATGGGATTTGTAGGCAAAAAAGTCAAACAGGAAATACCAGTTCACAAAAAGCTAGCCACAGTGTTATGGTAATCACACAACATCGCCATTGAGCCCCAAGACAAGCGCAGATCCTTCCTAACATGTCCATTACTGTCTGCCAGGTACTTACTAACCCCTTTAATGGAACCTTTCATTCCAGTAAGAATTTTCATGTGTAAATTCTGCTTTAAAATGACTTGTGTGCCACAGTTTTTGCATGGACAAGTAGAAGAAATTCTGCCAATCTCACCTCTGCCTCTGGGGGGGGGGGGGTAGGAAATTAGGCACAAAGGCTCTTTATAATTCACTTAAATGGGGCTGAGCTACAATACCAGACATCGCCTGTGTGTCACATAGCCGGGTTTCAGTGCTTTTATTCTAATCTCATACAACCCTAAAGAGGAATGATTCATTATGTAAAACAAAAGAGGTTTTGGTAATTTTATTACAATCTACCATTTACAAAGAAGCGTTACCAAAAACATCAAATAAAAAAAAAAAGTGTTTCACAGCCTTATACAGCATATGTCTGGGTTAACTTATCAAGATGGAGAATAAGTAATTTAACATCGGCTTCACATGCGTTCCCACAGGTGGAATGTGTTGGTATTGACAATATCGTGGGAACCACCAGTCACCCCTAAGAGACTTACGATATGATCCTGTAGAAATCCCTTTATCACCTATACACAGGATAGATGATAAGTGTCTGACTGCTGGGGTCCATCTCTGCGACTCCCAGTTCTTCATTTGCACCCCCCCCCCCCCCCCATCTGAATAGAGGAGGTTAAAGGGGGACTCCGGTGGAAATTTTATTTATTTATTTTTTAAATCAACTGGTGCCAGAAAGTTAAACAGATTTGTGAATTACTTCTATTAAAATGTCTTAATCCTTCCAGTACTTAGCTGCTGTTTACTACAAAGGAAGTTTGTTCCTTTTTTGGATTTATTTTCTGTCACGACCACAGTGCTCTCTGCTGTCACCTCTGTCCATTTAAGGAACTGTCCAGAGCAGGAGAGGTTTGCCATGGGGATTTTCTCCTGCCCTGGACAGTTCCTGACATTGACAGAGGTGTCAGCAGAGAGCACTGTGGTCAGACAGAAAGGAAATTCAAAAAGAAAAAAAAAACTTTAGTATACAGACGCTAATAAGTACTGGAAGGATTAAGGTTTTTTAATAGAAGTAATTTACAAATCTGTAACTTTCTGGCACCAGATAAAAAAAAAAAAAAAAAAAAAAAGTGTTTCCACCGGAATACCCCTTTAAGCATGCATGCTGCTGATCCAAAGACTAGGGGACTGCAAGAGAGAAGTAGAGTGCAGCCATCTCTGTCAGTCCCATAGAGTTGAATGGGTCACATGCTCGACCACTGCGCCATTCAAATGGTAGGGCACAGGACCCTCGTTCTCATGATCAGTAAGAGTCACAGCAATCAGACAGTTCTCACTTATCCTGCAGATAGGTGGTAAGTTATAATTCTGGGACAACCATTACAGGAGTCCATAGATGTCAACATTCTATAAACCATACAAACACACAACAGGTTTCTAGAGTGACAAAGAAGAAAAGTGCAGTTCTATGGCCTGACTGCAGTGAAGTCCTGTAATGTTACAGTGTGGTTGTAGTCCAGATTTCCTGATTACTGTGTCATCGGTAGCCTCATGGGTGCAGGAGGGCGGGGTGCTGGTGGGCGTGGGGGAGCAGGGCGAGGTGGTGGGAGAGGACCTCTCTGATAACCATAGAGCGGAGGTCTGGGTGGTCCATTGTACCCGTGTGGTGGCATTAAAGGAGGTGGTCGCATACCAGGAGGCATTGCCGGGTGTCCTATAGCAAAAGAGCCAAAAACAAATATATTAAGTCTCTGTTTACATCATGTTAGAAAAATACTGGGGGATAGGGGGGGATAGGGATAGATAAAATATTATATATATATATATATATATATATACACACATACACACACACACACACAACAAACATAGGAAAAAGCATGTATATTAGGTATATGACTATTAGAAAGGTCAACACAAAAAATATATATGTCTGGTTTATGTAATAGACTTTTCTTTTGTAGCCAAAATCTTCTAATGTTCTAAGGGAATTAAAGGGGTATTCTGGTGGAAAATAATCTATTTTAAATCAACTGGTGTCAGAAAGTGAAACAGATTTTCAAATGACTTATATTAAAAAAAAAAATCTTAATCCTTCCAGTACTTATCAGCGGCTGTATAACACAGAAAAGTTCATGAACTGTCCAGAGAAGGAGCAAATCCCAATAGCAAACCTCTCCTGCTCTGGACAGTTCCTAAAATGGACAGAGGTGTCAGCAGAGAGCACTGTGGTCAGACAGAAAAGAAATTCAAAAAGAAAATAACTTTCTCTGTGGGTATACAGCTGCTGATAAGTACTGGGAGGATTAAGATTTTTGAATAGAAGTAATTTACAAATCTGTTTAACTTTCTGGCACCAGTTGATTTAAAATAAATTGTTTTCCACTGGAGAACGCCTTTAATGGGGGGTCCTGCCATAGAGAATGGCATCGGGTAATATGCTGCATAAGCGCTACGTGGGACTGTATCCTCAGACCAGTGTTTCCCAACCAGTATGCCTCCAGCTGTTGCAAAACTACAACTCCCAGCATGCTTGGACAACTGTTCGCATGCTGGAAGTTATAGTTTTGCAACAGCTGGGGGCACCTTGGTTGGGAAACACCACCTTAGACCCTCTCTTGTCCTCCTGACAAGGTGTTTTTTTTGTAAAACAATTCTCATCTACTTCACAAAACTGAGAAGTCTCTTATAAAAAGAGGTACAATCTATCAAAGTTTACAAGGATCCAAGATAAGACCCCATTCCCCCAAATCAAATTTTTTTTTTCTTCAAATGGCAAAATGTAACTTACCCATTGCTCCAAAAGGTGGACCTCTTGGTGGCATGCCCATAGGAGGAGGGCCTGGCTGGCCCATGCCGTGTGGGCGTGCTCCCATTTGACTCGGTGAAGGTCCTAAGGCGTGATGTGGAACTTGCATCTGCAAACCTGAGAACACAATAGCCCAAAATTACTAATACTGTTGAATTCTTAGATTGTGCAGCCTTAGTCTAGACAGGTTAAAAGTGCATCAAACATTAAACTAACCACTGTAGCTTTTAAAGGGGTACTCTGGTGGAAAAAACTTTTTTAAATCAACTGATGCCAGAAAATTAAACAGTTTGTAAATTACTTCTATGAAAAAAAAAAAAAAAAAATCTTAATACTTCCAGTACTTATTAGCTGCTGAATACTACAGAGGAAGTTCTTTTCTTTTTGGATTTCTTTTCTGTCCACGGTGCTCTCTGCTGACACCTCTGTACAGGTCATGAACTGTCCAGAGCAGGAGGAAATTCCGATGGCAAACCTATCCTGCTCTGGACAGTTCCTAAAATGGACAGAGGTGTCGGCAGAAAGCAATGTGGACAAAAAGAAAAGAATTTCCTCTGTAGTATTCAGTAGCCAATAAGTACTGGAAGGATTAAGATTTTTTTTTTTTTTTTTTTTTTTTATAGAATTAATTTACAAACCTGTTTAACTTTTTGACATCAGTTCATTTAAAAATAAAAATAAATGTTTTCCACCGGAGTTCCCCTTCAATGTACAATCCGCAATGATTTCAACGTCAAAAACCTCACAATTGACTTTATTTAAAAAAAAATAAAAAAATAAAAATCTTCCATTGATTTTAGGCTTATTACAAAAATATATTGCAAATATGGTGGTAAATATTGCGATAACGACAACAAATGGCAAAATCTCCCCCATTTTATGACCATTTCCCCCGTAATATATTGCTGGGGCGTGTTGAAAACTTTAAAAAATAATAAAATAAATAAAACTGATGCCTAGCCCCAGATTCCATTCTCCTCCACGCAGCCTCTCTAAGCCATGACCCTTTGCTGAGCAAGGCACAAAAGTGATTAAAACCCACACCGAATGAGTCGGTCATGTAAGCTAGTTTTTGGTGGAATTACAGCAGAAGTTTGGCTTCTTAATGGGGGAAGAGAATCTGCCCAAGAACAACCTCATGTACATCAAGACCAAAGGGATCCCTTTATCAAACACACAATTCTAGAGATGTATAGTATTTCACTTATTCTACTCACCAGGGTGCAAACCTCCAGACTGGAAAGGTAATGGCACCTGCGGATGACCACCTTGACCAGCACCAGTTACTGGAGACATTGGTGGTGGGGGCATTGAAGGGGGGATTCCGGGCGGCATTGCTCCAGGTGGAGGAACTGGGGGAAATGCGGGCATGCCTGAAAAAAGAAAAAAAAACAACTGAGTTATAAGTAATCATAAGAAGGTCACAATGACAAGGTGCAACGTTTAAGGGGTACTCCGCTGTTCAGTGTTATGAACAAACTGTTACGAACACTGGAGCCGGGAGCTCGTGATGTCATAGCCCCCCCCCCCCCCTCATGACGTCACGCCCCTCCCATAGACTTGCATTTAGGGGCAGAGCCTGATATCATGAGGGGGCGGGGCTATGACATCACGAGCTCCCGGCGCCAGCTCCAGCACTCGGAACAGTTTGTTCCAAATGATGAGCAGCGGAGTACCCCTTTAAGATGCTGGCTAGTCTACAGAGTTCTCTGTCCATTATAGAGCTATGTGCAAACCGAGACCATCCCGATTCCCAAACAGGGAGAAACTGAGAAGAACAAATGCACTCTAATGATCTCTCTAAGCAGAAGTCTTGTGTAGAGATCCTCATCCTCACAGAGCGGACAGAATATGAACGTCCATCATACTTGCATTCGCTGAGTGCGATATTTGCTCCATATAGAAGTCCAAATTCTACTGCAATTTTGTTTTGACCTCTTCCAAAAATACAGGCAGAAGAAGAGAGGGCAAGACCCCTACTTGCCACAAAACACAGTCTATCTGCTGATGCTCTGGGTGTAAATGAAGCATAAGGCCGGGTTCACACTACGTTTTGAGCATACGGTCATTGGATCCGGCTGGGGAAACCCGGACCTAAAACCACGGTATACCACGGTTTTAGGTCCGGTCAGAAAACCAAAAATGAGCCGACCGGAGTCACTATCCGGTGACCGTATGGTCAAAATGTAGTGTGAGCCAAGCCTAAGCATGATACTGGGATCTAATTCTTAAAGGGGTATTTCCTCGATAAAAAAAAATAAAAAATAAAAAAAAGTGTTAATTGTGTATATACATACATACACACATACATACATACATATATATATATATACACACACACACACACACACACACGTCCAATATGAAGCAGCACATCCAGACAAAAAGAAAAAAGTATGGTGCAAGCACAATAGAGCCTCAGTGCCCTGGTTCCTCTGTAGATACAGTAGATATAGGCAGCACTACAGATAAATGTAAAAAAAAAAAAAACTTGTTTTATACCATGATGCAAAAAAAAAATAAAAAAATATCAACTTTGTTACCCCTTATCCCCCATAGCTCATTATGCCCCGTTGTCTTCCTGCTTTTGAGACGAATGATATGTACAGACTGTGCCAGCTCAGCCAATCTCTGTCCCATCTCAGCCAGTTATTGGTTAAGAGGGTGGACCAGAGATCACAGAATCGGAAGAAGCAGCTGCAGGGGACTAGAGCTAAGCAGCTGCAGGGGACTAGAGCTAAGCAGCTGCAGGGGACTAGAGCTAAGCAGCTGCAGGGGACTAGAGCTAAGCAGCTGCAGGGGACTAGAGCTAAGCAGCTGCAGGGGACTAGAGGTTTGCCTGTTGTAGACCCAATGCCACTGGGTGTAGAACACAATGAATCACCTGTATTCGGCCCATTTTAGTCTTTCACCTTGTTGCCATGACAATGGATAATCACTTACCTGCTGCAACAGCGTTAGTCAGAGAAGTGATGACAGCAGGGACAGAAGGAGGTGGAGGAGCATCTGCGAAAAGCTGGTGAGGCCTGTCAGCTTGTGACAGTGGGTTCTGGGCAGCCAGTAGCCTTTCCGCCGCTGACCCATGCCTCTCACCCTTTGAGTCTTTCTTGAAGGCATAGGAGACTGTGATTGGCCGGTTACATAAATACTGTCCGTTCATGGCCTCGATGGCAGCATCAGAAGCATCGAAGCTGGCAAAGTTGATGAAAGCATAACCTTTAGAGTTCCCAGTGTCTGGATCTCGCATGATCTTGGGGGTTTGTAGGATAACCCCAAAAGCACTAAATGTGTCGTATAGAAGCTTTTCATCAATCTCAGGGTCCAGGTTACCAATGAATATGTTTGCCCCAACATCTAAGTTTTTATTGTGCGCTGACGCTTTGTTAACTCGGATGGGCTTGCCATACAGTTTGATCATGTTCATAATTTTTATGGCGTAGTCTGCATCTTCTTCACTAAGAAACTCCACAAAGCCATAGCCTAAAGAGGAAACAGCAAATCAACGTTACAGCACGTCACACATTAACGCAACATTACAGGATTTCCCATAATGTCATATTACTAGGATATAACTGATCGGAGAACTCTGGGAACTCCATGAATCATACAAATCACTGGAGCCACAGCTCTCATTTATAGCAACAGGTCATAAATTAGATTCCGGTTAGTAAACCAAGCATGGCGGACTTCAGGTCACACTATGGGTCAGGGTAACCCTATAACATGTCTGAGGGAGCGACTCCAAGCTTGTACAGAAAAACTGGTGTGATACTAGGGCTGGGCGGTATGACCAAATGTGTGTATCATGGTATTTTTTAAACTTTTGGCAGTTCCACGGTTTATAACGGTATTTTCTAGCGCCCCCCCCCCCCCCCACAATCCCATATTAATTATCAGCCCACATCCCCATCGGGGTAAATACTCACGTGTCACCCGCATGCGCTGCCCTCCTCATCCTGTTTGTTGCGGCCGCCGGTGCTGACACTCTATACTGTGCGGTATCCCTATGCTGCAAAAGGTAAACTAAATAAACTTTAACGCACCTACGTCAACCTTGCGCTGGGGACGGGAACGTCGGACAGCTGTCAGCCTATCACCGGCCGCAGCGATGTTCCGCCTCGGCCGGTGATAGGCTGAGCCCACTGTCAAGTAAAAAGCCAGCTCCTTACATGACAGTGGGCTCAACCTATCACCGGCCGAGGGGGAACATCGCTGTGCGGCCGGTGATAGGCTGACGGCTGTCCGACGTTCACATCCCCAGGAAACAAGTGAGGCCGGTACCGGACCAACGGAAGGTGAATTAAACGGGTATTACAGGAAAAAAAAACTTTTCTTATATATCAACTGGCTCCAAAAAGTTAAATAGATTTGTAAATTACTTCTATTAAAAAATCTTAATCCTTTCAATAATTATCAGCTGCTGAAGTTGAGTTGTTGTTTTCTGTCTGGCAACAGTGCTCTCTGCTGACATCTCTGCTTGTCTCGGGAACTGAACAGAGTAGAAGAGGTTTGCTATGGGGATTTGCTCCTAATTCGGGCGGTTCCCGAGACAGGTGTCATCAGAGAGCACTTAGACAGAAAACAACTCAACTTCATCCGCTCATAAGTACTGAAAGGATTAAGATTTTTGTAATAGTCATTTACTAATCTGTTTAACTTTCTGGAGCCAGATGATTGAGAGATAACGTTTTTTCCTGGATAAACCCTTTAAAGTTTTTATTTTTTGCAGCCCGGGCATAGTGTACAGTATAGAGCAGGGGTCTCCAACCTGCGGACCTCCGGATGCTGTAAAACTACAACTCCCAGCATGCCCGGACAGCCAACGGCTGTCCGGGCATGCTGGGAGTTGTAGTTTTGCAACATCTGGAGGTCCGCAGGTTGGAGACCACTGGTATAGAGTGTCAGCGGCCGCAACAAACAGGACGAGGAGGGCAGCGCGTGCGGGTGACATGTGAGTAGTACCCTGATGGGACCAAACCGGTATTGCAGTATGGGTTAAAATTCATATGGTGCTGCACAAAAATTTCGGTATTCGGTATGAACCGGTATACCGCCCAGCCCTATGTGATACTTTACAGTAGTCTGTAACATTTACCTACAGTTATCAGCCCTGCGTCCTGCCTGTAAGGGTATGTACATACACCACAATATCAATACTGCTTTTAGCACCAATATCCACGAGGAACCAGCCCACAAATTACCTTCTATTGATTGCACTGTTTAAACTGCATGGATTTGACCCCTTAAAAGGGAACTCCGCTGCTCAGCGTTTGGAACCAACTGTTCACAACTCTGGAGCCGGCAGCTCGTGCTCGTGACAGCCCCCTCCCATAGGCTTGCATTGAGGGGGCAGGGCGTGACGTCATGAGGGGGCAGGGCTATGACGTCACAAGCTCCCGGTGCTGGCTCCAGTGTTCGGAACCGTTTGTTCCAAATGCTGAGCAGCGGAGAACCCCTTTAAGAACACAACCAATTTTTTTTTCTCCCCATCTTCTAAGAGGCCTCTCTCTATTTTCCAAGCACCGTGCCTTAGAAGAGTTTTCTGCAGTAGGGATAGACCGATATCGTTTTTTTAGGGCCGATACCGATAATCGGTGGAGGTTAGGGCCGAAAGCCGATAACTTATACCGATATTCCGGTATAAGTTATCGGCTATTTAACCCCCTGTGACACCGCTGCAGATCATTGATTTAAAGTGGGTGCTTTAAATCAATGATCTGCAGTGGCTTTTGCGTTGGCTGTCCTTCTCTGGCGGTCATCTTCTCCACTCCGGGCAGGCTCCGGCCTAGTACGCTGCATAGACGCCGCTGCGCAGTGACGCCCGTGCGCAGCGACGCACCTGACGTCACGGCGTAGCGGCGTCTATGCAGTGTACTAGGCCGGAGCCTGCCCGGAGTGGAGAAGATGACCGCCGGAGAAGGACAGCCCGGACCGGTTCACTCTTCACCCGGAACGCCCCCGGACACTACAGGAAGGAAGAATGGATGGCCGGACCACCCCTATTACGGGTAAGTTTAATTTTTTTATTGACTCGGAGGGTGGGGGAGGGGCCCGACCGGTATAGCGGTATGGGCAAAAATCCATACAGGTATACCGCCCAGCATCACGGTGGGGGGTGAGACGCGGTGCGGTGGGTCGGGGGTGCGGTGCGGCAGGTCAGGGGGTGGCGGTCGCGGTGCGGGGCATTATCGGCAAGGTAACTGCCGATACCGATAATGCCCAAAATCGTGATTATCGGCCATACCGATAATCGGTCGATCCCTATTCTGCAGTATCAAATGTACTTTACAGTAAGGCTGGGTTCACACTACGGAATTTCAGAGTGGAATTACGCTTTTAATTCCACTCATTAATTCTGATGCAGCAGAGTCCCATTGCTGTCAATGGGATTGTGCTGCACAGTGCACTACGGAATTTAAACATTGCTGTCTATAGGCATGGTAATGTCCTCACAGTCCAACTACCAACTGAGTCTCCAGCTGGAGTATGAACCGAGCCTAAAAAGATAATGGGAGGAGAAAAAATAAATAAAAAAAATTTGGAAATAAAATTTAAAATATTTTCACTACTCCCCTTGCAGTAAATCTGACGGCAACTTTATTATGTGGGTCTGTAGGATTATAGCGATACCAAATGTATATAGTTTTTATGTTTTATTACTTTTAAAAGTCATCTTTGCCCCTATAACTATTTTTCCATCTACTGATCTGTGTTAGTGCTCGTTTTTGCAGTGGTCTGTAGTTTTAATGGGTACCATTTTGCTGTAGATGGGACTTATTAATTTTTTTTTTTTTCATTTTTAGGCAAGGTGAACATTTTTGGTATTCACAGATACTGATGTAGGTAAAAATGTAGCAGCCTGGAGTCCAGACTGTATGTAACTCTTATCTGAGATAAGTATTTGATATGTAGCGTTTTCAGCACCTACAAATAGAAATGGTGCCATTAAAGGGGTTCTCCACCATAAGGTGATTTTAGTACGTACCTGGCAGACAGTAATGGACATGCTTAGGAAGGATCTGTGCTTGTCCTGGGGCTAAATGGCTATGTTGTGGCTAGCTTTTTGTGAACTGGTATTTCCTGTTTGACTTTTCTTTTTTTGACTACAAATCCCACAATTCCATTTCCTCCCTCCCTTACATCAGCCACCCCACCCAATGAAACATAAATGAGCTGCATCCATTCAAAAGACCTGTGGTTTTCAATCAGGGTGCCTACAGCTGTTGCATTAGTTGCAGACTGATCCCTCCACCCATTGAAGCAGACAGGCTCCCTGTCATCAGCTGACTTGTGAGTCAGGTCTCGGCCGCATTGCAACCTGGGAAAAATCCTAGACAGTCATTTTGTATGCTGTAAAAAATAAATATTGGGGTGAAAATCACAGAAGAATTGTGAGAAAACCGTCACACACAGGTACAGACACTATATTATGAACTACACTAACTTTACAGCCCCTGTAGCATAGTTAAAAAAATTCCTGGAATACCCAAAGGATAGGGGATAAGATGCCTGATCGCGGGAGTCCCGCCGCTGGGGACCCCTGTGATCTTGCACGCGGTACCCCTCCCGTAGGCTTGCATTGAGGAGCGGAGCAGGACATCACACAGGGGCGTGACATCACACACCGCCCGCCCTGTAGTCGCCGGTAATCAGTTGCGGAACGAACACGCTCCGGGGACTGATTACAAACGGGGTGCCGTGTGCAAGATCACGGGGGTTCCCAGCGGCAGGACTCCCCCGATCAGGCATCTTATCCTCTATCCTTTGGATAGGGGACAAGATGTCTAAGCACCGGAGAACCCCTTTAACCTACATCAAATCTTGAAAATGATAAAATATCGGTCATGGCAGTCATCTCCTTACCCTGGTGTTGTCCTGTGACCCTGTCTTTGGGCATGTGTGTGTTCACCACGGGTCCTGCTTGCAAGAAGAGCTCCCATAGCAGCGGCTCACTGACTTTCTCATCCAGACCTCCGACATATACCGTGGCATCTACAAACAAACAATTAGAGGACATTGGTTTTTTTCTTGCTTTTTGTCTTATCAGAATGCAGTCCCCTGATGTCACTCCTGGCCGTCCATGTAATACAACAGCCGGAGTCTACAAGATCATCAATTTACCATTTGCATCCAAAACATGAAAACCCCTCCACACCTCATTCCACTACCACAGCTGAGGGTCTGTTACATAGTGCGTGTGGGCAAAAGTGATCAATAGGGCAGGAGATATTCGTGCTGCCATATTCAGCACAACAGATGCTTCACTACCCTGAATAATGTCTGTAAATGTATCTACGTTTGCCAACATTTCATAGGTATTTGTATCTATACAGTTAACTTTACTATTTCAAAAGTGTAGATGACTAAGCTATTGTATACAGCAGAAAGCATATATGTTGCTGTTCGTTACTAGAGATAAGCAAACTTACAGTAAATTTGATTCGTCACAAACTTCTCGGCTCGGCAGTTGATGACTTATCCTGCATAAATTAGTTCAGCTTTCCGGTGCTCCGGTGGGCTGGAAAAGGTGGATACAGTCCTAGGAAAGAGTCTCCTAGGACTGTCTCCACCTTTTCCAGCCCACGGGAGCACCGGAAAGCTGAACTAATTTATGCAGGAAAAGTCATCAACTGCCGAGCTGAGAAGTTCGTGATGAATCGAATTTACTGTAAGTTCGCTCATCTCTATTCGTTACAATTTAAAATGTTAGTCAATAGGAAATGGGTTCTTCCATGTGGCATACAGCAGCATCTGTTTGAGCATTCATTGAATCAGTATATTTTTTCAGGTATATATTTTTGAGTATATACTTTTCTAAAAAAAAAAAAAAAAAAAAAAGGTATACATATATATATGCAGGAACCTGTTACCATATTTTACCCTATATAACTATTGAAAGCACATTATATAGCAGTGGTCTTCAACCTGCGGAACTCCAGATGTTGCAAAACTACAACTCCCAGCATGCCCGGACAGCCGTTGGAACGTCTCAGCTCGGCGGTTGCTGACATTTCCTGCATAAATGAGTTCAGCTTTCCGGTGGGCTGGAAAAGGTGGATACAGTCCTAGGAAAGTGTCTCCTAGGACTGTATCCACCTTTTCCAGCCCACCGGAGCACCTGAAAGCTGAACTAATTTATGCAGGAAAAGGCATCAACTGCCGAGCCGAGAAGTTCGTGACGAATCGAATTTACTGTAAATTCGCTCATCTCTAGACATCAGGACCTGATAAAAAAAAATAAAAACTTATTTCATCCTATATAACGTGCTGCCAACATTCAAATAGGGTAAAATCTGGTGAAAGGTTCCCTTTAAACGGACCAATGTATAGTCAGTGACCAGGGCTGGGCGGTATGACCAAATGTGTGTATCACGGTATTTTTGTAACTTATGGTGGTTCCACTGTATGGAACTGCTTCTGCTCCTTACACGACAGTGGGCTCAGCCTATCAGCAGCCGAGGCGGAACATCGCTACGCCCGGTGATAGGCTGACGGCTGTCCGACGTTCCCGACCCAAGGAAGAGCGTAAGGCCGACGGGGGGAGGGGAGTTAAAGTTTATTTTCTTTACCTTATGCAGCCCGAGCATAGGGATCCAGCGTACAGTATAGATTTCCAGCGGCCGCAACAAACAGGAGGACGAGGAGGGCAGCTCTTGCGGGTGACATGAGAGTATTTACACGATGGGGACAGCGCAGAGCTGGGATGATAATTTGGGGGGGGGGGGGGGGCAGAACAGCGCTCGCGGGTCACATGATTAATTCCCCGATGTGGGGACAGCGCAGCGCTGGGCTGATAATTCATTCATTCCCGAGGGGGAGGGGCCCAACCGGTATTGCGGTATGGGAAAAATTCATATCGTCCAGGACAAAAATGTCGGTATTCGGTATGAACCGGTATACCGCCCAGCAATACCAGTGACTTTGGTAAATTGTTTTAAAATGCATAACGTGTGTGTGTATATATATTTGTATATACATAGATAGATAGATAGATTGTGTGTGTATATATATATATATATATATATATATATATATATATATATACACATATACACACACACACACACTTATATCTCACAAACAAACACATTTTTTTTTATTTACCAATGTCACTGGTTGCCTATACATTGGTCCATTTAAGAGGAACCTTTCACCACATTTTACCCTATTTAAATGTTGGCAGCAAGTTATAGGTTTTTGGGATTTCATGTCACAGGCCTGTGAGTGGCTAAGCCAGTGTTTCCCAACCAGGGTGCCTCCAGCTGCGGCAAAACTACAACTCCCTGCATGCCCAGACAGCCAAAGTCTGTCCGGGCATGCTGGGAGTTGTAGTTTCTCCACAGCTGGAGGCACACTGGTTGGGAAACACTGGGCTGAGGTGTTACTACTACACGTTTGGGTTTGTGTAACCAAGTTTTTAAAAACTACATCTCACAACATGCCCAGAAAGGCATTGGCTGTCCGGGCATGTTGGGAGTTGTAGTTTTGCAGCATCTGGAGCAGTGGTCTCAAACTGTGGCCCTCCAGATGTTGCAAAACTTCAACTCCCAGCATTGGCTGTCCGGGCATGCTGGGAGTTGGTTTTGCAACATCTGGAGGGCTACAGTTTGAGACCACTGATCTGGAGGTTCACAGTCTCAACCAACAAACCATGGAGAAGGACCTCCCTAAGTACAGACTGAGGCTATAGTCAGGACTACAAAGCCCAGCATGCCCTGACAGCTGCAGCTCGTGTAAATCGAGGGCACAGGGACAGTGAGGCATTATGGGATTTGTAGTTGCCAAGTTACATTAATAAACCAACTGCGGCCGGTATTTCTTGAACTGCCTCAGCGCCTTCCCCTGCCCGGGCTAAGAATAAGGAGGTCGGTAACGAAGTCTCCACAGCGGTGCGGCCCCATGATAGACACGGCCGGCATCCTTACCCTGGTTCCGCTCCGAAATCGGACCCGCCGCCATCTTCACTCCGCCGCCACAAGGCTACACTCGCGCTTTCCTCCCTACTTCCGACACGTCACTTCCGCCCCACACCATTATTTTTTTATTTTTTTTATTTTAAATTAACTTTATTGACATTGCCTTGCCCCGTATGAATCACGTAGCCCATGAAGATCGGAGCTGATGGATCTCCCGAGTTCACGAAAGGGGCGGGATTTATTAAAGTGGCCGTTTTGGGGCGGGGCCTAGGCTATTTAACCCCTTCTCAACCTGGCGAAATTTTTATTTCCGCTTTTTTCCTCTTTTTTTAACCCTTTAAGGACCGGGGTTTTTTCCGTTTTTGCATTTTCGTTTTTTGCTCCTTGCCTTTAAAAAATCATAACTCTTTCAATTTTGCACCTAAAAATCCATATGATGGCTTATTTTTTGCGCCACAAATTCTACTTTGTAATGACGTCAGTCATTTTGCCCAAAAATCTACGGTGAAACGGGAAAAAAAATCATTGTGCGGCAAAATTGAAAAAAAAAACGCAGTTTTGTAACTGTTGGGGGCTTCCGTTTATACGTAGTACATTTTTCGGTAAAAATGACACCTTCTCTTTATTCTGTAGGTCCATACGATTAAAATGATACCCTACTTATATAGGTTTGATTTTGTCGCACTTCTGGAAAAAATCATAACTACATGCAGGAAAATTAATACGTTTAAAATTGTCATCTTCTGACCCCTATAACTTTTTATTTTTCCATGTATGGGGCAGTATGAGGGCTCATTTTTTGCGCCGTGATCTAAAGTTTTTAACGGTACCATTTTAGCATTGATAGGACTTATTCATTTTTAAATGATATAAAAAGTGACCAAAAATGCACTATTTTGGACTTTGGAATTTTTTTGCGCGCACGCCATTGACCGAGCGGTTTAATTAATGATATATTTTTATGATTCGGACATTTCCGCACGCGGTGATACCATATATGTTTATTTTTATTTACACTGTGTTTTTTTTTTAATTGGAAAAGGGGGGTGATTCAAACTTTTAATAGGGGAGGAGTTAAATGATCTTTATTCAATTTTTTTTTCCCTTTTTTTTTTGCAGTGTTATAGGTCCCATAGAGACCTATAACACTGCACACACTGATCATTGTTATCCCATAGGGACCTATAACACTGCACACACTGATCTTTATCATTGACCACTGGTTTCTCATAAGAAACCAGTGATCAACGATTCTGCCACATGACTGCTCATGCCTGGATCTCAGGCACTGAGCAGTCATTCGGCGATCGGACAGCGAGGAGGCAGGTAGGGGCCCTCCCGCTGTCCTGTCAGCTGTTCGGGATGCCGCAATTAGCCCGACTGAGCTAGCCGGCAACCTTCACTTTTAGCCGCGCGGCTCAGCTCTGAGCGCGCGGCTAAAGGGTTAATACACGCGGCGCCGCGATCGGCGCTGCGCGCTATTAGAGGCGGGTCCCGGCTTCACTATGACGCCGGGCCCGCCGTGATATGACGCGGGGTTACTGTGTAACCCCGCGTTATATCAGGAGAGCAGGACCTTAAAATAAAATAAAAATTATATATATATATATATATATATATATATATATTATCTGTTGTAAAGGTGAGGAGGTATATATTAACCCCTTAAGGACCAAGGACGTACCGGTACGTCCTTGGTCCTTAAGGGGTTAATATATACCTCCTCACCTTTACAACAGATAAAATATATATATATATATATATATATATAATTTTTATTTTATTTTTTTCTGGACAAATGGTATCCAAAGGATAGGGGATAAGATGTCTGATATCGGGGGTCCCGCCGCTGGGGACCCCCGCAGTATTGCATGCGGCACCCACCTGTTTGTTGTCCAGAAGCGCTGGAGGGTCTCGGTCACGACCACGGGAACGGAAGTCAGTGACATCATGACTCCGCCCCCGTGTGACGTCACGCCCCGTCCCCTCAATGCAAGTCTATGGGACGGGGCGTGACGTCACACAGGGGCGGTGTCCTGACGTCACGGACTTCCGTTCCCGTAGTCGCGACTCAGACCCTCCAGCGCTTCCAGACAAAAAACAGGTGGGTGCCGCATGCAATACTGTGGGAGTCCCCAGCGGCGGGACCCCCGAGAACAGACATCTTGTCATTACAAAGTACAATTGGTGACGCAAAAAACAAGCCCTCATATAGGGGATAAGATGTCTGTTCTCGGGGGTCCCGCCGCTGGGGACTCCCACAGTATTGCATGCGGCACCCACCTGTTTTTTGTCTGGAAGCGCTGGAGGGTCTGAGTCGCGACTACGGGAACGGAAGTCCGTGACGTCAGGACACCGCCCCTGTGTGACGTCACGCCCCGTCCCATAGACTTGCATTGAGGGGACGGGGCGTGACGTCACACGGGGGCGGAGTCATGATGTCACTGACTTCCGTTCCCGTGGTCGTGACCGAGACCCTCCAGCGCTTCTGGACAACAAACAGGTGGGTGCCGCATGCAATACTGTGGGAGTCCCCAGCGGCGGGACCCCCGAGAACAGACATCTTATCCCCTATATGAGGGCTTGTTTTTTGCGTCACCAATTGTACTTTGTAATGACATCACTTATTTTACCATAAAATCTACGGCGCAACCAAACAAATATTATTTATGTGGGAAAATGGAAAAGAAAATCGCAATTTAGCAAATTTTGGAAGGTTTTGTTTTCACACTGTGCACTTTCCGGTAAAAATGACATGTTTTCTTTATTCTGTTGGTTAATACGATTAAAATGATACCCATGTTATATGCTTTTCTATAATTGTACTGCTTAAAAAAAATCTCAAACCATTTTAACAAAATAAGTATGTTTGAAATTGCCCTATTTTGACCACCTATAACTTTCTCATTTTTCCGTATATGGTGCGATATGAGGGCTCATTTTTTGTGCCATGATCTGTAGTTTTTATAAATACCACTTTTGCTTAGGTTTTACTTTTTATAAATTTTTTATAAATAGTTTTTGGAATAAAATGTGACAAAAAAGCAGCAATTTTGGACTTATTTTTATTTTTATTTTTTTACGTTTATGCCATTCACCGTACGGGATAATTAACAATATATTTTAATAGTTCAGACTTTTACGCACACGGTGATACCAAATATGTGTATTAATTGTTTTTTTTACGCTTTTTGGGGGGTAAAATGGGAAAACAGACATTTTACTTTTTTTTATTGGGGGAGGGGATTTTTCTAATTTTGTAACTTTTTTATTTAAAATTTTTTTAACTTTTCTTTTAGCACTTGTTATGTCCCCATAGGGGACTATTCATAGCAATCATTTGATTGCTAATACTGTTCAGTGCTATGTATAGGACATAGCACTGATCAGTGTTATCGGTGATCTTCTGCTCTGGTCTGTTCAATCTCAGACCAAAGCAGAAGACCCCAGGAGACGGCCGGAGCCAGGTGAGGGGACCTCCGGCCGCCGTGCTGGATGATCGGATTGTCGCGGCAGCGTACCATACCACCATATATGAATTTATACTATATACTGATTTATCATCAAAACCTGTGTAGAGGAAGAGTGGTGCTCTTCAGCTTGTTTCTTTCATTTTTAAAGAGGCCTGTCACAATGTGATTGGTTGCTATGGTCAACTGCACTACTCTTCCTCTACACAGGTTTTGATAAATCTCAACCATACTGACCCCATATATGAAATTATATTATATACTGACCACATATATGAATTTATACCATGTTATATGTTATATGAATTTATACAAGATACTGACCCCATATATGAATTTATATTAGCGTGAACGGTGCCCCAGTACCCCAATTGTATACAGAGATTTTCCTTGATTTACCTAGATAACACCGCCATATCATGACTTGATAACACTTCCATACCAGAATTGAAAAATACCACCATACCAAGACTAGATAACATCGCCATGCCATGACTGAACAATACCACCATACAAGCCATCATTCTGCATAAGGGTCCGCTGACGTGCATATTTTATTGTGTGTTTTACTGATGATTTTCCTACCCGCTGAAGTCAAAAGGCAGCAAAATATGTGTTGACACGGGCAGATTTGTTTTTAAACACTTACTGTGTTTCCCTCTGTCTGCAGCAAATATACAGCAGCGGAATTTCCGCTGTGAAAAATGCGCCACAGAGGAATTTACGCTGAGGACGGCCACCACACCCCCTCCCATAGACTTGCATTGAGGGGGTGTGGCATGACATCACATGGGGCATGACCATGACAACACCAACCCCGCACCCAGCGTCAAAACTAAATGTTCCGGACCCTGGGGCAGTGGAGTACCTGTTACGAGCAGCGATCCAGTCGTTAATTCTGGCCGTACCCCCCTCCTCCTGTTACCGGCGGCTCCGCGACTCGCTGTGCGGGACGTGCCCGCATGCGAGCCCCGGGCATCTCCTTACCCCACGCTGTCTGCAGCTCCTCTCTGCCTGCGCATCGCCGGCGTGCGCATCCCCGTCCCTTAGGGTGCGCGCGCACCGGCGCTATGCGATTTAAAGGGCCTGTACACCCTTAGTTGTGGTCACCCGTGCTGACTCTAAGAGTCAGCACTTCCCTTTCCCTGTGCCAGATCTTTGTTTGCCCTAGTGCCATTGAGAATGTGTTTCCCTGTTTTGCCTACCAGTGTTCTGACCTTCTGTTCCGTGACCTGACCTTGCTCCTGTGCCTATTGACCTCCTGCTATGTTCCTGACCAAGCACCTGTGCCGCCTGCCTTGACCATCTGCTATCCTTACTATGAGTTGCGTGTGGACGAGTCATGTCAGGGGTAGTGATCTGGGTGCCGCCTGCCACAGCAAGCACATCCCGATTTGCGGTGGGCTCAAGTGAAAACAGGCGGCACCTTAGACTCCGCTCCCTCACACGGCCCAAGCCATCATCCACACAGGTACAGCGGATCTACTACCTCCGTAAGTGTAACAGTACCCCTTTAATGTTCTCATCAGTCTGCCATGTATACATGGTGTATAAATATATAAGATGCATTACTCACAAACTGTAACTATGACCTGACAAAGAAGGGAGCCCCTCTGAAATGCATTGTCTGCACCTGCTCTGTACTTTTTATGACTATTAATAAAAAGTACCTTAACCCTACACCAGACTCTCATGTCATCACGTCGGTGAAGCGCTACCTGCCGAAGTCGGACTTTCCATTGGAAGGTAAGGAATCCTTGCCAGGATTTCCACCTCTCCACATCTTTTTTCCTGCTATTCCTTTTGAATACACTTCTGGCTTTGGCTCAAAAACTGCAGTGGCAGATATCCAAAAACTGCCAGAAAAAAAAACCAGGTGGAGACTTAGGCTGGGTCCACACTACGTTTTGTCCCATACGGGAGCGCATACGGCAGGAGGGAGCTAAAACCTCGCGCTCCCGTATGTGACCATATGCGCTCCCGTATGCCATTCACTTCAATGAGCCGACCGGAGTGAAACGTTCGGTCCAGTCGGCTCATTTTTGCGCCGTATGCGCTTTTACAACCGGACCTAAAACCGTGGTTGACCACAGTTTTAGGTCCGGTTGTAAAAGCGCATACGGCGCAAAAATGAGCCGACCGGACCGAAGGTTTCACTCCGGTCGGCTCATTGAAATGAATGACATACGGGAGCGCATACGGTAACATACGGGAGCGCGAGCTTTTAGCTCCCCCCTGCCGTATGCGCTCCCGTATGGGACAAAACGTAGTGTGGACCCAGCCTCAGCCTAAGAGACAGCAGTCTGGGGGGGGAGGGGGGGGGGTTGGTATAGGCTACCATCTTTATCATACTGAAAGAAGGTATGTCGAGTCCCCCAGGTAGACAGCATGCACTACATTCATTTCTATGAGATCGCCGATGACGCCCAAGTGCTGTACTTGGGTTTCTACTTCCATAGAAAATAAGGGGGCTATTGCCGTCTGCAGCACACGCTCCTCATTGAGAGCTGAGTCTCATCCCAGAGATAGCAGGGGGGCCTCAGCGGTCGGACCCCCGTGATCAGCTATTTATCCCCTATCCCATGGATAGGGGATAAGTTCATTTTTTCCATAGTTCTCCTTTAAAGGGGTACTCCGGTGCTTACACATCTTATCCCCTATCCAAAGGATAGGGGATAAGATGCCTGATCGCAGGAGTCCCGCAGCTGGGGACGCCCGTGATCATGCAGGCGATACCCCGTTTGTATTCAGTCCCTGGAGCGTGTTCGCTCCGGGTCTCATTACGGTCGACCGCAGGGCCGGCGGCGTGTGACGTCACACCCCCGCCCCCGTGTGACGTGACGCTCCACCCCTCAATGCAAGCCTACGGGAGGGGGTGTAATAGCTAGCACGCCCCCTCCCGTAGGCTTGCATTGAGGGGCGGAGCGTGACGTCACACGGAGGCGTGACATCACACGCCGCGGGCCCTGCGGGCGACCGTAATCAGTCCCGGAGCGAACAGGCTCCGGGGACTGAATATAAATGGGGTGCCGCGTGCATGATCCCGGGGATCCCCAGCTGTGGGACTCCCGCGATCAGGCATCTTATCCCCTATCCTTTGGATAGGGGATAAGATGTGTAAGCACCGGAGTAACCCTTTAACCCCTTCATGACCCAGCCCATTTTCACCTTCATGACCTGGGCATTTTTTGAAAATCTGACCACTGTCATTTTAAACATTAATAACTTTGGAATGCTTTTACTTATCATTCTGATTCTGAGATAGTTTTTTCGTGACATATTCTACTTTATGTTATTGGTAAAATTTCACTGATATTTGTATCCTTTCTTGGTAAAAAATCTAAAAATTTCATGAAAATTTTGAAAATTTAGCATTTTTCTAACTTTGAAAGTCTCTGCTTGAAAGGAAAATGGATATACCAAATAAATTACATATTGATTCACATATACAATATGTCTACTTTGTGTTTGCATAAAAAAATTGACAAGTTTTTACTTTTGGAAGACACCAGAGGGCTTCAAAGTTCTGCAGCAATTTTCCAATTTTTCTCAAGATTTTCAAAATCGTAATTTTTCAGGGCCCAGTTCAGGTTGGAAGTGGATTTTAAGGGTCTTCATATTAGAAATACCCCATAAATGACCCATTATAAAAACTGCACCCCCCAAAGTATTCAAAATGACATTCAGTAAGTGTTTTAACCCTTTAGGTGTTTCACAGGAATAGCAGCAAAGTGAAGGAGAAAATTCTAAATCTTCATTTTTTACACTCGCATTTTCTTGTAGACCCAATTTTTGAATTTTTACAAGGGGTAAAAGGAGAGAAATCACCCTAAAATTTGTAACCCAATTTCTCTCGAGTAAGGAAATACCTCATATGCGTATGTAAAGTGTTCGGCGGGCGCAGTAGAGGGCTCAGAAGGGAAGGAGCGACAATGGGATTTTGGAGAGTGAGTTTTTCTGAAAGGGTTTTTGGGGGGCATGTCCCATTTAGGAAGCCCCTATGGTGCCAGAACAGTGGACCCCCCCCACATGTGACCCCATTTTGGAAACTATACCCCTCATGGAATTTAATAAGGGGTGCAGTGAGCATTTACACCCCACTGGCGTTTGACAGATATTTGAAACAGTGGACTGTGCAAATCAAAAATTTTATTTTTCATTTTCACAGACCACTGTTCCAAAAATCTGTCATACACCAGTGGGGTGTAAATGCTCACTGCACCCCTTATTACATTCCGTGAGGGGTGTAGTTTCCAAAATGGGGTCACATATGGATATTTATTGTTTTGCGTTTGTCAGAACTGCTGTAACAATCAGCCACCCCTGTGCAAATCGCCTCAAATGTACATGGTGCACTCTCCCTTCTGGGCCTTGTTGTGCGCCCCCAGAGCACTTTGCGCCCACATATGGGGTATCTCCGTACTCAGGAGAAATTGCGTTACAAATTTAGAGGGTCTTTTTTCCCTTTTACCTCTTGTGAAAATGAAAAGTATAGGGCAACACCAGCATGTCAGTGTAAAAAAATTATTTTTTTACACTAACATGCTGGTGTAGACCCCAACTTCACCTTTTCATAAGGGGTTAAAGAAGAAAAAGCCCCCCAAAATTTGTAAGGCAATTTCTCCCGAGTACGGCGATACCTCATATGTGTCCCAAAACTGTTGCCCTGAAATACGACAGGGCTCCTAAGTGAGAGAGCGCCATGCGCATTTCTGAATTAGGGATTTGCATAGGGGTGGACATAGGGGTATTCTACGCCAGTGATTCCCAAACAGGGTGCCTCCAGCTGTTGCAAAACTCCCAGCATGCCTGGACAGTCAATGGCTGTCCGGCAATACTGGGAGTTATTATTTTGCAACAGCTGGAGGCTCCGTTTTGGAAACAGTAGCGTACCAGACGTTTTTCATTTTTTGGGGAGGGGGGGCTGTGTAGGGGTATGTGTATATGTAGTGTTTTTTACTTTTTATTTTAGGTTAGTGTTAGTGTAGTGTAGTGTTTTTAGGGTACAGTCACATGGGCAGAGGTTCACAGCAAGTTTGCCGCTGGAAGTTTGAGCTGCAGCGCAAAATTTGCGCCATCTTAAACTTGCAGCACTCACTGTAAACCTCCGCCCATGTGAGTGTACCCTGTACATTCACATTGGGGGGAGGGGGCAAACATCCAGCTGTTGCAAACTCCGAGCATGCCCTTTGGCTGTCCGTGCATGCTGGGAGTTGTAGTTTTGCAACAGCTGGAGGAACACTGGTTTGGAAACACTAAGTTAAGTAATAAACTTTCAAGTGTTTTGCAACCAAACTTAGTGTTTCCAAACCAGTGTGCCTCCAGCTGTTGCAAAACTACAACTCCCAGCATGCATGGTCTGTCAGTGCATGCTGGGAGTTATAGTTTTGCAACAATTGCAACAGCTGGAGGCACTGAGGTAGGAAACGGACAATGTTTCCCAACTAGTGTGCCTCCAGTTGTTGCAAAACTACAACTCCCAGCATGCCCAGACTGCCCAGGCATGCTGGAAGTTGTAGTTCGGCAATATCTGAAGGATCAGATGTTGCCGAACTACAACTTCCAGCATGCTTGGGCAGTCTGGGCATGCTGGGAGTTGTAGTTTTGCAACATCTGGAGGTCCACAGTTTGGAGACCACTGTATAATGGTCTCCAATCTGTGCTCTTCCAGATGTTAGAGAACTACAACTCCCAGCATGCCTGGACAGACTGAGCATGCTGAGATTTGTAGTTTTGCAACATCTGGAAGAGCACAGATTGGAGACCATTATACAGTGGTCTCCAAACTGTGGGCCTCCAGATGTTGCAAAACTACAACTCCCAGCATGCCCAGAAAGCCAAAGGCTGTCTGGGCATGCTGGGAGTTGCAGTTTTGAAACTCTCAGAGGCAGCAGTGAGATCGCTTTACGGCGATCTCACTGCTGCCAATGAAGATGCCGCACTGCTGCCGAAAACTCACCTCCGGGACGCAGCGCAGCCGGGACCGCATGGAGGACGCCGGGACCGCTCGGGACACCTCTCGGACGGGTAAGTGACGCCGGGGGAGGGGTCAGGGACACTTAGCAGAGCGGTGTGTGTCCCGATCCCCGTGATCGGAACTCACACACCGCGCTGCTAAGTATTTTCATAGCGAAACGCTGCTATCAGCTAGTCAGATTTGACCAGCTGATAGCAGCGATCGCTGGGGGGGGGGGTGGGGGATGAAACCCCCCGTGGTCGCACGGTAAGATGGCTGGCTATCAGTGATAGCCACCATCTTTCCGGGCGCTGCGGGATGCCGCGAGTAGCGGCAGTAATGTTCATGACGTACCTGTATGTCATGGGTCAGGAACACCTTGCCACCCATGACGTACAGATATGTCATAGGTCGGGAAGGGGTTAATCAACCAAAACACACCCAAATTCGGTCCCAGACAAACTTTGCTTTGCATTCTGCCATTTCCCCCAGCTGCTCTTTTTCTACCTGCTTGTAAGGCATGCCTACACTCCCTTCCTAAATCCTTACAGGGGTACTCCGCTCCTAGACATCTTATCCCCTATCCAAAGCATAGCGGATAAGATGTCTGATCATTGAGACACTGGGACCCCCGCAATATCTGTGCAGCACCTGGTGTTGTAAACAATACCACACCCCCTCCAACCATGTCTATGGGAGGTGGTGTGAAGTTACGACCACTGCCATGAGAACCCAGCATTCTAAACATACTAGGGGAGATTTATCAAAACCTGTCCAGAGGAAAAGGTGCTGAGTTGCCCATAGCAACCAATCAGATCACTTCTTTCATTTTCCAGAGGCCTTTTCAGAAATGAAAGAAGCGATCTGATTGGCTGCTATGGGCAACTCAGCAACTTTTACCCTGGAAAGGTTTTGATAAATCTCCCCTACTGTTTAGACTGCCGGGTGCTGCATGGAGATCGCTGGGTTCCCAGCATTGGGACCCCCTTGATCAGACATCTTATCCCCTATCCTTTAGATAGGGGATAAGATGTCTAGGGGCTGAGTACCCCTTTAGGGCCAGTGTACGTACCCAAAAGTTCATCCCTTGCAACCATATGACCCAGAGCGAGTCCTGTTTGTGGTGGCCCAGTACGGGAGGTGTTACCCCGTGTTCCTGCTGTCCTGTCAGGCAGCCTCCTTCAGTGTCCCCAAGGCCCCCTGCACTTTTGTAAATATGTTCTACCATGTAAAGTGTTATAAAATGTAATGTTGCTTTAAGAGTTATACCATGTGATATGTCATGTGATTGTTACCCAGGAGGTACCAGTGACCAGGTGATCCCAAGAGTGACCTATGGGCTCCCTGCTAGTCTCCCCCATATAAGCCCTGGGTGGAGCTTCTGCTAAGCTGAGGTCCAGTGCAGTCGTCTAGTGTTTGTGTCCAGAGTGTTGGAGACCTCAAAGTCCAGTCCTGCAGCCGCCATCAATTCAAGTAAGGTCACAGCTTTATGTGTCAAGTCAGTCCCTGTCATCTGTCAAGTCAGCGTGGTCTGCATTCAATTGTCCAGTCCTACTACAAGTCCCAGCAAGCCCTTAAGGTCTCTGCGTCACTGGTCACCTCCTTGGGCCCTGGCTGAACTGTATAGACTTTACCATCTGTCTACCCTCAGTAAAGCTACCGTTATCCGTAACGTCTTTATTGCCCCCGGGCCTAGCCCAGGATCCAGCGGTATACCTTCGGGTGGTTATAGGCTAAACCATGCCCTGGCATCACGAATACAAGGGGTTAATGCCATCCGCCCCTAGGGTAACAACATCCGCCCTGCAGGTGGTTGGGGCTCCTGCTGCCAGTTCAAGGTCAGGCAGCATGGGCCGAGATTGACATAATGCATCAGGGATCCCCTGTGGCTATCCAGCTGCTGCAAAACTACAACTCCCAGCATGCCCTGACAGCCGAAGGCTGTCAGGGCATGCTGGGAGTTGTAGTTTTGCAACAGCTGGACAGATGTCTGTTGGAAGGGAGAAAATAATGCCAAAGATAAAGCAACGTGGGCTTTGAAAAGCACCTCACATAAATTGTGTTTAATCCCAGCCTAAGCCCGGAACAGGGTTTTTTGGCCAAAAATACAAAACAACACAAAAAACTGCCCCCTTATTTCTTTTCTCCCAAGATGCTGTCTTTATAGCATTTTTGGAAAAAAACATTGGGGGAGATTTATTAAAACTTGTGAAGAAGAAAAGGGGACTCGTTGCCCATAACAACCAATCAGATCACTTCTTTCATTTTTAAAAAGGCCTCTGAAAAGTGAAAGAAGCGATGTAATTGGTTGCTATGGGCAGCTGGTCAACTTTTCCTCTGGACAGGTTTTCATACATCTCCCCCAAATGTGTATTATAATTATTATTATAGGTGCGTTTTTTCTTTGGCATTTCCCCCCCCCCCCCCCCCCCCCCCCCGGCTTTTCTCATTACAAGTCATGTGATTCTAGGATTTCTACTGAAAAATTGGGAAGAAAAACATCTAAACTTTCTTTAAAAAACCATACTCTTGGCATCCCCCAAATTTGATAGCCTAAAAACACCATAAAAGGATAATGATCAAATGGTTGCTATAAATAGTCACCCTTTTTTCACATCTTACCCCCAAAAAGGGTAAAAAAATTAAAATAAACATATTTGGTATCACCACATGCGTAAATGTCCGAACTATCAACATTTTATGTTTAATGATCCTGTACGGTGAACGGCATGAACGTAAAAAAAAAAAACTAAAAAATTTACAAAATTGCTGTGCTTTGGTCACATCACTTTCCCATAAAAATGTATGTGGTACTAAAAAAAAATACGACAGGTCATGGCGCAAAAAAATAAGCCCTCATACAGCTCCTTATATGGAAAAGCGGAACCCTACCTACCAGGATTCATCTACCCATCTTAAAAATCAATATTAATCTGTTTGGTGAAAGCACCACGAGTCCCAGCACGGCAACAGGGCTCCCAAGGGGTTACTCTGCATCCTCTCACCCAAAACCAACTGTCTGTGTAATACCATCTGCACCCAACTCAGTAAAGACACTTATCTGTAACCTGATATCGGTGTGTTCCATTACTCCCTGTGTCTGGCCCAGGAGAAGCTGTCTCCAACCTCAGACCATGTATAGGATAACAGTGTCCTGGTGTCACAAAGTGATAAGGTATTTCTCCTAACACCCCCCCCCCCCCCCCCATGGCTACCACATGCCCACTTCATTACGGTGACCAGCAGCTGCGGCTGCGGTACAGGATGGCCCCGCAGCACACTAGTGTTTTGTGGCACACAGTTTGTAAAGCCTTATCATTTCTTTTATGTTTTTTGTCTACAGAGTTGTGTTAGGGATTGTTTTTATCTGGATCATTGTGGGTTCAATGAGATTGTCCAATCAGTTCATTTGCCATGTTTACTGGGATGTGATGTTACCAAAAATTCTTCCTTTGGGTAGGCATTTTTTTGTCTACAATGTTCAGGCTCAATAATGTTATATTTTAATAGTTGACAATCTCAAATATGTGTAATATTTTTTTTTATTGAATGGGGTATTCCCAGGACAGGGATAACAAGTGATCAGTGATTGTGCAGACACAGGGACCCCCACTGTGCACAGGAGAAGAGGAAGACTGTCCCCCGGACAAATGGAGAGCACCTAGCGGCCTCAGTGAAAGATGAAGGAAAGAGCAAACGAGCGACTTAAGTGTGGAGGATGTATGACCTGAATACTGCCACACACTGTACCCCTGAATATAATACTGCCACATACTGTACCCCTGAATTTAACACTGCCACATACTGTGCCCCTGAATATAATACTGCCACATACTGTACCCTCTGAATATAATAATGCCACACACTGTACCCTCTGAATATAATACTGCCACACACTGTACCCACTGAATATAATACTGACACACACTGTACCCTCTGAATATAATACTGACACACACTGTGCCCCTGAATATAATACTGCCACACACTGTGCCCTTGAATATAATACTGCCACACACTGTGCCCCTAAATATAATACTGCCACACACTGTACCCTTGAATATAATACTGCCACACACTGTACCCCTGAATATAATACTGCCACACACTGTACCCTCTGAATATAGTACTGCCACATACTGTACCCTCTGAATATAATACAGCCACACAATGTACCCCTGAATATAATACTGCCACACACTGTACCCTCTGAATATAATACTGCCACACACTGTACCCTCTGAATATAATACTGCCACACACTGTGCCCCTAAATATAATACTGCCACACACTGTACCCTTGAATATAATACTGCCACACACTGTACCCCTGAATAGAATACTGCCACACACTGTACCCTCTGAATATAGTACTGCCACATACTGTACCCTCTGAATATAGTACTGCCACATACTGTACCCTCTGAATATAATACAGCCACACACTGTACCCCTGAATATAATACTGCCACACACTGTACCCTCTGAATATAATACTGCCACACACTGTACCCTCTGAATATAATACTGCCACACACTGTGCCCCTGAATATAATACTGCCACACACTGTGCCCTTGAATATAATACTGCCACACACTGTGCCCCTAAATATAATACTGCCACACACTGTACCCTTGAATATAATACTGCCACACACTGTACCCCTGAATATAATACTGCCACACACTGTACCCTCTGAATATAGTACTGCCACATACTGTACCCTCTGAATATAATACAGCCACACAGTGTACCCCTGAATATAATACTGTCACACACTGTACCCCTGAATATAATCCTGCCACACACTGTGCCCCTAAATATAATACTGCCACACACTGTACCCTTGAATATAATACTGCCACACACTGTACCCCTGAATATAATACTGCCACACACTGTACCCTCTGAATATAGTACTGCCACATACTGTACCCTCTGAATATAATACAGCCACACACTGTACCCCTGAATATAATACTGTCACACACTGTACCCCTGAATATAATCCTGCCATATACTGTACCCTCTGAATATAATACTGCCACACACTGTAACCCTGAATATAATACTGTCACACACTGTACCCCTGAATATAATCCTGCCACATACTGTACCCTCTGAATATAATAAAGCCACACACTGTACCCTCTGAATATAATCCTGCCTCACACTGTACCCTCTGAATATAATACTGCCGCACACTGGGCCCCTGAATATAATACTGCCACACACTGTACCCCTAATACTGCCGCACACTGTACCCTCTGAATATAATAATGCCACACACTGAGCCCCTGGTATATTACTGCCATACACTGGGCCGCTGGTATATTACCCCCACACACTGTACCTCTGAAAATAATCCTGCCACACACTGGGCCCCTGGTATATTACTACCTCACACTGTACCCCTAAATATAATACTGCCACACACTGTGCCCCTGAATATAATACTGCCACACACTGTGCCCCTGAATATAATACTGCCACACACTGTGCCCCTGAATATAATACTGCCACACACTGTACCCCTGAATATAATACTGTCACACACTGTACCCCTGAATATAATCCTGCCACATACTGTACTTCTGAATATAATACAGCCACACACTGTACCCTCTGAATATAATACTGCCACACACTGTACCCCTTAATATAATACTGCCACATACTGTGCCCTCTGAATATAATACAGCCACACACTGTGCCCCTGAATATAATACTGCCACACACTGTACCCCTGAATATAATACTGTCACACACTGTACCCTTGAATATAATCCTGCCACATACTGTACCCTCTGAATATAATACAGCCACACACTTTACCCTCTGAATGTAATACAGCCACACACTGTACCCTCTGAATATAATCCTGCCTCATACTGTACCCTCTGAATATAATACTGCCGCACACTGGGCCCCTGAACATAATACTGCCACACACTATACCCCTGAATATAATACTGCCGCACACTGTACCCTCTGAATATAATAATGCCACACACTGAGCCCCTTGTATATTACTACCATACACTGGGCCCCTGGTATATTACCCCCACACACTGTACCTCTGAATATAATCCTGCCACACACTGGGCCCCTGGTATATTACTACCTCACACTGTACCCCTAAATATACTACCACACACTGTGCCCCTGAATATAAAACTGCCACACACTGTGCCCCTGAATATAAAACTGCCACACACTGTGCCCCTGGTATATTACTGCCACACACTGTACCCCTGAATATATTACTGCCACTCACTGTGCCCCTGAAAATTATTCTGCCACACACTGTACTCCCTGATGATAATACTGCCACACACTGGGCCCCTGGTATATTACTGCCACATACTATTCCCCTGCAATATTACTGCCACACGCTATTCCCCTGCAATATTATTGCCACAGGCTATGCCCTTAAATACATTTTCGACAAACACTGTGCCCTGTACCGACTAATTGTACCTCTGTGCCCCAAAGAATTATTGATGCCACTGTGCCCCCCAGAATTAATGATGCCGCTCTGCCCCCAGAATTAATTATGCAACTATGCCCCCAGAATTAATGATGCTGATGTGCCCCCAGAATTAAAGGGGTATTCCAGGAAAAAACTTTTTTTTTTTAAATCAACTGGCTAAAGAAAGTTAAACAGATTTGTAAATTACTTCTATTAAAAAAATCTTCATCCTTTCAGTACTTCATCCTTTCTGTGCCCCCAGGATTAATGATGCAGCTGTGCCCCCAGAATTCATGATGCCGCTGTGCCTCCAGAATTCATGATGCCGCTGTGCCCCCAGAATTCATGATGCCGCTGTGCCCCCAGAATTCATGATGCCGCTGTGCCCCCAGAATTCATGATGCCGCTGTGCCTCCAGAATTAATGATGCCGCTGTGCCCCCAGAATTAATGATGCCGCTGTGCCCCCAGAATTAATGATGCCGCTGTGCCCCCAGAATTAATGATGCCGCTGTGCCCCCAGAATTAATGATGCTGCTGTGCCCCCAGAATTAATTATGCCGCTGTGCCTGCAGGATTAATGATGCCGCTGTGCCCCCAGAATTAATGATGCCGTTGTTCCCCCAGAATTAATGATGCCGCTGTGCCCCCAGAATTAATGATGCCGTTGTTCCCCCAGAATTAATGATGCCGCTGTGCCCCCAGAATTAATGATGCCGCTGTGTCCCCAGAATTAATGATGCCGCTGTGCCCCCAGAATTAATGATGCCGCTGTGCCCCCAGAATTAATGATGCCACTGTGCCCCCAGAATGAATGATGCCGCTGTGCCCCCAGAATTAATTATGCCGCTGTGCCCCCAGGATTAATGATGCCGCTGTGCCCCCAGAATTAATGATGCCGCTGTGCCCCCAGAATTAATGATGCCGCTGTGCCCCCAGAATTAATGATGCTGCTGTGCCCCCAGAATTAATTATGCCACTGTGCCTCCAGGATTAATGATGCTGCTGTGCCTCCAGGATTAATGATGCTGCTGTGCCCCCTGAATTAATGATGCCACTGTGCCTCCAGAATAAATGATGCCGCTGTGCCCCCAGAATAAATGATGCCGCTGTGCCCCCAGAATTAATGATGCCGCTGTGCCCCCAGAATTAATGATGCCGCTGTGTCCCCAGAATTAATTATGCCGCTGTGCCTCCAGAATTAATTATGCCGCTGTGCCTCCAGAATTAATTATGCCGCTGCGCCCCCAGTATAAATGATGCCGCTGTGCCCCCAGAATTAATTATGCCGCTGCGCCCCCAGTATAAATGATGCCGCTGTGCCCCCATAATTAAGGATGTCCCTGTGCCCCCACATGAACTTTGTCACTGTGACTCTCCAGTTGTTGCAAACTACAACTCCCATCATGCACAGACAGAAGGTCATGATGGGAGTTGTAGTTCTAAAACAACTGGATAGTCACACGTGGGGGAACACAAATTTTTACCTGAACTTTGGCTCCCTGTCCCAGGTCCCATGCTGCTCCGCTGCTCTGGTCTCTTCTTGTCAGGCCTGGCCAGAGCAGATGATGCAGGCAGTGCTAATCGCGCCGCTTCCATCACAGGAGAATCGCCGGGCATGGAGCACAGTGTTCCCTTGCTCCGGGCCGTGGCTATTTGTATCGTTGTCTTAGAGGCACTTATACAAATGAATAGGGGAGATCAGGAAGGCGGGCCAGATGACTGGCGGCTGCGGTCCAGATCTGGACCGCGGTCCACCAGTTGAATACCCCTGATATAAAGGATATTTTTATGTTTTAAGAATGTTTTTTGTTTTTAAATTAGATATACCTTTTAAGTTCCTCCTGAAGACTTGTACAAACAGTCTTTTATTTGCTTATACAGTACACTACAATACCAATGTATAGTAGTGTACTGTCAGACCAGAAACTTACTAGTACTATTGAGGGAGGGGTCTTTTTTTCATACACTTTTTATGTCCCCATGGTCAGGGTCCGGACTAGCGGCTGGTGAGGACACCGGAGGTGGATCCTCTGTGCCAGAGAGGCGATGACGCGGGTTGTACTGGGGAATCGGTTCTAAGCAGTTACTGGTGTTCACCAGAGCCCGCCGCAAAGCGGGATGGACTGCCTGCGGCGGTAACTACCAGGTCGTGTTCCCCAGTAGCGACTCGACCTCTCTGGCAGCTGAGACTGGCGCAGTACACAAGGACTAGACAGAGGCGAGGTCAGACGTAGCAGAAGGTCAGGGCAGGCAGCGAGGATCGTAGTCAGGGGCAACAGCAGAAGGTCTGGGTACACAGGCACTCACTGTAACGCTTTCTCAGGGCACAAGGCAACAAGATCCGGCAGGGACAGGAAGGGGAAATGGGTTTATATAGTATAGGGAGGTGACTGAACTGATTGGACCAGGCACCAATTAGCGGTGCGCTGGCCCTTTAAATCTCAGAAAGTCGGCGTAGGGAGCGGGGCCGCGTGCGCCGGGACGAGACAGACACCGGAGGAGGAGGGTGAGTAGAACGGGGCGCGAACACAGCAGCGCTCGCGGTCAGACAGATACTGGAGCACTGCTGTTAGCAGAACGCTGCGAGTGCTCCAGGGAAGCCGCGGGACCCGGAGCTCTCGGCGTTACATCCATAAGGTACTATTTATAGCAATCAATAAATTGCTAATACTGTTTAGTGTTATGCATAGGCATAGCACAGATCAGTATTATTAGCGATCTTCTTCTCTGGTCTGCATGATGTCAGACCAGAGAAGAAGACCCCAGAAGAGTGGCGGAGGCAGGTGAGGGGACCTCCGGCCACCATCTTGGATTATCGGATCCCGGACATGTATGAATGCGGCGATACCAAATATGTTTTTTTAATTTTTTTAACACTCTTTGGGGGTAATATGGGAAAAAGGGGCAATTTACATTTTTATTGAAGGAGGGGCTTTTAAATTTTTATTTTACACTTTTCATGTCTTTATAAGGGACTATTTATAACAATCAATAGATTGCTAATACTGTTCAGAGTTATGCATAGGCATAGCACTGATCAGTATTATCGGCAATCTTCTTCTCAGAACAGAGAAAAAGACCTCAGAATAGCGGCGGAGGCAGGGGAGGGGACCTCCGGCCACCATCTTGCATTATCGGATCCCCGCGACCGTGCCATGGGTGATCCGATCATCCATTCAAAGTGCCGCATTGCCGCAGATGCCATGATCTGTATTAATCACAGCATCTGAGGGGTTAACGGCAGACATGAACACGATTGCTGATGTCTGCCCTTACCTGCGGGTCCCTGGCTGCTGATGGCGTCATGTACTGGACGTAAATGTACGTCCTGGTGCGCTACTTCCCACCTGGCACCCCACCGATCATACAAATATGGCCTATCCTGAGAATAGGCCATCAATGCAAAATGACTGAAAACCTCTTTAAATTATGGCAGGATGTAAACAGAGGCATTACCTGAAGCTTCTGGACCCCAAAGCAAAATCTGCAACAGAGCCCCTTACCTATCATATTCCATTTTTTAGAAGGATTTTTTGGGCAGAGGGGCCTTTGACCACTCATACAGCAGGGCCTAGGGAAAGCTAATTTTCTCCAAATGGCATTTTGGGATGAGTTGTCTAATACATTTTGGATTTAAAATGCTAGCGAGGGTATGCATATGGGGGTAAAAGGGGTAAAATCAACGTGGTCAGGAATGCCCTAACCCATCTCTTCAACCCGGCACTTTTCCTTCATCATTTAAACTTGTATCCATCACGCCCATCCTGAAAAAAACATTTCTTGACCCATTCTCTTTGTCAAGCAACCTCCCGATACTTTACATTGCTTCAAAACTCCTTGAACAACAAAAAATAAACAAACATTCAAACACCTTTAAAATTCAAAAATATTTATTAACTGCAATACAAAATGTGCCGGGAATGTCATATCCAGTATATGGGGTGTACCACCAACACATTGAAGGTACGGATACGTAAACACCTGTCGAATGTCCATCCTGTCAACTTTAGGAACGTCTCAATGGTGAGTTACCACTGTGCAGAGTACGTAACAGGCGAGGTCATCTCACTCTGCCTGCTGTGAATGCAAGAATTGCTTCACCCGAAGGACAGTGGGAATAAGAAGGAAAAATACATGGGAAACCAGCTTGAACTAAGTGAGACCTGAAATTAATACAAAAAGAGGGGATAAGGATGCAAGTAAAAAAAAAAGAGCTAATATGCAGTGGTAGGTATTTCCGCACTGGACCTGAAAAGGAATGGAACACTATTATTACAAATACATTCAGTTCATTTTGTGGTGTCGGACGGGGTAATGTGTAATTAAAGGAGTACTCCGGAGCGCTGGTACTTAAAAAAAAAAGTTTACCTCATCTGATAGCTCTTTCAAAGACCTTTCCAACGATACCTCATTTGTCAAATTTGGCCCAGCCATTCTCTTGTAATTGCCACCTGTAGCAGTAAGCAGCCGTGTCATAAAGACTACATTTCCCATGACTCCCTGCGCCAGCTTCCTGTTAGCTGCTGCTCTCTCCCCCTCCAGGAAATTATAATAAAGTGACGCCCACAGCTCCTTCCCTTGTGGTTATCTCCTCCCATTATCCCCCTCCCAGCTCATCAGCCCTCTCCATGTGCCCACTAGCCCACTGATCCACCCATCCATGTGCCCACTAGCGCAGTGTTTCCCAACCAGGGTGCCTCCAGCTGTTGCAAAACTACAACCCCCAGCATGCCGGGAATGCTGGGAGTTGTAGTTTCGCAACAGCTGGAGGCACCCTGGTTGGGAAACACTGCACTAGCGGTGTCACAAGAATGCCGCAGCACTACGCAAATAGCGTAGGGCTAACGCTAGGCTCCTATCGCTGCCTACGTTAGCCCTACGCTATTTACATTTGCATTCTTGTGACACCGCTAGTGCAGTGTTTCCCAACCAGGGCGCCTCCAGCTGTTGCCTCCAGACACTAGCAGTGTCACAAGAATGCCGCAGCACTACGCAAATAGCGTAGGGCTAACGTAGGCAGCGATAGGAGCCTAGCGTTAGCCCTACGCTATTTGCGTAGTACTGCGCATGCGCAGAATAAATTAACTTTGGGGGAGTAGCCGACTCCGGGGCGGGGAGGCCGGCGCAGCCCGCAGTGACTCATGGGAGCGATGAGTCACCGGGCGAAGATGGCGGCGGATCAAGAAGAAATACAGGTCGAGCGTCATCAAAAGACCCAGCTTCCGGCCGGACAGAAAAGCGAGGAGAAGACCGGGAAGAAGACCATATGGAAAACGTGAGTATATTAGAATGTTATATAACTTTGCCTCATGCTCCAATTCCCCCATAAAAGGTTAGCTCCGGAGTACTCCTTTAACTGTTTCGTACCAGACACAGAAATAGGGGGGCTCAACCATAAAACTGAAACGGGGTGCTACCTTCAGCAAAATATGTACAACCACATCACAGAAAAGCAACCACTGAATATATGGTGAACACCACTAAATTGCAGTTAAATCACAATATTTCTAAATCACACTTAAAGGAGAACTCCAGAATATAAAAATTGTCGCTCATACTGCCAGCAGTAAAAAAAATAAAGATGTACATACCTTCCTCCGCTCCCCCGGGGCCTCCGGTAACCGGCTCCGGTCTCTGCCGCGATCCTCTTCCTGGTTGCCGGTGGTCGGATGAATCATACTGCGCTCAGCCAATCACTGGCCGCAGCGAAGTCCGACTCGGCCGGCGATAGGCTGAGTGACAGTGTGAGAACACTTCAGGACACAAAATTCTTCACTACACCTGCACCTGCTGCCAGGGCCGAAAACGTCACCCTGCCACTCAGCCTATGGCCGGCCGAGTCGCGACTTTGCTGCGGCTGGTGATTGGCTGAGCGCAGTAAGACTCTCCGACCAACGGCAACCAGGAAGTGGATCACGGCGGAGACCGGAGATGGTTACCGGAGGCCCCGGGGGAGCGAAGGAAGGTATGTACATCTTTATTTTTTTACTGCCGGCAGTATGGGGAACAATTTTTATATTCTGGAGTTCTCCTTTAAGCAGCACAGATATTGGGAGCACTGTGGATGATCTATCATCAGACAGCAGGACGGGGTCACTCTAGAGAGCGGGTTCATGGCCCTGCTCTGAGGTAGTGTTGTGGTCCTTAGTGAGTATTTTAAATGTTTTTCATTGTCCGTTGTGACCATTATGCATGTTTTTGATATGTAATAAAATATTGTGATTTAACTGCAATTTAGTGGTGTTCACCATATATTCAGTGGTTGCTTTTCTGTGATGTAATTAACTGTTTCGTGACTCCAGGGCATGGTTGACCTATACACTACCTGAGGTAGGCCAACTTCACCTGTGCCAGGCATGGGGCAAATAATCACTCCGACGCAAGGTTACGGATAACTGGTTTGCTTTACTGAGGTTGGAAAGATGTACAATCCATTACAGCTCAGATTAGCGTGAAGGACTTGCAGGGTGAACTTAGGGAAGCTTATCCGCTTGCTGGGACTTATAGTTGATTGTGCTGTATATGACTGACTTGACTTGAATGCAGCCGACGCTATACTGCAGTTACTTGGACTTGACTAACTTGCTGACTTGAATATATCCCCAAGACTGTAGACTTACCGCAAGGCTTTGACTTTCACCTGGGTAGTGGGGTTCACTGGTAGTTGATGTTATGTTGCTGGATTAGGCCTCAGGCCTCCTTTCAGATCCACCTCACAGACAGACTTCACTCCTCACCAAACTGTACCTCAGCAACAACTCAAGAGAGTGAACTGAACTCTGACCTCACTATATATGGGAGGAATTTAGAGAGATCCCATTGGCCGGATAAGTCACCTGATTCAGCACTGCATACTCCCCTTAACAACAAGGTCCTTAGCAACAGGAGTCTTAACCCCTTAAGGACCAGTGGTTTTTTCATTTTTGTATTTTACACCTCACCTTCTAAAATTCAGAACACTTTCAATTATGTACCTACAGACTCATACGAGGGCTTGTTTTTTGCGCCACCAATTGTTCTTTGTAATGACATCAATCATTTCTCCCAAAAATGTATGGCGAAACCAGAAAAAAAATATTTGTGGGGCAAAATTGAAAAGAAAAAACAGCTATTTTATAAATTTTGGGGGCTTCGGTTTCTATGCAGTGGACTTTTTGGTAAAAATTACACCATATATTTATTCTGTAGGTCTATACGGTTACAATGATCCCTAATTTATATAGATTTTATTTTATTTGACTACTTTAAAAAAATTATAACTACATGCACCAAAATTAGTATGTTTAAAATTGTCATATTCTAACCCCTATAACTTTTTTACTTTTCTGTATATGGGGCGGTATGAGGGCTAATTTTTTGCGCCGTGATCTGAAGTTTTTATTGGTAACATGACTGATGGGACCTTTTTGATCGCTTTTTATACATTTTTTAGGGTATACAAAGGGACCAAAATTACGCAATTTTGGACTTTGGAATTTTTGTACGTGTACGCCATTGACAATGCGGTTTAGGTAATATTATATTTTTATAGTTCGGACATTTATGTACGTGGCAATACCACATATGTTTATTTTTATTTACATATTTTTTCATATGGGAAAAGGGGGGTGATTCAAACTTTTATTCAGGAAGGGGTTAAATCACATTTATTCACTTTTTTTTAAAAACTTTTTTTTACACTTTTGTTTAGCCCCCATAGGGGACTATTACATGCAATCCTTTGATTGCATGCACTGAACAATGCTATGTCATAGCATAGCATTGATCAGTGTTATCTGCGCTTGATTGATGAAGCCTGGATCAATCAAACAACGATTGGACAGAATGGAGCACGGTAAGGCACCTCCCGCTGTCCTCTCAGCTGTTTGGGATGCTGCAATTTCACCACGTCGGTCACAAACAACTCGGCTGAGCTAACCAGCAGTATTTTCTCCCGGGTTTAGACGCCGCGATCAACTTTGATCGCGGCGTCTAAGGGTTAATACCGGACATCAGCGATATATACGGTATTAGCCACGGGTCCTGGCTGCTCCTGAGTGCGCTTCACATACTGGGAGCCGGTCACGAGCGTAAATATACGCTCGTGGTCATTAAGGGGTTAAGGTAACAGGTGCATACATAATACTCCTACATTAACCATTATATATCATTACATTTTATAGTGCATTATAGATTAGTTCTGAGGAGAGTGGGCCTAAGATGGGCATTGAAGCAGCATCTGCCTCACAGGATGGGCAGGCGTATAGAAGAACACATGATTCTGTACTGGGTCACCACAATGTCTTTCGTTTAACCTGGCCGGATTCGTGGCATCTAGCTTTGATATCTATCTCACTTCTCTCTGCAGGAATTCGGTGTGATGGTCTCTCCCTCTGCCTGGTGTTGTTACTGATTCCAATCAGAAGAAGGTAAGTACTTCTGAGTTGCCATTGTGAAACTCATGGATATGTTCTGCCAGTCTTGGTACTCCGGTTCCTAGTCGGGACAGCTGGAGATGCTCTCTAAATCTAACAAATACGGGTCGGATGGTGTAGCCGACGTAATACCTTTGGCAGGGGCATTTTATGCAGTATATCACGTATGCGGTCCTGCAAGTCCTTAACATAAATGCTGTTGCCTCCAACTTTGTAGCTTTTCCGGGGTAAAGTGTTTGCAGTAGGAACATCTGTTACACTTGTAGTTCCCTATAGGACCAGGGACATTTAGCCAGTTCTTTTCAGAAATAGTATCTATTTTTTGTAGGTGCTGCGTACCAATATATCTTTAATTGTTTTGCTTTTCCTGCATGCGATGATCGTCTTGTTTATGGCTATTTCTCCTAGACTTGGATCGTCGTCAAGCAAATGCCAGTGCCTGTGAATTTCTTGCTTGATCTTTGCTATGTACTTCTCTACAACTTTATCCCTGACCTGCTTGGTGAGCTCCTTGGCAGCTTCATGCTGCTGTTTGTTCAGTAATGCTCTCTAACAAACTCTGAGGCCTTAACAGATGTATATGTACTGAGATGAAATTGCAGACAGGTGGACCCTATTTACTAATCATGTGACTAGCAAATGTGATTTTGGTCACATCAGATCTTCGTTAGGGGTTTCACATTTGTAATAAATCCATGTAATATCCCGCCCCCCCCCTCTCCAAATGTAATACTTTGTGTTAATTCCTAAAATCACAAAGAAATTAATTTGAATCTGTGGTTATACCCTGACATAATGTACAAAATGTGAACATACCCGTAGTGCGACATACCTGGAGGGCTTGGTGTCTCATGACAGGTCCTGAATTCCCATAAAATATTTATACCCCCCCTTTGGATAAGAATATTATCATTTCCGCCACTATAACCTGTGAAATGGCTACAGAGTAACAGGTCTAATTTAGAAACCCTGTGGATGGCCATATACCGTATTTTTTGCCGTATAAGATGCACTTTTTCTTCCCCAAAACTGGGGGGGGGGGGGGAATTGGTGCGTCTTATACGGCAGATACCTGCGGCCATCAACGGCCAGGACCTGCGGCTAATACAGGACATCACCGATCGCGGTGATGCCCTGTATTAACCCTTCAGACGCGGCGATCAAAGCTGACCGCCGCGTCTGAAGCGAAAATAACACTAACCCGGCTGTTCAGTCGGGCTGTTCGGGACCGCCGCGGCATCCCGAACAGCTTACAGGACACCGGGAGGGACCTTACCTGCCTCCTCGGTGTCTGCTCCGTGCCGGGATCCCCTGCATGGCCGGCGCTCTCCTTCGACGTCATCACGTGGTCGCGCACGCCGTCCCGTCATCCAATAGGAGCGGCGTGCGTAGCGACGTGATGATGGCGACGGAGAGCGAGGATACCGGGGTAGAAGACGTCTGGAGCGTCGGGGACACCACGGGGACGCAGCGACAGCGATGGAGCGACATCCAGGGCAGCGGTGACGGGTCCGGAACAGCAGGGACAGGTGAGTACTACCTCCTATACCAGTGGTCTTGAACCTGCGGACCTCCAGATGTTGCAAAACTACAACTCCCAGCATGCCCGGACAGCCAACGGCTGTCCGGGCATGCTGGGAGTTGTAATTTTGCAACATCTGGAGGTCCGCAGGTTGAAGACCACTGTTGGGTGCAGAATCTTTTTTTTTCTAGATTTTGCACCTTTAAAATAGGGTGCGTCTTATATACCGGTGCGTCCTATAGGGCGAAAAATACGGTACATGTCCCTTGTAGCAGCTGTTGCATTTAGTGTTGCATGTACTATTAATATTTTATAATATATGACTAGTTATGCCCCTCTATCCCCCCTCCAGTGACAGCCTCTCATGTAATCCCACTTCTGGATTGTTCATATACTTCCTTAGGACACATCTACTATTGTACATAGTTGTCACTGAAGAGATTTTATTATAAATATCTTAAAATAAGCTTTTACATCACTACAAAAATGGACATGAATCAAATACATGTGTTCTGTACACGTCATCTCACAACGAGGCAGTCGGTGTACAGCGAAATGTACTTAAAGGGGTGCTCCGGTGGAAAACTTTTATTTTTTAAATCAACTGGTGCCAGAAAGTTAAACAGATTTGTAAATGACTTCTATTAAAAAATCTTAAACCTTCCAGTACTTATTAGCTGCTGAATTCTACAGAGGAAATTTTATTTTCTTTTTAGAACACAGTGCTCTCTGCTGACATCACGAGCACAGTGCTCTCTGCTGACATCTCTGTCCATTTTAGGAACTGTCCAGAGCAGCATATGTTTGCTATGGGGATTTTCTCCTACTCTGGACAGTTCTTAAAATGGACAGAGATGTCAGCAGAGAGCTCTGTGTTCCAAAAAGAAAATAATTTCCTCTGTAGTATTCCGCAGCTAATAATTACTGGAAGGATAAAAAAAATTTTAATAGAAGTAATTTACAAATCTGTTTAACTTTCAGGCACCAGTTGACTGGTGGAAAACTTTTTTTTTGTTTTTTTTTTATCAACTGGTGCCAGAAAGTTAAACAGATTTGTAAATTACTTCTATTAATAAATCTTAATCCTTCCAGTACTTATTAGCTGCTGAATACTACAGAGGAAATTATTTTATTTTTGGAACACAGTGTTTTCTGCTGACATCATGACCACAGTGCTCTCTGCTGACATCTCTGTCCATTTTGAGAACTGTCCAGGGTAGGAGAAAATCACCATAGCAAACATATGCTGCTCTGGTCAGTTCCTAAAATGGACAGAGGTGTCAGCAGAGAGCACTGTGCTCGTGATGTCAGTAGAAAGCTCTGTGTTCCAAAAAGAAAATAATTTACTCTGTAGCATTCAGCAGCTAATAAGTACTAGAAGGATTAAGATTTTTTAATAGAAGTCATTTACAAATCTGTTTAACTTTCTGGCACCAGTTGATTTAAAAAATAAAATAAAATAAAAAGTTTTCCACCAGAGTACCCCTTTAAGATGCAAAAAGCAATTGAGGACAAGTCCAATACCAGTCCTGAAAGCTTCGTGATATGTTTCTTACCTATATCTCCTTCTGGAAAACCAAGATGGCTGCCATCACAGCTCCCACAGTATTGTCACCAAACTTTTCCAGACACCTGGACGGCAGATATATCTTTATAGGCTGCGGATCGCCCCTTTCAGATATTACAGCATAACTAAAAGACTCAAGAAAGTCTGGAAGCTTCTAGAAACAGACATAACTAATTTGCCTGCTGTTACAGATAAAATAATGTTCGTAATCCAGCTTTGCATGACACCCTGCATAAAATCGGCAGCCATATTGTTTCACCGGAACAGATCTAAATCAGAAATGGCTCAAGATAATTATTTGTAACGACAGGGGTGTGGTTGGCTGGTGACTCCAGGACTTATATGTAGTTTACTCTAGAACAGTGGTCTTCAACCTGCGGACCTCCAGATGTTGCAAAACTACAACTCCCAGCATGCCCGGACAGCCGTTGGCTGTCCGGGCATGCTGGGAGTTGTAGTTTTGCAACATCTGGAGGTCCGCAGGTTGAAAACCACCGTTCTAGAACATTGCGGAAGGATAAATAAATTAACTTATTTCTCACAGAGAAAGGAATTTAGATATAATACAGTGCGAGTTATATTACAATAATGCGAGGCAGGACGGCATCATATACATCAGATCACTTCCTTCAAACTGTAAGCCCCAGGGTCCCGATTTAATAGGCTCATATTCAGTACCTCCATTTTTTGGCAGTCATTCAGTGAACATACTATGTGGAACTGTATTAAAGGGGTTATCCAGGAAAATTTATATATATATATATATATATATATATATATATATATATATATATATATTTATATATATATATATATATAAATCAACTGGCTCCAGAAAGTTAAACAGCTTCGGCTCTGCCATAGAGTTGTATTGAGGGGGCGTGTCAGCCGCCGCATCGTGCGGAGGTCGACACGCCCCCTTCCCGCGGGCTGTCGGGGCTCCGTACAGGAGATCGCAGGGGGCCCCCAGCAGTCGGACCCCCCGCGATCTCAAACTTATCCCCTATCCTTAGGATAGGGGATAAGTTTTTCACCTCTGGGTCACCACTGGACTACTCCTTTAAGGTTGTTCTTTTCTGTCTAAGTGCTCTCTGATGACACGTGTCTCGGGAACCGCCCAGTTTAGAAGAGGTTTGCTATGGGGATTTGCTTCTAAACTGGGCGTTTCCCGAGACAGGTGTCATCAGAGAGGACTTAGACAGAAAAGAACAACCTTAACTTCAGAAGCTCATAAGTACTGGAAGGATTAAGATTTTTTAATAGAAGTAATTTACAAATTTGTTTAACTTTCTGGAGCCAGTTGATATATATATATAAAAAAAAGTTTTTTTTCCTGGATAACCCCTTTAAACATATTTGTAAATGACTTCTATTAAAAAATCTTAATCCTTTCAGTATTTATGAGCTTCTGAAGTTAAGGTTGTTCTTTTCTGTCTAAGTGCTCTCTGATGACACGTATCTCGGGAACCGCCCAGTTTAGAAGCAAATCCCCATAGCAAACCTCTTCTAAACTGGGCGGTTCCCGAGACACGTGTCATCAGTGAGCACTTAGACAGAAAAGAACAACCTTAACTTCAGAAGCTCATAAGTACTGAAAGGATTAAGATTTTTTAATAGAAGTCATTTACAAATCTGTTTAACTTTCTGGAGCCAGTTGATAATGTAAAATATTTTTTTTTTCCTGGATAACCCCTTTAAGGTCTTGCACCATTCTTGTGGCGTCACTTTGGCGCAAATTTATGTGCGGCTCTTTTGCACTAAAATGTACAACTTTTTGAAACATAACGTCACTGATGACACTTCTGAACGGCACTTGAAGGAGAATCCATCTATTATCAGATGTGGCAGCCGAAAACAAATCTACTCTGTTACTGACCGTACACAGCATAGCAATGGCAGGGGAGAAGGGGGGACAAAATACATTAATAAAATGCTTAAAATTGCCTATATTTCAAAGTTTAAAAAAACAAACTGTTCGGAACGCTAGAGTCGGCAGCTCGTGATGTCATAGCCCCGCCCCCTCAGGACGTCACGCCCCGCCCCCTCAATGCAAGTCTATGGGAGGGGGCGTGGCGGCTGTCACGCTCCCTCCCATAGACTTGCATTGAGGGGGTGGGGCATGATGTCATGAGGGGGGGGGGGCTATGACATCACGAGCTGCCGACTCTAGCGTTCCGAACAGTTTGTTCCAAACGCTGAGCAGTGGAGTACCCCTTTAAAGAGAGTCTGTCAAGAGTGGGCCCTTAGTATCTGTACATTCTGGTGATAATCATTATGGGAAGAGTCCGGGCACTTTACGGTTATCTGATGTTGTCCTATTTGTAATAGTACAAATAAGACGGACTATCTATAACATACACGTCGCCCTCCCATAATTTATTTCTGTATTACAATGTTAGCTCTCAGCCATGGAATTCGGGAGAGAAAAGCTTCAAGAGAGACGCCGGTTCAACGTGGCGCAGGACACAAGCAGCAGGTAGGTAAAAGCCAAGGTATTTTATTTCCCAGAATGCAACGCATTTCACTGCCTAAGCAGCTTCATCAGGCATTTGATGCCTGATGAAGCTGCTTAGGCAGTGAAACGTTGGAAATAAAATACCTTGGCTTTTACCTACCTGCTGCCTGTGTCCTGCGCCACGTTGAGCCGGCGTCTCTCTTGAAGCTTTTCTCTCCCGAATACCATTACCGGACACTTCTATATTATATGCTCACCATTGTTGTGTATGTGGGTACACAACTATATCAGGTGAGCGACTTTCATGTTTTTTAATTATCCATGCAATCCTCTTTTATCCCACCACGGAGCGCTGTCACCTCCATTTTCAGATACTCAGCCATGGAAGACCATCATTCAAGAAATGTCAATATTGTTCAAAAAATATTCTGTCAAAGGAAGAAACGTGATTATGTGACAAAAGATAGGATCATCCATTTTACCCAATGTGCACTGTTTCAGTCCAGACAGGATTCTCTGTTTCAGTCATTTCTCCTGAAGAAATCAAAAGTGCGCAATTCCAGGCAGAGTCTGCTATCTGTACGATGAGGAAATTCCATTTACATCAGATGTGACTAACCCATTGTGTCTCTGATCCTCGCTGTTTACATGTAGTTTATTCAGTCTGTCTTCAAGAATTTTTAGTTCCTCGGCTAGGCTGGCCATTGAAGGACGCTGGATGTCACCCTACCCAAGAGAAGAAAACGTGTGTTAATAAAATGGTATGAGGGTGCATGATGGGGGCCAAACCACAGTAACTTCACATAGTTTACAGCAGCTAAGTCCTATACGGACACCATCAAAAAAAATTTCAATACTTTTAGTAAAATTGCCCGATGCAGCTTGACACTGCTTTCTCCTGCCTATTGTAAGAGATCACACAATCATCTCCAGGAAAGACCCAGGATCAAGCAAGGCACGTGAATCTCGTGTAGATTAAAAAGGTTTATTAGCCACAATGCAACGCGTTTCGCGGGAGACCGCTTCATCAGGTGTCTGATGAAGCGGTCTTCCTCAAAATGCGTTGCAGTATGGGTAATAAACCTTTTTACTCTACACGAGATGAGATCCACGCGCCTTGCTTGATCCTGGGTCTTTCCTAAAGGTGATTATGTGGTTGCTGATTTGTCTTAGGAGCGGCTGCTGGATCCTGATCATCACCACTATTACTGCCTTGACCATTGTTGTACGTGGTTCTGTACAACCAAGTTATCACACTATGGAGCGCTTTCCTTTGTTTTAGTTATTGTAAAAGATGACAGGAAGAAATCTATCACAAGGAGACAGGCTGAAGCTGCATCTCATAGGAAAACACTGATACTCTATAGTGTAAGAAGTCGCTACTCTCTCATGAGCTGCACTTGGGTTTAGTTATGAGATTCCACCTTATATGTCTCTGCAGAGGCATTTTGGGAGATGTAGGTTTAAAGATGGAACTTCGTTAGAAAACTATTTTTTTTTTAAATCAACTGGCTCCAGAACATTAAACAGATTTGTAATTTACTTTTATTTAAAAATCTTAATCCTTCCAGTACTTATCAGCTGTTGTATGCTCCACAGGCTCTGCAGCTCAGTTCCATTGAAGTGAATGGAGCCAAGTTGTAATATCTCACACAACCTGGAGACAGATGTGGAGTCATTTTTGAAAGAAATTAGCTCCATTTTTCTATTCCACGATAAACCCTTTAATCCTTCCAGTTCTTATCAGCTGCTGTATGCTACAGAGGAAGTTCCTTTCTTTTTGAATTTATTTTCTGTCCTGACCACACACAATGCTCTCTGCTGACACCTCTGTCCATGTCAGGAACTGTCCAGAGCAGGAGCAAACATGCTGCTCTGGACAGTTCCTTAGTTCCTGACAAAGGCAGAGGTGTCAGCAGAGAGCACTGTGGTAAGAAAGAAAAGAAGTTGAAAAAGAAAAGAACTTCCTCTGTAGTATACAGCAGCTGATAAGTACTGATAAAAAAAAAATTGTTTTTCACCAGAGTACCCCTTTAACCCTTACCGACCACGGACATATATTTACACCCATGGCCGGTTCCAGTTATGTGAAGCACGCTCAGGTTGCAATCAGCAACCAGGACCCGCGGCTAATACTGGACATCACCGATGGGGCTGATGTCCGGTACTAACCCTTTAGATGCCGTGATCAAAGTTGATCGCAGTGTCTAAAACGAAAGAAAGCAGTTGCCGGTTAGCTCAGCAGGCTGTTCGGGACACCGCAGTGTCCCGAGGAGCTGAGAGAGCATCTTTATTTTTTTAACATTTTTCCCAACAAATATTTGTTTTATGGTTACGCCATAGATTTTGTGGTGAAATGATAGATGTCATTACAGAGTACAATTGATGGTGCAAAAAATGAGCCCTGATATGGGTCTGTAGGTTCAAAATTGAAAGCGTTCTGATTTTTTAGAAGGTGAGGTGGAAAATACGAAAGTGCAAATATGAAAAAAAAACTGTGGTCCTTAAGGGGTTAATAAGGCTGGGTCCTCATGGTGATTTTTGCCCAAGACGACGTGTAACCAGAAATTGTTGTGCTGTACTGCAGTGACCGCACTGTGTCGGGGCTAAGGAAACTGAATGGGGTCCCACTATTGGCTATGACCATGAACTGATAAAATCCATCAAAATCGCTCTGTAACCCGAACCTTAGGAGATCCATATCCGAGAGGCAGAAGGAATCAGGATGCCAGACAAACCACAAACGGCACATCGGCTAATGAAAACCAGGCAAACACAAAAACCTCCACATTATTATCTACATAATGAATAACTAATGTTAAAAAATGAGTTCTTCTAAAATTGTAGCGCTAGATACTGCAGAGGGTCGGCCATGCCCGTCGTGCCGTCACGGCCACGCCCCCTCAATGCAAGTCTATGGGAGGGGGCGGCACGATTCGTACACGAGCAGGCACACCGTTGGCGAGACATTTCTTATCCCAACATGGAGGAGACTGGACAACACTTAAATTCTATGGATTAACCAAAATCGAATTGGGTCCAAGACGTGGAAATTTGGATAAAAAGCTTCTTTGTGAAAAAGCCAAATGGATCCATAGGCTTAAGTCCAAGTCTCCTCTGGGACTTAATGAGGGATTTACATTCAGCCCCTTTATATAACCTGAGCCCCTCCTGAGATGAAATGAGGGATTTATAATCAGTCCCAGTTTAATTCATGTCCCCTCTATGACAAAAATGAGGAATCAAAATGACAAATAAAAATATATAAACAAAAAGAACCGGCCATATATAATAATTTTTCATACATAACCTTTTTCATATACGGTATATTTTTTCAAAAACGTTTAAAAAAAACTGCTCTACAGCCCATGAAATTGGTCAAAGGAAAAATTTCTTTGAACAGGATTAGGGATAGACAGAATATTGGATCAGCTGTAAGAATACCCTTCTCTTATTTATTGATGCAATCCCTTGAAAAATTGGATCAGGGATGGGTATCAAACTGGGGTAGCGTGTAGAAACAATCCCCTCTTTCAAAAGTTAAACCATTCCTTTCATTAAAATTGGAAACAAGCAGAGTATTTTTGAAGTGTGACACAGTCACGTGTTAGAATGACCATCTCTAATGATCACAATTGGATATAATGGATGTGGAACAACTGGAGGGATGACAATCAATCTATCCTCCTCCCCTTCCGCTCTCTTCCTCTTCTTTTCACCTATCACTCTTTTTAATGCTATATTCATATGAATAAATCTAAGCTATTCACCTCATAGCAGAGAGAGGAAGAATCATCCTCTTTTTATAATTATAATCATGTCATAACATCCACTTAATTTATTTATATAATCATCTATATACACAATAAGTTTCTATTTACCACATTTATACTAGTGAACTATCCATAACCCAGTTGGTAATTTCATCAGAGAGAGAGAGAGGAAGATTTATCCTCCTTATATAATTATGTCATGTATCTATCTAATTTCTTTACACAATCATTTATCATATATATATACTAGTGCACCATCCATAACCCATCCGGAAAAAATTGGTACCTTCTCTTTATATGCACATTCAAATAAATGAGAAGGGACCCAGTTTCATTGTTTATTGTTAAAGGTCAGTTTCTAACATAGTTACATAGTTACATAGTTAGTACGGTCGAAAAAAGACATATGTCCATCAAGTTCAACCAGGGAATTAAGGGGTAGGGGTGTGGCGCGATATTGGGGAAGGGATGGGATTTTATATTTCTTCATAAGCATTAATGTTATTTTGTTCCAGGAATGTATCTAATCCTGTTTTAAAGCTGTTAATTGTTCCTACTGTGACCAGTTCCTGAGGTAGACTGTTCCATAAATTCACAGTCCTCACGGTAAAGAAGGCGTGTCGCCCCTTGAGACTAAACTTTTTCTTCTCCAGACGGAGGGAGTGCCCCCTCGTCCTTTGGGGGGGTTTAACCTGGAACAGTTTTTCTCCATATTTTTTGTATGGGCCATTAATATACTTATATACGTTTATCATATCCCCCCTTAAACGTCTCTTCTCAAGACTAAACAATTGTAACTCCTTTAATCGCTCCTCATAGCTAAGATGTTCCATGCCCCATATTAGTTTAGTCGCGCGTCTCTGCACCCTTTCCAACTCCGCAGTGTCCCTTTTATGGACAGGTGCCCAAAACTGAACAGCATATTCCAGGTGAGGATGTACCAATGCTTTATAAAGGGGGAGTATTATGTCCCTGTCCCTTGAGTCCATGCCTCTTTTGATACATGACAATATCCTGCCGGCTTTGGAAGCAGTAGCCTGACATTGCATGCTATTCTGTAGTCTGTGATCTACAAGTCACCCAGATCCTTCTATACCAGTGACTCTGCCAGTTTAATCCCCCCTAAGACATACGACGCATGCAGGTTATTAGTACCCAGATGCATAACTTTACATTTATCCACATTGAACCTCATTTGCCAAGTGGATGCCCAGACACTTAGTCTATCCAAGTCATCTTGTAACTTATACACATCCTCTATAGACTGTACCGTGCTACAAAGCTTGGTGTCATCTGCAAAGATAGAAACAGAGCTGTTAATACCATCCTCTATATCATTGATAAATAAATTAAACAGCAGCGGGCCCAGTACTGAACCTTGGGGTACACCACTAATAACCGGGGACCAATCAGAGTACGAATCATTTACCACCACTCTCTGGGTACGATCCATGAGCCAGTGTTCAATCCAGTTACAAACTAAAATTTCCAAACCCAAAGACCTTAACTTACCTGTCAGACGTCTATGAGGGACAGTATCAAATGCTTTAGCAAAATCCAGAAACACTATATCCACAGCCATTCCTCTGTCAAGGCTTCTACTCACCTCTTCATAAAATAACATACTTACCTATCTTTTACTGTATCTGTGCAGCTACATTGCACAGATTCCTACCCTGTCTGTTAGCTTAGATGAAATTCAGGCGCATAGTACCCCAACTTAGAAGTTCTTGCGCATCCCGTCTGCGCCCCTCTAGCTGAGACTAAGTCCCGGCGCATATCCCTGTGCGCAGCCGGAAGTATGCGAGCGGTCGTCAGAGGACGGCGCTTGCGCACATCTCCAAGTGATCGAAGCCGTCTCTATCAGTGTGCGCATCGGAACGCCGCGCACAACGTCACTTTTGCCGGTCAAGGCTCATTGGTGACTCGAGTTGTCACTCACCGAGCCAGGATGTATCCAATTGACTGAATGAGCTGTCAGTCAGGAAAACTTCTAATCATTGGTCTGATGAATCTAAAGTTTGGATCATTGCCCCTATGGGCCTATCCACCTGTCAATCATAAAGTATGTGAAGCGTATTGGACTATTCCTTCTGTTCTATTTCCTGTGACCTCATGAGGGGAGTTTATAAGAACCCCCCAGCAATGCGTTTTTTTAACCAGCGCCCATTTGCCTCTTGACAACGCTACTTCGGTAGTGAAACATGTTGAGGGGGGCCGTTTAGATTTTATTATAACGCCATCGTCCTAGCATCAAAGAAATATGGGTGTCCCTGCAGGCACCTTACATTGCCTATTAGTCACATATATTGAACATTGACTCTCACAATTGGGACAAAGCATAATGTGCAGAAACAATAAATAAAGATTGCACTTTTAAAATTAGTTTGATAATTGGGAAATCAGTTTTTTTTTGGGTTGCCCAAGGGTAACCTATTAGTTAGTGGTTAAAGTTTCCACCCTCCAATTATCTATCTCCGTTTGTTTTTTTGAGTTCTTGTTTTTTTGATTTTGTGACGGCAGTCACGCCCCCTCCCATAGACTTGCATTGAGGGGGCGTGGCCGTGACATCCGTGACATCACGAGGGGTGTGGCCGATCCCCGCAGCGCGAAAACAGCATTCGGAACATTTACTTCTGAACGCTGGCCAGTGGAGTACCCCTTTAAAACCATATTCTTGTTTTTGCTAGTTGCTATGATGCAGATGCACCAGGAGGGGGCAGGCTACCACAGGATAATTGTGCTCTTGTTTAATCTTCTATGCCTTGAAGGACAATGTGCTAAAGTTATTTGCAGGTATGTGATGATACTGAGAAGTGGAAATTACAGGAAAACAACAGTTGACTTTGTGTCAATTTTTAAGGAAATGAGAAAAACAGAGGCAAAAAACATTTCAGGAACCGAAAAAGAAAGATGACCAGAAATATTTTCTACAAATGTGTATTCTTATAGAAATGGAGATTCTGAGATCCTAATTTCCCATCAAGCATAAACTAATGACTGTGAGAGATTGAGGTCATTGTAACCAAATGAAGAATTTTTAGTTTCCGTGGTTCTACCCTTTAAAGCGTAACTTAGATCATGTATCTGTCCAAATCTCCTGGCAACTTCTTAAAGGGGTACTCCCGTGGAAAACTTTTTTTTTTTTTAAATCAACTGGTGCCAGAAAGTTCTAACAGATTTGTAAATGACTTCTATAAAAAAATCTTAATCCTTCCAATAGATTTTATGGGCCGTATACTACAGAGGAAATTATTTTCTTTTTGGATTTCTCTGATGACCACAGTGCTCTCTGCTGACCTCTGCTGTCCATTTTAGGAACTGTCCAGAGCAGCATATGTTTGCTATGGGGATTTTCTCCTGCTCTGGACAGTTCCAAAAATGGACAGCAGAGGTCAGCAGAGAGCACTGTGGTCGTGACATCAGAGAAATCCAAAAAGAAAAGCATTTCTTCTGTAGTATACAGCCCCTAAAAAGTACTGGAAGGATTTAGATTTTTTAATAGAAGTAATTAATTTACAAATCTGTTTAACTTTCTGGCATCAGTTCATTTAAAAAAAAAAAGTTTTCCATAGGAGTACCCGTTTAACCCACGACTTGCCCAAGTCTACAGCTTTGCTGTAGAGGTTTGCTATGGGGATTTGCATCTACTCTGGACAGTTCCCGAGACAGGTAACAGAGAGCACTTACACAGAAAAGAGCAACTCAACTTCAGCAGCTCATGAGTACTGAAAGGATTAAGATTTTTTTTTTAATAGAAGTAATTTACAAATCTGTTTAACTTTCTGGAGCCAGTTGATACATAAAAAAAAGTTTTTTCCTGGAATACCCCTTTAAACAGATATCCTGCCACCGGACCATCATCAGAGTTACGCTATAATATAGAAGGAAGAACAGATTTTTGAGAGTAGGATCACTGTGTAGTCAGCCATCCTTACCTCCTGCGGAGATCCATCAGGTTCCGCCATGTTTACTGTTTTGACAGGAAGAGTAGTGCCTCGTGCTGTCCTATTCTTCTTGTCAAACCTCACAAAAGTAACAACAAAGGCTCCTAATGGAACGTCTAACAGTGTCTTTTATCATAGTATGTCTATACCCCAGTTTTATGACGATTGTCTTTGACAACAGTGAGAGAGATGTATCAAAGCCTTTGTAGAGAAAGAGTGGTGCAGTTGCCCATAGCGACCAATCAGATCACTTCTTTTATTTTTAAAGAGGTCCGTCACAAATGAAAGAAGCGATCTGATTGGTTGCAATGGGCAACTGAAACCACTCTTCCTCTACACTGGTTTTAATAAATCTCCCCAAGTGTGTAGTCAGCCATACATTGTCTTCATTTAAAGGGGTACTCCGCTGCTCAGCGTTTGGAACAAACTGTTCAGAACGCTGGAGCCGGGAGCTCGTTATGTCATAGCTCCACCCCCTCGATGTCATGTTCCATCCCCTCAATGAAAGTCTACGGGAGGGGGCGTGTCAGCTGTCATGCCCCCTCCCATAGACTTGCATTGAGGGGGTGAACGTGATGTCATGAGGGGGCAGGGCTATGACATCACGAGCTCCCGATGCCGGCGCCAGCGTTTGGAACAGTTTGTTCCAAAAGCTAAGCAGCGGAGTACCCCTTTAACAGATACATTTTCTTACAGGATCCCATACACTAAAGTGTTCTATTGCACTTTTCCATCCTTTATCTTTTATGGTATACTAATGTATACCAGCCAATAACGTACATTTGAAAGCCTATAAATATATGGCCTTAGACAAGAAGTAAAAAGCTAATTCTAACAAACTTAAAATAACTTGTTCTCTTGAAAATCCTTAGAAAAAATGAAAAGTAAAAAATATATAAATATAGATACCGTATATACTCGAGTATAAGCCGAATTTTTCAGCACGATTTTTCGTGCTGAAAACAACCCCTTGGCTTATACTCGAGTGAACTCTCCGCCCTCAGTGGTCTTCAACCTGCGGACCTCCAGATGTTTCAAAACTACAACTCCCAGCAAGCCCGGGCAGCCATCAGCTGCCCGGGCTTGCTTGGAGTTGTAGTTTTGAAACCTCTGGAGGTCCGCAGGTTGAAGACCACTGTAGCCTTCGACATCATCCAGCCCCCCCCCCTCCCCCCCCTCAGGCGGTGATGATGAAGGGCGGATGATGACAGGCGGTGATGATGAAGGGGGATGATGACAGGTGGTGATGATGATGATGAGGGTGTTAATGACGGGGGTCTGGATGATGACAGGGGGGATGATGTATTTCCCACCCTAGGCTTATACTCGAGTCAATAACTTTTCCTGGGATTTGGGGGTAAAATTAGGGACCTCGGCTTATATTCGGGTCGGCTTATACTCGAGTATATACGGTAGATGAAAAAATAAGTAAATACATACATACACAGTCCTACCTGAACTTCTGTGGCACAACGTAAGTAACAACGTTTCCATAGCCTGACCCAAGGCCCCAGACACAGGGGAAGTAGAAGGTCCATTGTGGAAGGTTCAGATGAGATGTTGCTCCTTAATTGCTTCTCTTCTTCTAGCAAACTCTCAACGGACAGGGAGCGGCGTCCCCCTCTCCGCGACACTGTGACACTTTTTCTTGGGAAGAATGGAGACTGTAATATGAGCACGCCTTTAGAAAGAAGATACACATTGCAGGTGTTGGAGACATCCAACTTGAAGAAGAGAAGACAATGAAAGGGTCAGAATTAATTTACATGTACCTAACAGGTGAACCAATCATATATGAACTCAGATTAAACCATTGTATGAGATATGAGGAGCTGTTCTTTGGGGTCATCACAACATGGTGCTGCTATAGCTGCCCCTTTTTCCGCCTGTGACATGATGGTCATTTGGGCTTTTCTTGGTCTAAGGTTGGGTTCACATCACGTTTTCTCCCATACGGGAGCACATACGGCAGGGGGGAGCTGAAACCTCGCGCTCCCGTATGCCTTCCTATGCGCTCCCGTATGTAATTCATTTCAATGAGCCGGCCGGAGTGAAACATTCGTTCCGGTCGGCTCATTTTTGCGCCATATGCACTTTTTCCCCGGACCTAAAACTGTGGTCAACCACAGTTTTAATGTCCGGTTGTAAAAGCGCATACGGCGCAAAAATGAGCTGGTTCATTGAAATGAATTACATACGGGAGCTGAAACCTCGCGCTCCCGTATGTCTTTCTATGCGCTCCCACATGGGAGAAAACGTGATGTGAACTCAGAATAACACTCTTCTGAGTAAGGCTGGGTTCACATCACGTTTTTGCCATACTGTTTTTAATCCGTTTTTCTAAAGAAAACCTTATGTCAAAAAAAACGGATGGAACAGTGTGGGAAAAAGTAAACCGTATGCGTTTTTAAACTGTATACTGTTTTCAAAAGTGCATACAGTTCCGTCCTTTTATATAAAAAAAGAAAACCATACGTTTTTGAAAATGTCCATTTTAAACCACAATTTTGACTCCGGTTTAAAAACCGTACTGCAACCGCATATGTTTTTTTTAACATGGACGTCAATGGGAAACGCACATGTATACAGTTCCATCCGGGAAACCATATACGGTTTTTACTTTGCACATGCGCATTTGCATCCTAAAGTCCCCACCCAACACCCCTCCCATTAAAAATGGACAACATTTTCAAAAACGTATGTTTTTTTTTTTTTTTTATAAAAACGGACGGAACTGTATGCACTTTTAAAAACAGTATACAGTTTAAAAACGTATACGGTTTACTTTTTCCCATACTGTTGAAAACAGTATGGCAAAAACGTGATGTGAACCCAGCCATCAAGGTTGCTATATTAGGCTGGGTTCACATCACGTTTTCTCCCATGCAGGAGCGCATACGGCAGGGGGGAACTGAAACCTCGCGCTCCCGTATGTAATTAATTTCAATGAGCCGGCCGGAGTGAAACGTTCGGTCCGGTTGGCTCATTTTTGCTCTGTATGCGCTTTTACAACCGGACCTAAAACCGTGGTTGACCACACTTTTAGGTCCAGTGAAAAACCGCATACAGCACAAAAATCAGCCGACCGGACCGAACGTTTCACTCCAGCCGGCTCATTGAAATTAATTACATACGGGAGCGCATAGAAAGGCATACGGGAGCGCGAGATTTCAGCTCCTCCCTGCCGTTTGCACTCCCGTCCTCCCTATGCTCACTCAGTGTTTGGCCTAGTGTGCATATGTCCTATATGGATAGAGAGGAATAAGAACCTTTTACACAGGCAGAGTACTGCCCATGATAATACTGCTCTAATGTTTGTATTCAATCGTTTATGCGATCATTCATCACATATCACTATACATTTTATGTCCACAGCATATTCCTGGTTACAGGAGGAGATATTCTGTTGACGAAACAAACAAAAGATGTGAACACCGACATGAATTTATATGTATAATATTATTTGGTCTAAGGCTGCTTTCACACTATAAAAATACTTACGTTATGAACGCCCGTTAGGAAATCGGCAGTTAAACGGCCGGTACAAAATCACTAACAGCCGTTAGAAAATCCCATTATAGTCTATGGGATTTTTCTAATAGCTGTTTTAACCCGTTATTAATAACGGCCGTTATTTTGTGACGGGCGATAGTAACGGGAGAATGAGTGCATGCACTTTTTGTCCGGTTCATTTGCCCATCACAAAATAACGGCCGTTATTAATAACGGGTGATAACGGGTTAAAACGGCTATTAGAAAAATCCCATAGACTATAATGGGTTTTTCTAACGGCCGTTAGTGATTTTGTACCGGCCGTATAACTGCCAATTTCCTAACGGGCGTTCATAACGGAAGTATTTTTATAGTGTGAAAGCAGCCTTAAAGGGGTACTCCACTGCTCAGCGTTTGGAGCAAACTGTTCTGAATGCTGGAGTCAGCGCGAGGAGCTCGTGACATCATAGCCCCGCCCCCTCAATGCAAGTCTATGAGAGGGGGCGTGACGGCTGTCACGCCCCCTCCCATAGACTTGCATTGAGGGGGCGGGGTTTGACATCATGAAGGGGCGTGTCTATCACGTCACAAGCTCCCGGCGCTGACTCTTTGTTCCAAACACTGAGCATAGACTTGCATTCATGCCCCCTCCCATAGACTTGCATTGAGGGGGCAGGGCGTGACATCATGAGGTTGCGAGGCTATGATGTAACAAGCTCCCGGCTCCAGCGTTCGGAACAGTTTGTTCCAAACGTTGAGCAGCGGAGTACCCCTTTAATGTCCTTTAATCACATTTCCAGCTCACCTTATCAGCGTTATGCATTATACCATTGCCGTTTAATACTGCTTGTTCCCTTGTGCGAAACATGGGATTGTGGAACTGCTGCCTCCGTGAGTGATGATAGAATAGATTCCATTCCCAGACTGTTGGCGGAGATGACTTCACCTCTTCCGCCGTCTTATAATCTCCATTGAGAAATATCTTCTCGTGCACAATGTCTCTCCAGCCATTTACTGGGGTATAAGTCTGGCTAGAGGAGTGGCGCTGAAAAAAAAGGTGAATATGCTTACACCCAAAACCCAAGTAGGGCCGTACATGTGAACATTTCCTTAAAGGGGTACTCCCGTGGAAAACTTTTTTTTTTAAATCAACTGGTGCCAGAAAGTTAAACAGATTTGTAAATTACTTCTATTAAAACATCTTAATCCTTCAAGTACTTATTAGCTGCTGAATACTACAGAGGAAATGGTTTTCTTTTTGGAACACAGAGCTCTCTGCTGACATCATGACCACAGTGCTCTCTGGACAGTTCTTCAAATGGATAGAGATGTCAGCAGAGTAGGAGAAAATCCCCATAGCAAACATATGCTGATCTGGACAGTTCCTAAAATGGACAGAGATGTCAGCAGAGAGCACTGTGCTCATGATGTCAGCAGAGAGCTCTGTGTTCCAAAAAGAAAACCATTTCCTCCGTAGTATTCAGCAGCTAATAAGTACTTGAAGGATTAAGATTTTTTAATAGAAGTAATTTACAAATCTGTTTAACTTCCTGGCACCAGTTGATTTAAAAAAAAAAAAAAAGTTTTCCACGGAAGTACCCCTTTAAATTGTTACTGTCATTAAAAACAACCGTTCGTGAGTTATTAGTCGGAGTCGAGGATGTCATTGCACTCCTTTCCCCAACCAGCCGAGACATCAATCTATTTATCAGCATATACAAGCAAAAAGAAAATTAGCCAGCACAACAACCTAATACACGGGTGCACACTGCTGTGGCAGATACAAAGTATACAAAAAAGAAGATTGCAGCAGCACACATTGGTCAAAAAATTGAGGCTCTTAGCGCACTTCTTTGATCAAAAACGTGTATTTATCAGCATAGATGTCTATGAAGAGATGTACGTCTCTCTCAGACAGCCGAGGAGTGGAGCACAATGCCGCCCTCTTCACTAGATAATAGCTGATGATCACAGAGGGTCTCAGGAGTGACACCCAGTACAAACCCTTGTGTGATCAACAATTTTTTACATAAATGATTAACATGTTTATAGTTGTTTTTAATGACAGTAACGCTTTAAAAGGAATCTGTCAACTGCAATTCACATTCCAAACTGCTGACATGTTTCGCCTTGCCCTTACAGCTATCTAACAGTGTTAGCAATTAAAGGGGTATTCCGGCCAAAGACATCTCACGCCTCCTCCGGTAGACATGAATGGAGGGGGGGTGGCGTGACGTCACGTCTCCAGTCCCGGAAACACAGAGGTTTCCGAGACCGGAGCAGCAGCCCCGCATAGAATGCAGGTGCTGCATGGAGATCCCGATGGTCTCAGCAGTGGGTGTCCCGCGATCAGACATCTTATTCCATTTCCTTTGGATAGGGATAAGATGTCTTTGGACGGAATACTCCTTTAAGAACCTGAATTACAGCGGACAGATTCCCTTGAAATGAATTCTTTACTCAGCACTGTGTCCAGTAACAGTGAGTTACAATATATATAGATTCCTGTTAACCTGCACATAGAAAAAAACATGGCGCCTGCATCCTGGCTCTATTCCTACACTAATATAATTGTACTGAATGTAACCTATTGAGGCCCGATGGATATCATCGTCATAGTAAGAATCGGATGTTACCTGGCTCCCTCGGATACGGTCCCATTGGCAGTTGTGGGTGAAGGTACTACAGAACAGGTTGTAAGTACTGTCATGTAAAGCCAGAAGGTAAGACTCTGTGAATTCGAAAGCGGTCGGGAACTGCTGCAAACATTGCCAGACGCAGTCCAGGAACAGCAAAAACACCGGGGACTGCAAGAGAGAGACATGAAATAATAGATGCTTCATATGTTATCGGGCATTTTATTCCACCAAGTGAGAAGCCCTCACTAGTAATTCAAAGAAGGGTTTAGGTTATGCCAATGGCCATACACACGAGATGAATCCCTGGGATATGGACAAGAGTTCACAACCATCTAAAGGTCATTGGTGCAGCCTGAATGATCTTCCTATAGCAATCTGCTAAACTGTAGGAACAACATTTACATCGGGTCCAATCAGGGGTCAAGTCCTGGGAAAAAAAGTGTGGGAACTCATGCTAGATTTCCACTTAAAGGGGACATCTTATACCCTATCACTGGGGACCCCCACGTTCTCCCGGTGTTCGTTTAGAGCGTTGGGTGGAGCGACAAAGGCTCCGTGCCGGATGACTGGTGATGCAGGGCAGAGCCTCGTAAGGTCACAGTAATGCCCCCTCAATGCAAGTCTATGGGAGGGGGCGTGACAGTCGTCACGCCCCCTCCCATAGACTTGCATTGAGGGGGCATTACTGTGACCTTACGAGGCTCTGCCCTGCATCACCAGTCATCCGGCACAGAGCGAAGTTGACTCCGTGCACCGGATGTCTGGGGTGCCGGAGCCGAGACCCCCGCGATCAGACATCTTATCATGTCTAGGGGTGGAGTAACCCTTTAAGGGCTAGTCCTACAGGAGTCCTGCTAGTGGTAACTTGCAGGAACTCCGTTCCCATGAGTTCCTGCAGGACTTGAGCCCTGGGTCCAATATAACTGGAGTGTGAAAATGTGGTTCTAATGAATGTAAATGTTGTTTCCACATCTCACATAAGACCAAAGAAGAGGAAATTATGGGGAAAGAGAAACTAGATCAAATGAAACAATACAACGGGGTACTCATTGCTAGACATCTTATCCTTTGGATAGGGGATGAGATGTCTGATAGTGTGGGTCCGGCCACTGGGACCATCCACGATCTCCATGCAGACACTTGGGGTTCTGAACATTATGTTCAGAACGCTGGGTTCGGAAGGCCATGTTTGTGACGTCACGACACGCCCCCTCGTGATGTCACACCCCTCCCCCTCCTCTATGGGAGGAGGCGTGATAAAAAAGAATGTCATGCCCCCTCCCGTAGTCATGAATGGAGGGGCGTGACATCATGATCACAGCCTGCTGAACCCAGCGTTCTGAATATAATGTTCAGAATGCTGAGTGTCTGCGGGGGGTCCCAGCAGCCGGACCCCCGTGATCAGGCATCTTATCCAAAGAATTTGGGATAAGATGTGGAGCAACGGAGTACCCCATTAAGTTGCAGTACAAAAATATATATATATATATATATAGTTAGAGTGCCACTGTAAACTGTAAAGATATATTGGCCATATGATCAAAAACTTAGAAGAACGTATTTATAAACTCAGCTGTAACATCACTATTTAATTCAAGAACCATAGAATCTATTAGCATTTTACAAAATATGATGAAAGTCACCCTTCTCTACTTTGCGTTACTCCAATAGAAAACATCTTGATGGGGATTATAAGGATTTCTGTTGGCTTCTTGTATGAACAACCTATGCCCATCCGGCATGAACAAAACTCCGGAACAGGTATTTAATTGTACTTAGGTACTATTAGAAATAATTACTTTTTGAATTATGTATGTGAATTGTTATAATAGCAATGACATTACCAATTGAGTATTTTGGTGTAATTGATATGATGTAATAGCGGTAACTTGTCACCATGTTATTGTATATGACTAAAGGTTTCATTTGGCCACATAGATAAGTACATCAAGTAATTTTTTTAAATTTTTAGAGCAATAATTATTAATTTGTATATACGGGCAGTAAAGTATTTGTACATTACGCTCTTCATGTACCCACTTTAATGTTGTTATTATTTTTTGTGCATATTGTTTTTTTACACGATACATTTACAGGAGAATACTTTTTTAATAGTATACATGCATTATTTATTTATAATTACCGTATTTTTCGCCCTATAGGACGCACCGGCATATAAGACGCACCCTATTTTAAAGGTGCAAAATCTAGAAAAAAAAAAGATTCTGAACCCAACAGTGAACTTCAACCTGAGGACCTCCAGATGTTGCAAAACTACAACTCCCCGCATGCCCGGATGCTGGGAGTTGTAGTTTTGCAACATCTGGTGGTCCGCAGGTTGAAGACCACTGATATAGGAGGTAATACTCACGTGTCCCCGACACTCTGGACCCGTCATCGCTGCCCTGGATGTCGCTCCATCGCTGTCGCCGCGTTCCGGTGGTGTCCCACTGACGCTCCTGACGTCTTCTTCCCTGGGATCCAGGCTCTCCGTCGCCGTCATCACGTCGCTACGCACGCCGCTCCTATTGGATGATGGGACGGCGTGCGCGACGACGTGATGACGACGAAGGAGAGCGTCGGCCATGCAGGGGATCCCGGCACGGAGCAGACACCGAGGAGGCAGGTAATGTCCCTCCCGGTGTCCTGTAAGCTGTTCGGGATGCCGCTATTTCACCGTGGCGGTCCCGAACAGCCCAACTGAGCAGCCGGGTTACTGTCACTTTCGCTTCAGAGGCGGCGGTCAGCTTTGATCGCCGCATCTGAAGGGTTAATACAGGGCATCACCGCGATCGGTGATGTCCTGTATTAGCCGCGGGTCCCGCCCGTTGATGGCCGCCGGGACCGACCCGATAGGTGTGTATTCGCCGTATAAGACGCACCAACTTTCCCCCCCAGTTTTGGGGAAGAAAAAGTGCGTCTTATACGGCAAAAAATACGGTACTTATCCCATATTGCACACACCATACAGGGTATATTATTATCCTCTGGCATCAAAATATTGCAGAGATACATACTCTACTGTGCATACTTATATAAAGTCTTATAACGTTAATGGCCAGCGTCTCATTGCATGATATGGTGAAAACATTTATTCTAATTAAAAGCCTGAATGAATGGAATGCACTGCCATGTTGCACTGAGCTCTTTCTACATCTTATTCTATAGGATCATCATTCCAGTGGGACAACCGCTATCACACAAAAAAGTATATTCTGTTTACTCTACAAGCACATCGGGAGAGGGGTAAGTGTGTCAACTTAGCTGGCACTTTGTTCTCCTTAGTGAAGCTTCTATATGATATACAAAGATTTTTGTACTTTGATTGGTCATACTACTTCCCTCTGCGTGCTGGTTTCAATTTTTTGTTTTCTTTTGATGTTTTTTGCCAAGACCCATCCACTGGATTCAGAGCAGATATACAAGTTCCCTCCTTTGACGGATGTTCGGTAGAACAGAGTGGAATATATTTGGTGGCTTCAAGTCCACCTTGGACCTCTAGGTGTGGTAGTTGTGTGGTAAGGTATAATGCCATTTGTAGAAAAGAACGGTAAGGAAAAACGCACTCACCCCGTGGCTTGCTGAGACGAGTAGAAATTCTTTATTCAACGAAGATCTTAGCATACACAGATAGGTGCACAGGGAGCTGTGGATGGTAACAGGCATGACTGGATGGGATTTTAGATACATCCCTTCCTCTCTAACCCACTCTTAACCACGTAACAACCCCTTCTCCCAATAGAAAAGACAATGACACCTGCTGTGGGAAAATTGGGCCGTGTGGCCCATTTATTTAACAAACCAATAAATAACATTTGAATATTTACATATAAACATAACCAAACTGGAGGGCACTCCCCTCCCCCAACCGGATTTGTGCAACACGCTTCTTACCCCTGGCCGCGAGCCCCTGGCCCAGGGGCACCCCGGTAACCTTCTGCACAATCCCTCGAACTCCTGAGGCCCAGAACCACCACCAGGAGGCCCAATTGAACCATCTCAAACATTTATCTTTCAAACTACTAACTCCCCCGGGACCCTTTCACATGCCTCCCCCTTATCAGAATCCCACCCACCAAGCGTTTAAAAGAGGGCGGGCGGGCGGGACCTTCTTCTCGCTTCTACACGCCGACTGGTGAGTACCCTCCCCCCCTGGGGCACCCCCTATATACACTCCTCCCCCTCCCCTCCAGATGACCTCTCTTTCACCCCACTCTCGAGCCACCTGTTACTGTCCCTTAAAGGAGCAGCAGCCATTTAACCCTTTAACCCCCATTCCCTTGAAATATACCTCTAACCCCATTAACCCTTACTAACATCTGGGAGGGCCACTAAAACCCCCGTCAAGACGCCACTACGCCAGGGGTTCCCCCGCTCCGTTTGCTCCCAGGGGGCGTGAAGGGGGCGGCAACTAGTTTCGCGCACGTGCGCGAAACTAGTTGCCGCCCCCTTCACGCCCCCTGCCTGTTACCATCCACAGCTCCCTGTGCACCTGTCTCTGTATGCTGAGATCTTCGTTGAATAAAGAATTTCTACTCGTCTCAGCAAGCCACGGGGTGAGTGCGATTTTCCTTACCGTTCTTTTCTACAAGTGACATTGCTTCTGCTAACTTCGAATCACTGCACCACCCTAGGAGACCCCGCCAACGTACACAGAGACTCAGAGGTATTGCCGTACATCCAACCTATTGTCCTTTGCCTTTAGGACTAGCGGTGCCGGACACAGACTTTCTCTCTTTGCTTATTAAGGTATAATGCCCTCCTCCTCATACACCGGGTGAGTTCCTTTTTATACCCAAATTCACTGGTAATGGATAATTCCCGGTTGGATAAGTGCTACCTTATTTTTACATAGTTACAGGGTTCATAAGGTTGAAAAGAGAGTCCATCGTGTTCAACCTATATCTCTATTGTGTCCCTACTGTGTTGATCCAGAGGAAAGCAAAAAACACTTATGAGGCTGATGCCAATTGCCCCATACTAGGGGGAAAATTTTCTACCCCGACTTTTGGTTATTGTTTTCATAGAAAAGAATAGATCTGAGCTGTAACACCAGGAATAGCCACTACTAAAAGTAAAGCCTGGTAAACAATATAGAAATGATCAACTGATGCGAGTGTGAGATGCAGCGAGTGTTAATATCCATACTGAAGTGGTGTTGATGCCCTATCGTAAGGGTAATCCATCATTTTTGGAGTCCCGGAGAAGTCCATAAATACAACTTCTTTGTTCTGCTTCTGGTCACCCAACATTGACCATTTTTGATTTGTAGACCGGTTTCATATGATTTTACCTAGAGCTAGGTTTTTGTCAGTAAAACAATTGCTTGAAATGGTCACTTACTTCTTCCTTGTCTGATTGTTTGAAGTGATTTATCCTTTGCATGAAGGGATGGCCAGCCGATACCCATTCCTTCTGAACCAAGCTCTGGAAACCGGACAGTGTTCTTGAGTAAGGGTCAGATAATACCTGCACCAATGATGTCAGGAGGCAGTTCACATCACGGTCATCAAGCTCTGTGGCGGGACAGAGGATAGATACACTTTATAATGTTATGATAACTACTGTATATAGGTATTAAACTGTGTGAGTTCTGCAAACAGAGCTCATAGGCGGTGGAATAATTCATTGGTGACCCCACCACCTTACAGTGCAGTAGCAATTGTGTTCTACAGTAATAACGTCAGACAATCCATTTCTATGACCGTCTCTGTATCTGAACCAGAGGAGAGAGGTGCTAAAACGCATCGGCTCTCGATCTGATGGACTCTGATGGATGCCAAAGGGAACTAACAGCAGATGGCAGCCTTACCGGAAGAAAAATCAGTTGTTGGCAAGGGGACTCGGGGGCTGCAATGGGGCTGATTATGTGTGCCGAGAGAACCTTAAAGGGGTACCCCACTGCTCAGCATCTGGAACAAACTGTTCCAAACGCTGGAGCCGGGAGCTCGTGACATCATAGCCCTGCCCCCTCATGACGTCACACCCCGCCCCTCAATGCAAGTCTATGGGAGGGGGCGTGACAGCCATCACGCCCCCTCCCATAGACTTGCATTGAGGGGGCGGGGCGTGACGGCATGAGGGGGCGGGGCTATGATGTCACAAGCTCCCGGCACCAGCTCCAGCGTTTGGAACAGTTTGTTCCAAACGCTGAGCAGCAGAGTACCCCTTTAATATATTGTTGTCATTGTTGTTGTCATTGTTGTTGGCGTTGTCATTGTTGTCATTAGTACCCACACCTCATTCCTTCACTATCTCTCATTTTCCTCAAATGGTTGCTGAGACTACAAAACATAGTCTCTCATTCTGGAAATAGGGTTAATGACATTTGTCAAAAGCTTTGAGCCCATGTTTTTAATAAACCAGTATTTGCAAATAAACATCATAACCAATGTGCAAGTCTTCGGAGTTTGCAACAAGTGCGGTACATCATCTATCAGTCCTAAAGGGGGTGCCACTGGTCATGATGGCCTGTGCAGCCAGAGCTTGAACCTACTAATGATTCTTTATTACTGTGTGATATGATTATTTACCGTATTTTTCGCCCTATAGGACGCACCGGCGTATAAGACGCACCCAATTTTTAGGGGCAAAATCTAAAAAAATAAAGATTCTGAACCCAATAGTGGTCTTCAACCTGCGGACCTCCAGATGTTGCAAAACTACAACTCCCAGCATGCCCGGACAGCCGTTGGCTGTCCGGGCATGCTGGGAGTTGTAGTTTTGCAACATCTGGAGGTCCGCAGATTGAAGACCACTGCATAGGAGGTAATACTCACGTGTCCCCGCCGCTCCAGACCCGTCACCGCTGCCCTGGATGTCGCTCCATTGCTGTCGCCGTGTCCCCGTCGCTCCGGAACGTCTCTGCTGCCGGCCGGGTATCCTCGCTCTCCGTCGCTGTCATCACGTTGTTATGCACACCGACGCACGTACGCGACGACGTGATGACGAGGAAGGATAGTGCCGGCCATACAGGGGATCCCTGAATGGAGAAGACACCGAGGAGGCAGGTAAGGTCCCCCACCCGGTGTCCTGTAAGCACTAACCCGGCTATTCAGTCGGGCTGTTAGGGACCGCCGCGGTGAAATCGCGGCGGTCCCAAACAGCCCGACTGAACAGCCGGGTTAGTGTCACTTTCCCTTCAGACGCGGCGGTCAGCTTTGATCGCCGCGTCTGAAGGGTTAATACAGGGCATCACCGCGATCGGTGATGTCCTGTATTAGCCGCGGGTCCCGGCCGTTGATGGCCACAGGGACCGCCGCGATAGGGGTGTATTCGCCGTATAAGACGCACCGACTTTTCCCCCCCAGTTTTGGGGAAGAAAAAGTGCGTCTTATACGGCGAAAAATACGGTATACGCTATATGACTGGGTACAATTAGGGTGTCCTCAAGAGACGGTGCTGCACAGGGCACCATCACACCAAGCCCAGCCCTGACGCCACAGTCCTTTCCCCAAAATGTGTAAGTAGAACTATTCAATAGATCTGTCTGGTTATTATAGGGTTTAGTTTACCTTGAAGAACAACAGATCTATTCCGTTCGCTCAGCAACATGGAAACTTCACTGGCTTTCTTCAGACATGACCTGAATCAGAGATAAAGAGAGCGTGTTTAAATGTAATGTACAGTCATATCATATAAATACAGATCAATGTAGACCCTGTATTAAATTGTAGGAATAACAGTTATTGGTTTACATCTGCCATGTGCTCAAATTCTGTTAAAAATGTAAAACTAAAATATATGTTACTAGATACTAGAATGTGGGTGAAAATGATATCAGTAACTGGACTGGTAAAGTTCTGTGTCTAGTGTATCAGCAGACAAGGTATTCAGCTGTGGTGACTGGGCATTGTGTCCGTACAGTCAGGTAGGTTGTTTGGGTCAGGGTAGTGCTGCTATTAGAGATGAGCAAACTTACAGTAAATTCGATTCGTCACAAACTTCTCGGCTCGGCAGTTGATGACTTTTCCTGCATAAATTAGTTCAGCTTTCCGGTGCTCCCGTGGGCTGGAAAAGGTGGATACAGTCCTAGGAGACTCTTTCCTAGGACTGTATTCATCTTTTCCAGCCCACCGGAGCACCGGAAAGCTGAACTAATTTATGCAGGATAAGTCATCAGCTGCCGAGCCGAAAAGTTTGTGACAAATCGAATTTACTGTAAGTTCGCTCATCTCTAGCTGCTATCTAAAGCAGTGTGATGGAAATAAACCCCCAGAGGGATAGAAACAGACGGTAGTAATTAGGGATCGACCGATTTTGATTTTTTAGAGCCGATACCGATAATCTGTGAACTTTCAGGCCGGTAGTCGCTAATTTATACCGATATTCCTTGCATTTTAACGTTGCGTTGAGGACTTCACTCGTCTTTGCGCAGCGCACAGCAACAGCGCAGGAGCCAGAAGTAGCTCGCACCCCGGGAACAGGTAATTATAAAACTGGGGATGGGGGAGGCAATGGGGCAGCAGCGGTCTCTGGCCAGAGGATAGGCAATGGGGCAGCGGCGGTGGTTGGACTCAGGACAGGCAGGGGGAGAGAAGCGGGCGGCGGCGGCGGTCTCTGGCCCCGCAAAAGCCGCTGCAGTTCACTGCTTTAAATCGCCCGCATTATTGGCAAGGTAATTGCTGATACCGATAACTTAGAAAATCGTGAATATAGGCCGATAATATCGGCCAAACCGATAATCGGTCGATCCCTAGTAGTAATGCTATGCAGGAGTTATCTAACCCTTAACACTTATTCCCTATTCACAGGATAGGGAGAGATGTATGATAGCGGGCGTCCAACTTGTATGATAGTGGGCGTCCAACTTGTATGATAGCGGGCGTCCAACTGCTGGGATCGGCTGCCATCATACACTTATACATTATTCTGTGAATAGAAAAAAGTTCGGACAACCCTGAAAAGAGAAACCAAACCTGCTCAGTCAGATTTTCTACTTTGGTGTTGGATACTTCTGCTAAGGAGAGCTTAAAACGTGGCATTTCTATAAATGAACACTTCTCCACCTCCTCCCGTTTCCATCCACCTTGACATTCAGGACCTTTCTTTCATACAGCTTGAGTGTTTTATAACCTCCAATGACCCAGCAACCAAAGCGCAGGAGTATTTATGAAGATAATCCATTCTCCAGATGTATGACCAGCCATGTAACGGTGGCCATACATTTTTATTATGTGTCAGCCAAACATTCGTTCGGCCAACAGCTAGCTCTCCCCTTGTCTCCATACACATGAATATTCAGTACAGCTAAATATTCATGTTTCCTCTATGGAGAGAAAAGAAGTAAGTTGTAGCCAGACAGCTCTCCGAGAACAATAGTGCTGGATGGTAAAGATTTAACATACCCAACACTTCCCTCTCTCAACATCATTTCTCAGGGAGAGTCGGGAGTACGCCATACACTTTAGACAGTCGGCAGGTTTGACTGACTTTAGTCTAAGGTGTATGGGCACCCTAAGACATTGGCTTAAAAGAATTGAATCTGTTTGTGGTGGCCCAGTACGGGAGGTGTTACCCCGTACCCTTGCTGCCCTGTCAGGCAGCCTCCCTTCCGTGTCCCCTGGGCCCCCTTGCACCTGTTTCCCCCATGTACATATGTTTACCATGTATTATACTGTGTAATGTGTGAAGAAAGCGTTGTCACTTTAAGATTGTTTACCATGTGATTTGTTACCCAGGAGGAGGAGTCACTGGTCACCTCTGTGGCCCTGGCTGAACTGTATAGACTTTTCCACCTGTCTAGTCTCAGTAAAGCTACCGTTGTCTGTAACTTGGCGGTATACCTTTGGGTGGTATTGAGGATAAACCACGCCCTGGCATCACGTATACAAGGGGTTAATGCCATCTGCCCCTAGGGTAATTCCATCGGCCCTGCATCACACCCCATACCATATGTTTTTAGCAACTTTATGCAGTGAGAGGGGTCACAAGTGGGGACCCTTTTCTCTTTGACATATGCTCTAGAATGGCAAATAGAAAGAAACTGTTATTATGAGACAAGCATTGGGGTACTGTGGTGCTCCAGCGTTCTGAACACTTTGTTCTACCCGAGGCTGTGATGTCACGGACACGCCCCCTCATGATGTCATGTCACGCCCCCTCCATTCATGTCTATGGGAGGGGGCGTGTTGGCTGACATGCCCCTCCCATAGACATGAATGGGGTGGGCGTGGCATGACGTCACAAGGGGTGTGGCTGTGACATCACAACCACTGCCGTAGAAGCAGGCGTATGTTTAGAAGGACAGGTGCCGCAGGAGATTGCGGGGGGCCCCAGCAGAGGGACCCCCGCAATCAGACATCTTATCTCCAATCCTTTGGATAGGGGGTAAGAGGTCTAGCAGTGGAGTACTCCTTTAACCTTCAGCAGCAGAAGCAGCTATAGGGGGTGCAGTTCTGAACCTGTCCTCTGATTTCCATATCATTCACATCAATGTCTGCCATAACTAACCCCCAGAAACATGACTGATCCCATCTATTATAATTCTCCTGGACTTTTATAAGATGTCAGCTTTAGACTTAGCAGCCCCTTTTAATATTTACCTCACGTGATCCAGCCAGCGAGTTCCTTCTAGATTTGACAGCCATTTGTCATTAGGCACTGGTGTAGAGGTATCTAGAAGAAGCACATACAATACTGAGATATACAATGGTTTTTATACTAATTATTATGCAAAACTGTATTATTATTATTATGTAATGCTCCCAACTGTCTCATTGTTATAAATAGGCTATCAACCTGTCAGATTGTTTTTTCTTAGGGGCGGTATTAGACCTACAGATACAAAAGGTATTATAGAAAGGTTGGCCCTTTGTCTGTGTTTTAGACTGTACAAGTACTGATGCAAAATACTAAAGAAGGTTAAAGGGGTATTCCAGGAAAAAACTTTTTTTTTATATATCAACTGGTTCCAGAAAGTTAAACAGATTTGTAAATTACTTCTATTAAAAAATCTTAATCCTTTCAGTACTTATGAGCTTCTGAAGTTAAGGTTGTTTTTTTCTGTCTAAGTGCTCTCTGATGACACGTGTCTCGGGAACCTCCCAGTTTTGAAGCAAATTCCCATAGCAAACCTCTTCTAAACTGGGCGGCTCCCGAGACACGTGTCATCAGAGATTACTTAGACAGAAAAGAACAACCTAAACTTCAGAAGCTCATAAGTACTGAAAGGATTAAGATTTTTTTTATAGAAGTAATTTACAAATCTGTTTAACTATCTGGAGCCAGTTGATATATAAAAGAAAGTTTTTTCCTGGATAACCCCTTTAATGTAAAAAAGGCCCTATAATTGTTCCTACTTTTTCATTAAATAAGGTTGTAAACATTGATGGTCTACTGTCCAGATAGGCCATCAATATGACATCGGCAAGGGTCCTGGTCCCGGTGCCCCGACCAATCAGCTGTTTAAATAATGGATGTTGCTCGTGTAAGTGCCACCGTTTCTTTATTGTCTACTGCTATTTCCAATCGCCATACTTTATAGCAGAATGGGACAACGCTGCAGTTCCTTGTCACAACTAAAAGTAGAGCAAGTGAGAAGACAATCAGCAGTGAACAATGAAGGGGCACTTGTCACGGCCCCCTGTAACTAATAGGCAGGGGTGCTGGGAGTTGGACCCTTGCCGATGCAATATTGATGGCCTAGCTGAAATGCCCTTTACTTTCCATTGTGTTTTAAAGGAATTGTATACTCTAGATTTATTTTTTCTGATTAGAACCAGATACTGAAATATGTTCTTTTTTCTAATCTGTTTCTATTTTCTGATTGTAACTTTTTTATTTTGTATATTTTACACTATTATGTGAGCTTTCATCTTGATTAAGCTGTTTAGAGTTTAGATGCTTCACTGCAAGCTCCATAGACAGCAATAGACAGGACCTGTTCCTTTTAGATGAATTGGAGACACTACTGGACATTCTTTGTGACCTTTTCAGACGTCATTCTACATGGGGGGGGATGCTGATCTCTGCTGTAAATGGCGGTGTATCCAGTGTTATCTTTCTACTAGTGTCACCTTTCACTGTACTCCTGAGAAAAAAGGCATTACTGGGAAATTATCTGTATGGAACAGGAAGTCTCAGCTAAGTTTTTTTTTTTTTTTTAATCAACTGGTGCCAGAAAGTTAAACAGATTTGTAAATTACTTCTATTAAAAAATCTTAATCCTTCCAGTACTTATTAGATGCTGAATACTACAGAGGAAATTCTTTTCTTTTTGGAACACAGAGCTCTCTGCTGACATCATGACCACAGTGCTCTCTGTTGACATCTCTGTCCATTTTAAGAACTGTCCAGAGTAGGAGAAAATCCCCATAGAAAACATATGCTGTTCCTAAAATGGACAGAGATGTCAGCAGAGAGCACTGTGGTCATGATGTCAGCAGAGAGCACTGTGTTAAAAAAAGAAAATAATTTCCTCTGTAGTATTCAGCAGCTAATAAGTACTGGAAGGATTAAGATTTTTTTCATAGAAGTAATTTACAAATCTGTTTAACTTTCTGGCAAAAAGTTTTCCACCAGAGTACCACTTTAAAGCATGATGGGACCAACATTGAAAACCCCTATTTGTTACCATGTTTACTGGAAATGTTGATGGCCCCACTGGTTATAATGGCATGTGGTGCTGCTCTTTAAACATCCAATAAATTATTCGGTGCCCAAGTAGCAGAGGATTAGACACATGTCAGGAAATGCCTTATATATATTATTAATGTTAAACTGTTTTACCTACAGACAAAATATAGATCCGGTAATATGTCAGCCTCTTAATGGAGTCAGTAAAGGACGCTCACCCTTGGGAATGATAACTCGTCCTGTATATATTTTTTATCTGTTTAGACTTCCTGTGGATCAATGGAAATGCAATAACTCCCTCATGGATGATCAATGTAGAAACTTTGTTAGACTTTGATCCTGTTTTACTGTTTCCTAAATCAAGTGCAAAAAGGTTTCTTATTCCCCTGGGATAGTCTATCTACTTTCCAAATGAAGAGGCCTGGAAAAACAAAGAAAGGGGCACCTATCTAATCATATACAGTATATGGATATTGTTCGTAATGACTGACTGCAGTACTGAGCTGATCGGTCTCCTCTGTGCACAACTGAGCTTAAAGGGGTACTCCGGTGAAAACCTTTTTTCTTTTAAATCAACTGGTGGCAGAAAGTTAAACATATTTGTAAATTACTTCCATTAAAAAATCTTAATCCTTCCAGTACTTATTAGCTGCTGAATGCTACAGAAGAAATTCCTTTCTTTTTGGAACACTGATGACATCACGAGCACAGTGCTCTCTACTGACATCTCTGTCCATTTTAGCAACCATGCATAGCAGATGTATGCTAAGGGCAGCATGGTGGCTCAGTGCTGGGGACTTGGGTTCAAATCCCACTAAGGACAACAATAAATAAAGTGTTATTATTATAATAATGTCGGCAGAGAGAACTGTGCTCGTGATGTCATCAGAGAGCATTCCAAAAAGAAAAGAATGTCCTCTGTAGTATTCAGCAGCTAATAAGAACAGGAATGATTAAGATTTTTTAATAGAAGTAATTTACAAATATGTTTAACTTTCTGCCACCAGTTGATTTAAAAGAAAAAAGGTTTTCACCGGAGTACCCCTTTAAAATAACCAGACAGCTTAAATTTATTTAAGTTGAATGCTTATATGACAGGTATACCTCTTGTCCTCCCCTCATTAACATGGTTACCCAAACATGCATGTGTTCTCACTGGGAAAAGACGGAAGGCCGCATCCAAGAAACTTTGGTATTAACCATACACAAGAACCCCCAGAGAGGAGTGCGGGGTTCCAATTACTAATAAACACAAAGCTCGGGACACAAAAACCCCTATACATGCTAGAACTCCCCTAAAACCTAACTTTTATTTGAGTAAATGTAAAATTAAACCATGAGTAACCACAGAATACGGGATAAGTGTCTGATCGCGGGGGGGTCTAAAAGCTCTCTCCGTGCAGGCTCTCCCGTGCAGGAAGCATGTCGGCCGCAGCATGACACGCACCATGTATCTCTATAGGGGAGGCGGAGATGCAGCGTTCCTGCCTCTCCCATAGAGATGTATGGAGAGGGAGTGTCGTTGGACTCAATGAGGTCGAACACATGTGCATTAGCTGCGCAGAGCCGCAGCAATGTCGGGTCCTTGTACGGAAGATTGCGGGGGGTCCCGTCTGTCGAACCCCTTGCAATCAGACACTTATCCCCTATCTGCAGGATCCCCTTTAAAAGCCTGTGATCATGTCTACTGTAGGAATTGTGGATATCTATGCACTTAGTGGATGCCTATCAGGCTCACCACACTTAAGTGGAAGATTTTCCACTAATATTGTAATCACAGAGATAGTGTACACGTTTTTAAAACACCAATACAAACCCCCCTCTACATGTTTCGGTGACTCATCACCGCCATCATGAGGTATTGAAGCTACCACATTATGAGACTCCCATACACAATTCTTTGCATTTCTGTCAGAAGATAGAATTTTCCCACCAAGGGGTTTGGGAGCGTTTGGAGCGGAGGGTAACACCCTAGCGGAGTAGCGGCTTGACGGGGGTTTTAGTGTACTTAAAGGGTTAAAAGGTGTCACAGACATCTGGGCGGTTAAATGGGCGGTTTTTCCTAGTGGGGTTGCTATTGGGGGGCGCAGTAGCCAAGTGGTGGAGTATTTTGTGCGTATTTTGTGCGCTTATCGATGGAAGTGAGGGAGAATCTGTTGGTGTGGGAGTCCTTTTTGTCAGTTTATAATGGTAGGTCGATTTGGATGGTTGAGGTGGTGGAGACAGACGAGTTGGAGTTGTTCACTGATGCCTCGGGGTCGGTGGGCTTTGGGGCATTTTTTCAGGGGCAGTGGAGTGCGGGCGTCTGGCCTGCTTCCTGGAGGTCGGCGGGTTTGTTGGTGAACTTGGTTTTGCTTGAATTATTTCCGATAGTTTTGGCTGCTATTAATAATCAAACATCCAGCTCGCCTCCTGTGTTGCGCTTGCTGCGGCATTTGGTGCTGCGTGGTCTGCTTTTAAATTCTTAGTTTGTGGCGGTGCATGTTCCCTGGGTGGTCAACTCGGTTGCTGATTCTCTTTCTCGTTCACAGTGGGACAGGTTTTGAGGACTGGCGCCGGATGCAGAGCGGTGCGGGATTCCTTGTCCCGAGTGGCTGTGGAGCGTGGTCTTGGGTCAGCGGCGGAGTTGATTCGTAGGTCGTTGTCTGACCGCACATGGGATGCATAAGGTTTGGTGTGAGTGGGAGCGGCTGTTGGCTGGAGTGGGCGCAGGTGTGTCTGAAGAGGATTGGGTTTCGATGGTGTTGTATTTTGTGGGCAGGTCGTATGAGTTGGGGGTCTCTGTGTCTGGAATAACGGTGCACATGTCTGCTTTGGTCTTCTGGTTTGCCTCGAGGGGGTTGGTGGATGTGACCAAGCATGTTTTAGTTAAGCGAGCTTTGCGGGGCTATCGGGAGGGGGGGGGGGGGGTGAGGCCGGATACTCGGCGTCCGGTGTCTTTTGACCTCTTGGTTTTTTTGGTTAGCAGGGTGGATTTGGAATGTAGGGATGCTTATGAGGCTTCTTTGTTCCGCTTGGCTTTTTCTTTGGCATTTTTTGGTGCATTTCGGGTGTCTGAATTGGTGGCGCGCAGTAGGTCATCTGTGGGTGGTTTGTTGTATGGGGATGTGGTGCTGGGGGTGGATGAAGTGCGGTGTCGGATCCGTCGGTCTAAAACGGATCAGTCTGGATGGGGTCGTTGGGTGGTGTTGGGGGAGTTGGAAGGTTCGAGGGTTTGTCCTGTGGGGTGTTTGAGGGACTTTTTGGACGTGCGTCCGGTGGGTCCGGTTGTGTTGTTGGTGCATAGGGATGGGTCCTTCCTGTCCTGGTATCAGTTTGTGGCTGTTTTTCGGCAGTGTCTGGCAGCACAGGGTTTGGTGCCAAGGGATTATAGTTCCCATTCCTTCAGGATTGGCGCTGCTACGGAAGCGGCAAGGTGGGGTTTGGGGGTTGATCGCATCAGGCAGATAGGGAGGTGGGAATCTGATCAGTTTCGCTTGTATGTACGTCCTCACCTGCTGTAGGGGGGGAGTGGTCTGTTTCTTTGCTGGGATTTGTGTGACCTGGGGTAATTTTGGGAAGCTTGAATTTTCTTATTTTTTTGTGTTTTACAGATCCTTCGCCTTGTTTGGTGTCGATTGTGGGCCATTCATATGTGCATCGGGGGGGGGGGGGGGGGGGGGCACGGCGTGCAGCAGTTCGCCCTGACGGAAAGCAGCTGGGGTTTTGACAGGTCGGTGGCTGTGTTGCCTTGGATTGGAGTGGGGGGTATGTTATGGAGTCAGTTGTTGAGGGAGGTGCAGTTTCATGGTGCGCTTGATCGTGCTCCCAATGTGCTTGTGGTACAAGTGGGGGGGGAACGATATGGGTTTACGCCCCTCTCGCGAGATTATTCACGATATTAAGATGGATCTTCTTCGTTTGTGGTCCACTTTCGCAGGTTTGGTGGTGGTGTGGTCAGATATGGTGGCTAGGAGGGTGTGGCATTGCGCCAGATCGGTGGTCCGCTTGAACAAAGCCCGGGTGAAGTTGAATAAGGAGGTGGGCCGTTTTGTTCGGCTCAATGGGGGGATTGTGGTCCGGCATGTGGAGTTTGAGGGGGCGAGCCGGGTGAGTTTTTGGTGGATGATGGTGTGCATTTGAGTGAGATTGGTTCGGATCTGTGGGCCCTGGCACTGCTGTCACGATTCGGCTGGCTGGAGGTGGATCCTCTGTGCCAGAGAGGGATTGGCGTGGACCGTGTCGGTGGACCGGTTCTAAGTTGCTACTGGTATTCACCAGAGCCCGCCGCAAAGTGGGATGGTCTTGCAGCGGCGGTAGCAACCAGGTCGTATCCACCGGCAACGGCTCAACCTCTCTGACTGCTGAGATAAGCGCGGTACAAGGGAGTAGACAAGAGCAAGGTCGGACGTAGCAGAAGGTCAGGGCAGGAAGCAAGGATCGTAGTCAGGGGCAACGGCAGGAGGTCTGGAACACAGGCTAGGAACACACAAGGAAATGCTTTCACTGGCAAAATGGCAACAAGATCCGGCAAGGGAGTGCAGGGGAAGTGAGGTATAAGTAGGGAGTGCACAGGTGAAGATACTGATTAAAACCTCATGCGCCAATCAGTGGCGCACCGGCCCTTTAAATCGCAAAGACCCGGCGCGCGCGCGCCCTAGGGAGCGGGGCCGCGCGTGCCGGGACAGCACAGACGGGGAACGGGTCTGGTAAGCGAGTCGGGATGCGCATCGTGAGCGGGCGCGTCCCGCATCGCGAATCGCATCCCGGCTGGGAACATTATCGCAGCGCACCCAGTCAGCAGGTCTGACCGGGGCGCTGCGAATAGGAGAACACTGTGAGCGCTCTGGGGAGGAGCGGGGACCCGGAGCGCTCGGCGTAACAACTGAAAGAGGGCATTGAAACGGCTGTTTGGGTGTGGCGGGATGAAAGTTCGTGAGGTGTCTCTCTCTTTCATCTGTTGCAGGTATATGGGTCCTTGGAGGTGTGTAAGGTTTTAAAAATATTTTTAAGAGTATGGAAATGGTGGAGAGTTGGCCAGTTGTTATGGTACAGCTGGACTGGGCCTCCTGGTGGTGTGTAGGGGCCCCAGGAGTTTTGGATGGAAACAGGCACTGAGCGGTGTCGGTGCCCTTGGGTCAGGGAGTTGCGGCCAAGGGTAAAAGGAACATTTAGTGCCTTCCGTTTGGTAACATTTTGGAATACAGTTGAGACCTCCAGGGACCCATCCTGTAAATTTTTGGTCATGTTATGTATAGTATGTTGATACTGTTTATACTGTTTATATTGTTATTTATAATATTTATGTGTGTATAATGGTGTGTTAAATAAATGGGCTGAAAGCCCATTTTTCTCCAACAGGTCTTGTGTATTTTATGGGAAGGGGGTGGTTGGAGAGAGGGCAGGGTATGGAGTTCGTTGGGGATAGTTTACAGGTTTGGTTATACGTATCTAAAATCCCTTTAGTTTACAGGTTTGGTTATATGTATCTAAAATCCCTCCAGTCATGAGAAAACTAATCTATGGCTGTGCTCTTTTTTTAGAGATTTATTTTTTATGTGATCTCACCTTGAAACCAGAATTCCTATCATGCTGTGCTCTCACTATTAGTAACTGATGGTATTGCCATTAATATCATCATCATTCATGTTGCTGTCTTCCTACCTCACATTGGCTGAATCACTTCATTGTGAGGTGTGGAATGGGTGTGCATACTGTATCTGTTACATATCTTCACCTTTTGGAAAAGGGCTTCCTGCTTATTTCTCCATTGCTGCAGTTCCTGCTCTGCCCCATAGGGGCCACACATATGCACGGAGTGCAGCTTAAAAGGCCAGAGTGTGCATCTCTAGTGTGTCCTTCACCCACCTCTGCCTGACCTTTCCAATATAAGGCTGTTCCCACTGCTGTGTGTTGTTCCTGATCTACTATCCTGTTTGTGACTTGTGTCTGTTTACCAGACATTGCCTCTGTCTGACCTTTGTGTACTATGTGTACCTTCCAGTGTATGACCCAGTTCACTGATGATGAACCTGATGGTGAACCTGTGCCACCTACCACTACTCTTCCACCTGGACCTGACTCCACTACCTGGCTGCCAGCCTACTTCTCGCAACTTCACCAGTCCCCACCTCTGCTAGTTCCCCTGGTGATTTGCACCAAGGACATTTAGCCCATTGGGCAACAGGGCCAGACTGGCCTACCGGGATAATGTAGGGGACTACTTTATACTGCATCTAATGTGGGGAAACTACTGTATACTGCACCTAATGTGGGGGAACTACTGTATACTGCACCTAATGTGGGGGAACTACTGTATACTGCAGCTAATGTGGGGGAACTACTGTATACTGCACCTAATGTGGGGGAACTACTGTATACTGCAGCTAATGTGGGGGAACTACTGTATACTGCACCTGATGTGGGGGACTACTGTATAGTGCACCTAATGTGGGCGACTACTGTAAACTGCACCTAATGTGGGCGACTACTGTAAACTGCACCTAATGTGAGCGACTACTGTATGCTGCACCTAATGTGGGGGAACTACTGTATACTGCACCTAATGTGGGCGACTACTGTATACTGCACCTAATGTGGGCGACTACTGTAAACTGCACCTAATGTGGGCGACTACTGTATACTGCACCTAATGTGGGGGACTACTGTAAACTGCACCTAATGTGGGCGACTACTGTAAACTGCACCTAATGTGGGCGACTACTGTATGCTGCACCTAATGTGGGGGACTACTGTATACTGCACCTAATGTGGGGAACTACTGTATACTGCACCTAATGTGGGGGACTACTGTATAGTGCACCTAATGTGGGGGACTACTGTATACTGAACCTAATGTGGGGGGGACTACTGTATACTGCACCTAATGTGGGGGACTACTGTATACTGTACCTAATGTAGGGGACTACTGTATACTGCATCTAATGTGGGGAAACTACTGTATACTGCACCTAATGTGGGGGACTACTGTATACTGCACCCAATGTGGGGGAACTATACTGCACCTAATGTGGGGAACTATACGGCACCTAATGTGGGGAACTATACTGCACCTAATGTGGGGGAACGATACTGCACCTAATGTGGGGAACTATACTGCCAACCTAATGTGGGGAACTATACTGCACCTAGTGTGAGGGAACTATACTGCACCTAATGTGGGGAACTATACTGCACCTAATGTGAGGGAACTATACTGCACCTAGTGTGGGGAACTATACTGCACCTAGTGTGAGGGAACTATACTGCCAACCTAATGTGGGGGAACTATACTGCACCTAGTGTGAGGGAACTATACTGCCAACCTAATGTGAGGGAACTATACTGCACCTAGTGTGGGGAACTATACTGCACCTAGTGTGAGGGAACTATACTGCACCTAGTGTGGGGAACTATACTGCACCTAGTGTGAGGGAACTATACTGCCAACCTAATGTGGGGGAACTATACTGCACCTAATGTGGGGGAACTATACTGCCAACCTAATGTGGGGAACTATACTGCACCTAGTGTGGGGGAAATATATTTTACCTTTTATGAACAAGAAAATGACGACGTGCTGGTATAACGACGCAACATTATGGGGCTGGTATGTAATTTTTTCTAGGGCTGGTTTTCACACCCAGTCCGGCCCTGTTGGGCAACTACTATTTATACCAGAACCTTGGAATATCTTCTGTTTATGTGCCCTCAGCACCTGACTTAGTCCTAAACCACCAGTGCAAGATGGTGAAAGACCTCTATGATGGAGTTACCAAAGAACAGGTGGTGACTGCCCCTCAGAATACCACTTCTTTGAAAAGACCACTCCCTTACTCAGACTAAGTTTTGTGTGGCCGATTTTCAGTCCACCATATTTAATGCATAGTAGCTATTTTCTTTGACAATATCACCCCTATAAAAGATAATTTTTTAATGAAAATTTGGCTAGTTGTTACGCCGAGCGCTCCGGGTCCCTGCTCCTCCCCGGAGCGCTCGCGGCTTTCCACTCTCTGCAGCGCCCCGGTCAGACCCGTGCCCGCTTGCGAATCGCATCCCAAGTCACTCACCTGTCCCGGTCCCCGGCTGTCACGTCCTGGCGCGCGCGGCTCCGCTCCTTAGGGCGCGCGCGCCAGCTCTTTGAGATTTAAAGGGCCAGTGCACCAATGATTGGTGCCTGGCCCAATTAGTCTGATTAGCTTCCACCTGTGCACCTGTCTATATAACCTCACTTCCCCTTTCCTTCCTTGCCGGATCTTGTTGCCATTGTGCCTTGAGAAAGCGTTTATAGTGTTTGCCATAACTGTGTTCCTGACCTCTTGCTATCTCCATTGACTACGAACCTTGCTGCCTGCCCCGACCTTCTGCTACGTCTGACCTTGCCTCTGCCTAGTCCTTCTGTCCCACGCCTTCTCAGCAGTCAGCGAGGTTGAGCCGTTGCCGGTGTATACGACCTGGTTGCTACCGCCGCAGCAAGACCATCCCGCTTTGCGGCGGGCTCTGGTGAAGACCAGTAGCAACCTAGAACCGGTCCACCGACACGGTCCACGCCAACCCCTCGCTGACACAGAGGATCCACATCCAGCCTGCCGAATCGTAACACTAGTCTTCTCAAAGAGGTTTCACTTTATACACTAAGGGGGTCACTTACTAACTGCTGTGTTTGGGTATGCCACACAATATTATAGCCCATTTCGAGGCGCAGGGGGCTCAGACCCAGCACAGAATTATAAGTCAGCTTAGAGCTTGTGTATATTTGTGCAACCTTCGGCCAGAAAGTTCCATTTAAAGAGGGAACGCCCCTGAAAAGCCCCCTCCATGAGAGGTCAAGCCCCCTTCCAGACTACTTCATGCCCCTTTGGCACAGGTGGCATATATGCTCTAAATGTTGCTAAAAAAAGATGACATGTAGGCATCTGCACTGCCTTATATATGTTGTATCTCTTTTTATTAGAGAAAAGACACCCACAGACCATATTTGCATGGTTTGCTCTGTTGTCCTAAACACCAAATAACAAATGTAAGAATCCCAAGTATCACTGTGTTGATCATTGACTGCACTAAAAATGATTAAACAGAAGCATAGTAAATGGACTTACCACTACAACACAAGGCACGTAGCTTGAGGAAGGAGGCCTGGATGTCCGCTACAGAAGGTAGGTCCTCGCTCGTGTCAATGATCACACACTGCGTATGGTTGCCAAATAACAGCGATCTTATCAACCTGGAAAATTCAATCATTATTTAGTAACCAGTCAAAGGATTAAGTTTTGTACAAAGCACCGAATTTGGTTACAAAAAAGCCAACAAATATTCAGCCGGACGACCCACAGTGTTGTAGCTTCATGTATAAAGTGACACAGGGGAAGCAGAGACAATGAGATGTAACCAAATACAAGGGACACAGGTATTTTCAAAGAAATCTCAGGACGGGAGGTCATGGCACGTAACAGGAGACTGACAGTGTGTGGGATGGATTACCTTACAGGAGTGTCATTGAATAAAAGTACGGGATAATGTACGCTCTACTGTAAGTTATAAGGCAACGAGCGGTGCTTCATGATCGTATAACGCAGAAAGGCTACAAGTGTGAGAGGGTAAATGGAAGCCATTTTGTGTACTAAATCATACTTGTTCAGAACATACCTAACAAGTACGATAATTCAGGTAACAGGTTGTGTTGGTAAGAACACTGTCAAATTGGATCAGTAGAACTCTGGATCAGCAGAAAATCAGTAATGTAGCTCTAAAGTCAGAATCTATTGGATTGTGAATGCATCTTTAAAAATATTAAATTATGACATAATATTACAACAAGTTGGATAAGCACTTTAAAGAAAATGTGTCAGTTGTTATAACATTTGCTATTTATCTTGTATACGATGTAATGCTGGTTAGCGATTCATATTAAGAGTCATATGACCAGTGACTAGTGGAATTTCCAGCTTGCAATACCACTTTTCAGCTCCACCAGCAGCAAATAATTTACAATGACAAAAGCGCCCCCATGGACCTAACATATATGATGTGACTGATCTTTAAAGCACCACTGCAATCACATTTCGGCGACAGGATATCTGTTTAAATGTCCAGGATACGGATTTGCCAGAAGTCCAGTAGTCCTGCATGGGTCCTGTGACAAGTCCATGTCCTGACTGCTGTTTGTTTGGGCTACAAAGTTGCCGGGAAATTTAAAAAGATATCCTGCCACTGGAGCATAATTGCAGTTGCGCTTTAAAAATACAGCAGTAGAATGTTATTAATACAGTGACCCCCCGACCTACGATGGCCCGACATACGATCATTTCAACATACAATGGCCTCTCAGAGGCAGCATCAATATACGATGCTTTTGTATGTCGGGGCCATCGCATAAACGGCTATCCGTCAGCGCAGACTGCTTCAGCTGCCACCGGATAGCTGTTTAAGGTGCCCCATGTGGTCCGGTGACGATCACTCACCTGTCCTCGACGTTCCGGACCTTCGGGCTCCGCTGCATCGCCGTCGCTCTCCGTCGTCGTCATCACAACACCGCGCACACCGTCCTGTCATCCAATAAGAGCGGCGTGCGCAGCAATGTGATGGCGGCGATGGAGAGCGACGTTCCCGGCCAGCAGAGACTGTCCGGAGCGGCGGGGACACCCCGGGGATGTGGTGACAGCGATGGAGGGTGACATCCAGGGCAGCAGAGACTGTCCGGAGCGGCGAGGACACCCCGGGGATGTGGTGACAGCGATGGAGGGTGACATCCAGGGCAGCAGTGACGGTCCGGAGCGGCGAGGACACCCCGTGGATGTGGTGACAGCGATGGAGGGTGACATCCAGGGCAGCAGTGACGGTCCGGAGCGGCGAGGACACCCCGGGGATGTGGTGACAGCGATGGAGGGTGACATCCAGGGCAGCAGTGACGGTCCGGAGCGGCGGGGACACCCCGGGGATGTGGTGACAGCGATGGAGGGTGACATACAGGGCAGCAGTGACGGTCCGGAGCGGCGAGGACACCCCGGGGATGTGGTGACAGCGATGGAGGGTGACATCCAGGGCAGCAGTGACGGTCCAGAGCGGCGGGGACACCCCGGGGATGTGGTGACAGCGATGGAGGGTGACATCCAGGGCAGCAGTGACGGTCCGGAGCGGCGGGGACAGGTGAGTAGAACATCCTATACTTTACATTGCACGGAACCCTCAACATACAATGGTTTCAACTAACGATGGTTCATTTGGAACAGATTACCATCGTATGTTGAGGGACCACTGTATTTCTAAAAGATTTACAAAGTATTAATTTATTCTTTTTGCAGAAAATACAGCATAGAAGCCCAGCAGATAACTAACTTCCCTGAGAAATGTATTTAATCATACTTATTGGATAACATTGTGTACAGTAAATGTGCCTCCAGACTCTGTGCTGTTACCTCACGTCCTCTTTATCGGGGTCCGTGTTGGTTTGGAATCCTGCTGACCTCAGCAGATCACTCCCACCAGGGTGATGCCACGACCACCTCTAAGACACAGGCACAAAATGACAACATTATATTGCTGTACAATAGTCACTCGTTACTATCGGTACTGTAGTAGAAGAGCTGACTGATACTCACAGGTATGCGCCTCAGCTGAAAGTGGGCAAATGTTTTCTTCAAGTCATTGTCAAGCAGTTTGCAAGGAACCACAAAATATTTGGAGAGGCTGAAAACGTATCAAAAAGGGAACATTACAAACCTAATGAGAAGATGATGGTCCTATAGGCCCGGTCCAACAGGTTTAAAGAGAATCAGTGTACAACCCACTAAAAATTGAGATTTAAAGGGTTACTCCGCTGCTCAGTGGTTGGAACAAACTGTTCCGAACGGTGGAGCCAGCAGCTCGTGATGTCAGAACCCCGCCCCCTCATGATGTCATGCCACGCCCCTTCAATGCAAGTCTATAGGAGGGGGCGTGACAGCCGTCACGCCCCCTCCCATAGACTTGCATTGAAGGGGCGGGACGTGACGTTATGATCTACATAGCATAGATGTAGACACCATAGCTCTAATGTGGCCGGTGAAGGAGGGGTATCCTCATGAAGACCTAGCCAAGGACAATAAGCATGACTGGTGGCAGAAGGATATCAAGTAACTTTGTCAATGCTGAAGACTAGAATGGAAAAACTGAGCTCTGCCTACTTTAAAGGGGAACTCCCGTGGAAAACTTTTTTAAATCAACTAGTGCCAGAAAGTTAAACAGATTTGTAAATTATTTCTATTAAAAAATCTTAATCCTTCCAAAACATTTTATGGGCTGTATACTACAGAGGAAATGCTTTTCTTTTTGGATTTCCATTTTAGCAACTGTCCAGAGCAGCATATGTTTGCTATGGGGATTTTCTCTTGCTCTGGACAGTTCCAAAAAATGGACAGCAGAGGTCAGCAGAGAGCACTGTGGTCGTGACATCAGAGAAATTCAAAAAGTAAAGCATTTCCTCTGTAGTATACAGCCCATGAAAAGTATTGGAAGGATTAAGATTTTTTTATAGTAGTAATTTACAGATCTTCTTTGTAGACGGCAGTTACTCGATGAGTTGCAGTTATACTTGCAGGAATATGCGCTGGCATGCAGAGGTGGCGGCTGGTCCTGATCACCATTTATTATAACATCTGTTACAGTCCACAGTTACATTGAAAAATCTGACCAGAGATGATACATTATAGTAACTATTGCTACAATACAAAGGACAGCTACATTCAATAGATATCTTGGCGTCCATGAATTTAAAGGGTAACTCTCATCAAAAAAACTTTTGATATATTATAGATTAATGTATGCAGAATAACTTTACAATCGCATGTTATTAAAAAATATGCTTCTTTCTATTTAATTTTACACTTTGAAGAAATGACCACTAGGGGTCTCCCTACCAGTCCTGGCAGCAAGCATTTCAGACTCATGCTGGAGTCCTAAACACTACGAGCTGCCAGTCTGCTTTGTTCACAAAGGAGAACACTCAGAGCTGCCAGCCTGCTTTGTTCACAGCCTGTTTGGCTGTGAACAAAGCAGGCTGGCAGTTCTGAGTGTTTAGGACTCCAGCATGAGTCAGAAATGCTTGCTGACAGGACTGATCGGGAAAAATACAATAGAAAGAAGCATATTTCTCATTAACATGCTATTGGAAAGTTATTCAACATTCATTAATCTAAAATATATCAAAAGTTTATTTGATGAGAGGTCCCCTTTAACTTTGCAAATAATATAGCAATTGAGTGACATATTGATCATATTGTTTTTTTATTTTTATTTGTATTTTAAATATATTTCTTCTCCCACAAGGGCCCTGTGAGAGTGGAATTTAAAATATGTATGATCAATTTTAATAAAATATTAGAATAATTGAAGTCTTATTGCAATATCTTTATAATTATCTTCATTATAAACACGAACCTTGAGGTGGGGGAAACCATTTTCCTTCTTTATTAATTTACAAATCTGTTTAACTTTCTGGCACCAGTTGATTTAAAAAATAAAAAATAAAAGTTTTCCACCAGAGTACCCCTTTAAAGGGGTTATCCAGGAATAGAAAAATGGAGCCAATTTCTTTCAAAAACAGCTCCACATCTGTCCCCAGGTTGGGTGAGATATTACAACTTGGCTCCATTCACTTCAATAGAACTGAGCTGCAGAACCACACCCAACCTGGAGACAGACATAGTGGTTTTTGAAAGAAATTAGCTTTGTTTTTCTGTTTCTGGATAACCCCTTTAAGATTTTTAAATAGAAGTAATTTACAAATCTGTTTAACTTTCTGGCACCAGTTGATTTGGAAAAAAAAAATAAAAAATTCCACCAGAGTACCCCTTTAAAGGTACTTCGGTACTCCAAAGGATAGGGGATAAGATGCCTGATCGTGGGGGTCCCGCCGCTGGGACCCCCATGATCTTGCATGCCACACCCCGTTAAAATCAGTCCCCGGAGCATGTTTGCTCCGGTCTGATTACTGTCGATCACGGGGCCGGAGTATTCTGGCTCCCGACCACGGAAATAGAAGATCGTGACGTCACGACTCCGCCCCCGTGTGACGTCACACCCCGCCCCCTCAATGAAAGTCTATGGGAGGGGGCGTGACAGCTGTCACGCCCCCTCCCATAGACTTGCATTGAGGGGGCGGGGTGTGATGGCACATGGGGGCGGAGTCGTGACGTCACGATCTTCTATTCCCATGGTCGGGAGCCAGAACCTCCAGCGCTGCCGGAAGCAGACATAGGTGGGTGCTGCATGCTTTATTGCAGGGGTCCCCAGCGGCGGGCCCCCCCGCAATCAGACATCTTATCCCCTATGCTTTGGATAGGGGATAAGATGTCTAGGGGTGGAGTACCCCTTTAAGTGTGGAATAAGACCCAAACCGCTATCTAGCAAGCCTTCCTGAAGTGCTGCCGCTCTCTGGTTTCATAATTAAGGGTTTCACTTCTGTTAAGTACATTTAGAATGAGACCAAATGAATAACGTACGCTGGAAAATACTGAACACTGCCATGTCAGATGATGCGATGTCCTAGAATGAACCAGCACTGGTCAAAAAGATTCCTGACAAAATGCAGTCACATGACACTGAGGTAACATATCCCAAAACAGTAATGGATTATGAGTAGAGATGAGCAAACTTACAGTAAATTCGATTCGTCACGAACTTCTCAGCTCGGCAGTTGATGACTTTTCCTGCATAAATTAGTTCAGCTTTCCGGTGCTCCCGTGGGCTGGAAAAGGTGGATACAGTCCTAGGAGACTCTTTCCTAGGACTGTATCCACCTTTTCCAGCCCACCGGAACACCTGAAAGCTGAACTAATTTATGCAGGAAAAGTCATCAACTGCCGAGCCGAGAAGTTCGTGACGAATTGAATTTACTGTAAGTTCGCTCATTTCTAATTATGAGTAAGAAACAAAACATTTCTATTAGCAACTACTTTACAGGTGTTAGGAGCATTTATCGATGGTTTTTTTTCTCTTGACTTATTTCATTAGATATCAAATACTTCCATTTACCTGGTGCAGGTGTCACAGCGCTCATTGTGGGGGGTTACTCTCAAGCCCGTTGCTCCCAGCCTTTCAATTTCATTCTCCCAGTCTACAGCTGACTCAAACATACGTGTAGGATAGTCCATGGCTGTTGTCATTTCTCTTTTGTCTAGGAAAATCAAAAGATGACATCCATATTGCTTAAAGGGGTACTCCGGTGAAAAACATTTTTATTTTTTTTATTTTTTTCAATCAACAGGTGCCAGAAAGTTAAACAGATTTGTAAATTGCTTCTATTAAAAAATCTTAATCCTTCCTGTACTTATTAGCTGCTGAATACTACAGCGGAAATTCTTTACTTTTTGAAACACAGAGCTCTCTGCTGACATCATGAGCACAGTGCTCTCTGCTGACATCTCTGTCCATTTTAGGAACTCTCCAGAACAGCATATGTTTGCTATGGGGATTTCCTTTTACCCTGGACAGTTCCTAAAATGGACAGAGATGTCAGCAGAGAGCACTGTGCTCATGATGTCAGCAGAGAGCTCTGTGTTTCAAACGGAAAATAATTTCCTCTGTAGTATTCAGCAGCTAATAAGTACAGGAAGGATTAAGATTTTTTATTAGAAGTAATTTACAAATCTGTTTAACTTTCTGGCACCAGTTGATTTAAAAAAAAAAAAAAAAAGTTTTTCACCGGAGTACCCCTTTAAAGTTTATGTATGTTTATGTATGACGTTATACTGAGTCACAGCCTGTGTTAAAGTGCACATATATACAGTGGTCCCTCAAGTTACAATATGAATTGGTTACAGGACGACCGTTGTATGTGGAAACCATTGTATGTTGAGACCAGAACTCTATGGAAACCTGTTAATTGGTTCTGAAGCCACCAAAATGTCATCCAAAAATAGGAAAAAGCGAGTATTAAAGAAAAATAAGTAGAGAACTAATACAGATAAAGCAAATCCTTACATATAAAAGTAAGAAAGAGCTGCTGGGAGTTGTCTATGTCAGTGTTTCCCAAGCAGGGAGCCTCCAGCTGTTGCAAAACTAAAACTCCCAGCATGCCCGGACAGCCAAAGGCTGTCCGGGCATGCTGGGAGTTGTAGTTTTGCAACAGCTGGGGGCACCCTGCTTGGGAAACACTGGTCTATGTAGAGGACAGGAGCATCTTCAGGGTCCTGTACAGTACATGCAATGTCCTAAAAAAGTAACATGGAGTCGCCCTCACCTGGTGTCCAAAGGAGCAGCTAATCCTGGTACAGGTAAAGTGTACAGAACATGTAATACCTCCCTGTACTGTAGGGGGCGCTACCAGACACCAGTCAGTGCATACGCTTCAGTAATACAGGTGTTTTACCAGTGAATGCTCATTCTGATTGGTCAGTTCATTGACACGTTTCACAGATCTGGACTGTCCGTAGTATTGTATGTTGAGTCTGGTTTCAACTTACAATGGTCCAGAAAAGACCATTGTATGTTGAAACTATTGTATGTAGAGGCCATTGTGAGTTGAGGGATCACTGTATTTCCAGTTCTGCTGGTTGTCAACAAGCTTGGAGACAGATATGCCCAGTTAAAGGGGTATTCCGCTGCTCGGAGTCTGAAGCAAACTGTTCCGAATGCTGGAGCCGGCGCCGGGGAGCTTGTGACGTCATAGCCCCACCCTCATGTCGTCACATCCCGCCCCCTCAATGCAAGTCTATGGGAGGGGGCGTGACGGCTGTCACGCCCCCTCCCATAGACTTGCATTGAGGGGGCAGGGCATGATGTCATGAGGGGGCGGGGCTATTACATCACAAGCTGCCGGCTCCAGCGTTCGGAACAGTTTGTTCCAAACACTGAGCAGCGGAGTACCCCTTTATCTGGGCTCCCATAATGCCAGGAAGATTTTTCCCTTTATCACACTAAGGATGACACATTTTTTCAGGACAGACATTGAGCCTGCTGGGGTCATTTGGAGATTTCAGTTCTGAAGCTTTGTTAATGCAGCTCAAAACTATTAGGCTAGGTTCACACTGTGGAATTTTTGGACACTAGGACCGCACGGACTACATTTCAGTCCCCATAGATGTCAATGCATTTCTGAGCAGGCATCCCAAAATATCCACCCAGAAATGCATTGCAGTCTATGGAGGAAGCAATGCAGTCTGCTTGGTCCTAGCGCCATCGGCTTGATCTCCGGCAGAAATTCTGCCCAGAAATTCTGCAGTGTGAACCCGACCTTAGGCCAGGTTCACACTACTGAATTTCAGCCTGCAATTCCGCTTTGAAATTACAGACAGAAATTCTGCTTACTAAACTGTACATGCGAGTCCATGCACCCATTCACACTAGGGATCGACCGATATCGTTTTTTTAGGGCCGATACCGATAATCTGTGGCCTTTCAGGCCAATCGCCGATAACTTATACCGATATTCCGGTATAAGTTATCGGCTATTTCTCCACCCCCCAAGAAGTCGCTGCAAATCATTGATTTAAAGCGGGCGCTTTAAAGGGGTTGTGCGCTGCCCTAATTTCTCTACCAAAGTCTTTGGGAAGCGGCGGTCGCGCCCCCTTCCCATAGACTTTCGTTGAGGGTGCGGGCGAGACGTCGCGAGGGGCCGGGCATGACGTCACGCCCGGCGGCCGCGAACACGGAAGCCTGCACACAGCGTTCGGAGTAATGAACTTCCGGACACTGTGAGAGGAGCTCCGAAAATCAGGGCAGCGCACAACCCCTTTAAATCAATGAACTACAGCGGCTTTGGCTGAACACCACCCCCACCGCCGCTGCCCCATTGCCTCCCCTATCCCCAGTTTTATAATTCTGGCTCCCGTCCTGCGCTGTCACTGTGCGCACTGACGGTGACGTCACCTTAAGGATGTCACCGTGATGCGCAGAGCACAGTGTAACGCAGGACACAGCAGGATCCAGAAGTAGCGCGGGCCCCAGACCCCGGGGGGATCATCGTGCGGTGTGGTGGGGGGTGGCGGTGGGGGACATTATCGGATTATCGGCAAGGTAATTGCTGATACCGATGACGTCAAAAATCGTGAATATTGGCCGATAATATCGGCCAAACCGATAGTCGGTCAATCCCTAATTCACACTTTCAAATTTTTGAAGCAGAATTTGTGCGCAGAATTTTCACTTTTAGGCTAGGTTCACACTGTGGAATTTCTGGGCAGGTTTCTGCCGGAGACTAAGCTGGCAGCACTAGGACCGAGCGGACTGCATTGCTGTCCCCATAGATGTCAATGCATTTCTGAGCAGATCTCCCAAAAGATCCACCCAGAAATGCATTGCCGTCTATGGGGTTGGCAATACAGTCTGTGCGGTCCTAATGCCACCGTCTAAATCTCCGGCAGAAATTCTGCCCAGAGATTCCGTAGTGTGAACCCAGCCTTACATTTCCGCCTGAAGAATGGTGGTGTTCTTTCTTCAGGCAGATTTCCGCCGCAGAATCCCATTGAATTCAATGGGACTCTCATTTGAAGGCGGATTTTTACCCAACGTGGAATGGAGGCAGATTGGAAGCGGATTGCAGAAAATAGGCTTTGGTGGCGGAAATTACTCTACCAAACTTTTGCAAGCAGACAGGACGAATTTCAGGAGTGTGATCCTAGCCTTAGGGTTTATTCACACGGCAGGATTTCCGCTTGCTTCTGTACTCCCATTCACACTTCTGAATTTCCGCTTGCGAAATTCTACTAGCAGAATTCCGTAAGCAGAAATTCAGAAGTGTGAATGGGAGTGCGGAATCTTATAGAAGTCTAGAGGCTTTAATTTGAGGCAGAATTCCGCCTCAAATGAAAGCCCAATAGAATTCTATAGGATTCCACACTTCTGAATCTCTGCACCGATCCAACACAAAATCCGACCAAGCCTGGAAGCAGGAGCGGAAATTCCACCCGTGTGAATAGACCCTTAGGGTCTGTTTACATGGCAGAATTTAAACTGGCGGAATTCCATCTCAAATTAAAGCCCATAGACTTCAATGGGATTTCGCACTCCCATTTACACTTCTGAATTTCTGCTTGCGGAATTCCGCAGGCGGACATTTAGAAGTGTGAATGGGTGTGCTGAATCCCATAGAAGTCTATGGGCTTTAATTTGAATAGGCACTTAGACTAGGTTCAGACTACGGAATCTCCGAGCAGAAAATTTCCGCCCGGAGATTCCGAGTGCGGCCAGTGCTGACTGAATCAGTCGGCGCTAGGACCGCACGGAAACTGCAGTCTCCGATAGACTGCAATGTGTTCCGTGCGGATTTCCGCCTGAAGAAAGAGCAACGCCATTCTTCAGGCGGAAATTTCCAAGCGGATTTTCCGTTCACGAATTCCGCTTCACAAATTCCGAAGTGTGAATTTGTGAACAGAAACCCATTCACTATACTATACATTTTAGCAAGTGAAACTTCTGCCTGCAATTTCAAAGCGGAATTGCAGGCGGAAATTCCGTAGTCTGAACCTAACCTTAGGCTATGTTTTTTTCGGGCGTTTTTTGGAATACTGCCACTGCAGATTTTGAGCCAAGACCAGAAGTGTTTTCAAAAGGACTAGGAAATATAAAAGTAGGACCAAGGGTATGTTCAGACTACGGATTTGTAGCTGAATCTCCGCTCGCGGAATTCAGCGACCAGACATTCAGTCTGGCAGCCAGTGGCGGCAGTAGGACCGTGCGGCACTGCGCCGTCACCATTGATGGCTATGCAGTGCTCGCGGACTTCAGCGCAAAGAATGAACATGTTCTTTCTTTGCGCAGAACAATTGGCGGAATTGTCCGCCGCTGAAATTCCACAGTGTGACCGGGTCTCGGGGAAGACCCATTCACACAGATGCGAACGTTCACTGTGCGGAATTTCACTCGTGGAATTCCGTAGTGTGAAAATACCCTTATACTTCTCCTGTCTACTTGTTCCACTTCTGACTTTGGCTTTAATACTGCAGTGGCAGTTTTTCCAAAAATGCCAGAAAAAAACCTGAGTGGAAACCTAACCTTAGGCTAGGTTCACACTGTGGAATTTCTGGGCAGAATTTCTGCCGGAGATCACTAGGACCACACGGACAACATTGCCGTCCCCATAGATGGCAATGCATTTCTGAGCATATCTCCCAAAAAGATCCACCCAGAAATGCATAGCCGTCTATGGGGGGCAGCAATGCAGTCTGCTCGGTCCTAGCGCCGCCGGCTCGATCTCCGGCAGAAATTCTGCAGCGTGAACCCAGCCTAAAGCTAAGTTTCCACTTTTGTTTTTTTTCTGGCAGTTTTTGGAGATCTGCCACTGCAGTTTTTGAGCCAAAGTCAGAAGTGGATCCATAAGGGAGGAGAAGTGTAAGTCCTTCTTTTATATGTCCTATTCCTTTTGAATACACTTCTGGCTTTGGCTTTAATACTGCATTGGCAGTTTTCCAAAAACTGCCAGAAAAAAACCAAGTGGAAACTTAGCCTAAACTGGATGTGACTTGGGATAAAATAGATAAAGTAGTTACAAGGCTGCTCAACCTTTTACAAAATTATTCCGAAATGGGTGAACTGAAAAAGATCTGGGCCAATAGACATTAGAGATTATGGCATCCTTACTAACCACTAGAGCAGTGGTCTTCAACCTGCGGACCTCCAGATGTTGCAAAACTACAACTCCCAGCATGCCCGGACAGCCAACGGCTGTCCGGGCATGCTGGGAGTTGTAGTTTTGCAACATCTGGAGGTCCACAGGATGGAGACCACCGCACTAGAGCTATGATATATTTGGTTTGGACCTTGCACGTGAAGAACACTTATCTCTCAAATGATGAACAGGTCATGGGCCCAAACTGACCACGGGATCTCAGGCACATGTGACATCTTAGTAAAAGCTAAGAATTAAAGGGGTTATCCAGGAAAAAACTATTTTTTTCTTTTATATATATATCAACTGGCTCCAGAAAGTTAAGCAGATTTGTAAATTACTTCTATTAAAAAATCTTAATCCTTTCAGTACTTATGAGCTTCTGAAGTTAAGGTTGTTCTTTTCTGTCTAAGTGCTCTCTGATGACACTTGTCTCGGGAACCGCCCAGTTTAGAAGCAAATCCCCATAGCAAACCTCTTTCAAACTGGGCGGTTCCCGAGACAGGTGTCATCAGAGAGCACTTAGACAGAAAAGAACAACCTTAACTTCAGAAGCTCATAAGTGCTGAAAGGATTAAGATTTTTTAATAGAAGTCATTTACAAATCTGTTTAACTTTCTGGAGCCAGTTGATATATATATATATATATATATATATATATATAAAAAAAAGTTTTTTTGCTGGAATACCCCTTTAAAGGGACAATACAAGCTTCACTGCTCACCTAGACTTCTTAGCATGGCCTCCTGCTGCACCACAGAGTTGATAACCTGCTGGTTCTTAGCCATGGTATTTGTCATCTAACAAAATAAGAAAGAACAGGTCAGTACATGATATTTCTTAAAGGGGTATTCCAGGATTTTTTTTATTTGACTATGCTACAGTGGCTGTAAAGTTAGTGTAGTTCATAATATAGTGTCTGTACCTGTGTGTGACGGTTTTCTCACAATTCTTCTGTGATTTTCACCCCAATATTTATTTTTAACAGCATACAAAATGACTGTTGTCTCAGATTTTTCCCAGGTTGCAATGTGGCCAAGACCTGACCTCACTAATCAGCTGATGAGAGGGAGCCTGTCTGCTTCAATGGGTGGACTGATCGCTTGGTGGGAGAGGGATCAATCTGCAACTAATGCAACAGCTGTAGGCACCCTGATTGAAAACCACAGGTCTTTTGAATGGATGCAGCTCATTTATGTTTCAATGGGGGGGGGGGGGCTGATGTGTGTGGGGGGGAGGAAAATGGAATTATGGGATTTGTAGTCAAAAAAAGAAAACTCAAACAGGAAATACCAGTTCACAAACAGCTAGCCACAGTATTATGGTAATCTCACAACAACATAGCCATTTAGCCCCAAGACAAGCGCAGATCCTTCCTAAGCATGTCCATTACTGTCTGCCAGGTACGTACTAAAATCACCTTATGGTGGAGAACCCCTTTAATCTCTATCTAGATATAGAAACAGACACAGGCCGTTTACAGCCCACAATATGTGCCAAAAACAGGCCATTTTAAGATTAAAAACAAGTAAAAAAAAAACTATAAGTAAACATTGCCTGGATAAGTTGGCATCTGGCATGAGGAGCCACCCCCTAGAGCAGTGGTCTCCAACCTGCGGACCTCCAGATGTTGCAAAACTACAACTCCCAGCATGCCCGGATGCTGGGTGTTGTAGTTTTGCAACATCTGGAGGTCCGCAGGTTGGAGACCACTGCCCTAGAGCTAAGCCCACCTGATCTTAGAGTAGTGTGGAGATGTTGTGCAGCACAGAAGTGGCTGGCACCGGATATGCTCCACATGTATCAATTTTGAAAGTATAGCACCAGATTTCTAAAAGCTGTCCCACTAACTGGTCGTAACCTGCCATCTTGGTCATTTATTGTGATCTTAGCTAGAGATGAGCGAACTTACAGTAAATTCGATTCGTCACGAACTTCTCGGCTCGGCGGTTGCTGACTTTTCCTGCATAAATGAGTTCAGCCTTCAGGTGCTCCGGTAGGCTGGAAAAGGTGGATACAGTCCTAGGAAAGAGTCTCCTAGGACTGTATCCACCTTTTCCAGCCCACCGGAGCACCTGAAAGCTGAACTAATTTATGCAGGAAAAGTCATCAACTGCCGAGCTGAGAAGTTAGTGACGAATCGAATTTACTGTAAGTTCGCTCATCTCTAATCTTAGCATTCAGCTTCACAAATAAGCTTACTTTTTATGAGGTGGAAACTTGTGAGTGGCATTCAGTATTTGGCTCTTCAATGAAGATAATACATCAGTTACTGCTTATTGGACAACTATCACAACATTGTTTATTACTTTTAACCAAATAAAGGGGAAAAAGGGGCCTAATAAACATTAGTTAAGGGGTACTCCCCTGGAAAACATTTCTTTTAAATCAACTGGTGCCAGAAAGTTAAACAGATTTGTAAATTCCTTCTATTTAAAAATTGTAATCCTTCCAGTACTTATCAGCTGCTGTATGCTCCAGAGGAAGTTCTTTTCTTTTTGAATTTCCGTTCTATCTGACCACAGTGCTCTCCGGTGACACCTCTGTCCATTTTAGGAACTGTTCAGAGCCGGATAGGTTTGCCATGAGGATTTGTTCATACACTGGACAGTTCCTGACATGGACAGAGGTGTCAGCAGAGCGCACTGTGGTCAGACAGAAAGGAGCATACAGCAGCTGATAAGTACTGGAAGGATTAAGATTTTGAAATAGAAGTAATTTACAAATCTGTTTAACTTTCTGGCACCAGTTGATTAAAAACATGTTTTCCAGGGGAGTACTTCTTTAACTAATGTTTATTAAGCCCCTTTTCCTCTTTATTTGGGTAAAAGTAATAAACTATTTTTGATTTGTTGAGATTTTGGCACTGCCTATGCTCTGTCCAGTACTCCCTACACACTATCGCCTCCAGGTCGTGTATGGGAAGATGGTCAGTGGTTCTCCACTCTGAAAAAAATGTATTGCCGAAATGGAAGGAAGGGAAGAAAGGGGCAAAATAGGTCAATAACAAAATAAAAGTCTAAAGGGGTATTCCGGGCAAAAACATTTTATCTCCTATCCAAAGGATAGGGGATAAGATGTCTGATCGCGGGGGGCCCGCTGCTGGAACCCCCCGCGATCTCCCAGGGTTTCCGGGACTGGGGACCTGACATCACGCCACGCCCCCTCCATTCATGTCTATGGGAGGGGGCGTGACATCCGTCACGCCCCCTCCCATAGACATGAATGGAGGGGGCGTGGCGTGATGTCGCGTCCCCAGTCCCGGAGGTTTCCGAAACTAGAGACGCAGTCCTCGCATAGAATGCGGGTGCTGCAGGGAGATCGCGGGGGGTCTCAGCGGCGAGCCCCCCCGCGATCAGACATCTTATCCCCTATCCTTTGCATAGGGGATAAAATGTTTTTGCCCGGAATACCCCTTTAAGAAGATATTTGGAGGATCACAGCTCTTACTGCTTCTCAGCTGTTAGTAAAACTATTCTCCAACCAGACGGGAAGTGGAAAGAGTGAAGTCAGCAAAGAATGAGCAGCCTCAGTATTCCCCAAAAGAAACCCCTTATGCAAAAACAGAAAGGCGCAACATGGTTCTGCTCCCCCCCCCCGCACAGAACAGGGAAAGTACCTGTCAGTTTAATATCGATATATATACAAAGTGGTCAAATAATCTTCCATTTCTAACTTTCCACTTACATTAACAGCTTCCGTCTTTAAGCCGTTGTCACTGAAATGAAAGTGCATCAGCCGAAACCCCCTGTAATAGATGAGTACTTCTTCAGGGTCAAACTTCAGGCTCAGCGAGGGGGTGACAACCTTCACTTTACTCTGGTGGGCCACTACAGAGATCAATGCAAAGATGGAAGAAATAAGTTCCTGGATAAGGTTTTTGTCGAGACATCACTTGGACCCCAATGTAAAATCTGCCCATAGATCACGTATAATGCGGGGGTCTGTCTGTGTGGACGTGATTGTGACTAGAGATGAGCGAATTTACAGTAAATTCGATTCGTCGCAAACTTCTCGGCTCGGCAGTTGATGACTTATCCTGCATAAATTAGTTCAGCTTTCCGGTGCTCCCGTGGGCTGGAAAAGGTGGATACAGTCCTAAGAGACTCTTTCCTAGGAATGTATCCACCTTTTCCAGCCAACCGGAGCACCTGAAAGCTGAACTAATTTACGCAGGAAAAGTCATCAACTGCCGAGCCGAGAAGTTCGTGACGAATCAAATTTACTGTAAGTTCGCTCATCTCTATTCGGGATCATTATATTTCCCCAAGGTACCGGTTGTACATGGCCACCAGGTTCCAGGAAGCACATACATCATCCAGAAGAAGCTGTGTGAGTTATGGGGAAGCCAGGATATAGTGAAATCCCTGGCAAGATTTAGCTAGTTAGGGACTTTTGTTAAAGGGGTACTCCGATGGAAAACTTTATTTTTTTATTTTTTTTAAATCAACTGCCGCCAGAAACTTAAACAGATTTGTAAATTACTTCTATTAAAAAATCATAATCCTTCCAGTACTTATTAGCTGCTGAATACTACAGAGGAAATTCTTTTACTTTTTGGAACACAGAGCTCTCTGTTGAATCATGACCGCAGTGCTCTCTACTGACATCTCTGTCCATTTTTAAGAAATGTCCAGAGTAGGAGAAAATCCCCATAGCAAACATATATGCTGCTCTGGACCGTTCCTAAAATGGACAGAGATGTCAGCAGAGAGCACTGTGGTCATGATGTCAGCAGAGAGCTCTGTGTTCCAAAAAGAAAATAATTTACTCTAGTATTCAACAGCTAATAAGTACTGGAAGGATTAAAAATTTTTAATAGAAGTAATTTACAAATCTGTTTATCTTTCTGGAACCAGTTGATTTAAAAAAAAAAAAAAAAAAAAAAAAAGGTTTCAACCGAAGTACCCCTTTAAGTCCTTTTTTGGGGCGTGGATTTTTATGAGATGAAAGACATGTTGGTAGTAGGGCCATTCATCCTACTTCCTGGGCCACTCAAAGTTTTTAGATGAGCCCAGAGCAGCACAAGTGCTGAAGATAGCTCATCACTGGGCTTTAAAGGAGTACTCCCCTGGAAAACATTTGTTTTTAAATCAACTGGTGCCAGAAAGTTAAACAGATTTGTAAATGACTTCTATTTAAAAATCTCAATCCTTCCAGTACTTATCAGCTGCTGTATGCTACAGACAAAGTTATTTTCTTTTTGAATTTCCTGTCTGACCACAGTGCTCTCTGCTGACACCTCTGTCCATTTTAGGAACATTCCAGAGAGGAGAGGTTTGCTATGGGGATCTGCTCCTACTCTGGACAGAGGTGTCAGCAGAGAGCACTGTGGTCAGACAAAAAAGGAAATTCAAAAAGAACTTCCTGTGGAGCATACAGCAGCTGATAAGTACTGGAAGGGTTAAGATTTTTGAATAGAAGTCATTTACAAGTCTATTTAACTTTCTGGCACCAGTTGATTTAAAAAGAAATGTTTTCCAGTGGAGTACCCCTTTAATAGTGGCTGAGAGTTGGACCGCCTTGAAAGACATATCAGCATGAGTATGCACATTACTCTTATTATTAAAGGGGTACTCCGGTGAAAACCATTTCTTTTTTTTAAATCAAATGGTGCCCGAACGTTAAACAGATTTGTAAATTACTTCTATTAAAAAAAATCTTAATCCTTCCAGTACTTATCAGATGCTGTATGCTCCACAGGAAGTCGCTTGCTTTTTTAACTGTCTTTTCTGTCTGACCGCAGTGCTCTCTGTCTCAAACTGTCAAGAGCAGGAGCAGATCCCCATAGCAAACCTCTCCTGCTCTGGACAGTTCCTGATATGGACAGAGGGGTCAGCAGAGAGCACTGTGGTCAGACTGAAAAGAAAAGAACTTCCTGTGGAGCATACAGCAGCTGATAAGAACTGGAAGGATTAAGATTTTTCAATAGAAGTCATTTGCAAATCTGTTTAATGTTTTCCCCCGGAGTGCCCCTTTAATGGAAGGGCAGAATACTTTAGTTTTTTGCCTTGAGAGGCAGGGACTTTCTTGACCTGAAGTCCTGGGTAGAGATGAGCGAACTTACAGTAAATTCGATTCGTCACGAACTTCTCAGCTCGGCAGTTGATGACTTATCCTGAATAAATTAGTTCAGCTTTCAGGTGCTCCGGTGGGCTGGAAAAGGTGGATACAGTCCTAGGAAAGAGTCTCCTAGGACTGTATCCACCTTTTCCAGCCCACGGGAGCACCTGAAAGCTGAACTAATTTATTCAGGAAAAGTCATCAACTGCCGAGCCGAGAAGTTCATGACGAATTGAATTTACAGTAAGTTCGCTCATCTCTAGTCCTGAGGTTTGCCAGCTTCTCCTGGGACCATCAGAAGTTGTGTGATGTAAGATTTTTAAACTTTGTTTTGTTGAGTGGCCGGTAGTTCAACTCCCATAATGTGTAAAAGGTATAATTATCCCTTTACCCCAAACTCTTCTTAACCCTTTACTGTCCATGCTAGATGCCATAAAATATTAAAATTAAAGCTGTGCTGAATGTTTGGAAATTGTTGCCTCTCAAGGCTCCGATCTATGAAATTCACACCCACCCACACACACAGTACAGTGGTCCCTCAAGTTACAATATTAATCGGTTCCGGGACGACCATTGTATGTTGAAACCATTGTATGTTGAGACCAGAACTCTATGGAAACCTGGTAATTGGTTCTGAAGCCCCAAAATGTCATCCAAAAATAGGAAAAAGTGAGGATTAACGAAAAATAAGTAGATAACTAATATAGATAAAGCAAATCCTTACATATAAAAGTAAGAAAGATCTGCTGGGAGCTGTAATCACTGTCTATGTCAGTGTTTCCCAAACAGGGAGCCTCCAGCTGTTGCAAAACTACAACTCCCAGCATGCCCGGACAGCCAAAGGCTGTCAGGGCATGCTGGGAGTTGTAGTTTTGCAACAGCTGGGGGCACCCTGCTTGGGAAACACTGGTCTATGTAGAGGACAGGAGCTTCTTCTGGGTCCTGTACAGTAGACACAATGGGGGAAATTTATCAAAACCTGTGCAAAGGAAAAGTTGCCCAGTTGCCCATAGCAACCAATCAGATCACTGCTTTCATTTTGCAGAGGCCTTGTTAAAAATGAAAGAAGTGATCTGATTGGTTGCTATGGGCAACTGGTAAACTTTTCCTCTGGACAGGTTTTGATAAATCTCCCCCAATGTCCTAAAAAAGTAACATGGAGTCGCCCTCACCTGGTGTCCAAAGGAGCAGGTAACCCTGGTACAGGTAAAGTGTACAGAACATGTAATACCTCCCTGTACTTTAGGGGGCGCTACCAGACATCAGTCAGTGCATACGCTTCAGGAATACAGGTGTTTTCCCAGTTAATTGCCCATTCTGATTGGTCAGTTCTTCCGGCCATTGACACATTTCACAGATCTGGACTGTGTAACGTATATTGAGTCTGGTTTCAAGTTACAATGGTCCAGAAAAGATCATTGTATGTTGAAACTATTGTATGTTGAGGCGATTGTAAATTGAGGGATCACTGTATTCCTCTGTATGCCTGCATCTAAAGATGAGCGAACTTACAGTAAATTCGATTCATCACGAACTTCTCGGCTCGGCAGTTGATGACTTTTCCTGCGTAAATTAGTTCAGCTTTCCGGTGCTCCGGTGGGCTGGAAAAGGTGGATACATTCCTAGGAAAGAGTCTCTTAGGACTGTATCCACCTTTTCCAGCCCACGGGAGCACATGAAAGCTGAACTATTTTATGCAGGAAAAGTCATCAACTGCCGAGCTGAGAAGTTCGTGACGAATCGAATTTACTGCAAATTCGCTCATCTCTACCTGCATCCAATAGCCTGTTATTTGTCTGTCCAGCCCTGCACGTGTATAATCTGAACAATACACTCGGCCGGGAGCAATGTGACAACACTTACCTGCCAAGATCCTGTCAGCGCAGGGTAGAGCAATGTCATTGTCACTGTCAAATATCACCTCCTCGGAGGAATCCTGTCACACAACAAATGCATTGTATTAACTCTTTCAGATTATCCATACGGTAACATCACAACACAATGAAACATTTGGAGTTTTCTTTAAAGAGGTACTCCGCCCCTAGACATCTTTGGATAGGGGATAAAATGTCTGATCGCGGGGATCCCGCAGCTGGGACTCCCCGCGATCTCCGTGCAGCACCCGGCCTTCGTTTAGAACACTGGGTACGGGCACATCACAACCACGCCCCTCGTGATGTCATGCCACGCCCCCACAATGCAAGTCTATGGGATAGACGCTCCCCTCCCATAGACTTGCATTGAGGGGAAGTGGCGTGACATCACGTCCCCCATCCCCCCGCTGCAAGCGTTCGAAACAAAATGTTCCGAACGCTGGAGCAGCGGAGTACCCCTTTAAAGGGGTTCAGTGGGGCTGTAAAAATGATGTTAAAGGGGGTTATCCAGGAAAAAACTTTTTTTTTTAAATATCAACTGGCTCCAGAAAGTTAAACAGATTTGTAAATGACTTCTATTAAAAAAAATCTTAATCCTTCCAGTACTTGTGAGCTGCTGAAGTTGAGTTGTTCTATTTGAGTTGTGCTCTCTGATGACACGTGTCTCGGGAACCGCCCAGTTTAGAAGCAAATCCCCATAGCAAACCTCTTCTACTCTGTGCAGTTCCCGAGACAAGCAGAGATGTCAGCAGAGAGCACTGTTGCCAGACAGAAAACAACAACTCAACTTCAGCAGCTGATAATTATTGAAAGTATTAAGATTTTTTAATAGAAGTCATTTACAAATCTGTTTAACTTTCTGGAGCCAGTTGGGGGATTGTGATCCATTGTATCCATTAAAAGGAATTATCCCATACAAATATTAATATTTACATTGCTAGATCACAGGCAACATAACTATTTTAATGGAAATAATCGAAATCAAATATTCAGCGTGCTAGTTATGGCGCCAACCTCCAACCCATGATTTTTTTTATTTTCTATTAGAACGTCCATCTAATGTGTCTAGTGACGGTAAGGAAAAGCTTCTAATGTCCCGATTCTTAATATATAAGTGTGCAAGAGAATCCAACTGGTGGAACAGAGCTACTGAGCATGTGTGACCCCCAGGACTGGACACAGGAGGTGGATGTTCTGAGAGAAAATCAGAAGAACACAAGGGGGCGCCATAACAAGCATTAAACAGCAATATCTACACATACAGTGGTCCCTCAAGTTACAATATTAATTGGTTCCAGGACGACCATTGTATGTTCAAACCATTGTATGTTGAGACCAGAACTCTATGGAAACCTGGTAATTGGTTCTGAAGCCTCCAAGATGTCGTCTAAAAATAGGAAAAAGTGAGGATTAAAGAAAAATAAGTAGATAACTAATATAGATAAAGCAAATCCTTACATATAAAAGTAAGAAAGATCTGCTGGGAGCTGTAATCACTGTCTATGTCAGTGTTTCCCAACCAAGGTGCTTCCAGCTGTTGCAAAACTACAACTCCCAGCATGCCCGGACAGCCTACGGCTGTCCGGGCATGCTGGGAGTTGTAGTTTTGCAACAACTGGAGGCACCCTGGTTGGGAAACAATGGTTTATGTAGAGAACAGGAGCTTCTTCAGGGCCCTATACAGAACACACAATGTCCAAAATGGAGCCGCCCTTACTTGGTGTCCAAAAGAGCAGCTAACCCTGGCACAGGTAAGGAGTAGTACAGAACATGTAGTTCCTCTCTGTACTGTAGGGGGAGCTACCAGACACCAGTCAGTGCATGCACTTCAGTAATACAGGGGTTTTACCAGTAAAATGCCCCATTCTGATTGGTCGGTTCTTTCAGCCATTGACAGGTTTCACAGATCTGGACTGTCTGTACATTGTATGTTGAGTCTAGTTTCAAGTTACGATGGTCCAGAAAAAAACATTGTATGTTGAAACCATTGTATGCTGAGGCCATTGTAAGTTGAGGGATCACTGTACAAGCATGTTTATTACTGGGACTGGTTCAAAGCCTGTTATATAAGTGAAAATCGATCAACTGGAGTAGATCTCTAGAAGAGGGGATACACGGACCGCAATACTTATCTGAATCAATCTGTGCATCAATATTAGAGGATTAGGGCAGAAAGCTTTTGGCCAAATGACATTTCGGCTGACATCTTAGGCTGGGTTCACACCACGTTTTGTTAAATACTGTTCCCGTATAGGGCTAGGAGGAGGGGTGGGCGGGGCTTAATCGCGGTGCCCGCACTCAGCCGTATTCAGGAACCGTATTTAATGCATGTCTATGAGCCGACCAGATTGAACAGCAGCCTCCGGTTGGCTTCGTTTTCGGCCGTATGCCGTTTCCCGACCGCAGGCAAAAACGCGGTCGACCGCATTTTTGCCTACGGTCGGGAAACCGCATACGGCCGAAAACGAAGCGGTTCACTCCGGTCGGCTCATAGACATGCATTAAATACGGTTCCCGAATACGGCTGAGTGCGGGCGCTGCGATTAAGCCCCGCCTCCCTCCTCCCAGCCGTATACGGGAACCGTATTTAACAAAACGTGGTGTGAACCCAGCCTTACCTGTATTGTTTGCCAAAGGTGAGGAAAATTGCTTCTACCTTAAAGACGTATTCTCTTGTGTAAAAATGATGTCCTATTGTGCTAGGGCCGGCATGAAGTATCAGGAAGTATTACTTTACTGAGAGAGTAGTGGATGCATGGAATAGCCTTCCTGCAGAAGTGGTCGCTGCAAATACAGTGAAGGAGTTTAAAGGGGTACTCCGGCGGAAAACTTTTTCTTTTTTTTTTTTTTAAATCAACTGGTGCCAGAAAGTTAAACAGATTTGTAAATTACTTCTATTAAAAAATCTTAATCCTTCCTGTACTTATTAGCTGCTGAATACTACAGTGGAAATTATTTTCCGTTTGAAACCCAGAGCTGTCTGCTGACATCACAAGCACAGTGCTCTCTGCTGACATCTCTGTCCATTTTAGGAACTGCCAGCGTAAAAGGAAATCCCCATAGCAAACATATGCTGTTCTGGACAGTTCATAAAATGGACAGAGATGTCAGCAGAGAGCACTGTGCTCGTGATGTCAGCAGACAGCTCTGGGTTTCAAACGGAAAAGAATTTCCACTGTAGTATTCAGCAGCTAATAAGTACAGGAAGGATTAATATTTTTTAATAGAAGTCATTTACAAATCTGTTTAACTTTCTGGCACCAGTTAATTAAAGAAAAAAAGTTTTTCAACGGAGTACCCCTTTAAACATGCATGGGATAGGCATAAGGCTATCCTTCATATAAGATAGAGCTAGGCATAATGCTATCCTTTATATAAGATAGAGATAGGCATAAGGCTATCCTTCATATAAGATAGAGCTAGGGATAAGGCTGTCCTTTATATAAGATAGAGCTAGGGATAAGGCTATCCTTTATATAAGATAGAGCTAGGGATAAGGCTATCCTTCATATAAGATAGAGCTAGGGATAAGGCTATCCTTTATATAAGATAGAGATAGGTATAAGGCTATCCTTTATATAAGATAGAGCTAGGGATAAGGCTGTCCTTTATATAAGATAGAGATAGGAATAATGCTATCCTTTATATAAGATAGAGCTAGGCATAATGCTATCCTTTATATAACATAGAGCTAGGGATAAGGCTATCCTTCATATAAGATAGAGCTAGGGATAAGGCTATCCTTTATATAAGATAGAGATAGGTATAATGCTATCCTTTATATAAGATAGAGCTAGGGATAAGGCTGTCCTTTATATAAGATAGAGATAGGAATAATGCTATCCTTTATATAAGATAGAGCTAGGGATAAGGCTATCCTTCATATAAGATAGAGCTAGGGATAAGGCTATCCTTTATATAAGATACAGATAGGTATAAGGCTATCCTTCATATAAGATAGAGCTAGGGATAAGGCTATCCTTCATATAAGATAGAGCTAGGGATAAGGCTATCCTTTATATAAGATACAGATAGGTATAAGGCTATCCTTCATATAAGATAGGGATAGGCATAATGCTATCCTTCATATAAGATAGAGCTAGGGATAAGGCTATCCTTCATATAAGATAGAGATAGGTATAAGGCTATCCTTCATATAAGATAGGGCCAAGGACTATTCATAGGATTCAGATTATTGGGCAGACTAGATGGGCCAAATGCCAACACATTCTATGAAATAAACCATATAGTTACCTATCTCGCTGTCACGGAACTCTACTGAATAGTTCAGCCGCTACTCCGGAGATGGACTTGTCTCGGCAGTGACGCTCAGCCAATCACCGACTGTCCTGCCCCAGGGAGTGGTTAGCTATGTAGCGGCTGGAGTGTTGGTAGATGAGTATGATGAGTAGATGTTTTTTATTGTTTTCATGCGGCCCCAGCACAATAGAACATCATTTTAAGGACCCGTTTAGGGTGTTTTTGCCTTTCTCTGGAGGAAAATCTGCTGAACAAGATGAACATCAACCTACAAAATGGTATTCTGTATGGCCAAATGACAGGAGATGTCTCTCTAGTTATACCTGTGAAATCTTAGTGATTTACCATAATAGGTTACCTGAAGGGAGGTGAAACAGTCTGGTCTAAAAGCAATCCGGTAGCTGGTGCAATATAGGGATCCAGAAACATCATGGTAGCCATCTTTAAAATGTAAACGTTTTCTAACCCTCAAGGATTCTTCGTGTACGTGTTCTCCTGTGAGCAGAAAATACTGTGTATAACATAGAATTTAAATATAACTTGGGAAAGTCTTAAAGGGGTACTCCGCCCCTAGACATCTTATCCCCTATCCAAAGGATAGGGGATAAGATGTCAGATCGCCGCGGTGCCGCTGCTGGGGACCCCGGGGATTGCTGCTGCGGCACCGCGCTATCATTACAGCACAGAGCGAGTTCGCTCTGCACGTAATGACGGGCAGTACAGGGGCCGGAGCATCGTTACGTCATGGCTCCGCCCCTCGTGACATCACAGCCCGCCCCTCTCAATACAAGTCTATGGGAGGGGACGTGGCGCCGTCACGCCCCCTCCCATAGACTTGCATTAAGGGGACAGGCCGTGATGTCACGAGGGGCGGAGCCATGACGTCACGCTGCTCCGTCCCCCGTATCTCGCCCGTCATTACGCACAGAGCGAACTCGCTCTGTGCTGTAATGAGAGCGGGGTGCCGCAGCAGCGATCCCCGGGGTCCCCAGCAGCAGAACCGCGGCGATCTGACATCTTATCCCCTATCCTTCGGATAGGGGATAAGATGTCTAGGGGCAGAGCACCCCTTTAAAGACCTTCCCAAGTGAGATTTAAAGGGGTACTCTGTTGCCCGGCACCAGGAGCTTGCGACATCATAGCCCCACCCCCTCATGATGTCACGCCCCCTCAATGCTCGTGACTTCAATGTTCGTGACTTCATAGTCCGCGCCCCCCTCATGATGTCACATCCCTCCCCCTCAATGCAAGTCTATGAGAGGGGGCGTGACGGCTGTCACGCCCCCTCCCATAGACTTGCATTGAGGGGGCGGGGTGTGACATGATGAGGGGGCAGGGCTATGACGTAACGAGCTCCCAGCGCCGTCTCCAGCGTTCGGAACAGTTTGTTCCAAATGCTGAGCAGCGGAGTACCCCTTTAAAAAAGTCAATAACAATTAGAAGTGCTCCATACTACTCCTAAAATATCTTTCTGAAATAACTATGGAACGATTGTACACACTTCATAAGGCCGCTCCTTCCCCTGAAGACAATAAACAGTAGGCCTATATTTTCCATGGCTTGCAAACATTGGTCGCTATAACACCATCTAAATGTGTTTCACAAGATAAGTGGCGGCGTTACTGCACGCTTTCCTGTTGTGGTTTGCAGTCACCAGACTTTGTCGTGTGTTACAATATTAGCACAAGGTATTTCCTCAATAACCTTTGCACTTTTTTTTTGTACATCTTGGCAAAACATTAACCTTTCTAATATACTTCATAAAAAAAATGTATCTAAATGTACCTATTTATAGAAATCATGGCATATAAAAAAGACCACTAGGGGTCCCCATATCATCCAGAACATAATCCTGTCCAGATGCAGCTTCATCTTTGTCCCAGCTGAAACACAGGCAGGGACAAAGTCCAGGAGGTGAGGACGGGAAAACCAGACAGTTTTTGCTTTCCCATTTTTATGTCGTCGTTCTCCCCAATATCCTTCTGAGAACAACACCTGTACCTGTTTCTTTAAAAACACTTTTGACATGTACTAGAATACTGCAGCTGACCAAGACAATCCCATAGACTAAGGCTAGGTTCACACTGTGGAATTTCTGGGAAGAATTTCTGCCAGAGATTTAGCCGGCGGCACTAGGACCGCACGGACTGCATTGCCGTCCCTACAGATGTCAATGCATTTCTGAGCAGATCTCCCAAAAGATCCACTCAGAAATGCATTGCCTTCTATGGGGACGGCAATGCAGTCCATGTGGTCTTAGTGCCGCTGGATAAATCTCCGGCAGAAATTCTGCCAAGAGATTCTGTAGTGTGAACCCAGCCTTACATTGTAAGTTTGTCTCGCTTACCATTCTTTTCCCCAGCTAGTTCTAGCTATTGGTCACAGTCTGAACACTCAGACCCTGACCAATCAAAACATTTGACATGTCTCTACAAGATGTCAACATTTTTTTAAATGCATAAGTTGGAACTTCTTAAAATTCATCTTAAAGAAGCACTGTCATTATGAAAAACTTTTTATATTTTGTAGTACTACCGATAAGATACATTTTTTAAATACCCATTTATTTAAAGGGGTACTCCGGCGCTAAGACATCTTATCCCCTATCCAAAGGATAGGGGATAAGATGCCTGATGGCGGGGGTCCTGCCGCTGGGGACCCCCGTGATCTTGCACGCAGCACCCCGTTAGAATCAGTCCCCGGAGCGTGTTCGCTCTGTGTCTGATTACTGGCGATCACGGGGACGGAGCATTGTGATGTCACGGCTCCGCCCCCTCAATGCAAGCCTATGGGATAAGATGTCTTAGCGCTGGAGTACCCCCTTTAAAAAAAAAAATTTCAAACGAAAATAGCCGCCACTAAGGGTCATCTGTTTTTATGCAGACAGACTTCTCTGTATTTTGCAGCATACTGGATACCGGCCATAAAGTGTGTTGGTATCCATTGCACCACTACAGCCTTCAGCTGTTCCTAAACTACAACTCCCATGATGGGAATTGTAATTTTACAACAGCTGGGGGTACAATCTTTGTAAAACTCTGTTTTATAGCTGTGTATTCTCCAGCTGTGTGCCTCCAGCTCTTGTAAAACTACAGACAAAAGATGTGTGGGCATGTTGGGAGTGGTAGTTTTGCAACAGGTAAAGGGAACACTGCTCTAATACAGTGCTTTACAAACAGTGCAGCTCCAGCTGTTGCAATGCAAAACTACAACTCCCAGCATGCTTGAACAGCCAAAACTTTCTCTGACTCCTGAATGACAAAGAAGCTGATCAGACATTCAGGAGTCAGTGAAAGTTGAATGACACACATAGTGACTGCTATGTTGATTAGCATCCAACTTTACTAGGAACAGATAGAAAATGTGCAGTGATTTGCAGACTACCAGGCAGCTCCCAGACTCAGAGTATATGAGTCATCACAGTGAGGGAGAGAGATGGACACGCCCCCTCAGAAGGCTAGAAGACAAAGCAAGTGAGCTACATATAAATGCTATTTGTTAGCATAGTCTTAGACACATGAAAATGATATATACATGATCAGGATTAGGTGCCGAGTAACATATCACTTTTTTTTTTTTGCACTATGACAGGTACGCTTTAAAGGAAAGCGGTCACCCGTTCACCCGCACTATAATCCGATATACCGGGTTGTAGTGAGGGTGGACAGGAGACCGATGCGAGGTCTCAGACTGCTGTACCTACCTGCAGTCTGGAGCCCCGATCCTCCAAAAATCCCCCTCTTCCAGCGCTGACTTGCACTCTGGAGGCGGGCCCGCCAGCTAGATTTAAATATTCATAAGCGCCGGTCACTTGAGCGCTCAGTAGGCACGAGCGCTCACGTGACCAGTGTTTATGAATATTTCAATCCAGCCGGCGTGCCCGCCTCAAAGCACAAGTCAGCGCTGGAAGAGGGGGATTTTTGGAGGATCGGGGCTCTGGACTGCAGGTAGGTATAGCAGTTCGAGACCCCGCATCGGTCTCCTGTTCACCTGCACTATAACCCAGTGTATCAGGTTATTGTGTGGGTGAACGGGAGACCGTTTTTCTTTTAGGAAACACTCTTTAAAGGGGTACTCCAGTGGAAAACAAATGACAGACAGAAACTGTCCGGAACAGAAGCAAATCCCTAAAGCAAACCTCTCCTGCTCTGGACAGTTCCTAAAATGGACAGAGGTGTCAGCAGAGAGCACTGTGGTCAGACAGAAAGAACTACACAACTTCCTCCATAGTATACAGCAGCAGATAAGTACTGGAAGGGTTAATATTTTTAAATTAAAGAAGTAATGTACAAATCTGTATAGCTTTCTGACACCAGTTGATTTGAAAAAATAAAAATAAAAAAATAAACATTTCCACCGGAGTATCTCTTTAAGGGTTTGTTCACACGGCAGAATTTCCACTTGGAAATTCCAGTTCATCAGAGTCCCATTGATTTAATTAGGATTCTTCTTGACTGTGCACACAGCATCTGCCGCAGAAATACCTATTCCAGCGTCTGCAAAAAGAATAGACATGTCAATTCTTTCTGCGGATTCTGGTCGGAAATGCATTGCCGTCTATGAGATGGCGCATTTCCAAGCGGTCCTAGCGACCACCGTAACATTCAAATGTGTGGAACATCCACTCACAGTTTCCAGACGGACATTCGCACATTTTCAGCTGTGTGAACATGGCCTAAAGGTGCGTTCACACGTGCGTATTTACTGCTGCAGATCTGCTGCAGATTTGCTTCAGCAGATTTTGCTGCCCATTGAAGTCAATGGGCAGCAAAATCTGCAGCAGCAAATCTGCTGCAGAACTGCAGTAAAAATATGCACGTGTGAACGCACCCTAAGGGTGCATTCCCACGTGGCGTATTTTGCTGCGTATTTGGTGCTGCGTATTTTCCTACCCATTGACTTCAACATAGAAAATAAAATACGCAGCAGCAAATACGCAGCAAATACGCCGTGTGGGAATGTACCCTAAGGGTACGTTCCCACACGGCTTATTTACTGCTGCGTATTTTATTTTCCCTGTTGAAGTCAATGGGTAGGAAAATACGCAGCACCAAATACGCACCAAATACGCAGCAAATACGCAGCAAAATACGCCGTGTGGGAATGTACCCTAAAGGTACATTCAAGCAATCATAACTCAATTTTTGGGTTATTTGTATAATTTCTCCCCATTGCCATCTAACCTTGAGGGTCAGACACACGAAGGGGAAATTGTTAACAGATACCTGCTGCTGAAAATCCACTGTAATTTAGGCTACCATTCACTTCAATGGAGCTGCCAAAAGTCTGCCAGATTTTCGGATTGCTGGCGGACCTCCTTGAAGTGAATGAAAACGTAACTCGCAATGGATTTTCCGTGTGAACATACAGGGTTGGATGGCAATGGGGAGAGATTAGAATACAAATTATACAAATAACAACAAAAAAATTGATCAGGAGTTCATTTTTACAACCTATCATAAAAATAAGCATCATTTTTGCCATGTTCTTTCCTCAAAGTGTGAACACAGCCTAAAGTGGTACAGACCGTTTTGGGGGGTGATTCAGGCCCACAGACTCCACCAATACAATCTTCTGCCATATATCGTCAACATGCTTGCATCCAGGTCCATCAAGTTCGACCTATAACCCTAATGAGTCCCTACTGAGTTGATCTAGAGCAGCGGTTTTCAAACTGTGGCCCTCCAGATGTTGCAAAACTACAACTCCCAGCATGCCCGGACAGCCGTAGGCTGTCCGGGCATGCTGGGAGTTGTAGTTTTGCAACATCTGGAGGGCCACAGTTTGAAGACCACTGATCTAGAGGAAGGCAAAAAAACCCTCATACTAGAGGTAAAAATCTCTTCCCGACTCCAAATATGGCATCAGAATAAATCCCTGGATCAACGTTCTGTCCCTATAAATCTAGAATCCATAACCAGCAATGTTATTATTCTCCAAAAATGCATCCAGACCCCTTTTGAACTCTTTTACCGAGCTCAGCGCGACCACCTCCTCCGGGAGAGACCTGTCCCTTTTTTCAAGAGTTCAGCTTGCTGTCAGTGAACGTGTGTCAGCATCAGGCTGAAAACCTGCCCTAGTCATGTCCACCTAGTACAAATAGGCAGCTCGTGATTATGAGCTGCGACATGATCACAAGAGGTTTTTTTCTTTAGCCTATGAATGCAAACAGTGCATTTCCCACTTCCTGACAGCAAGCAGAGATCTTGAAAATGGCGAGGCACTGAATACAAAACTTATTTACATAAACTGTCATGAGCCCTTTAAGACACACATTTTCCTTATGAAACATCAGCACTGCAGACAGACAGCCCTGGCAGAAGACTAGAGAGCGAGGCTCCCTAGAGGGTCATCATGGCTGTAGTTAAAAAAAAGGAGAACTGCGACTATAAAGTATTACATTAAAGGGGTATTCCAGGAAAAAACTTTTTTTTATATATCAACTGGTTCCAGAAAGTTAAACAGATTTGTAAATTACTGCTATTAAAAAATCTTAATCCTTTCAGTACTTATGAGCTTCTGAAGTTAAGGTTGTTCTTTTCTGTCTAAGCAATCTCTGATGACACCTGTCTCGGGAACCGCCCAGTTTAGAAGCAAATCCCCATAGCAAACCTCTTCTAAACTGGGCGGTTCCCGAGACACGTGTCATCAGAGATTACTTAGACAGAAAAGAACAACCTTAACTTCAGAAGCTCATAAGTACTGAAAGGATTAAGATTTTTTAAAAGAAGTAATTTACAAATCTGGTTAACTTTCTGGAACCAGTTGATATATAAAAAAAAAAAAAAGTTTTTTTCCTGGATAACCCCTTTAAAAAAAGGAAGCTTTAGTGGATACACATTTGTAGTCTGAAGACAGAAGGAGGCAGACTGGGCAGGAAGTTTACATTTGAGGGCTGACTGGGTTGCCATAGTAATGGGCAGTCATGCTGCTTCCTCACCTGGCAGGCATTTCAGGCCGATGCTACGATGGTTTATTATTGGAGACTTTGAGCTTCTGACCTGCGGGATAAAAAAACAAGACATCTTAGTGGTCATCACCAAAGAGTTATTTTTAAAACATATTCAGATAAAAAAAATCTCTGTATATTGTTTTGGTTTTTAAAGGGACAGTTCTCCCATAGCAACCGACCAAGGCCCTATACACACTACATCTAATATTATTAAACGCTGCGTGAGACCCAAAAAGAGAAGGGTAAAGAAGGGTGGTTACAAGCCAACAATGCTTGAAATAAAGGGCTCAGAGAGCACCCAGTCACGTAGGTGCCTAAAGCTCATGGGGGAGAAGCATCTTCAGGTTGTAACTAAACCCATTGAAACAGTCAACAAAAAAGTTGTTGCACAGGTTGAAATGATCCTTAAGAAGGCCTTAAAGGGGTATTCCACTGGCCAGTATTCGGGACATTTAGTTCCGAGCGCTGTGGGGTCGGCCACGCCCCTCAATGCAAATCTATGGGAGGGGGCGTGGCAGATGCCACGCCCCCTCCCATAGACTTGCATTGAGGGGGTGAGGCGTGACGTCACATGGGCATGGCCGACCCCCGCTGCGTGAACACAGCGTTCGGAACTAAATGTTGACCTGTTCCCTGGTCATGGGGCCGGGGGCGTCTAGAGGTGCCAAAACTCACTGGGTGTAATAGCTCACTGAGTGGACGCACTGCACCACACACTCTTCAACTTTTGGCACTTACCTCTTTGATTCCCGGCCTTCTAGCTAGGATAAGGGGCATGTTTATAGATCCGGACAGATGTCCGGGCCGTAACTCACAGTGCACATTCACTTATTTGTTTATTTGGCTTTTTGATCACTGTGGTGTCGAGTGAGGGTAATGTGTAATTAACCATTTCGTGACTCCAGGGCATGGTTGACCTATACACCACCCGAGGTAGATCAGCTTCTCCTGTGCCAGGCACGGGGCAAATAATTACTCCGACGCAAGGTTACGGATAACTGGTTTGCTTTAATAAGGTTGGAAAGATACAATCCAAAGGTACAATCCATTACAGCTCAGATTAGCGTGAAGGAGTTGCAGGGTAAACTTTGGGAAGCTTATCCGCTTGCTGGGACTTATAATTGATTGTGCTGTATATGACTGACTTGACTTGTATGCAGCCTACGCTAGACTGGAGTTACTGGAACTTGATTAACTTGACTCACTTGCTGGACACGACTTGAAAAAAATCCCCCAGACTGTAGGCTTACCGCCAGGTTTTGACTTTCACCGAGGCACAGGGGTTAACTTGTAGTAGATGCGTGGTTGCTGGACTAGGCCTCAGTCCTCCTTCAGAATAACCTCACAGACAGACTTCACCAAACTGTACCACAGCAGGAGACTAAGGGAACTGAACTCTGAACTACCTATATATGGGAGGAATTTAGAGAGATCCCATTGGCCGGATAAGTCACCTGGTTCACCTTTGCATACTCCCCTAACAACAAGGTCCATAACAACAGGTTTCTTAAAGTAGCAAGTGCATAAAAAATACCAATACATTAACCATTGCATAGCTTTGTATTGTACTGTGGATTATAGAGAGTCCTGAGGAGAGTGGGCCCAAGACATTACATTAAAGCAGCATCTGCCACACAGGATGGGCAGGAGTACAGAAGAACATGTGATTATGTACTGGGTCACCACACCCCCTTTTGCGTGTTTGTACGTCACTAGGATTTGTCAGGCTGTGGTAAACCCTTCTGGGTGTCCCTCCTGGCGGTCCAGGGTGTGTATGGCAATTAGGTTCTGCACCTCCCTGCAAACCCCAGGCATTCCTGCATGAGCAGGATGCCATTGGTATACGGCTCTGCGGGCGGAGTCCTGGGCTAACACCTAGGTTGATGCCAGGAGCACTTGTGGTCCCTTAGTAGCTTCGGCGAAAATGGACCTTGAACCCGGACCCCTGCAGGTGCCTTTTGGCCCAGAGGGGAAGGCTAAGTTTCAACTTTTTTTTTTTTTTTTGGAGGGGGGGGGGGGGGGAACCGCCAAGAAAAACGCCAATTCTGCCACATGGCGTTTTTTCGGCCAAAAAACGCTGCGGCCAGATGTTAGCTGTAAATCAATGAGAAATCGCTAAATTCTTTTTCCACTTGGTGTTTTTCAGTTTGGTGTTTTTTTTTTTTTTTTATCCTTTTGGCATTTTTCAGCTCCTTGGCGGTTTTGCAAAATCGCAGCATGTTGAGCCTATGGCGTTTTTTCCCCTGAAATCGTGGCATTTTTCTCCCATAGAAGTCTAGAAAAACCAAGAAAAACGCCATGTGGGTTTTAACTTTGGCATTTTTTCAGCCAGTTTATATTCTCTTTTGGACTTTAGCGATCCAAAACAGTGATGGAGATACATTTTTTAATAAAATTTCGTAGGGTATCATTAAAAAAAAATCATAAAAAAGATACATTAGTGATGGAAAAAATAGCATTTAACGAAATTTATCTTTTTTATAACAAAATTTTTATTCATTTTTAAACAAGGATCAATTTATGTGGGCGGGCAGGGCACAAAAAATGTAGCCGACAATAATAAAAATGTAGTATGTGTGTGTTTTTGACTTTTTATTCTTTATTTTTTTTAGGTGGTACTACTACTCCCAGCATGGAACACACACTGTTCCATGATGGGAGTAGTAGTACCTGTATTATTTGACAGATCGCCCCTTTGCGATCGTCCTGTATAATGTATAGATGGGGCCAGACGCTCTTCTACGGTCCCTGCACTGCCTTATATATACACCTATTCATATTTCACGCAGAGAGCAGTGATTGGCCAGATGGTTCCATCCAATCACAGCTCTCTGTGGGAAATATGAATCTGTGTATATATGCAGGGGACCATAGAAGAGCAGCCGCATCTATAAATTATACAGGAGGATCACAGCAGGTGTCAGAAGTGACATCCACTGTGATCTTTCCTTAACTGCAGGTACTTCTACTCCCAATATGGAACAGTGTGTGCTCCATGTTGGGAGTAGTAGTACCTGCAGTTAAGGAAAGATCACAGCAGGTATCACTCCTGACATCCGCTGTGATCCTCCTTTCTATTGCAGAGATGTGGAGCGGCTCTATACAGCGCTCGCATCTCTGCACTATACTCCGGCTGTGATTGGCTGCAACCATCCGGCCAATCTCCACTCTGGGTGAAAAATAGGAATGAGTGATGTTCTATTCACATCACTGGCCGGAGTACAGAGCAGAGATGCAAGCACTGCATAGAGCCGCTCCGCATGTCTGCTATATTATGGACGATCGCATCGGGCGATATGTCTATTAGTACAGGTACTACTACTCCCATCATTTACTGCCCAAAAAATGTCCAAAAAGAGAGAAAAAAAGTGAAACGCACACACTTGATTAAAAATGTATAAAAATTTTGTTATAAAAAAATATAAATTTCGGTAAATATATTTTTTCCCCATCACTACTGCATGTTTTTTTTTTTTTTTTTTTTTTTTTTTTTAGGTACCTAACAAACATTGCAGGAAATTGCACTGGCATTTTTTCAGACCAAAAAACGCAGGGCAAAAAAACAAGTAGAAACTTAGCTGTAGGGTGGTTTCGTTGGGGGGATGCCTCTCTCCTTTTGGATATGAGATTTCCGATGGACCGCATCCTCGTGCAGTTTTTTTTTTTAGTTTAACATGTTTGCATTTTTTTTATTGCACTTGGGTGATAGAGAGCTCATTCCTTGGCTCTTAAAAAAAAAAAAAATATATATATATATATATATATATATATATATATATTAAAAATTCTTAAAGTGGTCTTTTACCAGGACCTGAAGGACCATGGGATGCTCCATGAGTTCCCCAATAGTTCAGGTTTTGTGCAAAATGGTTGTTGCCACCTGCCTGTTCTTTCTGTGCCACTGTGAGTCTCTGAGGGGCTTCACCCCTGACATAGTCTACTCCACCTAGGCCAGTGTTTCCCAACCAGACCGCCTCCAGCCATTTGCAAAACTACAACTCCCAGCATGCCTGGACAGCCTTTGGCTGTCCAGGCATACTGGGAGTTGTAGTTTTGCAACAGCTGTGAGCACCCTGGTTGGGAAACACTGACCTACTCAGTACTTGAGGGGCTAACCAAGTGCTGCTACTATTCACAGAACTCTCTCCTGACATCTTACAGCTACATTTATACAGGTGTAACTTGGTGAATCGCTATTTAAAGGGTATTCCAGGAAAAAAAAACTTATTTTTTTATTTTTTTTATTTACAGATTTGTAAATTACTTCTATAAAAAAAAAAAATCTTAATCCTTCCAGTACTTATCAGCTGCTGAAGTTGAGTTGTTCTTTTTCTGTCTGGCAACAGTGCTCTCTGCTGACATCTTTGCTTGTCTCGGGAACTGCACAGAGTAGAAAAGGTTTGCTATTTTGCTTCTCCTCTGGACAGTTCCCGAGACAGGTGTCATCAGAGAGCACTTAGACAGAAAAGAACAACTCAACTTCAGCAGCTCATAAGTACTGAAAGGATTAAGATTTTTTTTTTTTAATAGAAGTAATTTACAAATCTGTTTAACTCTCTGGAGCCAGTTGATATATATATATATATATATATATCTATACCAGCATAGATCCCAAAACAGACCTACAATATAAATATTCTGGAGTATACGATTTTCTAAAGAAGGTGAATACCCAGTTAGTCTTCCAGTCATCCTTATGGTATTGTAATCTAGTCATCACACATGCGGCGCCTCCTCTGCTGAACACGGGCAGGACAGTATGTGTACATGTTCTTTCCAAAATTGCGCTATGACTCACTAAAGCCTTTATATTCTGGAACTGAGAAGTGTTTTCTGTTCTGTAAAAGCTGTTCCCCCGTTCTGCTGGAATGTGAAAACTCCCATTGTGGGACCTCTGTCCACAGACACCAAATGTAAACATAAAAATGACGGAAATGAAGCCAGTGGTTCCAGTCTTGAGGCTATGCTCCACACCTGCTGCAACGCTCACATGACTATGGCGTATTCAGCACGTCAGACGACCGGCTCTTCCATCAATCTCCTTTATGTTGTTTAACGGGTGCCTATGGTTTTTATAAATAAAGTTGATTGAAATGGAACACGATACAGCAGTGGTCTCCAACCTGCGGACCTCCAGATGTTGCAAAACTACAACTCCCAGCATGCCCGGACAGCCAACGGCTGTCCGGGCATGCTGGGAGTTGTAGTTTTGTAACATCTGGAGGTCCGCAGTTTGGAGACCACTGCGATACAGTAATCCAGTCGGTTCTTTACTTTTATGTGTTCATTTCAATTGACTTTATTTATTTTAAAAAGTTAACAATATGGTCGCAAGTTAAGAAGATTCAGGAATTCAGCAACTTGTGGGCGAGATTTATCAAAATCGGTGAAGAGGAAAAGTTGCCCAGTTGCCCATAGCAACCAATCAGATCGCTTCTTTCATTTTTAACAAGGCCTCTGCAAAATGAAAGGAGCGATCTGATTGGTTGCTATGGGCAACTGGGCAACTTTTCCTCTACTTTGATTTTGATAAATCTCCCCCTGTGTGTTCCAGTTTCTCACCTTTTTCAATGTCTGTTAGGGTGCATTCACACCACGTTTTTGCAATACAGTTCCCGTATCAGGTTTTTGATGAAAAAGTGATTCCTCAAAACCGGACTAAACTGTATCAAAACGTGTATACAAATTTTAACCCGTATACAGTTAAAAACTGTATGCGGTTTAAAAAATGATGTCCGGTTGCATCCTTTTTTTAAGAAAAAAACTTATACATTTTTAACTTTTCACTCCATTATGAATAAAGTTTCAATTGTTTGATTGAAATTCCAAGAAAAAAAAACTGTGCAAAGTCAAAAACTCCCATACAGTTCTGTACGGTTCCCATTGACTCCAATGTTAAAAAAAAAAAAAAAATTTGTATACGGTTTAATACAGTTTTTCACCCGGGCCAATAACCGTGGTAGACTATGGTTTTGGGTACGGGAAAAAAAACGGACAAAACCGTACAGGATGCAAAACGGACACAACCTGATGCATCTTTTGGCATACGGTTTTCAATGAAGAGTCAATGCATACGGTTTTCAATACGGTTTTCACATAGAAAGCGTATACGGGAACTGTATTGCAAAAACGTGGTGTGAATTCACCCTGAGTGTCAGTGAAGTGTCACGTTTTTTACGTAGAGGAGATAAAAACTTATAGGGACATAATAGTTCTTGAAGCTGAGGGATTGTTACAGTGTATTCAAAGACAGACTCTGACCCAGATTTATCAAACTGGGTGAGAGAAAAAGTGAAGTGATTTTCCCACAGCGACCAATCACAGTTCAGCTTTCACTTTACCACAGCTCGTTAGCTGAGCTGTGATTGGTCGCTGTGGAAAAATCCCTCCACTTCTTTCCCGCCGTTATGTCACCCTTCCCCTAGCCCCATTCCTTAAATACCCCCTTGCTATCGCCCCTCCCCTAGCCCTCTGCACCGGACCCCTTCCAATTACCCCTCGCTGCACAGACACCCTTGTCATGCGCCCCTCCCCTCCAATACTTTCCAGTCCAGGGCTTTCTGAAAGTATAGAGGCTGCACCGATCCATTGTAACAAACTCTCAGGACAAGAGGAGAGAGAATTCTTCTGCTGATGGGGACACAGACACTAGTCCATTACTATTCGTGAAGGCCTCAGACACTATACTTGGATCACTGCGGTGAACCTTTTATGCCTGATTTTCATTGTAAATGCACCAATACAGAATACTGCAACATGTAGTATCTGCAGTTTTCAGATGAGGGACACATATGTTTTACTGTTTAGGTCCAGAATGTAGATGCCCCTGTTTAAAATGCACATATCAAGTCCACATAGGAAGTCATAGGCATTCCATCTGTGCCCTATGGTGCCACCATACAGCCTGAAACTATTTTACCTCTATGTAATGTCTGAGGCCTATGGGATACTGTATGGGCCCATAGACATCTGTAGATTCTATACTTCAGCTCTGTACGGCTGGGAGGTTGGTATCTGCTACCCTGAGGGGATGTAACTAGCACCAGACATCTGGGGGTGCAAGTCCTAAATTTTTGGTCTGATGGCCATGATTTGTAAGCGATCACTTTAAACTATATTTGCATGTTTAAAACCCAGATACAGCTCAATACTATGGCTCAATACTATGGTGGGGCAGGAAGCTTGACTCCAGTCACTCAGACTACAGGCTACAAGCCTACCACCTGAGATGCCAGGATGCCAACCCTCACAGACAAGCATGATACAATGGCGCCATAAGCCAGCCTGCACCTACCCAGGGATCTCATCTCATCATCTGATAGGCTACAGGCCTAAGATGCATTTAAGATGGAGTAAACTATTTAGAACAGGTCTGATGCATCTATGATGGGTTCAGATACAGGTTTTATAATATGCTGAGTTTGTGTATCTATGTAGCATTACAGCCAGAATATTTTTTGTGGGGTGGGCCAGATTACACTATACGGACAATGGTATTGGGTTTAATGTCTTAGTCATTCAGCGAAAGTTTAATTCTGCACCTACTTACCAATACAGTCTGCCATTTCTGAAAGAATCAGTCATTCTACAGAGTCTATGGAATCCCAGTGTGGTGCTGTAAGGTTGGGTTCACCTATGTCCCGCATCCGGCATAGGGGAACTCAGCCTAAATCTCAATGCAACTGATGCCACAACTGATGGAATCCACTGTTTCTGGGCAATGGACAGGGGGATGCAGCAAGCTTGTGTCCAACCATCCGGCATAAAAATTTAGACCCTAGATGATTGTGAACTGTCCCATTCAAATGAATGGTATCAGTTCTAGCATCAGTTTCCCTCCGGTGCCCACCGGAGGGAAACTGTGCCGGACACCGGACATATGTGACCTCAGCCTAATAGGAGCCACTGCTGAAGTCAGTTCATGTCATTTCTTCCCTCACAAGCAGCTATGAGGTTTTTTTTTTTCGGAAGTGAAGGTGTTTAGGAACCACAGCCACAAAGTGCAGACCATGTAAGGTTACAGAGCGGGGTCACCGAGTACTGAGGGGCATAGTGTATAAAAGTCGTCAATGTTCTTCTTACTCAATAGCTCCAGAGACCTATCCTAATCTGGCATTAAAATCAACACAAACACTGTGCCCTGCCCTGGTATAAGTTTTCAAGACCAAGCCACCGTACATCACCAAGCACAATGCCAGGCGTCACGTAGAGTACAGCACGCTACCATGGACTCTGGAGAAGAAGAAACATGTTTTGTGGAGTGATGGATCACACATCTCTATCTGGCATCTGATGGACCAGTCTGGGTTTGGCGAATGCCAGGAGAATGTCACCTGCTTGACTACAATGTGTCACCTGTAATGTTTGGTTAAGGGGAGACAATTATATGTGGTTCTTTTTCAGGTTCAGTACACCAAGACATTTTGGACAATTGTATGCTTTCACCTTTGTGGAAACAGTTTGGGATGGTTTCTTGGGATTGGTCGTTTGGGTTTCCATCATCACAGTCCCCCATTACACAAAGCTTGGTCTATAAAGCTATGGTTAGGACAGTATGGTGTGGAAGAACCAAAATCTTGCAGAAAATCTTCTCACAAATGCAGAAACTGTCAAGGAAGGTGGTGGATGTATCTATGGATATGGAATTGGATGTCCTAACAGTTCCTGTAGGTGTTAGGCTGAAATTCTATTTGGCTTTTTTTGAGAAAAATGCCAAGAAAAATGCCAATTCTGCTGCATGGCGTTTTTCCAGCCAAAAAACACTGCAGCCAGATGTTAGCTGTAAAATAAATGAGAAATCGCAAAATTCTTTTTCCACTTTGGTGTTTTTTTTAATTCTTTTGGCATTTTTTCACTCTTTTTCAGCTCTTTGGCGGTTTAGCAAAATCGCAGCATGTTGAGCCTATGGAATAAAAAAAAAAAAACGCCAAGAAAAATGTCATGTGGGTTTTAACTTTGGCATTTTTGCAGGCGGTTTTTATTCTTTTTTGGATTTTAGTGATCTAAAAAAGTGATGGAGATCCCTTTTTTGAATAAAATTTCGTAGGGTACCATTAAAAAAATATAATAAAAAAGATACAGTAGTGAAGGAAAAAATTGTATTTAATGAAATTTATCTTTTATATAACAACATTTTTATACATTTTTAAACAGGGATCAATTTATGTGGGCAGGCAGGGCACTAAAAATTTCGCCGACAATAATAAAAATGTAGTGTGTGTGTGTTTTCACTTTTTTTTTCTTTCTTTTTTAAGATACCCGCTGTGATCTTTCCTTAACTGCAGGTACTACTACTCCCAACATGGAGTACACTCTGCTTCATGCTGGGAGCTGTAGTACCTGCATTAATAGACAAATCGCAACAGGTGTCAGAAGTTACACTCGCTGCGATCTGTCTATTAATGCAGGTACTACAGCTCCCAGCATTAATCAGAGTGTACTCCATGTTGGGAGTAGTAGTACCTGCAGTTAAGGACAGATCACAGTAGTGTCACTCCTGACACCCGATGCGATCGTCCTATCTATGGCAGAGATGCAGAGCGGCTTTCTCCTGCGCTCACATCTCTGCACTATGCTCCAGACGGCCACTCACTCATTCATATTTCCCTCTGAGAGCTTTGATTGGCTGCAACCACCAACTCTGGGCAGGAAATATGAATGATGTTAATTTCTATTCACATCACTGGCCGGCTGGAGTACAGAGCAGAGATGCGAGCGCTGTATAGAGCCGCTCCACATATCTAATATACTATGGATGATCGCATCGGGTGTCAGGAGTGACACCCGGGGTGATATGTCTAATTGTACAGGTACTACTACTCCCATCATGGAACAGTCTGTTTCATGCTGGGAGTAGTAGTACTACTTATAAAATTTAAAAAATAGTGAGAGAAAAAAGTAAAACACACACACTTTATTAAAAATTTATTAAAATTTCGTTCTAACATTTTTTTTTTGTTAAATACATTTTTTCCCATCCCTTACTGCATCCTTTTCTTTCTTTTTTTTTTTTTGTACCCAACAAAAACGCCAGAAAAAAACGTCAGACGCAAGAAATTGTACTGGCGTTTTTTTTTTTTTCAGTGAGAAAAACGCAGGAAAAAAAAAAAGTGGAATCCTAGGATAATGTGGATTTTTTTCCATATAGTGCATGTATGCCTTACATTTTTTTTTAGATCCTAGCAATACCCCTGGTGCGCAAAATAAAATATCGTATGTAACAGAAAAAATAGAGGATCAAAGCAGACGCCTCATGTGTTATCCCAGAGTATTTTAGACATGTACAGTGGTCCCTCAAGTTACAATATTAATTGGTTCTGGGACGACCATTGTATGTTGAAACCATTGTATGTTGAGACCAGAACTCTATGGAAACCTGGTAATTGGTTCTAAAGGCACCAAAATGTCATCCAAAAATAGGAAAAAGTGAGAATTAAAGAAAAATAAGTAGATAACTAATACAGATAAAGCAAATCCTTACATATAAAAGTAAGAAAGATCTGCTGGAAGCTGTAAATCATTGTCTATGACAGTTTTTTCCCAAGCAGGGAGCCTCCAGCTGTTGCAAAACTACAACTACAGTTGTAGTTTTGCAACAGCTGGGGCCACCCTGCTTGGGAATCACTGGTCTATGTAGAGGACAGGAACTTCTTCAGGGTCCTGTACAGTACACAGTGTCCTAAAAAAGTAATGGAGTCGCCCTCACCTGGTGTCCAAAGGAGCAACTAACCCTGGTACAGGTAAAGTGTACAGAACATGTAATACCTCCCTGTACTGTAGGGGGCGCTACCAGACACCAGTCAGTGCATACGCTTCAGTAATACAGGGGTTTTACCAGTGAATGCCCATTTTGATTGGTCAGTTCTTCCGGTCATTGACACATTTCACAGATCTGGACTGTCTATACATTGTATGTTGAGTCTGGTTTCAACTTACGATGGTCCAGAAAAGACCATTGTATGTTGAAACTATTGTATGTTGAGGCCATTGTAAGCTGAGGGATCACTGTACTGGGTCTAGGAACAGGTGTTCTATACAATAGCTGCTTACCGTGAAGGCATACAAATGCTTATATCACCCCTAACAAAATGGGGTACATAGGAAGTGGAGTAGCTGAAAAGCCCAAGAGTCGCATGAGGAGGGATCCCTAATCATGTAGTAACCAATGAGAAGAGGAAAAGAAAACCCTTCTGAAGTGGGGACTAGAACCCTGAAACGTGTTATTGGAGATTCCTTGTACCTAAGAATAAAAGACTATACCCTTCATAGTCCATGGATTCCTTTGGAACGGTAGCACTTCAGGGACACTGTCTACATAGCTATGTGTACCTACCTGTGTACAGTATGTGGGAGGTGTAGGTGGAAGGTGACCTTTGCGTACACCTGATCACTTGACCAAACCTATTACATTCAATCCTTTACCTGCCTAATGTCACATGATACCACCAGGCAATTCGAGATGGGTTATACTGACACACCCAAACCTGTTTCTACGACAACAATAACACTGAAGAAGCTCTCCACGTGTCTTTTCTCCAAGAATTATGTTACCCTACGCGATGGGCATCATTCTGGTGGAACTGTTTTAATGGATTAATTAGGATGAAATATTGTAATTATAGGCAAATTGTTAAAGGGATACTCCGCCCCTTGGACATCTTATCCCCCCCAATCCAAAGGATAGGGGTTATGATGTCTGATCGCAGGGGTCCCATCGCTAGGGACCCCCGCGATCTCGGCTGCGGCACCCCAGACATCCGGTGCATGGAGCGAACTTTGCGAACTGGCGATGATGGGCGGAGGCTCCTGATGTCACGGCAATGCCGCGTTCGTGATGTCACGGCCAAGCCGCCTCAATGCAAGTCTATGGGAGGGGGCGTGACGGACGTCACTCCCCCTCCCATAGACTTGCATTGAGGGGGCGTGGCCATGACATCACTAGCCTCCGGGTTGCACCCAACGCCGTGTGCAGAAGGGAGATCACGGGGGTCCCCAGCAGCGGGACCCCCACAATCAGACATCTTATCCCCTATCCTTTGGATGGGGATAAGATGTCTAGGGGTGGAGTACCCCTTTAGGGTACATTCCCACACGGCGTATTTGCTGCGTATTTGCTGCTGCGTATTTTATTTTCTCTGTTGAAGTCAATGGGTAGGAGAATACGCAGCACCAAATACGCAGCAAATACGCAGCAAAATACGCCGTGTGGGAACGTACCCTTAAACACAGAACCTGTTGATCCCATTGAAACCCCCAGTAACATACAAGTCCTGGTAAAACGGCCAACCACAAAAAATGCAATTGCTAAAATTTCTTTTCAATAATGAATGGTCAGTGGGGTCTGACTGAACACAACAAACATTCTGATCCCTAATATATTATATTTTATTGGAATCACTTTTTCTAAAGACTGGGTTTATACAGATGAGATAGATTTTAATCTGAACACTTCTTTATTTTTACACCAGATTATATTGATATTGGATTCTCTTACTGGACCAATACCTGTGCATATAAACCTAAACCTAAGTGCATTCCAATTAAATCTAATACATTATGTTCCTGTCTATTAGGGTTTTCGATGCTTTTGTTTGGATGTCGTGTTATGTTCTCAGACAACTTGGCTACAATATAGACGCAGACAATTCCAAGCTTTGTCATTAGAACAAGCAGTATCTTGTCTGCTCGGAAACCCTATACAGAGGTTTTCTGATGTTTCCAGATCAGCACCGCCACTTCCTCGAAGCCAATAAAACGACAGAATTTTTATTATGCCCGATCATGAATTCTGATATGTTGCCAAACAGTTACAGGGTTTTTATTGGTTTTGTAAGGATCTAGTCACATTTGCTGCATATTTTTGGTAGCAGATTTTATACTGCGGGTTTTCTAATTGTAAGTCATAAAATCTGCAGCAGAAAATCTGTAGCAAAATATGCATGTGTGAATGTGACCTAATAGAGAAACAGAAATAGAAACTGATAGAGACTGATCCATGAATAAAACCATTTTCGACCCCATCTATTTGGGGAGCTCCCTGACCTGAGGAAGAGGGGTGCAGACCCCCTCGAAACACGTTGTCCACTACTTAATAACTGCAATAAAAGCTGTTCATCACTATCTGGAGTCTTTGCATCATTCCACTCCATCTCCTGACCCAGCAAGCGCCGGAAAAGTGTCATTTTTCTACAAGGATCCCTACTCTGAAGGAGACTTGTCACACACAGGAGACATTTGCAATGGCCATGGATTTATATATATATATATATATATATATATATATATATATATATATACGCTGACTAGGGAATAAACATACAATTCATGCAGATGCATAGGGGCCCATTGTGATGATTTTCACAAATGTTTATCAACAGCTGCCGTTCTTGGGCACTGTTATTTGAGTTGCTCATGTTGTTCAGTATTTGGGTCTTTGTAGTATTTTGACATTGTTATGGCAGTGTTATATAGGCACTGAATGTTACATTTACATAAGTGCTGTTAGGGCTAATGAAGGTTTTTGGGCGTTCAGTGGTGTTATTAATAGGAACACGGCAGAAATGTACAACTATAGTGCAGTCAGAAGAGCAAAATACAGGCATCGTATGTGGCACAGCTATCATACAAAGTAGGTCAGTTAGGTACAATTGTGCTGCATGTGGTAAGTGCCCTACTTATATAGCTGTAGGTGTCTGTATGGCACCATAACATTACCACCGGAGCCTTGTGGTTGTGAAATGTCACAATGATACATGATAGATGGGTATCGCTAAAGTAGGGCAGCTGGGGGCACGTATACTAGAGGTGACAGGCAGCAGACAAAGCAGTAATGTTATATAGTGCAGCACACAGGTATTCTGACAAGGTGCAGCACACAGGTATTCTGACAAGCTGCGGCACACAGGTATTCTGACAAGCTGCGGCACACAGGCATTCTGACAAGGTGCAGCACACAGGTATTCTGACAAGCTGCAGCACACAGGTATTCTGACAAGCTGCGGCACACAGGTATTCTGACAAGCTGTGGCACACAGGTATTCTGACAAGGTGCAGCACACATGCATTCTGACAAGGTGCAGCACACAGGTATTCTGACAAGCTGCGGCACACAGGTATTCTGACAAGCTGTGGCACACAGGTATTCTGACAAGCTGTGGCACACAGGTATTCTGACAAGCTGCGGCACACAGGTATTCTGACAAGCTGTGGCACACAGGTATTCTGACAAGCTGCGGCACACAGGTATTCTGACAAGGTGCAGCACACAGGTATTCTGACAAGCTGCAGCACACAGGTATTCTGACAAGCTGCGGCACACAGGTATTCTGACAAGCTGTGGCACACAGGTATTCTGACAAGGTGCAGCACACATGCATTCTGACAAGGTGCAGCACACAGGTATTCTGACAAGGTGCAGCACACAGGTATTCTGACAAGGTGCAGCACACAGGCATTCTGACAAGCTGCAGCACACAGGTATTCTGACAAGGTGCAGCACACAGGCATTCTGACAAGGTGCAGCACACAGGTATTCTGACAAGCTGCGGCACACAGGTATTCTGACAAGGTGCAGCACACAGGTATTCTGACAAGGTGCAGCACACAGGTATTCTGACAAGCTGCGGCACACAGGTATTCTGACAAGGTGCAGCACACAGGCATTCTGACAAGGTGCAGCACACAGGCATTCTGACAAGGTGCAGCACACAGGCATTCTGACAAGCTGCGGCACACAGGTATTCTGACAAGCTGCGGCACACAGGTATTCTGACAAGGTGCAGCACACAGGCATTCTGACAAGGTGCAGCACACAGGTATTCTGACAAGCTGCGGCACACAGGTATTCTGACAAGCTGCGGCACACAGGTATTCTGACAAGCTGCGGCACACAGGTATTCTGACAAGCTGCGGCACACAGGTATTCTGACAAGCTGCGGCACACAGGTATTCTGACAAGCTGCGGCACACAGGTATTCTGACAAGGTGCAGCACACAGGCATTCTGACAAGCTGAAGCACACAGGTATTCTGACAAGGTGCAGCACACAGGTATTCTGACAAGCTGCGGCACACAGGTATTCTGACAAGCTGCGGCACACAGGTATTCTGACAAGGTGCAGCACACAGGCATTCTGACAAGGTGCAGCACACCGGCATTCTGACAAGCTGCGGCACACAGGTATTCTGACAAGCTGCGGCACACAGGTATTCTGACAAGCTGAAGCACACAGGTATTCTGACAAGGTGCAGCACACAGGTATTCTGACAAGCTGCGGCACACAGGTATTCTGACAAGCTGTGGCACACAGGTATTCTGACAAGGTGCAGCACACAGGCATTCTGACAAGGTGCAGCACACCGGCATTCTGACAAGCTGCGGCACACAGGTATTCTGACAAGCTGCGGCACACAGGTATTCTGACAAGCTGCAGAACACAGGCATTCTGACAAGGTGCAGCACACAGGCATTCTGACAAGCTGCGGCACACAGGTATTCTGACAAGCTGCGGCACACAGGTATTCTGACAAGCTGCGGCACACAGGTATTCTGACAAGCTGCGGCACACAGGTATTCTGACAAGCTGCGGCACACAGGTATTCTGACAAGCTGCGGCACACAGGTATTCTGACAAGGTGCAGCACACAGGCATTCTGACAAGCTGAAGCACACAGGTATTCTGACAAGGTGCGGCACACAGGTATTCTGACAAGCTGCGGCACACAGGTATTCTGACAAGCTGCGGCACACAGGTATTCTGACATGGTGCAGCACACAGGTATTCTGACAAGCTGCGGCACACAGGTATTTTGACAACCTGCGGCACACCGGTATTCTGACAAGCTGCGGCACACAGGTATTCTGACAAGGTGCAGCACACAGGCATTCTGATAAGCTGCAGCATACAGGTATTCTGACATGGTGCAGCACACAGGTATTCTGACAAGCTGCGGCACACAGGCATTCTGACAAGGTGCAGCACACAGGTATTCTGACAAGCTGCGGCACACAGGTATTCTGACAAGCTGCGGCACACAGGTATTCTGACAAGCTGCGGCACACAGGTATTCTGACAAGCTGCGGTCCACAGGTATTCTGACAAGGTGCAGCACACAGGTATTCTGACAAGCTGCGGCACACAGGTATTCTGACAAGCTGCGGCACACCGGTATTCTGACAAGCTGCGGCACACAGGTATTCTGACAAGGTGCAGCACACAGGTATTCTGACAAGGTGCAGCACACAGGTATACTGACAAGGTGCAGCACACAGGTATACTGACAAGGTGCAGCACACAGGCATTCTGACAAGCTGCGGCACACAGGTATTCTGACAAGCTGCGGCACACAGGTATTCTGACAAGGTGCAGCACACAGGCATTCTGACAAGGTGCAGCACACCGGCATTCTGACAAGCTGCGGCACACAGGTATTCTGACAAGCTGCGGCACACAGGTATTCTGACAAGCTGCGGCACACAGGTATTCTGACAAGGGGCAGCACACAGGTATTCTGGCAAGGTGCAGCACACAGGTATACTGACAAGGTGCAGCACACAGGTATTATGAGAAGCTGCGGCACACAGGTATTCTGACAAGCTGCGGCACACAGGTATTCTGACAAGGTGCTGCACACAGGTATTCTGACAAGCTGCGGTACACAGGCATTCTGAAAAGCTGCGGCACACAGGTATTCTGACAAGCTGCGGCACATAGGTATTCTGACAAGCTGCGGCACACAGGTATTGTGACAAGCTGCGGCACTGCAGGGAGGTATAGTCCTGGCATTCCTGTCCACATACACAAGGACTTTACTATATCAGCTGCTACAATGACTCAGTAGAATCCTCCCCAGAAAACCCTCATCTTCAAAAGTCAAATTTGTTCTCTTAGGCTTTATGTTACAATCCCCCGTGCCCTGCGGCCTTCTCTACTTAACTCTATGATTGCCTGCTTTATTAAACACAACACACAGTTTCCTTAATAACAGCAGAAAGCTCTAGCAGTGACAGGGTTAACCAGCAGCTCTCACCCAGACATGCTCCATTGGGGATTACACATGGGACTCCTGGTCCTGCCAGACTTTTACAACTAAACCATTTCTTAATGAGGGATTAAACACAGACGTATCATTTCCAGACCCTTCCCAGATAACCTTGTCTAACAATCCACTGCTCCATCTGTACATCCGGCCATAGGCGTAATCCCCAATCCAACCATTAAAGGGGTATTCCAGGCGAAAACTTTTTATATATATATATATATATATATATATATATATATATATATATATATATCTCAACTGGCTCCGGAAAGTTAAACAGATTTGTAAATTACTTCTATTAAAAAATCTTAATCCTTCCAATAGTTATTAGCTTCTGAAGTTTTCTGTCTAACTGCTCAATGATGATGTCACTTCCCGGGAGCTGTGCATGATGGGAAAATATCCCCATAGGAACTGCACAGCTCCCGGGACGTGAGTCATCAGAGAGCAGTTAGACAGAAAACAACAACTCAACTTCAGAAGCTAATAACTATTGGAAGGATTAAGATTTTTTAATAGAAGTAATATACAAATCTGTTTAACTTTCCGGAGCCAGTTGATATATATATATATATATATATATATATATATAAAAAGTTATTGTCTGGAATACCCCTTTAATGGTAAGAAACAATGCATCTATGGCAGTGTTTCCCAACCAGGGTGCCTCCAGATGTAACAAAACTACAACTCCCAGCATGCCTGGACAGCCGAAGGCTGTCCAGGCATGCTGGGAGTTGTAGTTTTGCAACACCTGGAGGCACCCTGGTTGGGAAACACTGATCTATGGCACTCTATATGTACAGGAGGACGTAACCATTATAGTGCTTAATACCCCACGTCTATCTGTATAAAGCTGGCCAATAAGAGACCCCTAAATAATCAGATAGGGAGGTATTTATCATTTTTACCTGTTTCTTTTTACCCCTTTTTACCTTTAGTAACTTTGGCGCGTACCCTATTCTTCCTTTGGTATGTGTGCTTGCCCTGTCAGAATATTGTTGGCGGTGATCTGCGCCAAACATGGCTCAAAAACAAATTAGCGCCAAAATACAATTGGCGCAAATGATAAATCACTGACCGCCGCAAAAATCGTACGCAGGACCGTCCAAATCCTAGCAAGTTTACAAAATGACAGCGGAGAGAATTGCGTCAAAAAGACACCGCGACAAACGTACGCAATAAAAGACACGTAAATCCGTTGATGAATACCCCCCATAACGCTCATCATCACTTTGTCGCAATGCCTTCCGGCCAATGGACATCTGAACTATAATAAAATATACTATAATAACATATTAACTATTTATTTCCCCCCCAAAAAAACTGCAATATGGACCTTGAGTCAGCAGAGGAAATCAAGCTGCATAAACAGAGGGGCTTTGTATAATAATGCCAGGACATGATATGTGCCTGACCACACGATAAGCCTTACTAGAACACAACAGCTCAGTGCCAACATAAACACAAGACCATGGGGCATAACAAGGGTACAATCACCCCCCCCCCCCCCCCCAATACAATTTTAAGCTACGTTCCTATGCTCCCTGGGGAGTCTTACACAGGAGATACAATGTTTATGAGTTTGTTACAATGTTTGCACTTCTGGTAAACAAATGCTCAGGCATGGCAGGCAGGACTCATACAAGCTTGGCATGCTGACTTTACTTACCATGATCTCTCTGGGGTCCTGCTTGAGGGTGAAGGTGTTCTTGGGTCTGGGTAGCATAGTGTGGTAGGTAGAATGTACAGGAGACAGCTAGAAGGAGCAGAGGACTGAGTAGTCAGGGAGTCAGCCAGTGTGTGCTGCTCCCATGGTGACAGTATAAAGAGGACTTTGTTCTAGTGCTGAGTATTGCAGAATAGGTTGGGGCTGGGGGTGGTTAGAGGACCCCCCCCCCCCCTGCCCATGTATGCACTGCTGCTGTGACTGTGAGGCTGGCAGGGGTGTGATCCCCAGTCTTGTGTTTAGCAGGGATTCCCCCTGCAGTGTGGGGGTGTTAGCCTCTCCTCCTGCTGCAGAGTCTCTGATCTTCATAGTGAAACTGTAGCCACATGTATTCTCAGCCTCTTAAAGGGACAGGACATGTGGGATGCAAGAATGTTGCAATCCCCTAGTCCGGGATTTCCCAACCAGGGTGCCTATAGCTGTTGCAAAACTACAACTCCCAGCATGCCCAGACAGCCTTCGGCTGTCTGGGCATGCTGGGAGTTGTAGTTTTGCAACAGCTGGAGGCACCCTGGTTGGGAAACGGAATGCGGAATGCCGCGTACGGAATTACATGCTGTGAACACAAACATCAGTGTGAATTCAGGTAGAAGAAACAGACATGGTCGCACATCTACATATTGTATTTTGATCTACTTGCTTCTCAGCATAAATTCAAAAACTTTAGCATAAATTTAAAAACAGGTTGTTAGAATACATTTTGATCAAAAGGTACAAGCCCACTCGCCACGTCAAGGCCACCTAATTTGAGTGGGTCCCTAACGTCCCTAGCATAAAATGGCGTAACACTGGGCGGCGACCACCACCGCCACGACACCAGTGCCCACAGGGGGAACGACCCACTGGCAGAGCAGCCCCAATGCCACTCAAACCAGTCCATGGGTCGCACTTCCCCACAGACATGGCAGCAACGGACGCTGCACAGCACCACACCAGTGTGAACAGGATGCAAAAGTTCACTTACCATGCGCTCCCAGTCAGACAAACATCAGTGTGAATGGGTTTCCGCGAGACCCATTCCGCTGCTGAAATTGTTCCGCGTAAAGAAAGAACGTGTCCGTTCTTTGCACGGAAGTCCGCGAACACTGCATAGCCGTCAATGGTGATGGCGCAGTGCCGCGCGGTCCTACCACTGAAGTATTGTGGCGGCGGCCACCAGAATGGAATCTCCGCTCACGGAATTCTGCGAGCGGAGATTCCGTTCATTATCCGTAGTGTGAACAAAAAGAAAACTGTCAGCTTTCTCCCCCCGCACTAACCAGCGGTACTAGCTGGTAGTGCGGGGGACGCTGATCAGTTTGATGCTTACCGTGCCCGGATCCGCCCCGCCGCTTGGCCCTAATCTTCTATTTTCAGGATGTGCTAATGAGGTGCTAACTGGCACCGGTCAGGCTAACTGGCATTCCGACGTCAGTGCTGTCTGCTGCAGCGCCGCCCAGCTCATCAATATTCCTCCCCTCCCTCTTCTCCCCGCTCTGTAATGAAGAGAGAGGGGAGGAATATTGATGAGCTGGGCGACGCTGCGGCAGGCGGCACTGACGTCAGAATGCCAGTAAACCCGGCCGGTGCCAGTTAGCACCTCATTAGCATATCCCAAAAATTGAAGATTAGGGCCAAACGGAATGGCAGATCCGGGCACGGTATGTATCAAACTGATCAGCGTCCCCCGCACTACCAGCCAGTACCACTGGTTAGTGCGGGGGGGAGAAAGCTGACATTTTTCCTTTAAGAGAAATCTGTCACCAGTGTCACTTGCACTAACCTGTCGGTACCAACAGATATGACTTACGGACGATATTAGTGACGGGAGAGAAAACGTTACATGCGCTAATTTTTCTCCCGTCACAAATAACGTGCGTTAGTCATAACGGGCTATAAAGGATAATTAAAAAAAAAACATAGACTTGAATAAAAAATTAACGGCCGTTATTAAGGGTTTTCTTAACGGGACATTGTAAGGGGTCTTTAAAATGGAGCAACATATAGTGTGAATGGAGCCTTATTATGATTAGTAGTATTCTTATTAGCAATAGTAAACAAAAACACTCACTTTTAAAGGAAATCTGTCACCAGTGTCACCTGCACTAACCTGTGGGTACCAACAGATAGTGCAGGTGACACTGATGACAACGGTACTTACCTTGTCCGGGTCCGTGGCAGGGATTTCCTGTAATCTTCTCCGGTATCTTCGCTTCGGGCATTGGCTTGAGGCATGGGCGGAGCTTAGTGACATCACTGGTGCTGTTCCCAGGACCCGGGACCCTGCAGAAAGCAGCATCGACTTGGGGCACGGGCGGAGCTTAATGACGTTACCGCTGCTGCTGTCTGCTGGGTCCCGGGTCCTGGAAACAGCAACGGTGACGTCATTAAGCTCCGCCCGTTTCCCAAGCCGATGCCCGGAGCGAAGATACCAGAGAAGATTACAGGAGATCCCGCCACGGACCGGGACGATGTAAGTACCATTGTCATCAGTGTCACCTGATGTCGGTACCGATAGGTTAATGCAGGTGACACTGGTGATAGATTTCCTTTAACCCCTTAAGGACCGAGCCCTTTTTCACCTTAAGGACCGGAGCGTTTTTTGCAATTCTGACCACTGTCACTTTAAACATTAATAACTCTGGAATGCTTTTAGTTATCATTCTGATTCCGAGATTGTTTTTTCGTGACATATTCTACTTTAACTTAGTGGTAAAATTTTATGGTAACTTGCATCCTTTCTTGGTGAAAAATCACCAAATTTGATGAAAAAAATGAAAATTTTGCATTTTTCTAACTTTGAAGCTCTCTGCTTGTAAGGAAAATGGATATTCAAAATATATTTTTTTGGGGTTCACATATACAATATGTCTACTTTATGTTTGCATCATAAAATTTATGAGTTTTTACTTTTGGAAGACACCAGAGGGCTTCAAAGTTCAGCAGCAATTTTGAAATTTTTCACAAAATTTTCAAACTCGCTATTTTTCATGGACCAGTTCACGTTTGAAGTGGATTTGAAGGGTCTTCATATTAGAAATACCCCATAAAAGACCCCATTATAAAAACTACACCCCCCAAAGTATTCAAAATGACATTCAGTAAGTGTATTAACCCTTTAGGTGTTTCACAGGAATAGCAGCAAAGTGAAGGAGAAAATTCAAAATCTTCATTTTTTACACTCGCATTTTCTTGTAGACCCAATTTTTGAATTTTTGAAAGGGGTAAAAAGGAGAAAATTTTTACTTGTATTTGAAACCCAATTTCTCTCGAGTAAGCACATACCTCATATGTCTATGTTAATTGTTCAGCGGGCGCAGTAGAGGGCTCAGAAGGGAAGGAGCGTCAAATGGTTTTTAGGGGGCATGTCACCTTTAGGAAGCCCCTATGGTGCCAGAACAGCAAAAAAACACACATGGCATACCATTTTGGAAACTAGACTCCTCAGGGAACGTAACAAGGGGTAAAGTGAACCTTAATACCCCACAGGTGTTTCACGACTTTAGCATATGTAAAAAAAAATTTTTTTTTTACCTAAAATGCTTGGTTTCCCAAAAATTTTACATTTTTAAAAAGTGTAATAGCAGAAAATACCCCCCAAAATTTGAAACCCAATTTCTCCTGATTCAGAAAACACCCCATATGGGGGTGAAAATTGCTCTGCTGGCGCACTACAGGTCTCAGAAGAGAAGGAGTCACATTTGGCTTTTTGAAAGCAAATTTTGCTCTGGGGGCATGTCGCATTTAGGAAGCCCCTATGGTGCCAGAACAGCAAAAAAAAAAACACATGGCATACCATTTTGGAAACTAGACCCCTCGGGGAACGTAACAAGGGGTAATGTGAACCTTAATACCCTACAGGTGTTTCACGACTTTTGCATATGTGAACATTTTTTATTTTTTTTTACCTAAAATGCTTGGTTTCCCAAAATTTTTACATTTTTAAAAAGGGTAATAGCAGAAAACACCCCCCTAAATTTGAAGCCCAATTTCTCCCGATTCAGAAAACACCCCATATGGGGGTGAAAAGTGCTCTGCTGGCGCACTACAGGTCTCAGAAGAGAAGGAGTCACGTTTGGCTTTTTGAAAGCAAATTTTGCTCTGGGGGCATGCCGCATTTAGGAAGCCCCTATGGTGCCAGGACAGCAAAAAAAAAAACACATGGCATACCATTTTGGAAACTAGACCCCTCGGGGAACGTAACAAGGGGTTAAGTGAACCTTTATACCCCACAGGTGTTTCATGACTTTTGTATATGTAAAAAAAAAAATTTTTTTTTTACCTAAAATGCTTGTTTTCCCAAAAATTTTACATTTTTAAAAAGGGTAATAGCAAAAAATACCCCACAAAATTTTAAGCCCAATTTCTCCCGAGTACGGCGATACCCCATATGTGGCCCTAAACTGTTGCCTTGAAATACGACAGGGCTCCAAAGTGAGAGTGCCATGCGCATTTGAGGCCTAAATTAGGGATTGCATAGGGGTGGACATAGGGGTATTCTACGCCAGTGATTCCCAAACAGGGGGCCTCCAGCTGTTGTAAAACTCCCAGCATGCCTGGACAGTCAGTGGCTATCTGGCAATACTGGGAGTAGTTGTTTTGCAACAGCTGGAGGCTCCGTTCTGGAAACAGTGGCGTACCAGACGTTTTTCATTTTTATTGGGGAGGGGAGGGGGGCTGTGTAGGGGTATGTGTATATGTAGTGTTTTTTACTTTTTATTTTATTTTGTGGTAGTGTAGTGTAGTGTTTTTAGGGTACAGTCACACGGGCGGGGGGTTCACAGTAGTTTCTCGCTGGCAGTTTGAGCTGCGGCAGAAAATTTGACGCAGCTCAAACTTGCAGCCGGATACTTACTGTAATCCTCCGCCCATGTGAGTGTACCCTGTACGTTCACATTGGGGGGGGGGGAACATCCAGCTGTTGCAAAACTACAACTCCCAGCATGGACGGTCTATCAGTGCATGCTGGGAGTTGTAGTTTTGCAACCGCTGGAGGCTCCGTTTTGGAAACAGTGACGTACCAGACGTTTTTCATTTTTATTGGGGAGGGGGGCTGTGTAGGGGTATGTGTATATGTAGTGTTTTTTACTTTTTATTTTATTTTGTGTTAGTGTAGTGTAGTGTTTTTAGGGTACAGTCGCATGGGCGGGGGGTTCACAGTAGTTTCTCGCTGGCAGTTTGAGCTGCGACAGAAAATTTGCCGCAGCTCAAACTTGCAGCCGTATACTTACTGTAATCCTCCGCCCATGTGAGTGTACCCTGTCCTGTACATTCACATTGGGGGGGGGGGGGGGGGGGAGAAACATCCAGCTGTTACAAAACTACAACTCCAAGCATGTACGGTCTATTAGTGCATGCTGGGAGTTGTAGTTTTGCAACAGCTGGAGACACACAGGTTGTGAAACACCGAGTTTGGTAACAAACTCAGTGTTTTGCAACCAGTGTGCCTTCAGCTGTTGCAAAAGCTACAACCCCCAGCATGTACGGACAGCGGAAGGGCATGCTGGGTCTTGTAGTTATGCAACAGCCGGAGGCATACTACATTGGCTGGGGATGCTGGGGATTGTAGTTATGCAACAGCTGGAGACACACTGGTTTACTACTTAACTCAGTGTGCCTTCAGCTGTTGCAAAACTACAACTCTCAGCAGTCACCGACAGCCAACGGGCATGCTGGGAGTTGTAGTTATGCAACCACCAGATGCACCACTACAACTCCCAGCATGCACTTTAGCTGATTGTGCAAGCTGGGAGTTGTAGTTACACAACAGCTGAAGGTACACTTTTACATAGAAAGAATGTGCCTTCAGCTGTTGCAAAACTACAAGTCCCAGCATGCCCATAAGGGCATGCTGGGAGTTGTGGTGGTCTGCCTCCTGCTGTTGCATAACTACAGCTCCCAGCATGCCCTTGTTGCATGCTGGGAGCTGTTGCTAAGCAACAGCAGGAGGCTGTCACTCACCTCCAACGATCCTGCCGCACAGGTCAGTCCCTCGTCGTCTCCGCCGCCGCCGCTGCTCCTGGGGCCCCGATCCCAACAGGGACGCCGGGGATCGGGGTCCCCAGCACCGGGGGTCATCTTCCCGCACCCGCTCACGTCCTCCGAAAGAGGGGCGTAGCGGGTTGCGGGAGTGACACCCGCAGCAGGCGCCCTGATTGGTCGGCCGGTAATCCGGCCGACGAATCAGGGCGATCGTGAGGTGGCACCAGTGCCACCTCACCCCTGCTGGCAATGGCTGTTCGGGGCCGTCTCTGACTGCCCCGATCAGCCAGTAATTCCGGGTCATCGGGTCACTGGAGACCCGATTGACCCGGAATCTGCCGCAGATCGCTGGACTGAATTGTCCAGCGATCTGCGGCAATCGCCGACATGGGGGGACATAATGACCCCCCTGGGCGATATGCCGGGATGCCTGCTGAACGATTTCAGCAGGCATCCGGCTCCGGCTCCCCTCCGGCTAGTGGTGGGGGCCGGAAATGCTCAGGGCGTATCCATACGCCCTCAGTCCTTAAGGACTTGGAAACGGGGGCGTATGGATACGCCCTATGTCCTTAAGGGGTTAAAATTAAGCGCTTGTGTTTACTATTGCTAATAAGAATACTACTAATCATAATAAGGCTCCATTCACACTATATGTTGCTCCGTTTTAAAGACCCGTTACAATGTCCCGTTAAGAAAACCCTTAAGAACGGCCGTTAAAAAATCCCATTCAAGTCTATGGGATTTTTTGATTATCCTTTATCACCCGTTATAGCCCATTATGAATAACGGACCTTATTTGTGAGGGAGAGAAAACGTTACATGCACTAATTTTTCTCCCGTCACAAATAACAACCGTTATTCATAACGGGCTATAATGGGTGATAACGTCCAAATTGGACCCAAAGAGACAATATTTTGTTTGGCCCCTATTATTTTTCAGGACTGCCTTAAAGGGGTACTCCACTGGAAAACATTTTATTTTAAATCACCTGATGTGCCAGAAATTTAAAAAGATTTGTAAATTACTTCTGTTTAAAAATCTTAATCCTTCCAGTACTTATCAGCTGCTGTATGCTCCAGAAGAAGTTCTTTTCTTTTTGAATTTCTTTTCTGTCTGACCACAGTGTTCTCTGCTGACACCTCTGTCCATGTCAGGAACTGTCTGAAGAAGGAGAGGTTTGCTGTGGTGATTTGCTCCTACTGTGGACAGTTCCTAAAATGGACAGAGGTGTCAGCAGAGCCAAATTTAAGAATTCCCAGTTAGGGGTATACTCACTTTTGCTGTCCAAGTTTAGACATTAATAGCTGTGTGTTGAGTTATTTTAAGTGAAAACATGATTAAAGGGGTACTCCACTCCCCCAGTGTTTGGAACATTTAGGTTTGAATGCTGGGTGCTGGCTGCGGGGGTCGTGATGTCACGGCTACATCTCTTGTGACATCACTCCACGCCTACTCAATGCAAGTCTATGGGAGGAATGGCCGTCACGCCCCCTCCCATAGACTTGCATTGAGGGGACGGGCGTGACGTCACATGGGGGCGGAGTCCTGACGTCACGGCCTTCCGTTCCCGTAGTCGCGATTCAGACCCTCCAGCGCTTCCGCACAAAAAACAGGTGGGTGCCGCATGCAATACTGCGGGGGTCCCTCGAGATCAGACATCTAATCCCCTATCCTTTGGATAGGGGATAAGATGTCTAGGGTGGGAGTACCCCTTTAAATTGATATTCTGTATGTTCTCACACTTGGCTACTTCTGTTCAGGCTCTGATTTTTGGCCTTTCCCCTTCATTTCACAGTTCTGTACTAAAAATATGGGCCAGACAAACAAAATTCTTACACTATTGACTAACGGATTAAAAAAATACTTAAAAAATAAATATACAGGAATATAATCTCTGCATTGTAAAGGATTAAGTTGTAAATTTTCTTTCTCTGTAAAGAAGGATTAAACTTTAAACTCAGCTGCAGGTCGTGCTCAGTAGACAGAAATAATTCCTAATTCAGCCATTGAGCGACCAGTTCCAGTAAGTTAATAGGAGATCTTGGGCCTGGAATGTGGCGTTTGGCTGCTGTCATTAGACTACGGCTGATTCCAGGGACTTTGCTCTTCTTGTGGTCACACAACAACATTACATTCCTGCCAGTTTACAGTCACTGGGTTAAAGGAATCTCGTGTAAATAGGTGAAGGTCCTAGAATTTATGGCTCATTTCCGCGTGGCTTATTGAGGGACGGCTGCGTTACAAATTGATCCCACATCAGATTTGGAAAACGAAAATTGACACAAATTCGTCTTGAGACGTCAAACCAATACAGAGACATATCTTATGGTGAATTAATCAAATAAGTCACTTATGAAGCTATTTATTGGGTACATTTCCCCAAGTTTTATGATCATGATGTGTCATGTGTCAATGTATCATGTGTCAGTATAAAGATGAAATGTCGTTTTTTGCCCTATATTTTACACGAGTGCCCTTACAATTGGTTAGGGATATGAAAGGGAAATATTTTTTAAGCAATTGGCCAAGTTTTGCATTGATATGTCAGAAACTTCCTCCCAGTATCGTGGGATAATCAGGCGCTGCACACTTCAGGTAGGTGGACAAATGGATTCATTTATTTATTGGAGAGCGCGGTGTAGCTGTGAGTTAACACACGGCTCCTGCAACTGCGAGTTAGTTCTCCGACCGTGGACCATATCCGGATACAACAGCGGGACCGTAATCCTGCGATTTCAGCTAGGACCGTCTACCAAGGCACAATTCTCCATGGTCCCTTATGTTGCAGCTTCATACCATATGTAGAGTATATTGTATCGGATGCTCTTCATTCTGCATATCATTACTTTTTACAATTTGTGAAAAATTGCCTTTGAAAGTGTGGAGTGCGGGGGTGCAATCCTGGGGGCAGATGTTATTAACCCCTTCTTGTCGTGACACCAGGGCCGTGATTTAGCCTTAACCACCCGAAGGTAATACCGCTGGTCCTGGGCTAGGCACGGGGGCAATGAAGATACCGACACCAAGTTACGGACAACGGTAGCTTTACTAAGGGTAGACAGGTGACACAGTCTATGCAGTACAGCCAATATCCCAAGGAGGTGACCAGCGGCACAGGGGGACCTCGCAGGCTTGCTGGGACTTGAAGTATGTAGAGACACTTTAGTGCTGGCCATGGTGACTATGTAGAAGCCTTGACTTGACTGACTTGACAATTGACATGAAGATGACTTTGAGCTTACTTGAGCTGACTTTGTGGCTGCAGACTTTAGGCTTGAGGCCTCCAATGCTCTGGACACACACTGAGACGACTGCACTGGACCTCAGCAGGAGCAAGAATGCTGGAACAGAGAGATTGTAGCTCCTCCCTGGTTTTATAGGGGTGTCTAGCAAAGAGCCCATAGGTCACTTGAGGGATCACCTGGTCACTAGTGCACTGGGTAACAAGCACATGGTCACAGTAATTAAAGAAACATTACACTTTTAACATATAACATATGTACATAGGGGATAACACTGTAGGGGGCCCTGAGGACATAAAGGGACTCTGCCTGACAGGGCAGGAGAAGGATACGGGGAAACACTATCCTGTACTGGGCAACCACAAACTCCCCCTCTTTAAAGAAGTCGCCCTCGAGGGCGGAGGACCGGAATGACCACAGGGGCCACAGAAAGTTCCTGGGGCATTTCAAACAACGTCCATCTCCAGGTCTGGTGGTAATAAACAGGTGAACAAAAGGGGTCCATGTGGCATAAAAATTTCCTTACACATTCAAAACATGTGGAGGCTCATTAACCTTGTAACTGCTGTAGTAACACGATCAAAGGACAATATACATAACAATATACATGACTCTTGCAAAATGACTGCCGGAGGCTATCTACCCAATGCCTTGGCTACTGGTGTCCCTCGGTTAGACACACTTCCCCCCAGAACTCTATACATTGCTAGACAACGTTGGACATTTGTTATCTTATTTTTGTACGTGCGCAGTGGGTTACAGGGGTACTCCGGCGCTAAGACATTTTATCCCCTATCCAAAGGTGATCTTGCAGGTGGCACCCCATTAGAATCAGTCCCCGCCCCTGTGTCACGCTATCACGCCCCCTCACATAGGCTTGCATTCAGGGGGCGGAGCGTGACATCACACGGGGGTGGGGCTGTGACGTCACAATGCTCCGGCCCCCGTGATCACCAGTAATCAGACCCGGAGTGAACGTGCTTCTGGGACTGATTCTAACGGGGTGCTGCGTGCATGATCATGGGGGTCCCCAGTAGCGGGACCCCAGCGATCAGGCATCTTATCCCCTATACTTTGGATAGGGGATAAGATGTCTTAGCGCCGGATACCCCTTTAACAGGAATACCTTCTGGCCAGTAAAGTATCCTGGGCATGTGGACACAAGAAAATATTAGACATTAAACACTCTTATCATAGACACTTGTGGACAGGTACTTACAGTAAACGCTACAGCCCTAATGTAAATATAGACATATGTACACTATTTAATATGGTGTTAGTAACCTATGTGTGGTACATAACTTATAGGGTACTTTAGTCTTTATACCTGGCCGGGATATGACCTTGCATGGGCCGTTGGGACCTACACAGCACCACTACTTCTTCGGGAGCTCTTGATTCAACTTGAGTTGGAGCCGGTTCTCTTTTGTCGAACTCTAGAGTAGGTAGCTGTCCTGGACTGGCAGGACTTGGACTTGGTGGCAGAGACATTGGTGAGACAGGGGATCTGGAGATTGGGGTATAGACTGGCACCAATGGTGACAGGACTGGGACTGGTGTGGCGACTAAGGTTGGTTGAGCCGGTCCCGGGTTTGGTGAGATACAGAAAACCGCAGGCTGACTTGTGGAGAACGTAGGGACATCCATGGATGGTTGGATTCCCTTGCCTGGTAACCAAGTTTTTGTACCTCATACATGAGGGAGTCTGGAGAGGGTAAGGCCATCACAGTGTATGGTTCTGTCTCCCAAATAGAGTCCAGTTTATGAGTTCTCGGGAACTTCCGCAGCCAAACTTTGTCACCAAGCTGGAGGGGTGTAGGGGAGGCATGACGGTTATAATCTTGCTGTTGTCTTCGTTGAGCCTCGCCCATCTTTTTGCCAACAATCTCTTTTGCTTCTTGGATCCTTCTTTGATGGTCAGAGACCAAACGTCCGGTCCTTTGCAGCTGCCCATGCCGCCCCATCATCAGGTAGAAAGGGGTGTACCCTGTAGAACAATGGGCCATGTTGTTATAAATCTTCAACAATTCGGGCAACAATCGGAGCCACTCTTCATGCTTGGATATGGAAACTGCCTGCAACATGTGGATGAAGACTTGACTGATGCACTCACAGAGCCCATTGAGGGTGGTAAGCAGTAGTTCGAAGTTTCTTACAGTCTTACAGCCGTGGAACTGACATAGATCCTGGAAGAGTTGGGCCTCAAAAGGCCATTCCTCGGTCCATTAGGACAGACTCCGGACACCCAAGGGTTTGTACCCAATTGGAGTAGAACATCTGGGCTGCTGTTTTGGCTGTGAGGTCTTTAACAGGTACTACGACAACCCATTTGGAGTAGTGATCCACCATGGTGAGAGCATAAGTGTACCCGGACCGGGTAGGAGACAACTTGACATGGTCTAGCGTGACCAACTGATTAGGCCTTTCAGTCTGGATGGAATGGAGGGGTGCTCTTGCGTCCTTGCGCACATTCTTGGTGACGTTGCAGACTGCACACTCACTGCACCATTTCTCAATGTCGCTCCGCATTCCTATCCAGTAGAATCTTCTTCTGACAGTAGCCTCGGTCTTGTGAACTCCAAAGTGTCCCGATTGATCATGATATCCGTTGAGGACCATCGCCGCGTCTCTTCGGGGAACCAGAATCTTATGAGTCGATCAGCAGAGACCGGATCCAAAGAATTTCGGTACAACAGTCCCTTGTGCACGAACAGTCACTTCCTCTGTTGCCACAGACATTTCAACTTGTAGTCACACTGGGCCCGGTACCTTTTTCGTCAGAAGGTAGTCCAAGAGCTCCCCCAAGACTTTTGTCTTGTAATGTCTTCCAGGTGTATAGGTCTTCTTGGACCTTCTCGGTCCTTGGTTCACTGTCCTCGAGGGTGGTCACAACATTCTGATTCACAAACTTCTGGTAAAATGGGGGCATCTCCACGTCTTCCCACTCGGCTTCGACAGGTGGTTCTTCGCTGGGGGTTATTAGAGACAGTACATCGGCGTTGACATTTGACTTGCCACTCCTGTACTTGATGGTGGAACTGTAATTGGCCAATCTTAAGGCCCAATGCTGCTCGATGGCACCCAATTTGGCTGTATTCAGATGGGCCAACGGATTATTATCCATGTAGACAGTGAATGGCTTGGCAGCCAAGTAGTCTTTAAACTTTTCAGTCATGGCCCATACGAGGGCGAGAAGCTCCAGCTTGAAGGAGCTGTAGTATGCATCGTTTTTTTCTGCTCCTTGCAGATTATGACTGGCATAGGCTATCACACGCTCTTGCCCTTCTTGCACTTGGGACAGGACAGCTCCCCTTCGAAGCTGGCATCAATATATGGCCAGAACAGCTGACTGTAGACTGGATACGCCAGGATGGGTGGTTCTGTCAGCAAACGTTTAAGAGCTCGGAACTCTGTCTCTTGTCCTTTGGCCCATTCAACAGGTTGTCTTCCACTGTAGTTCTCCTTCGCCGTTCCCCCCAGGAGAGCTATGAGGGGTTCTACAATCTGGGCGAAGTGGGGAATGAAGCGGCTGTAGAAGCCGGCAAATCCCAAGAAGCTTCTGACATCCTTTACTTTGCACGGGGTAGGCAAGTTCTTGTCAACCTACACCTTTTCAGGATTGGGCTGGACTCCCTCGACGCTGACAACATGGCCCAGGTAGTGTACCTGGCACTTAAGCAAATGTCACTTCGACGGCTTAATCTTCAACCCATGTTTGATCAGGACTTGGAAGACGTCTGACAGCTGATTGAGGTGCTCTTGGTAGGACTTGGAATACATGATGAAATCGTCCAGGTACAATAGGACACTTTGAAAATTCAGATGGCCCAGGCACCGTTCCATCAGATGCTGGAATGTAGCAGGGGCATTACATAGCCTGAACGACATACTTTAAAACTTGAACAGTTCCATGTCACAAAGGCGGTCTTCTCTCCGTCCTCCACGGTCATAGGCACTTGCCATATTCGCTGGTTAAGTCCAGGGTGGAGAAGTAAGCAGCCGCCCGAGGGCTGTGAGTGACTCTTCGTTTCTGGGTAGAGGATAAACGTCCCTATGTGTGACATTGTTCCACTTCCTGTAGTCATCACAAAAGCGGATAATTCCATCTTTTTTCTTGACCAGAACAAGGGGCGCCGCCCATGGACTCTGACTCTTTTGAATGACGTCCGCCTCTTTCATATCGGCCATCATCTTCTTGACAGTCTGATACATGCCCGGCATGACAGGACAGTGTCTTTCTTTAATAGGTGGGCTGTCACCGGTGAGGATTCTGTGTTGGATCACAGACGTATGTCCAAAGTCTGTGGGGTGTTTGCTAAAAGCCTCGTGGTACCTTTTTGCAACGTTGACGACTCCCTTGACTTGATCACTTGGGGTAGTATCATTTCCTACTTGGAGTTGTGCCTACCAGGGCTCAGGAGTACTTGCACCAGATCCTTCAGCCACTTGGGCCATATGCTGTCGGGCCACCTTGCGTTCTGTTAGGAAGTCCCTTGACTCTATGAGATATAGCTGGGTGACTGGGGTGTATTTAGGTAACACAGTAGCAGCATCAGACAGATTGACTAACCTGACAGGGACTCTCCCGTTGTTAACTGTGACAAGGCTTCTCATAGCTCGGACAAGGGGATGACCTTGCAGTTGCATAGGCTCCAGCAGGGCTTGATAGTCCTTGTTCCTTACTCCAGGATGTGCACGGCACCAGATGATGGTCTCTGTGTTAGGTTGCAAGGTCACCGACCTGATGTCTTGTACTCGCAGATTTCACCTTGCTTGTTGGCAAACTTCTGCTCTGCCAGTAGAACTTTCAAGTGGTGCTGCACAGACCGCTGGCCTGAAGGAGACATGTAGGTGAAAGAGGCATACAAGGAATCTACTATTTCAGCAAAACAGTTTTTCATAATGTTCATCCCCAATATAAACTCAGCAGACCCCTTATCTGACACATTAATTACAATCACTCCATGCCCTCGTACATGCTCTCCCAACAGAATGGTTGGCTCCCGATATCCATATCTGGGTATTGGTTGCCCATTACCCGCTACTACTCTAAAGTCAGCATCATCAGACTCACACAATAAACTAGCATCCCAGTGCTTATAAAAAAAACTTTTTTTTAAGTATAGTAGACACAGTGACCCTGTATCTATCAGCACTTCCAACTGTACACCTTCTACAACAATTTTTACATAAAGTGAGAGTACTGGCCTAGATCGTTCGGGGATTGGACCTGATGACTGTTTTCCTGAGGGCCGGTCCGCGACCTCAGGGGAAACCTGTTTAAATCCCAAAACTGCATTTTCCAATGTCCTGATTTATTACAAAAAAAGGGTCTTTTGGGCAGAGGGTCCCCGAGGGCCCAAGGGGCGGATCAGGGTCAGGTGGCCCAGGCGGTAAGCTCCTTTACAGCCTTAGTCAACTGTTCAATGTCCTGCTTAACACTTTGTAGGTCAGAGGCTGTGGTGACTGGCATAGCAGATGATACAGGGGCGGGGTCCGGTGATGGTGGTGCTACGGGTCTAGCTACCGCCCCTAGTGGCTCTGGGACAGGGGTACAAACTTCCTTTAACTCAGAACCGGACTCAATTACTTGAATAGCCATTCTCTTAAAAGTGGGGAACGACAGACTGGGGTTTTGGACCGTTAACATTCTCAGCTGGGCTTTATCCGACTTATTATCAGCCCCATTGAAAAATCTGTCCATTAACACCTTGTTCCCCTGCTGGGGAGTTATACCATCTAGTTTTTGGACAGTCTCTGGGGCAATCTACAGGGCTACGGCATAAGCTCTTAAAGTCTCACCTGGCTTCTGTTGCCTTTTATTCAGCTGGAGACGTATCTCTGATGGAGAATGTGACTCAAATACCTGGTACAGCCCTTCAAAGATCAGCTCTACAGTTGCCTTCTTGGAGGCTGGCCAGGTGCGGACTTCCTCTAGTGCTGGTCCCTGTAGTTGTCCTGTGAGCATTTGGACCTGTTGGTTAGGAGGGAAAGAGTAAAAGACAAACAAACTCTGGATCCTTTCCTTTAAATCCCTCAGGGTGAAGGGTCTCCATTGTAGGTAGGGAGAACAGGGTTCCCCATGAATACCGGTGCTGACGCTGGAAGACCCAGGTTGTTGATGTGGACTGCAGGCAGGACTGGTAGCTTTCCGGCCCCTGGGGCAGGAGATGATCCCGCTGCTGGAGATGAAGAGGTACTGTCGCCTGGTTGATCCAGAGAGTTGGGTGCTGACATCTTGAAGACTTTTTTGAGTGCGCCGTCACTTTACAATAAATTGAGTGCGCTGTCACTCTAAGAAGAATTGAGTGCGGTCACTTTAAGATGAATTGAGTGCGCTGTCGCTTTAAGAAGAATTGAGTGCGCTGTCACTTTAAGATGAATTGAGTGCGCTGTCGCTTTAACATGCTGGTTGAGGTGCTGCAGCGGCCTAGTCTTTGCTGGCGGAAGCACTCTGGGGGGGCCTCTATTTTGCAGGTACCCGGTAATACTGTTGGGCACTGGGTGGTTAACGTGGCTAGTTACCGACACCGGAGACTGGATACTGATGCCCGCAGGTACTTGCAGAGTCTGCGCCGCAGTGGGTGCCAGGTAATAGACAGCAGAGCCGGACGTAGCCGCCAGTACCTCCAATATGGCTGCGCCCAGGGAGCTTCCTGTTTCGGTCCGGCCGGTAAAGTTTTCCCCTGTTCAACACAGGGCAGATCTTTGGATCTTCCTCGCAACACACTGAAGAGGCGTCACCGCTGGGAACTGGCGGGGCGGAGCTGCGGCCGCTAGCGCAGGGAAACACCAGACCACTTTAAACCTTTCAGGTACTGAATCTTTACACTCCACAGCAGCAAACCACAGTGTTTCCTTCACCTCCCTCTCTATTTCACAAGCGCTATGAGTAAAACACTTTTCAATGACAACAGTCTCGTACACTTTTCTGGTGCAAACGTCTGTTGCATCGGCATGCGATTTTTGCAAACAGTATTGGACACAGTTCAGACAAGGGAGGAGGACTTGTGGCATATGGCGCACACCCATATCCTGTTCGTGACGCCAAACGTTGTGGCGTGCGGAGGTGCAATGTAGGGCAGATTTTATAACCCTGGGGGCAGATGTTATTAACCCCTTCTTGTCGTGACACCAGGGTTTGGTTTAGCCTTAACCACCCAAAGGTAATACTGCTGGTCCTGGGCTAGGCACGGGGGCAATGAAGACACCGACTCCAAGTTACGGACAACGGTAGCTTTACTAAGGGTAGACAGGTGATACAGTCTATGCAGTACAGCCAATATCCCAAGGAGGTGACCAGTGACACAGGGGGACCTCGCAGGCTTGCTGGGACTTGCAGTATGTAGAGACACTTTAGTGCAGGCCATGGTGACTATGTAGAAGCCTTGACTTGACTGACTTGACAATTGACATGAAGATGACTTTGAGCTTACTTGAGCTGACTATGTGGCTGCAGACTTTAGGCTTGAGGCCTCCAATGCTCTGGACACACACACTGAGACGACTGCACTGGACCTCAGCAGGAGCAAGAATGCTGGAAGAGAGAGATTGTAGCTCCACCCCTGGTTTTTATAGGGGTATCTACCAAAGAGCCCATAGGTCACTTGAGGGGTCACCTGGTCACTAGTGCCTCCTGAGTAACAAGCACATGGTCACAGTAATTAAAGAAACATTACACTTTTAACATATAAGATATGTACAAACAGGGACTCTGCCTGACAAGGCAGGAGAAGGGTACGGGGAAACACAATCCTGTACTGGGCCACCACAAAAGACTATATGCAATCCCTAATATAGTGGCTTTCAAATGAGCTGCTTACTCTCCATTTTATAATTGTGCTTATTCTCCCCTGAGGACGCCATTACATTACGATAGAAACGGGTTGGGAGTTGAAAATTGTAGAAATAATGGGAGCTTGGATTTGAAAGTGAATGCTATATGCATAGAGCACATTTATTTGTTACTCAGAGTGGAATTTGCTGATCTTAACATCTTTGTTTTCTTTGGTGAAAGAAATTATTGAGCACCTTTTGATTTGGTATGGTGTTGCCTTTATATAGATATAATAAAAGTTATGTTTTAAGCCACTTCCCCCCTTATCAAGTGACATAATTGGTAATAATAGGTTTAATAGCTGGGAGTATACAGTGGCCCCTTGCAGGCCAGAGATTGTACATGCAAGTATAATTGCAAAAGGATTTATTACTCACAATGCTTAGCGACGTGTTTCGCGGTCATGTGACAGCTTCCTCAGGCGTAGCCTGATGAAGCGGTCACATGAGCGGGAAACGCGTCGCTAAGCATTGTGAGTAATAAATCCTTTTGTCTACCTACCTGAAGTGTGCAGCGCCTGATTATTCCACTATACTGGGAGGAAGTTTCTGACATATCAGTGCATTCCAGTGGGAAGGCTGCAGCCATTTTTTCTTCATACTCCGTCCAAGTTGTGCTTGTTTTTGCACAACCATCTCCGGTAAGCAGCACCATATTTGTGCCCACGGATTTTATCCCTCAGTATCACACTACGGAGCACTGCTCTCTCCTTTCTTTTCTAAGTTTTGCATTGGGCAGATGACGTACCGGATGTTGTTGGGATATAGATGGGGTTAATAGTCTGTTTTCTCCCTTATTTTACGGGTGTTAAAGGGGTACTCCAGTGGAAAACCTTTTTATTTTTTTTTATTTTTTTAAATCAACTGGTGCCAGAAAGTTAAACAGATTTGTAAATGACTTCTATTAAAAAATCTTAATCCATCCAGTACTTATTAGCTGCTGAATATTACAGAGGAAATTATTTTCTTTTCGGAACACAGAGCTCTACTCTGCCATCATGAGCATAGTGCTCTCTGCTGACATCACTGTCGATTTTAGGAACTGTCCAGAGAAGGAGAAAATTCCCATAGCAAACATATCCTGCTCTGAACAGTTCTTAAAATGGACAGAGATGTCAGCAGAGAGCACTGTGCTCATGATGTCAGCAGAGAACACTGTGTTCCAAAAAGAAAAGAATTTCCTCTGTAGTATTTAGCAGCTAAGTACTGGAATTATTAAGATTTTTTAATAGAAGTAATTTACAAATCTGTTTAACTTTCTGGCACCAGTTGATTTAAAAAATAAAAAAGTTTTCCACCGGAGTACCCCTTTAACCTCTTAAGGACCCATGACGTATGCATACGTCATGGGTCCCGGTCCTGCGATATAACGCGGGGTCACACGGTGACCCCGCATCATATCGCGGCGGGCCCGGCGTCATAGTGAAGCCGGGACCCGCCTCTAATAGCGCGCGGCACTGATCGCTGTGCCGCGCGCTATTAACCCTTTAGCCGCGCGCTCAAAGCTGAGCCGCGCGGCTAAAAACGAAAGTAAAAGTGCCCGGCTAGCTCAGGGAGCTGTTCGGGATCGCCGCGGTATAATCGCGGCATCCCGAACAGCTGTAGCACAGGAGGAAGGTCTCTTACCTTCCTTCCTGCAGTCCGATCGCCGAATGAATGCTTCAAGCCTGAGATCCAGGCTTGAGCATTCAATCGCCTAAAACACTGATTGATCCATTCCTATGGAGATGGATCAATCAGTGTAAAAGATCAGTAAATGCAATGTTATAGCCCCTTATGGGAGCTATAATGTTGCATAAGAAAAGTGTAAAAAAATCATTAACCCTTTCAATTATCCCTTCCCCTAATAAAAGTTTAAATCACCCGGCATTTCCAAAAATAAAAAAAACATTATGTAAATAATAATAAAAATAAACATATGTGGTATCGTCGCGTGCGGAAATGTCCGATTTATAAAAATATACCGCTTTTTAAACCGCTCGTTCAATGGCGTACGCGCAAAAAAATTCCAAAGTCCAAAATAGCGCATTTTTGATCACTTTTTATACCACAAAAAAGTGAATAAAAAGTGATCAAAAAGTCTGATCAGAACAAAAATGGTACCGCTAAAAACTTCAGATGACGGCGCAAAAAATGAGTCCTCAAAGCGCCCTGAACACAGAAAAATAAAAAAGTTATAGGGGTCAAAAGATGACCATTTTAAACGTATAAATTTTCCTGCATGTATTCATGATTTTTTTCGGAAGTGATACAAATTCAAACCTATACAAGTAGGGTATCATTTTAACCGTATGGACCTACAGAATAAAGATAAGGTATCATTTTTGACAAAAAATGTACAGCGTAAAAATAGAAGCCCCCAAAACTTACAAAATAGTGTTTTTTCATCAATTTTGTCGCACATTGATTTTTTTTCCCGTTTCACCGTAGATTTTTGGGTAAAATGACTAATGTCATTACAAAGTAGAATTAGTGACGCAAAAATTAAGCCATTATATATAATTTTAGGTGAAAATTTTTAAGAGTTATGATTTTTTAAAGTTAAGGAGGAAAAATTGAAAATGAAAAAACGGAAAAAGCCCGGGTCCTTAAGGGGTTAAGAGTTTGCATCCCCTAAATTATTGCTACAGGCCATTTACTGTCCAATCTCTGGTCCCCATTGGTTTTGTTTCCGCTGACTTCTTGCATCTACCAGTTTAGAAGCCTATTCCTCCCAGCCAGCACGTGGGTTGCTGTGTACTACCATGTTGTTCCTTTGCTGACAATGAGATATGTTGAATCCAGTGAAACAGTCTGTCCCTGTTGATCCCTATGGCTGGAACAGAATGGGCCTCTGTGTGAGGGCTCCTAAGGATCACTGGGGGGGATATGCACCCGGCCAAGGAAGACAGCTGAACTCTAAGCAGCTGTCTCTTCTGTCTACTCTTCATCTGAACACTCATCCTGCATGGTTGTTTAAAGGGGTACTCCGGTAGAATTTTTTTTTATTTTTTTTTTTAAATCAACTGGTGCCAGAAAGTTAAAAAGATATGTAAATTATTTATATTTATAAAAAATCTTAATCCTTCCAGTACTTATCAGCTGCTGTATACTACACAGGAAGTTGGGTAGTTATTTTCAGTCTTATAACTAAATACACACCTCAGCCCTTGATAAAGGCGGTTATGGCCGGCGAAACGTTGGGGGGGGGCTGTTAATAAGGTGCATTCTTAATAAGCAGCATAGCTGGATCAAAATATTAATGTTGGAAAATCAATAAATGCAATGGAGGAAATTCCTAGCATCCCTGTAGGGAGCTATTAGGTTGACCAACGAAGATATAATAGGAGCATACACTCCATTAATCAATGATCCAGAAACTGGGATATTTTGTTTTCTGTCAGACTTTTGTATTTTTAAGAAGAAATAATAAAGAGAAGTTTTATATAATACAATTTATGGGGTTCCCTAGTTCGGATTATTAGTCCCGGAGGGGTGAAAGCCCTAATGGGAATTTGAAAAAGTTGTTCTTTTCAGTCTGACCATGGTGCTCTCTGCTGACACCTCTGTCCATGTCAGGAACTGTCTAGAGCAGGAGAAGTTTGCTATGGGGATTTGCTCCTACTCTGAACAGTTCCTAAAATGGATAGAGGTGTCAGCAGAGAGCACTGTGGTCAGACAGAAAGGAAATGAAAAAAGATAACATGTAATCTCAAAGAGAACAGCAACCAAAGCTGGCACCGCCATTGCTACTAGCAACCAGCCTAAAGAAAGAACCAATAACTAGGTCCATAAAGCATACTGAGACAGGTATAGGTGTTTCAACAGCGCTACACGCTAGAGACAGCAGAGTTCAATGCACATTCACATGAAGAGTAATTAGCAGAGTGCTCACCGTGTGGATGTTAGGCAGTTGAACCGGACGTGTACGACCACAGACTCCGATCAATCCTAGCAGGGAGGCCGCAGATGGATATGGGGGGAGCTTTAGACGTCGGGCTAGACGTCTGAAGCTCCCCCCGAATCCATGTCCGGTACATGTCCGGTTGAACTGCCTAACATCCACACGGTGAGCGCTTCGCTAATTTCTCTTCATGTGAATGTGAAAAAAGATAAGAACTTCCTGTGGAGCATACAGCAGCTGATAAGTACTGGAAGGAAGTAATTTACAAATCTGTTTAACTTTCAAGTACCTCTTTAATGAAAACTGAGTATGAAAACTGAAATAATGAGGATGTTTCCTAACTGAACCAAATTCTATGCCAGTTTCTTACATCATTTCCCTCGTAGACTAGACACGACGCAACCAAGACACGACAGATCTATTGCTGAAATTGAAAGATGTCACACTTGAGAAAGCCTCTTGGCCCTGATCCATTGACATGGAGGTGCTATACAGTTCTATCCCCCATGTTGTGAAATTGGAAGCTGTGCACTTCTACTCTAGGGCCATATTATCAATCCCCCATCCCCGTAATGAGTTTATTATTTGGTCTGACCAGGAACTACTTCATATTCAATACTCGTGTCTTCTACCAGCTATAGGCGGTCCGGTTACGACATCATATGCCAACTTGCTCCTGGGCTGTTGGGAGGTGATTGGGGAACAAATGAAGGCATATCACAATTCGATTGCCTTCTGGGGAAGGTATATCGATGACGTGATCATCATCAGGTGGAAAAAGAAAACTTGTAAGATTATATTTTTGAGTCAGACATCACAACATCATGTGGCAAAGAGTTCCATAGTCTCACTGCTCTTACAGTAAAGACCAATTTGTTGGCCTGTATGTTTTAAGTGAAATAATTACGATTAATATTTGACCCCATTTGGAACTCAACCCTATATTTGAACTTACGTCGGAACTTAAAGGGGTACTCCGCTGCTCAGCGTTTGGAACAAACTGTTCTGAACGCTGGAGCCGGCACCAGGAGCTCGTGGTGTCATAGCCCCCTCAATGCAAGTCTATGGGAGGGGGCGTGACGACTGTCACGCCCCCTCCCATAGACTTGCATTGAGGGGGCGAGGCATGACATCATGAGGGGGCATGGCTATGACGTTACAAGCTCCCGGCGCCGGCTCCAGCGTTCAGAACAGTTTGTTCCAGACGCTGAGCAGCGGTGTACCCCTTTAACATTATGGTTCTAGAATTCCCCAATACTGATTTTCTGAAGATCTTTCCTATGCTTTGCAGTGCTTCAATCTTCTTGTATAGTCTAGTTCATGTCTGGCTCTAGACTGTCAGAAATTCCACGATAAAAAAAAAAAGAGTTTTGGTCCAGTTAATCAGAACTGATGTTAGAGCATCTTGAGAATGCAGGGGTTAATAGGTTATGGCAATAATGAGCCGTCAATGAGCCGCTCTGAGTTTGCCAATTTCTACCACGGAGAATTGGGAGCGCTCATACAGGCTACGGTGCTATTGAGGAGGGGTCAGGCTTGGCCCAGTCTATACAGAAGTCATCTGGAAAAAATCAGCACACATGCCTAAAACCCGTTCCTCCACACCATGAAATCGTCGGATACAAATTTAGTCTGGAAACACGCGCCGGAGCTCTTGATGTGACTCCATCACGTGTACAGGCCTCCCTGTTTTGCCTGCACCCACTGGCCTGCCATCCCTCATTACCACCCACTGTCACAGTCGCCACCATCTTGTTTTAAAATTAAATAATTTCAATTTGGGGAAAGTACGGTGAGTTAATTTGTTCCTGATGTCTCCTACAAATTGCTAAATATGTATAATGTGGAGGAGCCAAATATGGACATTCCCAACCTTAAAAAATTTGTTATTTTTTCTACAGTATGTGTCTATGAAATCTGCCCAAAAATAGATGTTATAATTTGTTTCAGGTCTGTGAACTGCGCAATGATTCTTTTAGGTTTTGTCACCCACTTGGCTAAAGCATAACAGCTACCGTATTTTTCGCCGTATAAGACGCACTTTTTCTTCCCCAAAACTGGGGGGGGAAAAGTCGGTGCGTCTTATACGGCGAATACACCCCTATTGCGGCGGTCCCTGCGGCCATCAACGGCCGGGACCCGCGGCTAATACAGGACATCACCGATCGCGGTGATGCCCTGTATTAACCCTTCAGACGCGGCGATCAAAGCTGACCGCCGCGTCTGAAGGGAAAGTGACACTAACCCGGCTGTTCAGTCGGGCTGTTCGGGACCGCCGCGATTTCACCGTGGCGGTCCCGAACAGCCCGACTGAACAGCCGGGTTAGTGCTTACAGGACACCGGGAGGGACCTTACCTGCCTCCTCGGTGTCTTCTCCGTTCAGGGATCCCCTGTATGACCGGCGCTCTCCTTCCTCGTCATCGCGTACGTGCGTCGGCGAGCGTAACGACGAGATGACGGCGACGGAGAGCGAGGATACCCGGCCGGCAGCAGAGACGTTCCGGAGCGACGGGGACGCGGCGACAGCGATGGAGCGACATCCAGGGCAGCGGTGAGGGGTCCGGAGCGGCGGGGACACGTGACTATTACCTCCTATACCAGTGGTCTTCAATCTGCGGACCTCCAGATGTTGCAAAACTACAACTCCCAGCATGCCCGGACAGCCAACGGCTGTCCGGGCATGCTGGGAGTTGTAGTTTTGCAACATCTGGAGGTCCGCAGGGTGAAGACCACTACTGGGTTCAAAATCTTTATTTTTTTAGATTTTGCCCCTAAAAATTGGGTGCGTCTTATACGCCGGTGCGTCCTATAGGGCGAAAAATACGGTAATACTTTCATATGCCGGTCCAGTAATCTGAAATCATCATAGACAAGTCTGGATCTACCAAACTCAACATAAATGTAGACCTCTTCTGACGCAGCTTCAGGAAGAACTCTGAACGATGTCAATTTAAATTAAAGGGGTACTCCCCTGGAAAACATTTTTTTTAAATCAACTGGTGCTAGAAAGTTAAACAGATTTGTTAATTACATTTTATTTAAAAATCTTAATCCTTCCAGTACTTACAGCTGCTGTATGCTCCACAGAAAGCTCTTTTCTTTTTGAATTTCCTTTCTGTCTGACCACAGTGCTCTCTGCTGACATCTCTGTCTGTATCAGGAAGCTGTCCAGAGCAGGAGAGGTTTTCTATAGGGGATTTGTTCCTACTCTGGACAGTTCCTGACATGGACAGAGGTGTCAGCAGAAAGCACTGTGGTCAGACAGAAAGGAAATTCAAAAAGAAAAGAACTTCCTCTGGAACATACAGCAGCTGATAAGTCCTGGAAGGGTTAAGATTTTTAATAAAAGTAATTTACAAATCTGTTTAACTTTCTGGTAGCGGTTGATTTAAAAAATTTTTTTTCCAGTGGAGTACCCCTTTAAGTAGATGGTTTTATTAACAACTTACCATATATACTCGAGTATAAGTCGAGTTTTTCAGCACGATTTTTCGTGCTGAAAACACCCCCTCGGCTTATACTCGAGTGAACTCTCCACCCGCAGTGGTCTTCAACCTGCGGACCTCCAGAGGTTTCAAAACTACAACTCCCAGCAAGCCCGGGCAGCCATCGGCTGTCCGGGCTTGCTGGGAGTTGTAGTTTTTAAACCTCCGGAGGTCCGCAGGTTGAAGACCACTGCGGCCTTCGACATCATCCAGACCCCTCTCACCCCCTTTAGTTCTGTACAGTACTCACCTCCGCTCGGCGCTGGTCCGGTGCTGCAGGACTGTCCGGTGAGGCGGTCGTCCGGTGGGATAGTGGTTCCGGGCTGCTATCTTCACCGGGGAGGCCTCTTCTAAGCGCTTCGGGCCCGGCCCCAGAATAGTCACGTTGCCTTGACGACGACGCAGAGGTACGTTCATTACCAACGTACTTCTGCATCATCGTCCAGGCAACGCCTCTATTCTGGGCCCGAATCGCTTAGAAGAGGCGCCCCCAGTGAAGATAGCAGCCCGGAACCACTATCCCACCGGACGACCGCCTCACCGGACAGTCCTGCAGCACCGGACCAGCGCCGAGCGGAGGCGAGTACTGTACAGAACTAAAGGGGGTGAGAGGGGGCTGGATGATGTCGAAGGCCGCAGTGGTCTTCAACCTGCGGACCTCCGGAGGTTTCAAAACTACAACTCCCAGCAAGCCCGGACAGCCAATGGCTGTCCGGGCTTGCTGGGAGTTGTAGTTTTGAAACCTCTGGAGGTCCGCAGGTTGAAAACCACTGAGGGTGGATGATGACAAGAGGATGATGAAGGGGGGGTGTGGGATGATGAAGGGGGGTGGGGATGATGACAAGGGGATGATGAAGGGGGGGGGGATGTGGGATGATTACAAGGGGATGATGAAGGGGGGTGTGGGATGATGAAGGGGGGTGGGGATGATGACAAGAGGATGATGAAGGGGGGGATGTGGGATGATTACAAGGGGATGATGAAGGGGGGTGTGGGATGATTACAAGGGGATGATGAAGGGGGTGGGGATGATGACAAGGGGATGATGAAGGGGGGGTGTGGGATGATTACAAGGGGATGATGACAGGTGATGATGATGAGGGTCTGGATGATGACAGGCGGTGATGATGATGAGGATGTTAATGACGGGGGTCTGGATGATGACAGGGGGGGATGATGTATTTCCCACCCTAGGCTTATACTCGAGTCAATAACTTTTCCTGGGATTTTGGGTTGAAATTAGGGGCCTCGGCTTATACTCGGGTCGGCTTATACTCGAGAATATACGGTAAATATACTAAAACAATGCAGTAAAGACCATTTTACAGGAATGACAAGTAATCTGAAACATTTGATCATATTTCAAGCGTCCAGTTGTTTTGATGATGGATTTTACACACTCAGGCTCCCTTATTGTATATGAACAGGGTTACCCTATAAGGGTACGCTGGATACCTTTTGAATTCTGATAATATGGCCTCTAAGGTTGGAAACTATTATGTCCTAATTTGACCTAAAATGGGTATTGTATCACAGTAACTAGCAGGAACAAATGTGGCCATCTATGCCAAAAAGTCTCTTGAGAAGGTGTCAGGTCTTTCAGCCAATAATGTCATAGGACTTGTGAAGTGGCCTTGGTAAAAGGACAATTGTGTAGCCCGTATTAGTCATGATTATTGCACTTTTATATTTTCAATATGTGTTATGTGTGTGTTCCTTTAACTGGGTGGAATCTGCTAGAAAGGGTACTCCGCTGCTCAGCGTTAGGAAAAAACTGTTCCGAACGCTGGAGCCCGTGCCGGGAGCTTGTGACATTATATCCCTGTCCCCTAATGACATCACTCCCCGCCTCCTCAATGCAAGTCTATGGGAGGGGGCGTGACAGCCGTAGGCTCGCATTGAGGGGGCGGGGAGTGATGCAGTGAGGGGGCGGGGCTATGACGTCACAAGCTCCCGGCGCCAGCTCCAAGGTTCGGAACACTTTGTTCCAAACGCTGAGCAGCGGAGTACCCCTTTAAAAAGGATAAAAAGAACATGGTTTACATGACTCTCCTCATTCAGTTACTATCTAGAAACTCCGAGAAGGCTGAGGGAGGAGTTCTCAAGTCCAGTCTTGTCTAACTCAGGCCAGAGTAGTGTGAGGAAGTCTCCCAGCTCTTTTCTGATTATATCCTGCTGGGCCCTGTCAGGGAAGTCTAGGCCTAGACTTTCCAGCCTGCAACAAGCAAGATAACTTAGCCTTGACTGCATCAGTTCAGTCCAGTTCCAGGAATCTTTAACTCTGAGGCAGATCTGAAAAGGGATAGCAATGATCATGGTACTGTGCAGAGTCTAAGAGTTTTTAACCCAAGACTGTCTCCAGTGCTGAGAGGGAATCACTCTTCAAGTATCCGGCTTTCTGCTTCAAAAAGGAGAATCATCAGTCTAGGCAGAAGTGGAGAAAAAGCTGAGCAAGGACCCTCCTGCTTACACAATTTTCTTTGTGGGTTCTTGTCCATTTTTTCAGTGGGAGTCCAGTGTTCACAGTGCAGCAGTTTGCATTGAGATCTGGCACGTCTTCTTTTTATTGTTCTGCTCCTGTTATGGAGCAGCCAGTGCCTGATGGACAGTGTGGCTGGCTGTCCTGAGGCCTACTCAGGGGCTTTCCATCAAGATTAAGAAAGTAAATGGACTGGTGAGGCAAAGAGGACTGTTTTAAAAGTACCGCTCCTTTCCCTGATGTAATCCACATGAGCGGTCCTTTTAGGAGATGGCACCCTTTTATATAGGGCTTGAACTAGGACTGTGTTAGTCACTCTGGCTTGTGGCTGTACTACTGTGCTACCCAGTGTTATGTGAGGTGCATGTTGCATGCATGTAGCCAAGGGTAGTCTGGAGTGGTAGTCGTGCAGCAGCCACAAGGACCTTCATAGGCGCAAATTTTTTTTATCATTGGCGCATTCTCGTGAACTGTGCAAAAGCTGTGGCAGAAAGTAGCCTCTCAGAGACACAAGGTAGGGGGCTATCTGATACAGTAAGGCTTCCTATGGAGATCCTGGTCCCTAGCCTCAGTAAAAGGACTGCTCAGAGAAGGTTGTTCCAATGTTTAGTAAATTGTTAAAGAGTACCTGTCATGATCTTGTTACATTTTATAATCCTCCCAGTTCACTGCCCCCATCATGATAAACCACCCCCTGCCTTTATTTTTATAATTTTTTAGTTTTCTACCTCGATATTGCTCTGTAATTTCTGCTCAGTCATAGTCAGACTGGGAAGGGGCGTTCCCCAGCAGACGTGACATCATCTGAAGCCATACAGGGGAGAACTTCCTCCCTCACTCTGCTACACACAGCTCAGAGCAGTTCAGTGTGTGAGATGAGCTCGGATTGGCTAAGGCTGCACCCCCTTCAGCATTTCCTGATTTTGGACTTCTGCCAGGCCAGCAGGAGTCCAAAGTCTGTGCAAGAGATGGATGAAATGTGCTCTGGACAAGTAGGGAGACACCTAGTGGCAGCTTTTTTTTAAAACCCAAATAAAACAGAAATGTTTTTATTTTTTTTTAAACAAAGTACATTAGAAAGATTTTTTATTTAAAAATTTAAGCTGCAACATCTGTGTTACATTCTTTTGCTGTGAAACAAATTTTTTAGACCTTTCGGCGCTGTCCCTGTAAAATAGGAACATCTGACATGTATGCAGAGTGGACTATAACGTCTGTATATTAGCTGTGAAATCGGAGCTCCTCTATAACAGTCGCAGATGAAGTCCCGCAATGGGCCCTGATGACTAAAGCATGTCCTCCTCACCCTGCTCATGCCCATCCACGTGGCTGCTGTCTCTGGTGAGTCGCAGAAGAACCAGCCTCTCTGTATCCTGGGAGGTGAATGGTTAAAATGGTGATAAAACGGAATCCCCCACATGACTATAACACGAGAATTATGCAATGTCACATCTGGCCAAGTTTATTATGTTTGTGTCTGCAGATCGAATTCTTTTCCAGAGTATCCAGGATTAAGTAACCCAATGTGTTTAGCTCATGTTCCTAATGCGGTGTGCCTCCAGCTGTTGCAAAACTACAACTCCCAGCATAAAACAAACAGCAGAATCTAAAGCAGAAAACAGTGTTTCCCAAGCAGTGTAACTCCAGCTGTTGCAAAACTACAACTCCCAGCATGCCCGGACAGCCAACGGATTTTCCCACAGCAACCAATCACAGCTCAGCTAACGAGCTGAGGTAAAGAGAAACCTGAACTGTGATTGGTTGCTGTAGTAAAATCCCTCTATTTTTTCTCTTACACAGTTTGATAAATCTGGGCCATTGTCATTGTAAATATGTATATTTCATTACTCACTTGTTTGGTATCGGAGGACCTCAGGTCATGTGACCCGCTACTCAGAACTCTATGGTATGTTGAAGGACCTTAGGTGGTTCTTAAGTCACGTGTTCACCCATAATGCCGTGTAACGGTGAGTGACAGTTGTTACGGACCAATCCAAAACGGCCCGCCCCTGCCCATATAAGGGAGCTGCGGCCATTATTCTCTCTCTTGTGTTGTTGACTCTGAATGAGGTAAGACCTCCGCAACTTACAAGTACATTTACTAGGCCAAAGCCTTGCGGCCTCGGCCCAAACCACAGCGGTTATATATATATAATTCCCCGCTACTCTCTGCAAGATCACTGGATCTAAACGCACCCCTAAATCCAGCGGATCTATGCAACAGATTCTTCCTAAAGCTAAACTGAGCTTATCTGATCCCAACCAACTGTCAATCGCTGCACAACTACAAATAGACTTTGTTATCTGGACTGTTATTGATATTGCCTGCTGCCGAAAATCTTCAGTAAAAGTTCCTGCAAGTTTTCAGTTAAGCAGTGGTTGTGGACAATCCATTTATTACGCATTCACCTATCGCTCTTGGGAAGCGTGGTGATAGGCCCAGCACCATTACAGTATTTAACCCTCACCCTGGCGTCACGAGTGACAAGGGTTAACAGCGCCCTTTATTATCCAGAACAGCAACACCTCAACTACCCTACATACCCCCGAGGCGTACCACATATATGTTTAGGATAGGGGAGAACTGTACAGTGATTGGTGGAGTCCAACTGCTGGGACCCATGCAATCTTAAAGGAGTAGTCCAGTCCTGAAAAACATGCCCCCTATCTATCCGGCTCTGCCATAGAGTTGGTTTGATAGGTGATAAGTTTTTCAGGACTGGACTACTCCTTTAAATCGTACCTGTCACATTCCCCCCCCCCCCCCCCTCCAAAAAAATAAATAAATAAACCTTTACATATTACACAGGACCTCATCTTGATCATGTACATGTCATTTTTATGTCTCTATCACGATACCTCACTAAACAATAGCATAATAACATGGTTCACCGTTCCGACTCTGCCATAGAGTTGTATTGAGGGGGTGTGTCAGCCGCCGCTCTGTGTGGTGGTCAACTTACCCCCTTCCCATGGGCTGCTGGGGTCCCATACGGGAGATTGTGGGGGTCCCTGCGGTCGGACCCCCTGCTATCTGAAGCTTATCCCCTATCCTTAGGATAGGGGATAAGTTTTTCAGGACTGGACTACTACTTTAAATCGTATCAGATCCCCCTCCAAAAAAAAACAAAAAAAAAAAAAACTTTACATATTACTCAGGACCTCATCTTGATCATGTATATGTAATTTGTATGTCTCTATCACTGATACTTCACTAAACAATAGCATAATAACACCGTTCAATGTCTTTTCTATTGTGTTAAAGGGAGGGGGCATGTCCCTCTCTTGCCTACACTGTAATGACTCCTCCCCCTCCCACACTCTGCTGACTCACTGCTCTTGGGAGGCTGGCAGCCCTGCTCTGTAACCCTTTCCTCTCTGGTTTCATGCTGTATACACACACACACACACTGATTATTGGAGATTACCTGTACTCTACCACCAAAGACAATATGGTGAGTGTATAACTTACATCTTCCTGTCATTCATGTGTGTCATCCTTTGGCAGTCCTGTTGTTTTGAAATAGTTGGAGGTACAGTGTTTGGATAACTCTTTTTTTTTACAACAGTGCTGTCTTCCGCTATGTGCCTTTTTCTTTAATAAGATGCGAAAATTAAAAAAAACTATTGTTTTGCCAAGATGTACAACATATAAAAAGTTTTTATATCTGACAGTGCCTATTGAAGAACAAAGAACCCTGAAGCTCCTGTCAGAATAGAACAACAAGCTCTCAAGAGCATTGCAGCCACATTCATTGTCTATGGGGGTTGCCAGAGATGGGCCATAGTACTGTACTGAATTTTTATGGCAACCCCATAGGCAAAGAATAGCACAGGAGTGTGTAAGCGCGAACACTGTTTCATTCCGATGGAAGCGTCGGGACCCTCATTCTTGAGATCATGTGGGTTCAACATTTAGGTTAACAGTATGATAATAATAAATGGTGGGATGACCCTGTACGTGTGCAGTAGAAATGAAAGGAGAGGCACTCACCCTTTGTACAGCAAACGTGGAGGGACTTTTATTGGAACATCACAGTGCAAAGCATCAAACGGGAGGAACGAAGACACGCAGCTTCGAGAGCTGCGTGTCTTCGTTCCTCCCGTTTGATGTTTTGCACTGTGATGTTCCAATAAAAGTCCCTCCTTGTTTGCTGTACAAAGGGTGAGTGCCTCTCCTTTCATTTCTACTGCACACTGTATTTATCTTATTCTCAGACGACTGCACCCCCTTGCCAGCTATCCACGGACATCCACACTTACCATCCATCTCCTAGTGACCCCCCATATATTCATACTCTGGAGCCAATAGTCTGGTTCTTTTAGCTTCCACCCTGTACGTTTGGTTCCATTAATGGCACCAATGCTAGTTAGGTAGAAGGCTTTAACCCCTTAAGGACCAGGCCATTTTATACCTTAAGGACCGGAGCGTTTTTTGCAATTCTGACCACTGTCACTTTAAACATTAATAACTCTGGAATGCTTTTAGTTATCATTCTGATTCCGAGATTTTTTTTTCGTGACATATTCTACTTTAACTTAGTGGTAAAATTTTATGGTAACTTGCATCCTTTCTTTGTGAAAAATCCCAAAATTTGATGAAAAAAATGAAAATTTAGCATTTTTCTAACTTTGAAGCTCTCTGCTTGTAAGGAAAATGGATATTCAAAATATATTTTTTTTGGGTTCACATATACAATATGTCTACTTTATGTTTGCATCATAAAATTTATGAGTTTTTACTTTTGGAAGACACCATAGGGCTTCAAAGTTCAGCAGCAATTTTGAAATTTTTCACAAAATTTTCAAACTCACTATTTTTCAGGGACCAGTTCAGTTTTGAAGTGGATTTGAAGGGTCTTCATATTAGAAATACCCCATAAAAGACCCCATTATAAAAACTACACCCCCCAAAGTATTCAAAATGACATTCAGTAAGTGTATTAACCCTTTAGGTGTTTCACAGGAATAGCAGCAAAGTGAAGGAGAAAATTCAAAATCTTCATTTTTTACACTCGCATGTTCTTGTAGACCCAATTTTTGAATTTTTGCAAGGGGTAAAAAGGAGAAAATTTTTACTTGTATTTGAAACCCAATTTCTCTCGAGTAAGCACATACCTCATATGTCTATGTTAATTGTTCGGCGGGCGCAGTAGAGGGCTCAGAAGGGAATGAGCGACAAATGGTTTTTGGGGGGCATGCCGCATTTAGGAAGCCCCTATGGTGCCAGGACAGCAAAAAAAAAACACATGGCATACCATTTTGGAAACTAGACCCCTCAGGGAACGTAACAAGGGGTAAAGTGAACCTTAATACCCTACAGGTGATTCACGACTTTTGCATATGTAAAAAAAATATATACATTTTTTACCTAAAATGCTTGGTTTCCCAAAAATTTTACATTTTTAAAAAGGGTAATAGCGGAAAATACCCCCCAAAATTTGAAGCCCAATTTCTCCCGATTCAGAAAACACCCCATATGGGGGTGAAAAGTGCTCTGCTGGCACACTACAGGTCTCAGAAGAGAAGGAGTAACATTTGGCTTTTTGAAAGCAAATTTTTCTCTGGGGGCATGCCGCATTATCTGGGTGTACTTGTAGATCACAGACTACAGAATAGCATGCAATGTCAGGCTGCTGCTTCCAAAGCCGGCAGGATATTGTCATGTATCAAAAGAGGCATGGACTCAAGGGACAGGGACATAATACTCCCCCTTTATAAAGCATTGGTACGGCCTCACCTGGAATATGCTGTTCAGTTTTGGTCACCTGTCCATAAAAGGGACACTGCGGAGTTGGAAAGGGTGCAGAGACGCGCGACTAAACTAATATGGGGCATGGAACATCTTAGCTATGAGGAGCGATTAAAGGAGTTACAATTGTTTAGTCTTGAGAAGAGACGTTTAAGGGGGGATATGATAAACGTATATAAGTATATTAATGGCCCATACAAAAAATATGGAGAAAAACTGTTCCAGGTTAAACCCCCCCAAAGGACGAGGGGGCACTCCCTCCGTCTGGAGAAAAAAAAGTTTAGTCTCAAGGGGCGACACGCCTTCTTTACCGTGAGGACTGTGAATTTATGGAACGGTCTACCTCAGGAACTGGTCACAGCAGGAACAATTAACAGCTTTAAAACAGGATTAGATACATTCCTGGAACAAAATAAGATTAATGCTTATGAAGAAATATAAAATCTCATCCCTTCCCCAATATCGCGCCACACCCCTACCCCTTAATTCCCTGGTTGAACTTGATGGACATATGTCTTTTTTCGACCGTACTAACTATGTAACTATGTAACTATGCATTTAGGAAGCCCCTATGGTGCCAGAACAGCAAAAAAAAAAAACACATGGCATACCATTTTGGAAACTAGACCCCTCGGGGAACGTAACAAGGGGTAATGTGAACCTTAATACCCTACAGGTGTTTCACGACTTTTGCATATGTAAAAAAATATATATTTTTTTTACCTAAAATGCTTGGTTTCCCAAAATTTTTACAATTTTAAAAATGGTAATAGCAGAAAATACCCCCTAAAATTTGAAGCCCAATTTCTCCCGATTCAGAAAACACCCCATATGGGGGTGAAAAGTGCTCTGCTGGCACACTACAGGTCTCAGAAGAGAAGGAGTCACATTTGGCTTTTTGAAAGCGAATTTTGCTCTGGGGGCATGCCGCATTTAGGAAGCCCCTATGGTGCCAGGACAGCAAAAAAAAAAACACATGGCATACCATTTTGGAAACTAGACCCCTCGGGGAACGTAACAAGGGGTAATTTGAACCTTAATACCCTACAGGTGTTTCACGACTTTTGCATATGTAAAAAAATATATATTTTTTTTACCTAAAATGCTTGTTTTCCCAAAAATTTAACATTTTTTAAAAGGGTAATAGCAGAAAATACCCCCCAAAATTTGTTGGGCAATTTCTCCCGAGTACGGCGATACCCCATATGTGGCCCTAAACTGTGGCCTTGAAATACGACAGGGCTCCAAAGTGAGAGCGCCATGCACATTTGAGGCCTAAATTAGGGACTTGCATAGGGGTGGACATAGGGGTATTCTACGCCAGTGATTCCCAAACAGGGTGCCTCCAGCTGTTGTAAAACTCCCAGCATGCCTGGACAGTCAGTGGCTATCTGGCAATACTGGGAGTAGTTGTTTTGCAACAGCTGGAGGCTCTGTTTTGGAAACAGTGGCGTACCAGACGTTTTTCATTTTTATTGGGGAGGGGAGGGGGGTTGTATAGGGGTATGTGTATATGTAGTGTTTTTTACTTTTTATTTCATTGTGTGTTAGTGTAGTGTAGTGTTTTTAGGGTACAGTCACACGGGCGGGGGTTCACAGTAGTTTCTCGCTGGCAGTTTGAGCTGCGGCAGAAATTTTGCCGCACCTCAAACTTGCAGCCGGATACTTACTGTAATCCTCCGCCCATGTGAGTGTACCCTGTACATTCACATTGGGGGGGGGACATCCAGCTGTTGCAAAACTACAACTCCCAGCATGTACGGTCTATCAGTGCATGCTGGGAGTTGTAGTTTTGCAACAGCTGGAGGCACACTGGTTGTGAAACACCGAGTTTGGTAACAAACTCAGTGTTTTGCAACCAGTGTGCCTTCAGCTGTTGCAAAAGCTACAACCCCCAGCATGTACGGACAGCGGAAGGGCATGCTGGGTGTTGTAGTTATGTAACAGCTGGAGGCATATTAATTTTGGCTGGGGATGCTGGGGATTGTAGTTATGCAACAGCTGGAGACACACTGGTTTGCTACTTAACTCAGTGTGCCTTCAGCTGTTGCAAAACTACAACTCTCAGCAGTCACCGACAGCCAACAGGCATGCTGGGAGTTGTAGTTATGCAACCACCAGATGCACCACTACAACTCCCAGCATGCACTTTAGCTGATTGTGCAAGCTGGGAGTTGTAGTTATACAACAGCTGAAGGTACACTTTTCCATAGAAAGAATGTGCCTCCAGCTGTTGCAAAACTACAAGTCCCAGCATGCCCATAAGGGAATGCTGGGAGTTGTGGTGGTCTGCCTCCAGCTGTTGCATAACTACAGCTCCCAGCATGCCCTTTTTGCATGCTGGGAGCTGTTGCTAAGCAACAGCAGGAGGCTGTCACTCACCTCCAACGATCCAGCCGCACAGGTCAGTCCCTCGTCGTCGCCGCCGCTGCTCCTGGGGCCCCGATCCCAACATTAACGCCGGGGATCGGGGTCCCCAGCACCCGGGGTGCATGTCCCGCACCCGCTCACGTCTTCCGGAAGAGGGGCGGAGCGGGTTGCGGGAGTGACACCCGCAGTAGGCGCCCTGATTGGTCGGCCGGTAATCCGGCCGACGAATCAGGGCGATCGTGAGGTGGCACCAGTGCCACCTCACCCCTGCTGGGTCTGGCTGTTCGGGGCCGTCTCTGACGCCCCCGATCAGCCAGTAATTCCGGGTCATCGGGTCACTGGAGACCCGATTGACCCGGAATCCGCCGCAGATCGCTGGACTGAATTGTCCAGCGATCTGCGGCCATCGCCGACATGGGGGGTCATAATGACCCCCCTGGCCGATATGCCCCGATGCCTGCTGAACGATTTCAGCAGGCATCGGGCAACGGCTCCGCTCCAGATGGTTGCGGGGGGCCGGTAAAACACATGACGTTCTCATACGTCATGTGTCCTTAAGGACTCGGAAATGGAGACGTATGAGAACGTCATGTGTCCTTAAGGGGTTAAGTACATGTCAAGAATAGTTACCCAGCAGTAAAGACCTCATGAAACGTCTTTGGCATGTGTAGTCAGTATGACCAGTGTATATTGTACCTTACTTCCGTGTTCTAGAAGGCCCCAGTTTATAGAACTTTATCCTGGTCTATAAGCGCGTGATTCCCATTCAGCAGGCGGTAACTTGGAACAAGGATTTTCTAACACTTCCTGTTTTCAATCTCTAAACTTACATAATAATGAATAATACTTTTCCAAACCACTTTCCTCCATTGTCACCGCCCTAAGAGCTCTGCAGAATAATCACTGTGCTAAAAATATAGGGACAGAATAAAAAAATATATATAAAATCGGCAAAGAGACAAAGTCCTACTGGGGGGGGGCAAATTTCCAAGTCTAAATACAACTCCAGTCCCAGCTTGTGCCACACATAAAGGCCCATGTGCGTGGGCAGAGAACTGATCAGATTTCATGCATGTGAATAAGGGAAAGATAGACCATCAATAGCTGACTCCACCATCTGTCTGCTAAATAATTCTCCTGATCAACCTCATATCCAAACCAGTAGGGGGTTGGCCATACATTTGTGGTGTCCCGGTACAGGACCTGGTCCTGTCCCTTTGTCTAAAGTCCCCTCAGCCAGAGCCCCTCCATGTCAATGGGGCTCTCCTGTAGGACTAACCCCTAGTCGTCTCATATAAATGGTATTTAATGTATTTATATATACCGTATATGCCGGCGTATAAGGCGACCCCCAACTTTTACAGTTAAAATATAGAGTTTGGGATATACTTGCCGTATAAGACTACCCCTCCTACCGCGATGTACAGTACGTCGTAGTTCCCCCCATATTAAGCAGGCAGTATAGTTTCCCCACATTAGGTAGGCAGTTCCCCCACAATAGTAGGCAGTTCCCCCACATTAGGTCAGCAGTTCCCCCACATTAGGTGAGCAGCTCCAACACATTAGGTCAGCAGTTCCCCCACAATAATAGGCAGCTCCCCCACATTAGGTCGGCAGCTCCCCCCCACAATAGTCGGCAGCTCCCCCCCACAATAGTAGGCAGCTCCCCCCCCCCCCACAATAGTAGGCAGCTCCCCCACATTAGGTCGGCAGCTCCCCCCCACAATAGTCGGCAGCTCCCCCCCACAATAGTAGGCAGCTCCCCCCACAGACATACAACTTCCAGCCATATAGAGTGTATGGCTGGAGGCTGTATGTCTGTGTACTGCCCCCCACAGTGTTCCAGTAACCGCTCCTCCGGCCCGGGGTCACAATCTACTGCTATGGCCTATGGACCATAGCAGCAGTCCCGAGACCGGAGGAGCGGTGATCGGAACACTGTAGATGACGGGCCGCCAGTCACTCACCAGGCCCCGGCCAGCTCTCGTCCTCCTGCGCCTCTATGGTTGTACGCACGGGACGTCACTGACGTCACGTGCGTACAACCATAGAGAGGTGGAGAAGTGCAGAAGGACCGGAGGAAGACCGCAGGAGGACGCATGGTGGTCGGGGAATGGTTAGTGACCCACGGACATCCTTATGTTCCGAAAAGATTTTTCAGGACACAGGGATGTCCGGCATAGGAATACTTATGATTATCTTCCCGCCTCCTGTGTGCGGCTGCAGGCGGGGGCCGGCCAGAGCATGTAAAAACGAATTCATGTATACTAAAAACCAGGGTGCCTCCAGCTGTTGTGAAACTACAACTACCAGCATACCCGGACAGCCTTTGCCGGTCCGGGCATGCTCGGAGTTATAGTTTCACAACAGCTGGAGGCACCCTGGTTTTTCAGTATACTGTACAGTTATTAGTTTGTACATGCTCTGGCCGGCCCCCGCCTGCAGCCGCACACTGGAGCCGGGAAGATAATCATAAGTATACCTATGCCGGACCCCAATACCCGGCGTATAAAACGACCCCCGACTTCTCAGAAGAAAATTTGGGGTTAAAAAGTCGTCTTATACACCGGGATATACGGTATATATTTAATGTGTTATATAGGAATACCTCTGTATAGGACCTTAGAGATCACGTGCCTTTAATTAAATTGTACTATGGTTTAAGGACCTTTAGGTCATGTGATACCCAGAGTTCACTGGGTCAGGACTGACAGGTTCTGCTGACCAATGAGCTTTGTCCCACCCCCTTGATATATAAGGGGCTGCAGCCACTAAATTCTCTCTCTTACTCTCTTATCTCCTGGACACTAAAGCACGTCTAATCATCTCATCAGCATCATCAATTCAAGCTAGGCCCAAAGCCTAAGAATCCGCAGCCACTAAACGTGAGTTACTCAAAGCTCAAACTACTGAATCCTATGTGACTACTAGAAACTCAAATCTCCTAAAAATAGTGGCTAGCACCAAAGCTCATTGATCCCAGAGTCTGTGAGGAACCTGTACCTCGGTTCTCTCTCTCAAAGACTGTTATGTTCCGTGCCGTTGCATAAAATCTGCAGTAAAGTTACTTCAAGTTTACTTCATAAAATCTGCTGTGGACATTCCGTTATTTCTCCCTGCCGTTTGTGGGATGGTTGGCGGTAGGGCCATTACATTGAGGAAACCTCACCCTGGCGTCATGACAATTAAGGGTTAACACCAATATACCCTTCACTATCACCGAAACACCCAAGACCACCACACATTTATTACAAAAAAAGCAACAATTTATTATAGCCATGAATGCAGAACAGGCTTGGAGCATTATGCCGATCACCTGACTCCCGGTAGGAAATGTCTGCCTGCGACGACAACCTTCTCCATTTTTTTTAAAACCTCCCCAATGACTCGAGGATAGACTACAGAACTGTTAAGAACAGAAACCATATAGAAGAGTATAAATTATATAGCTTCTTGCTAGAGGTTTAGGTCTCCCAAATATTGTATCAACAGTCGAAGCATAAATATCTGCTATTGGGCAGTCCTTAGGACTGCCCAATAGCAGATATTTATGCTTCGACTAGCGATATCTCCAACAAATGGTGGCGGTCCGTAAACATTTTGTGCACAATATATTTTTTGCTTGTTTTTTGTTTATTTTTTAAGCTACTATTAAAAGTGAAGTTTTAATCACATTTTCAGTATGAGGTTCCCTTTCGCTCTGTTGAAACCATATATAAGTTTAAATATTACAACTTTGACCAAAAGGTAGGGAAAAGTGCATGCAGGGCGTTCCCAGGGAAAATAGGAAAGAGCCCCCCAGCAGCAAACAACCTAAAAATTCCAACAGTGGGTATCATGTTATTGGCCGGAGAGAGGGGGGGGGAATATTTAGGAGTAACATCAGGGGTGAGATTTGGCCGATTCTTTCCAGTTCTCTTGAACTGGTCATTAAAATAACAGCCGATTTGGTGAACTGGAGAGACGTTCTTTGGGATTCCCCAAATGGGTTCCCCGAATTCTATTGTATGTGCCTCTTCATGTTTGTGGGTGCTTTTTGGGGCACGGAGTTTGGTAGATGGGGAGTTTGATCTCTGTTTAGGTAAATTTTTCTTTGTTGGGTGTATGGGGTACTGTTACGCCGAGCGCTCCGGGTCCCCGCTCCTCCCCGGAGCGCTCGCTACACTTCCCTCACTGCAGCGCCCCGGTCGGTTCCACGGACCCGGGGCGCTGCGTTACCACCTCCGGCCGGGATGCGATTCGCGATGCGGGTAGCGCCCGCTCGCGATGCGCACCCCGGCTCCCGTACCTTACTCGCTCCCCGTCAGTTCTGTCCCGGCGCGCGCGGCCCCGCTCCCTAGGGCGCGCGCGCGCCGGGTCTTTGCGATTTAAAGGGCCACTGCACCGCTGATTGGTGCAGTGGTTCCAATTAGTGTTTACACCTGTGCACTTCCCTATATCACCTCACTTCCCCTTCACTCCCTCGCCGGATCTTGTTGCCCTAGTGCCAGTGAAAGCGTTCCTTGTGTGTTCCTTGCCTGTGATTCCAGACCTTCTGCCGTTGCCCCTGACTACGATCCTTGCTGCCTGCCCCGACCTTCTGCTACGTCCGACCTTGCTTCTGTCTACTCCCTTGTACCGCGCCTATCTTCAGCAGCCAGAGAGGTTGAGCCGTTGCTAGGGGATACGACCTGGTCACTACCGCCGCAGCAAGACCATCCCGCTTTGCGGCGGGCTCTGGTGAAAACCAGTAGTGACTTAGAACCGATCCTCTAGCACGGTCCACGCCAATCCCTCTCTGGCACAGAGGATCCACTACCTGCCAGCCGGCATCGTGACAGTAGATCCGGCCATGGATCCCGCTGAAGTTCCTCTGCCAGTTGTCGCTGACCTCACCACGGTGGTCGCCCAGCAGTCACAACAGATTGTGCAACAAGGCCAACAGCTGTCTCAACTGACTGTTATGCTACAACAGTTACTACCACAGCTCCAGCAATCATCTCCTCCGCCAGCTCCTGTACCTCCTCCGCAGCGAGTGGCCGCTTCTGGAATACGACTATCCTTGCCGGATAAATTTGATGGGGACTCTAAGTTTTGCCGTGGCTTTCTTTCCCAATGTTCATTACACTTGGAGATGATGTCGGACCAGTTCCCCACTGAAAGGTCTAAGGTGGCTTTCGTAGTCAGCCTGCTGTCTGGAAAAGCCCTGGCTTGGGCCACACCGCTCTGGGACCGCAATGACCCCGTCACTGCCTCTGTACACTCCTTCCTCTCGGAAATTCGAAGTGTCTTTGAGGAACCTGCCCGAGCCTCTTCTGCTGAGACTGCCCTGTTGAACCTGGTCCAGGGTAATTCTTCCGTTGGCGAGTATGCCGTACAGTTCCGTACCCTTGCTTCAGAATTATCCTGGAATAATGAGGCACTCTGCGCGACCTTTAAAAAAGGCCTATCCAGCAACATTAAAGATGTTCTGGCCGCACGAGAAATCCCTGCTAACCTACATGAACTCATCCATCTTGCCACTCGCATTGACATGCGTTTTTCCGAACGGCGTCAGGAGCTCCGCCAGGATATGGACTCTGTTCGCACGAGGCGTTTCTTCTCCCCGGCTCCTCTCTCCTCTGGTCCCCTGCAATCTGTTCCTGTGCCTCCCGCCGTGGAGGCTATGCAGGTCGACCGGTCTCGCCTGACACCCCAAGAGAGGACACGACGCCGCATGGAGAATCTCTGCCTGTACTGTGCTAGTACCGAACACTTCCTGAAGGATTGTCCTATCCGTCCTCCCCGCCTGGAAAGACGTCCGCTGACTCCGCACAAAGGTGAGACAGTCCTTGATGTCTACTCTGCTTCTCCACGTCTTACTGTGCCTGTGCGGATGTCTGCCTCTGCCTTCTCCTTCTCTGCTGTGGCCTTCTTGGACTCTGGATCTGCAGGAAATTTCATCTTAGCCTCCCTCGTCAACAGGTTCAACATCCCGGTGACCAGTCTCGCCAGACCCCTCTACATCAATTGTGTAAACAATGAAAGATTGGACTGTACTATACGTTTCCGCACGGAGCCCCTTCTAATGTGCATCGGATCTCATCACGAGAGGATTGAACTGTTGGTCCTCCCCAATTGCACTTCTGAAATCCTTCTTGGACTTCCCTGGCTTCAACTCCATTCCCCAATCCTGGATTGGTCCACTGGGGAGATCAAGAGTTGGGGGCCCTCTTGTTCCAAGGACTGCTTAAAACCGGTTCCCAGTAAACCTTGCCGTGTCCCTGTGCTTCCTCATGTAACCGGTCTCCCTAAGGCCTATATGGACTTTGCGGACGTTTTTTGCAAAAAACAAGCTGAGACTCTACCTCCTCACAGGCCTTATGATTGTCCCATTGACCTCCTCCCGGGCACTACTCCACCCCGGGGCAGAATCTATCCTCTGTCCGTCCCAGAGACTCTTGCCATGTCTGAATACGTCCAAGAAAATTTAAAAAAGGGCTTTATCCGTAAATCCTCCTCTCCTGCCGGAGCCGGATTTTTCTTTGTGTCCAAAAAAGATGGCTCTCTACGTCCTTGCATTGACTACCGCGGTCTTAATAAAATCACGGTTAAGAACCGCTACCCCCTACCCCTCATCTCTGAACTCTTTGATCGTCTCCAAGGTGCCCGTATTTTTACCAAACTGGACTTAAGAGGTGCTTATAATCTCATCCGCATCAGAGAGGGGGATGAATGGAAAACGGCATTTAACACCAGAGATGGACACTTTGAGTATCTGGTCATGCCCTTTGGTCTATGCAACGCCCCTGCCGTCTTCCAAGACTTTGTTAATGAAATTTTTCGTGATCTACTATACTCCTGTGTTGTTGTATATCTGGACGATATCCTGATTTTTTCTGCCAATCTTGAAGAACACCGCCAGCATGTCCGTATGGTTCTTCAGAGACTTCGTGATAATCAACTCTATGCCAAAATAGAGAAATGTCTGTTTGAATGCCAATCTCTTCCTTTTCTAGGATACTTGGTCTCTGGCCAGGGACTACAAATGGACCCAGATAAACTCTCTGCCGTCTTAGATTGGCCACGCCCCTCCGGACTCCGTGCCATCCAACGTTTTTTGGGGTTCGCCAATTATTACAGGCAATTTATTCCACATTTTTCTACCATTGTGGCTCCTATTGTGGCTTTAACAAAAAAAAATGCCGATCCCAAGTCTTGGCCTCCTCAAGCGGAAGACGCCTTTAAACGACTCAAGTCTGCCTTTTCTTCGGCTCCCGTGCTCTCCAGACCTGACCCATCTAAACCCTTCCTATTGGAGGTTGATGCCTCCTCAGTGGGAGCTGGAGCTGTCCTTCTACAAAAAAACTCTTCCGGGCATGCTGTTACTTGTGGTTTTTTTTCCAGGACCTTCTCTCCGGCGGAGAGGAACTACTCCATCGGGGATCGAGAGCTTCTAGCCATTAAATTAGCACTTGAGGAATGGAGGCATCTGCTGGAGGGATCAAGATTTCCAGTTATTATTTACACCGATCACAAGAACCTCTCCTACCTCCAGTCTGCCCAACGGCTGAATCCTCGTCAGGCCAGGTGGTCTCTGTTCTTTGCCCGATTTAATTTTGAAATTCACTTTCGGCCTGCTGATAAAAACATTAGGGCCGATGCTCTCTCTCGTTCCTCAGATGCCTCTGAAATTGAACTCTCTCCTCAACACATCATTCCTCCTGACTGCCTGATTTCCACTTCTCCAGCCTCCATCAGGCAAACTCCTCCAGGAAAGACCTTTGTTTCTCCACGTCAACGCCTTGGGATCCTCAAATGGGGTCACTCCTCCCATCTCGCAGGTCATGCGGGCATCAAGAAATCTGTGCAACTCATCTCTCGCTTCTATTGGTGGCCGACTCTAGAGACTGATGTGGTGGACTTTGTGCGAGCCTGCACTATCTGTGCCCGGGATAAGACTCCTCGCCAGAAGCCCGCTGGTTTTCTTCATCCTCTACCTGTCCCCGAACAACCTTGGTCTCTGATTGGTATGGATTTTATTACTGACTTACCCCCATCCCATGGCAACACTGTTATTTGGGTGGTCGTTGATCGATTCTCCAAAATGGCACATTTCATCCCTCTTCCTGGTCTTCCTTCAGCGCCTCAGTTGGCTAAACAATTTTTTGTACACATTTTTCGTCTTCACGGGTTGCCTACACAGATCGTCTCGGATAGAGGCGTCCAATTTGTGTCTAAATTCTGGAGGGCTCTCTGTAAACAACTCAAGATTAAATTAAATTTTTCTTCTGCATACCATCCTCAATCCAATGGACAAGTAGAGAGAATTAACCAGATCTTGGGTGACTATTTACGACATTTTGTTTCCTCCCGCCAGGATGACTGGGCAGATCTTCTACCTTGGGCCGAATTCTCGTATAATTTCAGAATCTCTGAATCTTCCTCCAAATCTCCGTTTTTCGTGGTGTACGGCCGTCACCCTCTTCCCCCCCTCCCTACCCCCTTGCCCTCTGGTCTGCCCGCTGTGGATGAAATTTCTCGTGATCTTTCCACCATATGGAAAGAGACCCAAAATTCTCTCTTACAGGCTTCTTCTCGCATGAAGAGATTCGCAGATAAGAAAAGAAGAGCTCCTCCCATTTTTTCCCCTGGAGACAAGGTATGGCTCTCCGCTAAATATGTCCGTTTCCGTGTCCCGAGCTATAAGTTGGGACCACGCTATCTTGGTCCTTTTAAAGTTTTGTGTCAAATTAATCCTGTCTCTTACAAACTTCTTCTTCCTCCTTCTCTTCGTATCCCTAATGCCTTTCACGTCTCTCTTCTTAAACCTCTCATCCTCAACCGTTTTTCTCCTAAATCTGTTCCTCCCACTCCTGTTTCCGGCTCCTCGGACATCTTCTCTGTCAAAGAGATTTTGGCCTCTAAAAAGGTCAGGGGAAGAACTTTTTTTTTAGTGGATTGGGAGGGTTGTGGTCCAGAAGAGAGGTCCTGGGAACCTGAGGACAATATCCTGGACAAAAGTCTGATCCTCAGGTTCTCAGGCCCCAAGAAGAGGGGGAGACCCAAGGGGGGGGGTACTGTTACGCCGAGCGCTCCGGGTCCCCGCTCCTCCCCGGAGCGCTCGCTACACTTCCCTCACTGCAGCGCCCCGGTCGGTTCCACGGACCCGGGGCGCTGCGTTACCACCTCCGGCCGGGATGCGATTCGCGATGCGGGTAGCGCCCGCTCGCGATGCGCACCCCGGCTCCCGTACCTTACTCGCTCCCCGTCAGTTCTGTCCCGGCGCGCGCGGCCCCGCTCCCTAGGGCGCGCGCGCGCCGGGTCTTTGCGATTTAAAGGGCCACTGCACCGCTGATTGGTGCAGTGGTTCCAATTAGTGTTTACACCTGTGCACTTCCCTATATCACCTCACTTCCCCTTCACTCCCTCGCCGGATCTTGTTGCCCTAGTGCCAGTGAAAGCGTTCCTTGTGTGTTCCTTGCCTGTGATTCCAGACCTTCTGCCGTTGCCCCTGACTACGATCCTTGCTGCCTGCCCCGACCTTCTGCTACGTCCGACCTTGCTTCTGTCTACTCCCTTGTACCGCGCCTATCTTCAGCAGCCAGAGAGGTTGAGCCGTTGCTAGGGGATACGACCTGGTCACTACCGCCGCAGCAAGACCATCCCGCTTTGCGGCGGGCTCTGGTGAAAACCAGTAGTGACTTAGAACCGATCCTCTAGCACGGTCCACGCCAATCCCTCTCTGGCACAGAGGATCCACTACCTGCCAGCCGGCATCGTGACAGGTACATCCTTCTGCAGGGCACAGGCCTGGCTAGCAGAGGCCCATGGCATCACTACAACTCTCAGCATACACTTACCATTGCTCAGGCTATCCTGGGAGCTGTAGTGTAGTGCAGAAAAAAGAAACCTACTCCATCTATGTGTCCTGTAGCATCTTAATGTAAAGGTAAAATGTCATGTGAACCTAGCTTTAGGGAACTAAAACTAAAATTAAAAATAAACTAAAATTTCAATTCACTCTCTAGGAGCAGTATATACCATTTAACCCCTTAAGGACCACGAGTTTTTCTGTTTTTGCACTTTCGTTTTTTCCTCATCGCCTTCTATAAATCATTACGCTTTCAATTTTGCCCCTACAGACTCATATGAGGGCTTATTGTTTGCGTCACCAATTGTACTTTGTAATGATCTCAATCATTTTACCACAACATTTAAGGCAAACCCAGAAAAAAATATATTTATGGGACAAAATTGGAAAAACAAATGCCATTTTGTAACTTTTGGGGGCTTTCAATTCTACGCAGTGCACTTTTCGATAAAAATGACACCACATATTTATTCTGTAGGTCCATACGGATACAATGATACCCAATTTATATAGGTGTTTCTTTATTTTACTATTTAAAAATTTTGTAAGTACATGCACCAAAATTAGTATGTTTAAAATTGTCAACTTATTTTTCTGCACGGGGATGTATGAGGGCTCATTTTTTGCGCAGTGATCTGGTATAAAAAGTGACCAAAAATACTCAATTTAGATTTTGTAATTTTTTTTTTTACAGGCACGCCATTTACCGTGCAGTTTAATTAATGATATATTTTTATAGTTTGGACATTTACGCATGTGACGATACCACATATGTTTATATTTATCTTTATTTACATAGTATTTTTTTTTAATGGGAAAAGGGGGGGGTGATTAAAACTTTTATTAGGGAAGGGGTTAAATCACATTTATGAACTCTTTTTTTTTACACTTTTTTTTTTGCACTGTTATAGCCCCCATAGGGGATTATAACATGCATTACACTGATTGAATACACTGATCAATGCTATGCCATAGCATTGTATTGATCAGTGTTATCGGCGGTCGATTGCTTAAGCCTGGATCTCAGGCTTGGAGCAATCAAATGCCGATCGGACAGCATGGAGCACGGTAAGGCACCTCCCGCTGTCCTCTCAGCTGTTCGGGACACTGTGATTTCACCGCGGCGGTCCGAACAGCTCTGCTGATCTAATCGGCAGTATTTTCTCCTGGTTTAGATGCCGCGATCAACTTTGATTGCGGCGTCTAAAGGGTTAATACCAGACATGAGCCCGATAGGCGATGTCCGGTATTAGCCACGGGTCCTGGCTGCTCATAGCAACCGGGACCCCGCAGGTACGAAGCGCACTTAGCTCCTGAGCTAACAGACAGTGTATTCTCCCATTTTTAAATATATGCTTGTGGTTGTTAAGGGGTTATAGGGGCAAACAATTAGGCACATTTCACTAAACACTGCAGTACTCTACAGCTAGGTGGGGCTATTTGGAGTGTAGTATGGCAGGATGGGTAACTGGCTTTGATGTTTAGGTTGCACATATGTGAGAGTTTGTGACACCAGAAGTAGGGTTGTGTGTGTAGAAGATAGTTAAAACACAGAACAAATACTTTGCAATGTGATAACCCTTAGGAGTCAGCCCTTAAAGGGGTACTCCGCCCCTAGACATCTTATCCCCTATCCAAAGGATAGGGGATAAGATGTCTGATCACAGGGGTCCCGCCTCTGGGAACCCCCACGATCTCTCCTGCAGCACCCCGAGTCATCAGCTGTATGGAGCTAAGTTTGCTCCGTGGCTGATGACTCACAATACAGGGGCTGGAGTATCGTGATGTCACGGCTCCACCCCCTCGTGATGTCACCCCCCCCCCCCCCGCCCCCTCTATGCAAGTCTATAGGAGGGGTGTGATGCCACAAGGGGCGGAGCCGTTAAATCACGATATTCCAGCCTCGGTATTTTTAGTCATCAGCCACAGAGCAAAGGGCAAAGGATAGGGGATAAGATGTCTAGGGGCGGAGAACCCCTTTAAGAGACTGACTTTAGTCAGAGCAGTAACCTTAGTGACTACAGCCACCCAAACAGTGATCAGAGTAGCAACAGGTGGCTCCACTGTGTCACACCACAGAAAGGGCTATGATACTCTTTCAAGCTCCCTTTCATTGTTTACCACAGATACCTCCATACCTTTAGTAGTAGCTGCGCCTTATATTACAATTCAGAGCAACTCAGAAACAGTCAAGTGGACTGAGATATGGTACCAGACACAGCCATGCGGGGCCTACTGAACCATGAAGGGGACCGAGGGCTCACTGGATGGCGATGGTGCCTTCAATTAGATGGTTGGTAAGAACCTCACCGCTCTGATGATGATGGTTACCCTAAGGGCATCAAAGCCTTGGAGAACCTCTTTGAAAGATAACGTCCTGTTAACAGGTTAACAATTGAGTTGTGGGTAATGAAAAAAGATAAAAATTATGGAAAGATCCAGTCCCTTAGCCCAGAACATACTGTGTATTTATAACAGATGCAGAATTTCCTTGGAACACTAATAACACTTCCGTATGCAAAGCATTTCTAGTAATGGACAATGAGATCCCTCATATTTGGCTCAATGACATTTCCATATTGGATTGTTTGATCAGAGATAAAAGCATAAAATATAGTTCCTAGATGTTTACCGAAAAAACTATCCCCGAGACTCCAGAACCGAAATGTATAAATGTATCTGGTCTTTATGCTAGTTCTCTGGTTTTAGATTAGGCAATTTAATGAGTGGAGGTGGGAACTGGGACAAGGTTAGTTACTTCCGTAACGTCACAATTTTCTAAAGAATTAGAAGTGTTTCCCCCGAAATTAAAAAGAAAAAATCACTGGTAACAACATAAATGATTGAGTTATCCTATGCTGTCAATGTGTTGGAAGTATCTGCTTCGCACAATTCATTTTGTCAGGGGGGGATCCCAACATTAATGGGATTAACTCATCACAGAAAGTTTTGCTGCTGGAATCTGTTGTACTTTGTGGAGGAGCCAAGGACACAAGGGTTTGGTTTCTCTTCAGCACCCCCACAGGAAACAAGAAGTATTACACTGTTCTTATTTAATTCAATGGTTATGTAATGCATTAAAGAAGAAGATAGGGGATAGGGGATAAGTTTCAGATTTTGGGGGAGCCTGCAATCTCCTGTACAGAGCCCCGTATGGTCCTCTAGAGCAAGACACGTTAAATATAAATCATGGCCTTTAATGGGAAATCTTTCTGTATGGTCTCCTAAATACAGTATTAACATTTATTATTTTATAGCTATATCCTTATTTCTATACATCTTGTGACACAGCTTTTCCACACACCTTGCATAACAAAATTTCTGTGTATTCCCTAAATATCCATCCAACCAGTGTCTAGGAGAATCTCCACTCAGCTATTGAGTGACCTTATCACTGCCCTAGGCCATAAGAGAAGCCAGGTCTAGGCTCTAGACCTCCAGGGGTGCTTTGGACCGCGGGGCTAATAGTAAATAGTAAGTTTTTGCATTTTCGGAGGAAAATGTGGAAACTCTAGAGATGACCCTTTTGGTACCTGTATTGAAGCCATATGGGCTATAACTTTAGCACAGGCTGAGTAGAATTATTAAGGATACTGGTGTGATGTCCCAGTACGGGATATGTTCCTACAGTCCTGTCAGGTTGAGTCCCTGTACGTCCTCAGGGCTCACCTGCAGTGTTCCCCCATAAAGTGTATAGGTTTTACATAAAGTGTAAAGGACCTTTGATATGGTCACATGGTTATTAGTCACATGATAATGGTTGTCATATGTTAAAGTCACATGTTTTGCTACCTAAAGAGCACCAGGTGACCCGCAGCTAGCCTATGGGCTCCTTGCACAGCCCCCTTTATAAGGAAGGGAGGAGCAGCAATCTGCCTCTTTGATCATTCATTGCTCTTAGATCCTGAGTTCAAGTCCAGTCCGGACATCTCAGGGTCAGTGTCCAGCACATCTGGAGGCATAAAGCCTAATTTGCAGCCACAAGTCAGTAAGTCAAGTCATCTCTGTCTGCTGTCCCTATTTTCAGTCAAGTCAAGTCAATTATAGCAAGCGTGGCTGTCATAAAGTCTGTCAAAGTCACTGCAAGTCCCAGCAAGCTGCGAGGTCCCCTGTGTTACTGGTCACCTCTCTGAAATCCTGGCCTAGCTGTAAAGACTGTACCACCTGTTTACCTCAGTAAAGCTACTGTTAACCTAACCTGGTCTTGGACTATTATTTGCCCCTGCCTAACCTAGGAGTAACGGGATTACCTTTGCGTGGTTACATAGGCAAACCACGCCCTGACGTCACGAACACTAAGGGGTTAACACCATCTACCCCTGGGTAACACTAGGTGCCCCCTACACCTCACATCGCACCCCCTGGCTCACCACACTGGTATTTTTGTGTAAGTAGAAAAAGCTTCTTCCACTTGAGAACGTCACATCAGAAAAGATAAGATTCTGGTTCAGGCAAAGTTCATTTCCAGTAGTTTTTTTTAATCCAAGGAAATTATCTCAACAAACACTAATTGTTCTGATCTAATATTAAAACTCCTCAGAAAGGAAATTAAAACTAACATGTCACAATGTAAACAGAGGAGGATTAATATAGAAGGAGATCTGTGCGGTATAACTGGGGGCGAGTGGGGTCCTCTTGGCTGTCCCGCGCCGGTCACCAGAAAGTAATCCGCTCTAATGAGTTATTGCACAAGAGCCTCTTCCTGAACAGCGACATTTATTTGACCGAGGCAAGTTTATGTACAGTTTACGGGTCACGGCTATTAATAGGACGTCTCATAAATTATAGATATTTCTAAGCTTGTGTCATGATTTAAATCCCCCTTATGGCGTCCATTGTAGGACATCGTCAGCCGTAACTCCATCCCGTGTCAGGCGAAACAGCGTCCCGCCTCCTCCCTCGGACCAATCGCCGTTAGTGGCAACTCAGTCTCCAGTCAGGCAAAACAGCGTCCCGCTTCCTCCCTCACACCAATCAACGTCATCCATCAGCCACAACTCTCTCTTCCCTCATCCGAAACTCCCTCATCCAAAACTCTGTCATCCCTCAGACGATTTTCCCTCGGTCGAAACTTCCTGCCGCACAGCAGAGCCGACACTGCACAGCATGTATAACAGAGTCGAAACTGTGACACATGCACATGTACTACAGACACTACTTGTTCTACAGAGTCTGTATAGCAGAGCCGACACTGCACAGCATGTACAGCAGAACCCGTATAGCAGAGAGCCGACACGGACTCGGCTCTACTACACCGCAGGAAGTGGGATGACGGAGGGATGACAGAGTTTCGGATTAGGGAGGAGGGAGTTGTGGCTGATGACTGACTGGAGATTGGTCTGAGGGAGGAGGCAGGATGCTGTTTCGCCTGACACGGGATGGCGTTGCGGCTGACGATGTCCTAAAATGAACACTGTAGCCCCCCCCCCCCAAAATATACACAAGCAACAAAAAATAATACAGTATACATTTATAATCTCTATTAATAAAATGGAAAAATACAAAAGGAAATGATATCCAGACTGTAAGAGGGGTGTTGTTAATACTCTATTACCTGGGTACTGAATGTGTTAATTTCTAGTCAGTATTTCCATTACATGTATTGCATCTCGTGGACTGTAGAGAAGTGGAGCTCCTAACAGAAAACTGACATTAGTGACTGTGAATGTTCATTCTTTTGGCACATTGTAACTGTAATAAGATTACATTTGTTAGCAGATACAGATTTGTGCCACAAATTGCTTCATTTTTAGAAATATAAATTTGACTAAAACTTGAAGACAAAGCCCCACTGTGTTTTCTTGGGGAGTTCCCTAAGATTAAAACACTGACACATAGAATGAAAGGACAGTAAGAAACTAGGGTTACAGAACAATGACAAACCTGAGCAACAGGACAATGACATGATAACACTTGGGGTACAGGACAATGACATGATAACACTTGGGGTACAGGGCAATGACATGATAACACTTGGGGTACAGGGCAATGACATGATAACACATGGGGTACAGGGCAATGACATGATAACACTTGGGGTACAGGACAATGACATGATAACACTTGGGGTACAGGACAATGACATGATAACACTTGGGGTACAGGGCAATGACATGATAACACTTGGGGTACAGGGCAATGACATGATAACACTTGGGGTACAGGGCAATGACATGATAACACTTGGGGTACAGGACAATGACATGATAACACTTGGGGTACAGGACAATGACATGATAACACTTGGGGTACAGGACAATGACATAACACTTGGGGTACAGGACAATGACATGATAACACTTGGGGTACAAGACAATGACATGATAACACTTGGGGTACAGGGCAATGACATGATAACACTTGGGGTACAGGGCAATGACATGATAACACTTGGGGTACAGGACAATGACATAACACTTGGGGTACAGGACAATGACATGATAACACTTGGGGTACAGGACAATGACATGATAACACTTGGGGTACAGGACAATGACATGATAACACTTGGGGTACAGGACAATGACATGATAACACTTGGGGTACAGGACAATGACATGATAACACTTGGGGTACAGGACAATGACATGATTACACTTGGGGTACAGGACAATGACATGATAACATATGGGGGTACAGGAAAATGACATAACACTTGGGGTACAGGACAATGACATGATTACACTTGGGGTACAGGACAATGACATGATTACACTTGGGGTACAGGACAATGACATGATAACATATGGGGGTACAGGACAATGACATAACACTTGGGGTACAGGACAATGACATGATAACACTTGGGGTACAGGACAATGACATAATAATACATGGGGTACAGGACAATGACATGATAACACTTGGGGTACAGGACAATGACATAACACTTGGGTTACAGGACAATGACATGATAACACTTGGGGTACAGGACAATGACATGATAACACTTGGGTTACAGGACAATGACATGATAACACTTGGGGTACAGGACAATGACATGATAACACTTGGGTTACAGGACAATGACATGATAACACTTGGGGTACAGGACAATGACATGATAACATTTGGGGTACAGGACAATGACATGATAACACTTGGGGTACAGGACAATGACATAACACTTGGGGTACAGGACAATGACATGATAACACTTGGGGTACAGGACAGAGAGATTTAGGGAACAGTCTGATGATACTTAGAGTTACAGGAATGTACCACAATGACACTTCTCTCACCCCATCCATGAAATGTGAGGAATGGTTAGTAAGGATCTAGTAAAAAGGGGAAGAGCTCAGTGAAGAATAGGACAAGAATGGGCCACAAATGCCCCTGGCTTCAACCTAGGCGTTAACCAAATTATCAGCCGAGGAGCCGTGTACTGATGATATCTCGACCGAAGCCAAGATGCCCGGGGGTTGCGGGGAGATGAGGAACCAAATGGCAACACACATCTCACCAAGACCGCCAGGAGGGACACCCAGAAGGGCTACCGCATCCTGACAATCCTGTGTACAAACAAAACATGCAAAGTGGCACAGTGACATACAAAAATAAGTGAGTGCAGATATACTGCCCGGTCGTCCGTCCGGATCTATAAAAATTTCCCTGATCCTAGCCAGAAGGCCGGGATACCAAGGGTGAGTGCCATAGGTGAAGAGTATATGGTGCAGTGCGTTCACTCAGTGAGCTATAACACCAGGTGAGTTTCGGCACCTCAGGGTCACCACTCCCCGAGGTACAAAAGTACCTCAGCTCTACACCCCCCAACCTCATGGCAAGACCCGGAGTAAACAGGTCACATCAGGGCAGCCGTTGAGCTGGTTACATGGCACCAGCCCCGATACACCCCGGTACACCTGCCCCCTCCATGCAGCACCCATCCCAACCAGCCCCACACCGGCGTGTCTCTCCACCGGCATAGAACTGATAAGAACAGATACTACACTTGATCTTAGCCAAAAGGCCGAGAAGCGTTTCTCAGACAATTCTTGGGTCTAGGCCTCAGATGTCTCTATGATGAGTGCACTCTGGTCAGGTTCCCTTTTACACTCACAGACCTTCTTGGTTTTGGGTGGGGATTTCCTAGAAAACTGTAAAGCACATACACAACAAATGACCAATCTACTGAGCATCCATCGCCTTTGCCAAAGCCGCTCTCCCCAGCTATAGACTAGCATGGAAGGACAGTTGTTACATGGAATGTCAGCTCTGTGATCCAGGAATATTGTGTGCGCCCTATGAAATGTCCTCCCTGCTCAGTCTGCAGAATCCTCAACCAGACGGGGGGAAAAAACATCTTTAGAAGCCACGTGAATAACTGGGTAGAATAAGAAGCAGTTGTTTTTCACATCAGAGGCTGCAAACTAGAAGCAGCTGGGAGATAGCAGGGTGAAGTCACCGCCATCCCAGCAAAACTATTCATTCCACTCACTAAATCCAAAGAAGCTCGGCCAACTCTGCGCATTTGGCTGACAGACCGCAGCGGGAATGAAGTCTCAAGAAACAGACAGCTAGGTATTTGGCATCAAGACACTAGACAGCCAAAAAGTGTGTGGGGGGGGGGGGGGGGGGGGGGTTGGACACCGCGAGGAAATGACCCCCAGGACAATGCTTTCATATTCCTGCTACTGAGAGTTTTTGACACGCACATGTTGTTCTGTTCAATGGGTAATTAAAGGGTAACGCCACCCAAAACCCATTCTCCTACATAACATGCATTTCACACAGCTGTAAATGGCCACGAAGGACACGTAGATGACCACAAAAGAACTGCACGCCATTTTTTCCCCCAATATTTTGTCAAGAGCCAAAATAAAAGAGAACTTGGGATTGTCCATTTTCAGATGTAAAAACAGTAAGGTCCTGATCTACAGCTTTATGGGGCTCTGTTCACACTTCATAACTGCTTTTACTGGAATGTCAGGTATATATTCTTTATGATGAAGCGGGAGACAAAGACAATGGATACCGTCTTCCATATCCTCTGCACCACCATGTACTCACCCCTGAGACCTAGGGTTGCCACCTGGCCGGTATTTTACCGACACAGCCAGTATTTTGGTCACCCTGCCAGTATTTTTTATATTAAAGGAACATTGAGTTCCTGGACGCTGTGTGCGGGCTCCCGTGTTCAGCCCGCCCCCCTTGTGACGTCACGGCCTGCCCTATCAATGAAAGTCTATGGCAAACCCCTTAAAATGAAAGCAAGGATGATAGTTTGTCATCAGCCTTATAACCAATGGGGGACCTAAGTTTAGTACGGGAAAAGATCAGTAAATCACATGTTCCATATGTTAAAGGGGTACTCCGCTGCTCAGCGTTTGGAACAAACTGTTTCGAACGTTGGAGCCGGCACCGGGAGCTCGTGATGTCATAGCCCCGCCCCCTCATGATGTCACGTCCGCCCCCTCAATGCAAGTCTATGGGAGGGGGCGTGATGGCCATGCTGGGAGTTGTAGTTTTGCAACAGCTGGAGGCGCACCTGGTTGGGAAACACTGACCTATACTATATACTACTATATAGTCCAACATGCTGGGAGTTGGAGTTTTGCAACAGCTGGAGGCACCCCTGGTTGGGAAACACTGACCTATACTATATACTACTATATAGTCCAACATGCTGGGAGTTGTAGTTTTGCAACAGCTGGAGGCACCCCTGGTTGGCAAACACTGACCTATACTATATACTACTATATAGTCCAGCATGCTGGGAGTTGGAGTTTTGCAACAGCTGGAGGCACCCCTGGTTGGCAAACACTGACCTATACTATATACTACTATATAGTCCAACATGCTGGAAGTTGTAGTTTTGCAACAGCTGGAGGCACCCCTAGTTGGGAAACACTGACCTATACTATATACTACTATATAGTCCAACATGCTGGGAGTTGTAGTTTTGCAACAGCTGGAGGCACCCCTGGTTGGGAAACACTGACCCATACTATATACGACTATATAGTCCAACATGCTGGGAGTTGTAGTTTTTGTTTGTGGCAGCTGATGAGCCACAGGCTGTATCAGGACATGCTGGGAGTTGTAGTTAGTAACTAACTGCAACTCCCGAATTTTATTAAAAAAATAAAAAGCGATCAAAAAAATCACATCAAAACAAAAATGGCACTGTTAAAAACTACAGATCAAGGCGCAAAAAATTAGCCCTCATACAGGCCCATATAAGGAGAAATAATAATGTTATAGGGGTCAGATAGGACCAAATTTCCCCCCATATGTGTATCCTGTGGTCCTTCGCATATATAATTAATTATGCAAATTAGCATGGCCGGTATTTTTTATTTTTTTTTGCAAGAAAGGTGGCAACCCTACTGAGACCCCTTAGTAGACAGCTGCTGGAGGAATAGGACAGTGTACCTGCAGGAAACAGCAGTGACCGGGTCAGACGGGACAACAGGAGAGCAGAGGCCCGCGATGAAGTACACGATATTCATTTGTCATATCATATGTGATTTTATGGCACTGGGTCTTGTACTGGATATGAGGGAGAAAGGCGACTCCTTGAGGCATTTAGGCACCAAATTAAAAATATAGATAATTTCTTTTTAAAATGCTACACGATATTCATTTGTCATATCACCATTGCAGTTCCTCCTTAATAAAGGGGTACTCCGGTGGAAAACTTTTATTTTTTTTTTTAAATGAACTGGTGCCAGAAAGATAAACAGATTTGTAAATCACTTCTAGTAAAACATCTTAATCCTTTTAGTACTTTTTAGCAGCTGTGTGCTACAGAGGAAATTCTTTACTTTTTGAATTTCTTTTTTTGTGTTGTCCACAGTGCTCTCTGCTGACACCTCTGTCTGTGTCAGGAACTGTCCAGAGCAGCATAGGACAGTTCCTGATATGGGCATCAGGTGTCAGCAGAGAGCACTGTGGACAACACAAAAAAAGAAATTCAAAAATAAAGATTTCCCTCTGTAGCATACAGCTGCTAAAAAGTACTGAAAGGATTAAGATTTTTTAATAGAAGTCATTTACAAATCTGTTTAACTTTCTGCCACCAGTTTATTAAAAAAAAAAAAAAAAGTTTTCCACCGGAGGCCCCCTTTAAACAGTTTCAGCACAGTACATATAATGACGGATGGTACAGAAGGAGATAACCCATGTGAAGTTAAAGGGGTACTCCGGCCAAAGACATCTTATCCCCTATCCAAAGGAAAGGGGATAAGATGTCTGATCGTGGGGGATCAATGAATCTCTGGAACTATTCATCTGACCACCTCCCTCATCTGACCAGGCCCCCTCCATTCATATCTATGGGGGGGGGGGTGCGACGGCAGTCATGCCCCCTCCCATAGACATGAATGATGAATGGAGGGGGCGTGGTGTGATGGCACAAGGGGGCGTGGCGTTGTGTCACGTCTCCAGTCCCGAAAACAAAGAGCTTTCCGAGACTGGAGACGCAGCCCCGCATATAATGTTGGATAACCCCTTTAAGGTGGTCAGATGAGTAGTTCCAGAGAGTACACGCAATCCTGGTAGTCTTTTACAACTAACTTATGCACTTTTGACATTAAAGGGGTACTCCGGGGGGGGGGGGGGGGGGAACAATTTTTTTGTTTAATCAATTGGTGGCAGAAAGTTAAAACAGATCTGTAAATTAGTTCTATTAAAAAATCTGTGGTCAGACAGAAAAGAACTATACAACTTCCTCTGAAGCATACAGCAGCTGATAAGTACTGGAAGGATTAAGATTTTTAAATAGAAGTATTAACAAATCTGTTACATTTTTTGGCACCAATTGATTTAAACAAATAAAAAAAAAAAATATTTTCCACTAGATTACCCCTTTAAGTTAGGCTTATACCACAAGCAAAATATACTAGCCCGACCTTTATACCAGAAGGTTCTAGGGAGTTCTGAAAGATTAGACTAAAGTGATGATTTTCCCAAGAAGTGGAAACCGTGAGCAATAAATGGGAGTAGATGTAGCACCTTGGCGCCATCTGCAGATTCATGGCAATAGACAGAAGTGCAGGTTTATAGAAAGGCAATTCACATTCAATACTCAGGTGATGCTTCATCGAACCAAACCATATGGTGGGGACCTAGACTGGGGAGACAAGGGCTGGGACTTGGGGGAAACATACCGTATTTTTCGTCCTATAGGACGCACCGGCGTATAAGACGCACCCTATTTTTAGGTGCAAAATCTAAAAAATTAAAGATTTTGAACCCAATAATGGTCTTCAACCTGCGGACCACCAGATGTTGCAAAACTACAACTCCCAGCATGCCCGGACAGCCGTTGGCTGTCCGGGCATGATGGGAGTTGTAGTTTTGCAACATCTGGAGGTCCGCAGATTGAAGACCACTGCATAGGAGGTAATACTCACGGACCTGTCACCGCTGCCCTGGATGTCGCTCCATCGCTGTCGCCGTGCCCCGTCGCTCTGCTGCCGGCCGGGTATCCTCGCTCTCCGTCGCCGTCATCACGTCATTACGCACGCCGATGCACGTACGCGACGACGTGATGACGAGGAAGGAGAGCGCTGAACAGCCGGGTTAGTGTCACTTTCCCTTCAGACGCGGCGGTCAGCTTTGATTGCCGCGTCTGAAGGGTTAATACAGGGCATCACCGCGATCGGTGATGTCTTGCATTAGCCGCGGGTCCCGGCCGTTAATGGCCGCAGGGACCGACCCGATAGGGGTGTATTCGCCGTATAAGACGCACCAACTTCCCCCCCAGTTTTGGGGAAGAAAAAGTGCGTCTTATACGGCGAAAAATACGGTATTGGTGACTGTAAGGGTGGAAGTTTAGGCTTCTGAGAGTCAGGGTGACAAAAAATGGGCCAACACTTGTTTTTTTTTTTTTGTACCTTACTATGGGGAGGACTAAAACCTGTGGTGGTGTTATCCAGTCATGGTATGTTGTGTATATTTATAGTGCTACCAATTGTGGTGCTCGGGGATGAAGGGTGAACAGGGGTGTTGCAATGTAGTGTTGCTGGGTATAGGACTAACTCTTTATTGTCGTGACGCCAGGGTGAGGGCTTCCTCTAGTTATATATGTCCTACTGCCACCCATCCCAAGAGCGATAGGGAGGAATAAAGAATTGTCCACAGCCGGATTTATAATAAACTTGAAATAACTTTACTGCAGATTTTATGCAGGATGAATAACAAACAGTCTTTTGCAGAGGACCGGGACTTAGGCTCCTCACAGGTTGGCTGGGACTTTGTCTCTAATAAGCTTTGATGTTTGCTGTACGCTGTTCCACTGAATTTAGGGGTATATTTAGGTTCAGTAGTCACGTAGGATTTGGTAGGATGGAGTTGGATTAACTCACGGTTTAGCATGCGGCTGAAGTGGAGGCTTCAGGCCTAGATTGTCTGGTCACTGCCATAACAGATCTGATTACTTTGAGATCCCAAGGGAAAGAGCAGGAGCAAAAGAGAGCGCCCTTATATACTGAAGGGGCAGGATCAAAGCTTACTGGTCCCCAAACCTGTCAGTCCTAAACCAAGGCATTATGGTACATCACATGACTCAAAAGGTCCTTAAACCTAGCATAACACAATTATCTATACATATCACGTGACCACAGGTCCTGTACATAAATTACACTATAAAATATATTAAATATATACATTTCTGAATGGAATTAAGAGGCGACTAGGGGTGAACCCACCTGGAAAGCCCTTCCAGCATGGAAGAACTCTGACTGTGGGGACTTACAACAAAGGTACGGGACCAAATCCAGTACCGGGACACCACACAATAAAAATCACAACTGCTCAATAAGAAGTTATAGTTTTATTGTTAATCCTTTCCTTTGTTAATGTATTCTCCTGATTCGTGGGGGTCCCAGCACTGAGACCCTGACATGTTAAAACTTTTGATCCGTCAGGGTCTCAGTGCTGGGACCCCCACCAATCAGGAGAATAGGTAGGAATAAGTACATGGTAGTATGCATCAATCCCTGACTTGCAGCAATCTCCATCATGAGCCCTTACTATAAGTCTATGGAGCTGTCCAGAAAAGGAGTTCTCCCAGTTTATTCTTCTGATCGGTGCGGTCTCAGCAATGAAACCCTGACCGATTAAATGTTTCACATGTCTCTGTAACATCTCAATCTTTTTTTATTTTTTTTAATGACAGGTACACGTTTACATTTACCCGTTATTAATATGATTGCTCACCGTGAGTGCAAGGGCAGCAAGATCTGTATATATGGCCCTGCCCATTGGTCCCCATAGTAAAAAATGTGGTGTGTTGTAGATATTATTTTACTGTATACTTTTATATGGAATATTGTTATCTAGGATGCCATTGCATGAAACTAAATTATTTTGGCTTACGATGGGTATATGGCCCTATAGATAGCTTGGCATATCCATTAATACTCCCTTCATCTACAGCCCAGATATGGGAAATTATTGCTAATCACAAAATAGTTGGAGCATTTTATACTGTGAAATGTGAAGCGCGGGAGCTGTAGACGGAGGCGAGGAGATGTATTTGCATAGGCTGGAAATACAATGGAGATGAAGATTTAGCATAAATGAAATGAAGCATTTTAAGTTGTGTGTCAGGTTATCACAACGTAAAGGGATTATCCAGGAAAAAACTATTTTTTTATATATCAACTGACTCCAGAAAGTTAAACAGATTTGTAAATTACTTCTATTAAAAAATCTTAATCCTTTCAGTACTTATGAGCTTCTGAAGTTAAGGTTGTTCTTTTCTGTCTAAGTGCTCTCTGATGACACGTGTCTCGGGAACCGCCCAGTTTAGAAGCAAATCCCCATTAGCAAACCTATTCTAAACTGGGCGGTTCCCGAGACAGGTGTCATCAGAGAGGATTTAAGACAGAAAAGAACAACCTTTTCTTCAGAAGCTCATAAGTACTGAAAGGATTAAGCTTTTTTAATAGAAGTAATTTACAAATCTGTTTAACTTTCTGGAGCCAGTTGATATGAAAAAAAAAAGTTTTTCCCTGGATAACCCCTTTAAAGGAGTACTCAGCTGCTCAGCGTTTGGAACAAACTGTTCTGAACACTGGAGCTCGTGATGTCATAGCCACGCCCCCTCAATGCGAGTCTATGGGAGGGGGCGAGACGGCAGTCTTGCATTGAGGGGGCGGGGTGTGACATCATGAAGGGGCGGGGCTATGACATCACGAGCTCCCGGCACCGGCTCCAGCGTTCGGAACAGTTTGTTCCAAACACTGAGCAGCGGAGTACCCCTTTAAAGGCTTTACTTTTATTGTACTGCTTTAAATATATATAAAATCAACCTTGTTTAACAAAATAAGTATGATTAAAATTGTCCCTTTGTGACCACGATTAACTTTCTTATTTTTCCTAATACAGAGATGTATACACATTAGCACAAAATAAAGGTGGACAAAATAGTTCACCGACATGAACAATGAAGTTCTGCCCATTAGGTTATATATATATATATATATATATATATATTATTTTTATTTTTTTATGTATTAAGCTTTTACAGTGTAGACTTCTCCATTAGCGACTATGCCATATATACAGTGACCCCCGACCTACTATGGCCCCGACATACGATCATTTCAACATGCGATGGCCTCTCAGAGGCAGCATCAACATATGAAGCTTTTGTATGTCGGGGCCATCGCATAAACGGCTATCCGGCAGCGCAGACTGCTTCAACTACCCCCGGATAGCCGTTTACGGTGCCCCGTGTGGTCCGCTGATGATCACTTACCTGTCCTCGGGGCTCCGGCGCGTTCACTTCAGGATCCCCTGCATCGTCGGCGCTCTCCATCGTCGTCATCACGTCGCTGCGCACACCGTCCCGTCATCCAATAGGAGCGCCGTGCGTAGCGACGTGATGGCGGCGACGGAGAGCGAGGATGCCGGGGAAGCAGAGGCCTTGCCGGAGCGTTGGGGACACCCCGGGGACGCGGCGACAGCGATGGAAGGCGACATCCCGGGCAGCGGTGACGGTCCGGAGCGGCGGGGACAGGTGAGTACAACTTCCTCTAACAGTGGTCTACAACCTGCGGACCTCCAGATGTTGCAAAACTACAACACCCAGCATGCCCGGACAGCCGTTGGCTGTCCGGGCATGCTGGGTGTTGTAGTTTTGCAACATCTGGAGGTCCGCAGGTTGTAGACCACTGTCCTATACTTTACATTGCACGGATCCCTCAACATGCGATGGTTTCAACAAACGATGGTCCGTTTGGAGCGGATCACCATCATATGTTGAGGGACCACTGTACTAAGAGATTACAGAGGGAAACCTGGTATCTAGGCTTGGCATTACATTACAGACACATAATGGTTGGCACATTCTAAAACTAGGAATGAACATAAATGAGACCACAGAACAGAACCAGGCTGGAAGAACTAGTTCTTCGCCTACTTCCCATAGCCACATGTGAGCGCACATCCCTCAGCCAATATCAGAGGCGTTAATATAGGTCAGGACAATCACGTCTCCTAAAAAGGGTCAGAAAAGCTTTAGGACATTTGTTAAAGTCTCAGGAATTATTCTGGGTTAGCAAATATGTAAGTTTAGTTGAAAGACTTTTTAGAGATGTCTATAGAGCTAGGACAATGGCAAGAATGGAAAGAACTACAGTGATCCCTCAACTTACAATGGCCTCAACATACAAGAGTTTCAACATACAATGGTCTATTCTGGACCATTGTAAGTTGAAACCAGACTCAACATACAATACTACAGACAGTCCAGATCTGTGAAACGTGTCAATGGACGGAAGAACCGACCAATCAGAATGGACATTCACTGGTTAAACCCCTGTATTACTGAAGTGCATGCACTGACTGATGTCTGGTAGCGCCCCCTACAGTACAGGGAGGTATTACATGTTCTGTACACTTTACCTGGACACCAGGTGAGGGCGACTCCATGTTACTTTTTTGGGGACACTGTGTACTGTACAAGACCCCGAAGAAGCTCCTGTCCTCTACATAGACAGTGTTTTTCCCAAGCAGGGTACCCCCAGCTGTTGCAAAACTACAACTCCCAGCATGCCCGGACAGCCTTTGGCTGTCCGGGCCATGCTGGGAGTTGTAGTTTTGCAACAGCTGGAGGCTCCCTGGTTGGGAAACACTGAAATAGACAGTGATTACAGCTCCCAGCAGATCTTTCTTACTTTTATATGTAAGGATTTGCTTTATCTATATTAGTTATCTACTTATTTTTCTTTAATACTCACTTTTTCCTATTTTTGGATGACATTTTGGTGGCTTCAGAACCAATTACCAGGTTTCCATAGAGTTCTGGTCTCAACATACAATGGTTTCAACATACAATGGTCGTCCTGGAACTGATTAATATTGTAACTTGAGGGACCACTGTACTTACCTGGCTCTAGTTCCCCACAGCTCCCTTTTACCTCTGTCTGGTCAACCAAACTTCTTTTCTTCCAAGACCAACCCTTGGATCAGGACATGCACCTCAGGCTCGGTTCACATCAGCGTTGTGCTCCGACTCGTTCAGGGACCATTCGGCGCGAACAAAGCACAATGGACGCTGCCACGCCCCCTCCATAGGCTTACATTGAGGGGGCGGAGCCGAGACGTCCCTCTGCTCCATCCCTGTGATCGCTAGTAATCAGACCCGGAGCGAGCACGCTCCGGGGGCTGATTCTAACGGGGTGCGGCTTGGAAGATCACGGGGGTCCCCAGCGCCAGGACCCCCGCGGTCAGGCATCTTATCGCCTATCCTTTGGATAGGGGATAAGATGTGTTAGCGCCAGAGTACCCCTCTAAATGCCTGTAACAGGGTGCTGCTCTCCCCGCTGCTCACTAAGTTGGGGAGATTTATCACAACCTGTTCAGAGGAAAAGTTGCCCAGTTGCCCATAGCAACCAATCAGATCGCTTCTTTCATTTTTAACCTGTTAAGGACCAAGGACGTTCCAGTACATCCTGAGTCCTTTCCCTTTATATAAGGCGGGGGCACGGCTAATAGCGCACGGTCTAGCGGGTTGGTTAGAGGCCGGGACCCGTGGCCAATAGCGTGCGGCACTGATTGAGGTGCCTTGCGCTATTAACCCTTTAGACACGGCGTTCAAAGTTGAACGCCGCATCTAAATTGAATGTAAAACAATGCCGGTTAGCTCAGGGGGCTGTTCGGGTTTGCAGCGGTGAAATCGCGGCATTCCGAACAGCTGTGACACAGCAGGAGGGTCCCTTACCTGCCTCCTGGTGTCTGATCCCCGAATCACTGCTCAGTGCCTGAGATCCAGGCATGAGCAGTCAAGCGGCAGAATCATTGATCAATGTTACACCGAGCGCTCCGGGTCCCCGCAGCGCTCGCAGCGTTCTCTTATTCACAGCGCCCCGGTCAGACCTGCTGACCGGGTGCGCTGCGATATTGCTCCCAGCCGGGATGCGATTCGCGATGCGGGACGCGCCCGCTCGCGATGCGCATCTCGGCTCCCGTACCTGACCCGTTCCCCGTCTGTGTTGTCCCGGCGCGCGCGGTCCCGCTCCTTAGGGCGCGCGCGCGCCGGGTCTCTGCGATTTAAAGGGCCACTGCGCCACTGATTGGAGCAGCAGGCCTAATCAGTATTCTCACCTGTGCACTTCCCTACTTATACCTCACTTCCCCTGCACTCCCTCGCCGGATCTTGTTGCCATTGTGCCAGTGAAAGAGTTTCCTTGTGTGTTCCTAGCCTGTGTTCCAGACCTCCTGCCGTTGCCCCTGACTACGATCCTTGCTGCCTGCCCTGACCTTCTGCTACGTCCGACCTTGCTCTTGCCTTATCCCTTGTACCGCGCCTATCTCAGCAGTCAGAGAGGTTGAGCCATTGCCGGTGGATACGACCTGGTTGCTACCGCCGCTGCAAGACCATCCCGCTTTGCGGCGGGCTCTGGTGAAAACCAGTAGCAACTTAGAACCGGTCCACCGACACGGTCCACGCCAATCCCTCTCTGGCACAGAGGATCCACCTCCAGCCTGCCGAATCGTGACAATCAATGGTTTCCTATGAGAAACCATTGATCAATGTAAAAGATCAGTGTGTGCAGTGTTATCGCCCACTATGAGAGCTATAACACTGCAAAAAAAGGTGAAGATCATTTAACCCCTTCCCTAATAAAAGTATGAATAACCCCCCTTTTCCCATAAAAAATAAATAAAAAAAAGTGTAAATAAAAATAAACATGTGGTATCGCTGTGTGCGGAAATTTCCGAATTATAAAAATATATAGTTAATTAAACCGCACAGTCAATGGTGTACGCACAAAAAAATTTCAAAGTCAAAAATTGTGTATATTTGGTCACTTTTTATATCATGAAAAAATCATTAAGTCCTATCAATGCAAAAATGGTTCCGTTAAAAACTTCAGATCACGGCACAAAAAATGAGTCCTCATACCGCCCCGTACGCAGAAAAATAAAAAAGTTATAGGGGTCAGAAGATGACAATTTTAAACGTATACATTTTCCTGCATGTAGTTATGATTTTTTCCAAAAGTGCGACAAAATCACCTATATAAGTAGGGTATCATTTTAAAGGAGATGTCCGGCGCGCACTTTTCTCATTTTATCCCGTCCGGGCTGCAAAATAAAAGAAAACACACTTTCTCTTACCTGCCAACGAGCCCCCGGAGCTCCGGTACAGGTGTTCGGTCCCCGGGCTGTATTCTTCTTACTTCCTGTTAGCCCGGCACGTCACATGGAGCTTCAGCCTATCACTGGCCACAGCGATGTCCCCCCTCGGCCAGTGATAGGCTGAAGCGCCGTGTGACGTGCCGGGCTAACAGGAAGTAAGAAGAATACAGCCCGGGGACCGAATGCCTGTACCGGAGTGTACCGGAGCTCCGGGGGCTCGTTGGCAGGTAAGAGAAAGTGTGTTTTCTTTTATTTTGCAGCCCGGACGGGATAAAATGAAAAAAGTGCGTGCCGGAGTACTCCTTTAATCGTATGGACCTACAGAATAAAGATAAGGTGTCATTTATACCAAAAAATTAACTGCGTAGAAACGGAAGCCCCCAAAAGTTACAAAATGGTGTTTTTTCTTCAATTTTGTCGCACAATGATTATTTTGTCTGTTTCGTCATAGATTTTTGGGTAAAATGATTAAAGTAGAATTAGTGGCGAAAAAAATAATCCCTCATTTGGATTTTTATGTGCAAAATTTAAAGAGTTATGATTTTTTTAAAGGTAAGGAGGAAAAAATTAAAGTGCAAAAGCGGAAAACCCCCGGGTCCTTAAGGGGTTAAAAGGGCCTGTGCAAAATGAAAGAAGCGATCTGATTGGTTGCTGTGGGCAACTTTTCCTCTGCACAGGTTTTGATAAATCTCCTCACTGTCTCCACACCTTGTGTAACGTGATTCTATGGGCACTGGGGACAGCTGTGGTGGAGATGGAGTGAGACACTCTGGGGGAGCGGTGCACAGATGTACCGTATTTATCGGCGTATAACACGCACTTTTTAGGCTAAAATTTTTAGCCTAAAGTCTATATGCGTGTTATACGCCGATACCGCCCCAGGAAAGGCAGGAGGAGAGAGGCCGTCGCTGCCCGCTTCTCTCCCCCTGACTATCGGTATCGGCGCCGATAGCCAGGGGGAGAGAAGGGGCAGCGGCACCCATTGCCGGCGCCGCTGCCCCGTTACCTTCCCCCATCCCCGGTGGCATAATTACCTGGGTCGGGTCCGCGCTGCTCCAGGCCTCCGGCGTGCGTCCCCGGCGTCGTTGCTATGCGCTGCGCGGCGCATGACGTCAGTGCGCCGCGCCGTGCATAGGGGACGCACGCCGGAGGCCTGGAGCAGCGCGGACCCGACCCAGGTAATTATGCCACCGGGGATGGGGGAAGGCAACGAGGCAGCGGCGCCGGCAATGGGTGCCGCTGCCCCTTCTCTCCCCCTGGCTATCGGCGCCGGCAATGGGGCGCTGGCACCGATAGTCAGGGGGAGAGAACGGGCAGCGGCGCCGATAGCCAGGGGAGAGAAGGGCCGGCAGCAGGGCTCTAGACCCCAGGGAAGGCAGGGGGAGAGAAGCGGGCAGCGACGGCCTCTCTCCCCCTGCCTTTCCTGGGTGTATATTGGGGTATACATGCGCACACACGCACCCTCATTTTACCACGGATATTTGGGTAAAAAACTTTTTTAACCCAAATATCCTTGGTAAAATGAGGGTGCGTGTTATAGGTCGGTGCGTGGTATACCCCGATAAATACGGTGTATAACTTGCTGATTTACAAATAGATGTCAAATTAAAAAACATTTTTTGCAATGTTATTTTTCAGAAAACTGCCCAAGATATTAGAGGGCCTACTATTTTAGTTGTGTGCCCAGAGCTGTGAGCTTGGTGACATGCCAGTGACTAAACAGTACCACCTAGTGGTCATGTCATATGTCTACAGAATATATCCCAGGACTAGAATAATGTTTGATTATTTGGTTTGGACAATTGGCATAAGCTGATGTGGACACTTACACCTATAGAAATTAGATCTTTTCCCTTTTTCACCTGACCATTACCGTATTTTTCGCCCTATAGGACGCACCGGCGTATAAGACGCACCCAATTTTTAGGGGCAAAATCAAAAAAAATTAAGATTTTGAACCCAAAAGTGGCCAACCCGTTGGCTGTCCGGGCATGCTGGGAGTTGTAGTTTTGCAACATCTGGAGGTCTGCAGGTTGAAGACCACTGCATAGGAAGTAATACTCACGTGTCCCCGCCGCTCCGGACCCGTCACCAGTGCCCTGGATGTCGCTCCATCGCTGTCGCCGCGTCCCCGTCGCTCCGGAACGTCTCTGCTGCCGGCCGGGTATCCTCGCTCTCCGTCGCGCCATCACGTCGTTATGCACGCCGACGCGCGTACGCGACGACGTGATGACGAGGAAGGAGAGCGCCGGCCATACAGGGGACCCCTGAACGGAGAAGACACCGAGGAGGCAGGTAAGGTCCCTCCCGGTGTCCTGTAAGCACTAACCCGGCTGTTCAGTCGGGCTGTTCGGGACCGCCGCAGTGAAATCGCGGCGGTCCCGAACAGCCCGACTGAACAGCCGGGTCAGTGTCACTTTCCCTTCAGACACAGTGGTCAGCTTTGATCGCCGCGTCTGAAGGGTTAATACAGGGCATCACCGCGATCGGTGATGTCCTGTATTAGCCGCGGGTCCCGGCCGTTGATGGCCGCAGGGACCGCCGCGATAGGGGTGTATTCGCCGTATAAGACTCACCGACTTTCCCCCCCAGTTTTGGGGAAGAAAAAGTGCGTCTTATACGGCGAAAAATACGGTACTTTCTTAGTAGGGCTCACCCATTCATTATCTAGTGCACTATGTAGAAGAAACATAAAGCTCTTTAGTGTACGTTCACACAGGTGGGTTACCGGCAAATTTTTCGTTGCGGGTTTAAACCTCCTTAAAGGGGTACTCCAGTGGAAAACATATATTTTTTTTTTTTTATCAACTGGTGCCAGAAAGTTAAGCAGATTTGGAAATTACTTCTATTAAAAAATCTTTAATCTTCCAGTACTTTTTAGCAGCTGTATGCTACAGAGGAAATTCTTTCCTTTTTGAATTTCTTTTTTTTTGTCTTGTCCACAGTGCTCTCTGCTGACACCTGATGCCTGTATCAGGAACTGTCCAGAGCAGGAGAAAATCCTCATAGCAAACCTATGCTGCTCTGGACAGTTCCTGACACGGACAGAGGTGTCAGCTGAGAGCACTGTGGACAAGACAAAAAAGAAATTCAAAAAGAAAAGAATTCCCTCTGTAGCATACAGCTGCTAATAAGTAGTGGAAGGATAAAGATTTTTTTTTTTTTTTTTTTTAATAGAAGTAATTCACAAATCTGTTTAACCTTCTGGTACCAGTTCATTTAAAAAAATAAAAAAAAAAGTTTTCCACCGGGGTACCCCTTTAAAGTCAATGGGCAGCATGAACCGCCGGCTGACTCTACGCTACGGAAATTACACTTGTATTATTCCACAGAGGAAAATCTGCAAACAGAAAGAACTTCAGCTGCGGGTAAGCCGCAGTGGATTGTTTACGTGTACATACCCTTATTTTTTTAAATTATTTTTAAAGACAAGCAAAATATTGACGCAGTTCTGTGTCTGTACTATGGCCGCAAGTCTTGGCCCGACTGGGGTACTTATATTTTCATTTTCAGTTCTGGGCTGTATTAAAATAAAAACAAACTAAAATATTATGAGTTATGAACTCTGACTAGTCTAAACAAGTGACCATTCAGTGCAGCCCAATTTTTCTGCATTGTCTATGGGAGGTGTAGGACGCTGCCAGACAGCTCTGGCACTGGGTTACTACTCCCAGAACAAGGTCAGGCAGTTAAAATCCAACACCCCCCAGACCCTTCTTTCCACCAACATCATCTGTCAGTGGAGAATCGGGAGGCTGTCGTACGGCAGCCTCCCGATTCTCCACTGACAGATGATGTTGGGCAGTTGGCCGAACCTAACAGCAGGTTTAGTATATACAGCATCTGAATATGTATGTAAGGCTGCACAGGAAGTCTCCATTCACTTCTATAGGTGCTATGCTCACATTGTTTGGCCTGTTTAACCCCTTAAGGACCAAGCATTTTTCTGTTTTTACACTTTCGTTTTTTCCTCCTTACCTTTTAAAAATCATAACCCTTTCAATTTTGCACCTAAAAATCCATATGAGGGCTTATTTTTTGCACCACCAATTCTACTTTAGAATGACATCAGTCATTTTACACAAACATTTATGGCGAAACGGAAAAAAAAATCATTGTGCAACAAAATTGAAGAAAAAACACCATTTTGTAACTTTTGGGGGCTTCCGTTTCTACGCAGTGCATATTTCGGTAAAAATGACACTTTATCCTTATTCTGTAGGTCCATACGATTAAAATGATACCCTACTTATATAGGTTTGATTTCGTCGTACTTCTGGAAAAAATCATAACTACATGCAGGAAAATTTATACATTTAAAATTGTCCTTTTCTGACCCCTATAACTTTTTTATTTTTCCACGTACAGGGCGGTTTGAGGGCTCATTTTTTGCGCCGTGATCTGAAGTTTTAATCGGTACCATTTTTATTTTGATTGGACTTCTTGATCGCTTTTTATTCCTTTTTTTATGGTATGAAAAGTAACCAAAAATACGCTATTTTGGACTTTGGAATTTTTTTGCGTGTACGCCATTGACCGTGCGGTTTAATCAATGATATATTTTTATAGTTCAGACATTTACGCACGTGGCAATACCACATATGTGTATTTTTATTATGGTTACATATTTTTAATATGGAATTTGGGAAAAGGGGGGTGATTTCAACTTTTAATAAGGAAGGGGTTAATGTGTGTGTTTTTAAACTTTTTTAAAACTTTTTTTTTTTTTTTTTTTTACACTTTTAGTCCCCTTAGGGGACTTTTAGGAGGAATCATTAGATTCCTCATACAGATCATTGTGATTTCATAAAACCACAATGATCCATGTGCTCTGCGCTCGATTGATAAAGCCTGGTCCTGCCAGGCTTTATCATTCAGAGCACCGGAGCCGCCGCAGCAGTAGAGGTAAGCCCTCAGGCTACCTCAGTAGTGGATCGCTCCCCCGCGATCGCGCTGCGGGGGGCGATACACCCCACTGGACCACCAGGGACTTAATACAGGCACCTTTAGACGCCGCTGTCAACTTTGACAGCGGCGATCTAAAGGGTTAATAGCCGCCCACATGTCGGCTATTAACGCCGGCCCCCAGCTACAGGAATCAGCTGGGGGCTGGCCGGTATGACGCGGGCTCGAGTCGGGAGCCCGCGTCATACCCCGGTAACGGCCATTGGACGAGTATAGACGTCCATGGTCGTTATCGGGTTAAAGGGGTATTGCAGGAAAAAAAAAAAATTATATATCAACTGGCTCCAGAAAGTTAAACAGATTTGTAAATTACTTCTATTAAAAAAAACAATCCTTTCAGTACTTATGAGCTTCTGAAGTTAAGGTTGTTCTTTTCTGTCTAAGGGTATGTTCACACTGAGGAATTGGGGTGGAAATCAGGCAGAAATTTTCTGCCTCAAAATATTGTTACTTTTCCACAAGAACTCTACTTTTCCACAAGAGATTTTGCGCGGAATTGGAGTGGAATTCGAGCAGAAATGAACATTTTAAGTAGAGGAGGAGGAGTATAATATATATATATATTATCCTCTTTTTTTCATGCGGAAATTCCGCGCCAATTCCGCACGGAAATGCTTCTGACTGAAAAAAAAATAACATTGATCTCTATGGGAGAACGACGCTGATTCTGCCTGAAAGAACATGTTCTTTCTTCAAGCGGAACAGACTTCCTCGTCAGAATTCTGCTTGAGGAAATTCCTCAGTGTGAACTGAGGGGCAGAAATTCTGCACAGCTCTATGGGGATTTCACTGCTGAATGATTTGGAGAGGAAAAAGCGAGTAGAATTACTCGTGGAAATTCCTCTCCAATTCCTCAGTGTGAACATACCCTAAGTGCTCTCTGATGACACCTGTCTCGGGAACCGCCCAGTTTAGAAGAGGTTTACTGTGGGGATTTGCTTCTAAACCTGGTGTTTCCCGAGACACGTGTCATCAGAGAGCACTTAGAAAGAAAAGAACAACCTTAACTTCAGTATAAGTACTGAAAGGATTAAGATTTTTTTAAATAGAAGTAATTTACAAATGAGTTTAACTTTCTGGAGCCAGTTCATTTATATATGTGCGAAGGTTAATTGATTTACTCATTTAACCTGTGTTTGTGGGAGGGGCGGCACTCACTCTTAAAAGCCGCGGCTCCCCTCGGTCAGTACGCCACGGCCCTCGCGTTGTTTGGGTCCGTGACGTCAGACTCCAGAGGAAATTCCCCTGTTGAAGCTTCGTCGCATTTTAGTAAAAGGCGCTGGATTAGGGGGTGTCGGCGGAGGGTCACCGCTGGTGTTCAATAATATAAAAACGAGAAAAAACAAACCCCTAGGTGTTGTGCTTAGAGCACAACACCTATAGTAGCGTAGAAATCAAGGGAAACCGCTGCCACGAGGAACAACCCGGTGTGACGTCCATCAGTCCGGTAAATAGCAATGAGAATAAATACGTGGATAAATTCCTCTCAAGAAGGCGCTGGTACCCAGGGATGGAGATAAAATTCTTTATTGGCAACGCGTTTCGATCCCGAACCGGGATCTTCGTCAGGCATCAAGCCTGACGAAGATCCCGGTTCGGATCGAAACGCGTTGCCAATAAAGAAGTTTATCTCCATCCCTGGGTACCAGCGCCTTCTTGAGAGGAATTTATCCACGTATTTATTCTCACCGCTGGTGTTCAGGTATTCGCTGGGCTCCGTGGTGACCCCCCGTGCTGTTATGTGCACTCGCTTCCGGCTGCATAGCTCTGCACTCCGGGGGGCATGTCTTTGCTGCTTGACAGATGCCGGGTACCCTGCCTGTCACATTTTAGTGGCCACGTCGGGCTGCTGTCAGATGTCGCACGCTTCCGGCTGCTCGGCTCTGCACGTCGTCGCACGCTTCCGGCTGCTCGGCTCTGCACGTCGGGGGGGGGGGGGGGGAGGGGGGGGGGCGGTGTTTCAGATGGAGGTGTCTTTGGCGCTCAGGTCTTCTATGGGGTTCCGCGGTTACCTCCCGTCCCGTACCGCTGCCTGATTCATGCCGGCGTGGTTTGTGTTCTACAGTCCCAGCCGGCTGCCTCTGTTGTTTTACGCTGCTTGTTGCTTCTAGCCTCAGTAGGTTTTCTCAGTCATGTTGTGAGATAACAGTGCTCGTTATTGCTAGTCTGAATGCTTGTTGTTTGTGTTTCGCCTTTACAAATTAACTCTGCCTCGTTCCTGTATATTCTACCATTTAGGCTATTTATTTCTCAATCACTTCTCGAATCCCAATGCGATTTCTCATTTCATGTATTTTTTCTGTTGCTGCTTGCTACTTACTTTTTAAACCGTTTAGTTATAGCTCATGAGTCTTTGCTGCGGTTTGTTAGTACGCTACTTGCTCTTTACAGTATTGTTAGTCTTTGCCGGTAGTTTGGTAAAGAAAAAAAAAAAGGGGGAGAGTAAAGAGTAGGTGGTGTTAATGCTGTTTGGTTTCCTGTGGGGGGGGGGGGGCTTCTGTTTTAGTAAAAAAAAAAAAATAGAGGGGTGTAAAATAGTGGACGTTTAGTTTCATTGGTCTATACGGTTTAATTTGTATGTCGTGGTATCATTTCCCTGCTGCTTTTCTTAGTTCACGGTTACTAATAAATCACCGTGTGCTTAGCTTCCCAGGTTACGTTCCCACTTCATACGTTGCTGATTCACTACTACTACTACTCCGCTGCATGTATGATATTATAACTCGGTCTCACATTGTCGGTTTTCCTCTGCTGCTTTACTTCATTGTTATGGCCTGGTCTCCTTATGGCGTTTATTGCTAGTCATAGTAGTTACCATATTCATTGTTTTGCTAAGTCGGCTAGTAGCCTTGTCACCAAGGTGCATTGCACGTGGGCTGTACTGCAATGGTATTTGTTGTTAACTGGTTAAGTGTGTTGTTATGTCTGCTGGCCGTGGTCTCCCGGTATGCTCTGTTGGGTGACGGTCCACGCCGGCTCTTATTTAGTCATGTGGTTTGTTTACCTTGTTTTGTTTCTATTCATTCATTTAGCTTCTCCCCTCTCTAGCCCTTATTCGCTGTCTAATTAGGCGCCCTCTGTGTACCTAGTACTTGTCTTGTTGTTCCCGCCACTTTCCTTACTAGTCTATTTTTCTCTTACCTCACTGTGTTCCTAATCGTTGTCGTGTTTTGTGGCTTACTCGCGTTCAGTACCCCAGTCGCAAGTATCTTTGGTACTCGTGGTTGCCTACATGCAGTTGTTCCTTACAATTTTGTCTAGGTCAAGCTGTGAGTTTACGCATGTTTTTCTGTTTCAGTATATTTGCCAGAAGTCTACCTCCTGCATTAGAGCGTCATCTTTTTCATTCAGCATTGGTTGGGTAACGGTCTAGGCTCGAAGTTCGTCTTTGCGTGAGTCCGTTACTCCCTTGTCCTTGGCTCGGTCGCTTTGAAGGTATGAAAAAAAAAAGGGTTAATAAATAAGAGGTATTAGTTAACGTGCAGCTTGGTCTGTTTTCCCCATCTCGCCTTCGGGGCTCGGTGCATATCCTTCCCACTGACTCAACTCGTCCTTGGGTCTTCGTGTGGGTCCGTGTTAGCCGGTGTTTCAGTTATATGCCTGTGTGTTTCATCTAGCAGTTGTCCACGCTCGCTCTAGTGGCTTGACGTCTGCCGTCATCAACGTCGTGTTAGCATATCCATCTTCGTACATGTATGTGCAGTCTACACTGTTGGTGAGTTATGTTAGATGTTCTCTTTGTGCGGCTCTCCTTTGAGCCCACAGTATTCACTCCGGTGGTCTCATCTCACTTTAGCCTCTACGTTGGTCCGGCGCTCTGTTCGTGTCAAGGTTGACCTACGTCGCTCAGTAATCAAGATGGGTAGACTGTTCCTCCAGGCGCTGTCTTAAGTAGGATTGCGGTTCTTATTGTTTTTTCTTTTAGGCACAGTCTGTTTGGAACTTCGAGAAGCACAGGTATTCACGTTTTAGTTTGTTACCCATCACGTCCTTGGGTATGCCTTTACCCCCTGCCCACCACGTCTCTGGGCCAGGGCTTCGTTTGTCACGAGTAACTCTCACGTGTCACGCAGTTAGCATTTTTTTCGTCACTACACGTCACCCTTCACTTTCTAGTCTAATTACGTTTTACTTAGTTCCTTCACTACTGTTGTGTGGCATCCGTGGCTTTGGTTCCGAGTTGGTCTTGCGCTGATAGGTGAATTTCACTATGGTGGGCTGCTGCCTTCCGGTGTCAGGGTTTGATTGTTATGTGTCTAATTTTTAGAAATGTCTCACGCTTCAGACATTGAAGATGCAGCCTCTGTTCTGGACAACGTCGCTAGAACATCGGATCTGGGTAGCGTCCCCTCACTTCGCAACTGGACTATTCCCAAGCTGACAGCTGAACTCGTCCGCAAAGGCATCCCGTTCCCGGCCACTGCCCGCAAGGCGGAACTTTATCGCTTATTGGTCTCGGAGCAGTCGGGACTTTGTGATCAAGCAGGCACTAGCAGCGGTGAAGTGTCCATGCAGACACTTAATACGTCCATCCTGCAGTTGCATACTTTAATTAACTGGCTGTGTTCTAGAGTTGACACTTTGGAGTGTAAGAATTCAGAAGTTCCCGCTTCTGCCCCAGTAGTTGGTTCGGTTCCTGCCGTTCTGCAGACGTCTGGTCCCTCTCAGGTTCCTGCTACTCCGCAGGCTTCAGTGTTACCGGTTGGACTTAACATGCTCGTGCCTAATATCGCACCAGCTCATTTCATCCCGGCTAATCTGAAGAAGGACATTCTCGATGGTAAGGACGTTAACCTCGCTTCCTTGCTTATTGCATCTCACGATGTTTCCGAGAACAAGACTATTGCTTGCGGTGAGGTGTCAGTGATCCCGAAAGCTAAGGACATAAGGTTAAGTCGCAAGCTTACACTAGCTGAATTCAGTATGGCGTTCGCCATTTATCGTGACGTCTTGTGCTCAGTCAGGCCAGAGAGACGTGAAGAGCTTGACATGTATCTGTACAAAGTCACAGAATTAGCTCATAAATATGGTGGGTCCACGTTTTATGATTATCATAAATCGTTTTCAGCTAAGGCAGCGGCTGCTCTAGTACAGTATAACTACACAGTCAATTGGGCGTTGGTTGACACTGAGATTTTCTGCAATCATTTTGCTGGTCTTAAAGCCCCAGTTTGCTCTCGGTGTCAATCCATCACCCATACCACCGAGTGGTATAATACCGTTAATTCCCCAGCTGAAGTGACTCCCGGTACGTCCTCACCCACATTTCAGCCTAGGAATCAGAAACAGGCCAGCTTGATTGACAAACTAGGTAGACCCATTAAATATCTCGGTAAATCGCAAATCTGCAATAATTTCAATTTCGGGTCTTGCAATTATAACCAGTGTAGACTTTTACATGTCTGCGCAGTCTGTTTCAGAGCCCATCCTAAGTCCAGTTGTTCACAAAAGTCGAAAGCATGACTAGCTGTGATAGATGTCTTCTGTTTAGAATATTTTCTCGCTGATCACCCAGATAAGAGTTTTGTTCAATTTTTGATTAATGGTTTCCGGTCAGGTTTCCATACAGGTTTTGTTACTTTACCCTTTGCTACGTACGAATGTGACAATTTATGCTCTGCTCTAAGGGACCCTATGGTTGTAGATACCCTGTTACAAGCAGAAGTAGACAAGGGTTTTGTCATTGGTCCATTTGATGAGCCCCCCTTTGACATTTGGAGAGTAAGTCCACTAGGGTTGGTGGCTGGGAAATTCAGCAATAAACTACGTTTAATTTATGATTTGTCCGCCCCTTACTCTGCACACACACCTAGCTTAAATTCTCTTATCCCCGCAGGAGAATTTTCCTTGAAATATGCTTCCATAGATGAGGCAATAGCGGTCCTCCTGAGCATGGGCGGTAACACGTGGCTGTCCAAGATCGACATATCCGATGCCTTTAAGCTCCTGCCCATTTTGCCTTAGTTATGGAAGTGGCACGGTATTAGGTGGCGTAACAAGTATTATTTTGCTGTGAAATTAACTTTTGGCGTTAGAAGCAGTCCTTGGTTGTTTGATAAATTTGCACAGTCCCTACACTGGCTCTTGGAAAACAGGTTCGACTGTTCCCATGTTACCCACTACTTGGATGACTTTTTGTTTATCGAACCGGGTAACGTGTGCCCCAGAGATTTGAAGACCTCGTTAGCAGTATTTCAGCAACTGGCTGTTCCGGTGTCAGATAAAAAAAAGTTGAGGGCCCTTGCAAGTCACTGACCTTTTTAGGTATTATTCTGGACACACAGGCCATGGAAGCCAGATTACCGCTTGACAAGCTCTCACGTATTAGACAGACCATGCATGTTCTTGCCTATTCACCAAGGGTGACCAAGGTACAACTCCAATCCATTCTCGGCATGTTGAACTTTGCCATGCGTGTAATTCCACAGGGTAGGAGTTTTGTGTCCAGGTTGTTAGACGCTATGAATTCTGTTCCTGGCCAAAACGATGTAGTCATGTTTGACAAACGCGCTTGCTGATTTCGCTATGTGGCATACGTTCTTGGCTGACTGGAATGGGGTATCCTTTTTCACCCCTGGTATCGACAATGCCCTTTAGTTTTCTCTGATGCCTCCTCCTCGGTGGGTTTTGCAGCTATTTGGGGAAACCATTGGTTGGCTAGTGCTTGGCCAACCGAAGTGTCCCTGTCTCTAAGTTTTAGCAGGTCATCAGCATTGTTCGAGTTGTACCCTATAGTTCCAGCTGCCAGTGTGTGGGGTCACCTGTGATTTAGGAAGTCAGTTCTGTTCGTTTCTGACAATGAAGCTACAGTGAATATTCTACTTAAAGGTAGATCCACATCCCCACAGGTTATGCGCCTTTGATGCGTAAACTAGTATGGTTGTCATTGTCGCATAATTTTCACTTCTCTAGTGCTCATATAGATGGTGTTAGAAATACGGCTGCCGATGCACTATCTAGGTTCAATTTTGCACTCTTCTTCCAGGTGATGCCAGAGGCCGATCCGTCAGGATGCACGGTTCCAGCGTTCCACGATTTGATTTTGAATTAAATGCCTATATGTCTGTTGGTCAGGATTTGATTAATAGTTCACTTTCCCGTAACACTCTGAAAGTTTACCGTACGGCCTTTAATCTGTTTACCAAATTCTGTCAGTCTCACCCGCATGACGACTTCCTTTCTGTGTCTTTTCTTTTAGCCTTTATAGGGTTTTGCCACTCCTCCTTACGGCTGGCATATAACACCATAAAAATGTATTTGGCAGGCATACAACACTTTGTTACCTTGAAGTTCCCGGATAGGGCATCACTGTTTACATCGCATGCAGTCAAGGCTGCCCTTAAAGGGGTTGCTAAAAGCAGAGTACCAAAGCCTCCAGGTAGGCACCCCAATTCAGGGTCTCTGTTTAGGCAGCTGGCAGATGCCCTGGATCACTCCCCGTTTGACACTAAAGGCAGCCCTCTTCTTAGGTTATTATGGCTTTCTGAGACCGGGCGAGTTCACGTGCAAAACTAGCACCGCACCGTTTCTCAAGTTTGGGCAATTGCAGCGAGCTACGGATCATTTCACTCTCGTATTGCGCGACACAAAGACGTCACTTCCCGGTCAGGAGGTGCACGTTAAATATTTTAAAACCTCTCACAAGTGGTGTCCAGTGTTGGTCTTCAACGCATTACTTGCTCTCCGTGTTGGTCTTCAACGCATTATTTGCTCTCCGTGTTCATGACAGTCTAGGGAGCCCGTTGTTGTTGTTTAATAATGCTTCTCTTACTTCCTCTGTTTTTGTATGTTATTTACGTGTTTTAGTTAAATCCTTAGGTCACGATGCTTCAGTTATATCCGGTCATTCGCTTTGGATAGGAGCAGCAGCATCGGCCTCTCGTCATGGTGTTCCTGCTCATGTTATCAGGAAGTTAGGTCGCTGGAAGTCCAGCACGTATATGCGTTATGTTCCAAACCCGAAGGTGGAGATGCAATATGCTTTTGAATCGCTTGTATTGTAATGTCTAATAAAGCTTTGTGTGTTGATTTCTGAGTTTTGCCCTCTTATTTTCCAAGGTGTACGCTTACGCGGCAGTATATGGCACAATTCAGACTGCCTAGTCTTAGCTGAGTTAGTTTTAGTTAGGTCGGCTCGCTATTCTATAGCACCGACCACAAAAGATTTTTTAAAGGGGTTGTGCGCTGCCCTGCAGTTCAGAGCTCCGCTCACAGCGTCCGGAAGTTCATTACTCCGAACGCTGTGTGCGGGCTTCCGCGTTCGCGGCCGCCGGACGTGACGTCACACCCAGCCCCTCATGACGTCTCTCCCGCCCCCTCGTGACAGCGGTCGTGCCCCCTTCCCTTAAACTTTCGTTGAGGGGGCGGGCGAGACGTCACGAGGGGGCGGGAGGGACGTCACGAGGGGCCGGGTGTGACGTCACGTCCGGTGGCAGCGAACACGGAAGCCCGCACACAGCGTTCGGAGTAATGAACTTCCGGACGCTGTGAGCGGCGCTCCGAACTGCAGGGCAGCACACAACCCCTTTAACAGAAGTAATATACAAATCTGTTTAACTTTCTGGCACCAGTTGATTTAAAAAAAAATGTTTTCCACTGGAGTACCCCTTTAAGGAGGAGGCAGAGCAAAGGACAAGGTTCCTTGTTGTCTTCCAGGGAATGAAAGTTGATGCGATGATCACACTGATGCTTATGATAAAACACAGAACTGGATATAAGGGCAGAATACTATCCGGACACGTCTGAACTGCTAATATGGAAATAACTATTTTTCTGCGTTTTTTTGATGCGACAGATAATTACATTTGTTTTCCACTGGAGTACAGTTATACAGTTATAAAGTTATCAGATTTGTAAATTACTTCTATTTAAAAATCTTAACCCTTCCAGTACTTGTAAGCTGCTGTATGCTCCAGAGGAAGTTGTGTAGTTCTTTCCAGTCTGACCACAGTGCTCTCTGCTGACACCTCTGTCCACGTCAGGAACTGTCCACAGTAGAAACAAATTCCCATAGAAAACCTATCCAGCTCTGGAAAGTTCCTGACACAGACAGAGGTGCCAGCAGAGAGCATTGTGGTCAGACTGGAAAGAACTACAAAACTTTCTCTGTAGTATACAGAAGGATCAAAAGATTTAAATATAAGTAATTTACAAATCTGTTACATTTTTTGGCTCCAGTGTATTTGAAAACATTTTTTTTTTTTCACCAGAGTTCCCCTTTAAAGCAGACCTGTCAATATGGTGCCCTATTTAAATGCTACCTAGGACCACTGGGCCATTCCCAATGATCATGTGTGGGAGGGGGGGGGGGGGGGGTTAAACCCACTTGTGCAGTAAGGTGCTTGTGTACATCACAAAAAGCCCCATAAATCAGACAATACAACAAAGCAAGACAAACACACACAAAGCGGTTTTTATTTCTAGATAGGCAACCCATGAATGAAGGTGACATGGAAGCACAATTGTCTACTGCGTAATATAGTTTATTGAAGGCACTTTAACTAATGACCAACTTTTCCATGTAATGATCGCCTCCGCCACTGGGGGGCGCGGGGGGGCAGGGGTCTAACAAGAAAAACCAATGAAATTCTGCAAAATGGCAAAAACCTTAAGTTTAATGATTTTTTTTATTGCAATCCATTGTAAGTGGCGCTGCCGCTCCCAACACAAGAGTTTGTTATTAAAGCTTTTGTCAAGAAAAAAAAAGGAAAGGGGGGGGGGGGGGAATGGGTTAAACACACCATTACAATACACGTTGTCATGACAAGCGAATGCCGCCACATTGTGCTCTACAGTTAGAAAGGTTTGTGCAAATACTGCTAAGTCTCACCGCGTTACGGGCGTCTCTGCTGATTGTGTCGTTCAGTTCAGAAGAGGACAGGAATAATATATATATATATATATATATATATACACATAACAGAAGCCAGTGTGATCCTCTCTGTCTTCCCGTAACACATTTACAATCTGTACATAAACTTACACTGGAAGATTTGCATATTTCAACATTCAAAATGCATCATTGCATTAGAGAAAAAAAAATAACAAAATAATCTAAAAGCATTAGTACATAGTTGGATACAATGTAAAAAAATAAAAATAAAAAAAATACTGTGAATTTAATCCACTGCCCGCACGCGGCTGGAGGCGGCCATTTTGTAAATATTAACTACCGGAAGGTCCTATTAAATATATGAATTACATTCTCATTTGAAGAAAAATACTAGCACTGCACTGTAGGTCAGCATTCTCCCTACTGCAAGACTACAACTCCCATCATGCAGTAGCTACAGAGATGCAGGTTGGCGTACGCCATCATAGTTGGTACATGCAAAAATGGGGGGGGGGGGGGGGAATATATATATATATATATATATATATATATAAAGTGAACCAAAAAAATCTGGCCACTCTGCCTAAAAAAAAATAAAAAAATAAAAATAAAATATTGTATTATAAATGTGGGTGTGGTCTACAGAATGGCGGCCTCCGCTACGTGCGGGTGACACATACAGGCAAAGCATATTACTTATCTGGGTATACAAAATCACCTTGCAGTTAGTTAGAGTCCGTAAATGTACATACTTGAGAAAGTGCCTTTTAATATTACAAACTTTTCTTTTTCTTAAAAAAAAAACGAAAAAAAAAACAACAAAAAACAATTAATTCAGCAAAAAACAAACATTCAAAGCATTGCATAAAATAACCATTAATGTCGTAGTCATGTGAACAGAATGTTTTCAATGGCTTAAAAAAACAAACAAATGATGTCTGAAAACCATCCAAACAAAATCACGAGATGATGAAATGTCACGCAGAAGGCATTTCTAGGATGGAGACCTCTGAGAAAACCAAATTTAAAGGGGTTATCCACGAAAAAACTTATATATATATATATATATCTCAACTGGCTCCAGAAAGTTAAACAGATTTGTAAATTACTTCTATTAAAAAATCTTAATCCTTTCAGTACTTATGAGCTTCTGAAGTTAAGGTTGTTCTTTTCTGTCTAAGTGCTCTCTGAAGACACGTGTCTCGGGAACCGCCCAGTTTAGAAGAGGTTTTCTATGGGGATTTGCTTCTAAACTGGGCGTTTCCCGAGACACGTGTAATCAGAGAGGATTTAGACAGAAAAGACAACCTTAACTTCAGAAGCTCATAAGTACTGAAAGGATTAAGATTTTTTTTTATAGAAATCATTTACAAATCTGTTTAACTTTCTGGAGCCAGTTGATATATATATATATAAAAGTTTTTTTCCTGGATAACCCCTTTAAAGAGAAAAAGAAAAAATAATTCTATTATTCTCCCAAAAAAGTTCATCTTAAAACTTTTAAATATAAAAAAATATATTTTCCATCTTTTTTTTCCTTCCCGTGGTGAGTGACAACGTCCCCGGCTCTTCACAATAGAGCGATAGCCATAGAGATTTAGATATTCTATACATTTTTCAGATTTTTTTATACAATATATATATAATTTTTTTATTTATCTGCCATAACAGAGGTAGTGTGGAAATCGCAGAGTTAGCAGCTTTATAATAAAAAAAGAGAAAAAAAAAAAAGGCTTATAAAGGGGTACTCTGGTGGAATTATTATTATTTTTTTTTAAATCAACTGGTGCCAAAAAGTTAAACAGATTTGTAAATTACTTCTATTAAAAAAAATCTTAATCCTTCCACTACTTATTAGCTGCTGTGTACTACAGAGGAAGTTCTTTTCTTTTTGGATTTCTTTTCTCTCTGCTGACACCTCTGACCATTTTAGGAACTGTCCAGAGCAGCGTAGGTTTTCTATGGGGATTTTCTCCTGATCTGGACAGTTCCCGACATGGACAGAGGTGTCAGCAGAGAGCACTGTGGTCAGATAGAACGGAAATTCAAAAAGAAAAGAATTTCCTCTGTAGTTTACAGCCGCTAATAAGTGCTGGAAGGATTAGTTTTTTTTTTTTTTTTTTTTAATACAAGTAATTTACAAATCTGTTTAACTTTCTGGCACCTGTTGATTTAAAAAAAAAAAAAAAAAAAATTCCACCGGAGTACCCCTTTAATGATTCAAGGGCATTCATGGATATGGGGTACCACAAACGTCAGCATTGTTTCCCAACCAGGGTGCTTCAAAACTGTTGCAAAACTACAACTCCCAGCATGCCCGGACAGCCTTCGGCTGTCCGGGCATGCTGGGAGTTGTAGTTTTGCAACAGCTGGAGGCACCCTGGTTGGGAAACACTGTTCTAGAGAGTGTCATTTCTTACATTATTAGCGGCTGTATACTACAGAGGAAACTCTTTTCTTTTTGGATTTCTTTTCTGTCTGACCACAGTGCTCTCTGCTGACACCTCTGTCCATGTCAGGAACTGTTCAGAGCAGGAGAAAATTCCCATAGCAAACCTATCCTGCTCTGGACAGTTCCTAAAATGGACAGAGGTGTCAGCAGAGAGCACTGTGGTCGTGACAGAAAAGAAATCCAAAAAGAAAAGAACTTCCTCTGTAGTATATAGCAGCTAATAAGTACTGGAAGGATTAAGATGTATTAATAGAAGTAATTTATAAATCTGTTTAACTTTCTGGCACCAGTTGATTTAAAAAAAAAAAATAATAATAATAATAATTCACCGGCAAACCCCTTTAAATGCCCTGGTTGTAGTATAGTGACTTTGTTCTATTCCCTTCTGGCTTCTACACATTTAAAGTGGAAAACATTTTTTTTCTTTAAATCAACTGGTGCCAGAAAGTTAAACAGATTTTTAAATTACTTATATTTAAAAATCTTAATGCTTCCACTAGTTATCAGCTGCTGAATGCTCCAGAGGAAGTTGTATTTCTGGAATTATTTTCAGTCTGACCACAGTGCTCTCTGCTGACACCTCTGTCCATGTCAGGAACTGTCCAGAGCAGAAGAGGTTTGCTGACATGGACAGAGGTGTCAGCAGAGAGCACTGTGGTCAGACTGAAAATAATTCCAGAAATACAACTTCCTCTGTAGTATACAGCAGCTGTTAAGTACTGGAAGGGTTAAGATTTTTTTTTAATAGAAGTAATTCACAAATCTGTTGAACTTTCTGGCACGTTGATTAAAAAAAATAGTTTTCCACCGGAGTACCCCTTTAAGGCCATATAACACGGGTAAGTTATCGGCTTATATTGCCCTATGTAATAGGGCCAGTGATCAGTGATGTAAAGGGCGGCATGAACTCTCTAGTACTAGTATGAGCGGTTGTCCCTGCTCGGTGGTCAATACCATTTTATTGGGTACACCAAAATAAACATGTGCGAGCGGGAAGCTGCCTGAATGTAGTCACTAACTGACTAAGTTTTGGCCATTAAATTATTCGGACCCCCTAATTTGACAGGATCCTAATGTATAGCTGGGACATACAGCATTAATGCAGTGTGAAATCAGCCTTAAAGGAGATATATGATGCCCAAAAAAACATACCCCCTATCTAAAAGCGGTGGTCGACACACTATGGGAGCCGTTCAGCAATCTCCGACTCTCCCATAGAGATACATGGAGGGGGCACGATGGCCGCCGCATCGTGCGGGGGGTCAACACGCTCCATCCACAGGGAGAGCCGGGGTCCCGTGCAGGAGATCGTGGGGGGTCCCTGCAATCCTTTGAATAGGGGGATAAGTTTTTAAGCATGACCCTTCTTTAATAAACCAAATATTGCATAATGAAAATTTATGAATGAAAATTGGTGCAGGTTTTATTTCTTAAAAGCACCATAAGAAGTGAAAGCTGCAATGTGATTGGTTGCTATGGGTAGCAGTTTTTCATAACAAAAAGTTTCCGATTTCGGAATTCCAATCATGACTTTTTTTTTTTTTTTTATTCTTCTTTCACTATTTATTACCACAATTTTACCAAGTGTAATGTATTAAAAAAATAGTTAAAGGGGTATTCCGGGCAAATTTTTTTTATCCCCTATCTAAAGTATAGGAGATAAGATGTCTGATCGCGGGGGGGGCGCTGCTGAGACCCCCCCGCGATCTCCCTGCAGCACCCGCATTCTACCTACGGATTTCGTGACGTCACGCCCCCTCCATTCATGTCTATGGGAGGGGGCGTGACGGTCGTCACGCCCCCTCCCATAGACATGAATGGAGGGGGCGTGGCGTGACGTCACGTCCCCAGTCCCGGAAACCTGGAGGTTTCCGAAACTGGAGATTCAGCACCCGCATAGAATGCAGGTGCTGCAGGGAGATCGCGGGGGGTCTCAGCAGCGGGCCCCCCACGATCAGACATCTTATACCCTATCCTTTGGATAGGGGATAAAATATTTTTGCCTGGAATACCCCTTTAAACTAGACGGCAGTATCTGGGCCTGGTGGAAACTAAGCTGCTTATACCCAGCCTATCACTACCAAATGCACAGCGCTGTTAAAGGGGAGTTATGCCCACCAGAAAGTGGCAGACCCGACCTATCCCAATATTAACCCTTTAATGACCAAGCAATTTCCTATTTTTTTTTTTTAAATCTTGCCTTCCCAGAGCTATAACTTTTTTTCTGTTAACATAAACACAGGACTGCTCGTTATTTGTACTTCTCAATAATACCTCATTTTGGGATCCATCTGACTTTTTGATGTTTTTTTTTTTTTTACAATGTTTACCATGTGGGATAAATAACAAGATCATTTTATAATTTAGAATTTGGTGATACCCCCCAAATCTACCTGTTTTCTTTAATCATTTTATTTATTATCTTTAGGAGAAAGTGTGTAGTTTTAAGTGGATAGAGAGGATTTATTTTTTCAATATAATAAAATTATATTTTGCCAAACTTTTTACTTTTTATTTGTCCCACAAAGGGATGGACATTCAACCTCCCAATCGTTCAAATAATACACATATGAAACACTGTAGTACAGTGCATTATCCATTCTACATAATCCCTGTTAGCAGGGAGTCAATAGGGGATATGAAATGCCATATCTACATGGCATTTTACTTTTAGCAATTTTTTTCACCCTTAAGTGACATTATTGGCTCTGGGGATGTTTTTTTCAAATAGTGTCGCCCAGTTGCCAATATGCTGACAGATGCCCAAATTCATCTTCGATGTCGAAATTTGACCAATTCACCACGGCATCTAAAGGGGTTAAACTACTGAGATCGGAGGTTTCTCTGCTCCGGGTAGTTAGAGCAGGATCCCTGCTGTCATGCAACAACCGAGCTCCCACAATATTATATATATATATATATATATATATATATATATATATATATATACACACAGGAGGCCAGTTCCAGCCTACTTCTGCCCTGTGGACAAAGATGTACTGTGGTCATTAAGGGGTTAAAGCCCCAAAAATCCCCCTATAGGGTGTATTCGCACGTACAGTATTCTGTGCATATTTGAAAATGTGTTCAATGATTTAGTTAACATTGAAATCTGCGGCATCAAATATGCATAGGATCCTGTAGGTGTGAATACACCCTAAGGGCAGGGTCACATCTGCTGCGCATTTCATGCTGCAGATGTGCCAACGGCAGTCACAGAGGGACTGCAGAGTGAGTTCCCTGCTGCAGCCAGGTAGCTCTGTGTGTGCGCCCCTGTCCTTAAAGGAGTACTCTGCCTCTAGGCATCTTATCCCCTATCCAAAAGGATAGGGAATAAGAGGTCTGATCGCAGGGGTCCCACCACTGAGGACCCCCGCGATCTCACTGCTAGACCCGACGTTCGTTTACAGTATCGGAGGCTCGTGATATCACGGGCCCGCCCTGCTGGTGATGTCACGGCCACGCCCCCTCAATGCAAGTCTATGGGAGGGGGCGTGACGGCCGTCACGCCCCCTCCCATAGACTTGCATTGAGGGGGTGTGTGGCCGTGACATCACGGGCGGGGCGTGGCCGTGACCTCACGAGCCTCTGCCCCACATCGCCAATCATCCGACACGGAGCAAATTTTACCCGGATGTCTGGGGTGTCGCAGCCTAAATTTCAGGGATCAGACATCTTATCCCCTATCTTTTGTATAAGGGATAACATGTCTAGGGGCGGAGTACTCCTTTAAGCAAAAAAAAATAAATAAATTGCCAATTATTTATCAAAAAAAATAAAAAGCTAAGAAAAAGGAACAGATCGCAAAGCAATGACAATGCAGTTAACTGATTAACTACTGTAGAAAACCCCTTGTCTGGAGAAAACGGCCCAATTTCCAAACGAATGAAGAGTCCTAAGAGCACTTCCAGCGCACGAGGGATTAACCCCTTCCATACCACAATTGGGAATGGGAGTCATGAATTTTAATAACAGGAACGGATTTGAGGGGGGGGGGGGGGGATTACCTAAAGTGCTAAGGATGCAGAGTTGTTAAAAGTTGTCATCACTTACAAAATTACTAAATTTGCATTATTTTTTTTTTTTCTCCTGAAAATCTTCACTTCTGATCTAGGAACTAATCCGGTGCTTTCCGGGTCATTTTAGACGTCATCTAGAATTTGTACAGCTGTTACGCACCTCATTTTCATAGTTCAAAAACAATCATAAAACACTTAAAGTCCGTAGAAACATATTGCATCCTCCCCAGTGCTGCCCCCTATTGGAACATTGTGTGGATTCTTAAATCCAGGATCGTTGCCATCCCCTCAGAACCTGTGTATTAAAGCCTGTTTTTCCCTCTCTTTCCGCCTCAGTTCCTCTTTGTAACAGCACGAACAGTAGTTGCCTGTTTCAGGATGTCCGTAAAAACTGCAGTGCGTTTGCTTACACTTGGTCTGCTGGATGTTATAGTGTGTCCGGACCTTGCTGCTGTCAGAGGTCGCTGCTCTGGACAGGGGGCTGGGGTCTGTGTATTCCTGGTAGCCATTGCTGTGCACAATGCAAACAGTCTGCTCTTCTGTGGGATAAACTGGGGGAAGTTCTGACTCTGAAGGAGAAAGCCTACCCATGTGTGGAGGGCTGGACTGGTATGGATGAGGCCGGGTCTGCATGCAGTGCCGGGGAAGAGTGGCATAGGATGGCAGATTATTGCAAGAGCCACCGGCTACCTGACGTCTACTGTCCTGGTAGCTGTGTGCGTGGGAACTGTCTGATGTGTTTACTATCGAAGGTCGGGGGATGGTAAAGCCCCCAGAATAACTGGAAGGTAGAGCTCCTTTTATGCCAGGACCATATTCCATACTCTGCATCCCATAATTATTAGTCACTTGGGAATAGGTTGGAAGAAGATGATCGTCGGCTTTAGGCTGCGCCATGTCGTGCTCTAGTCTCTTTGCTGTGCCGCAGTTCAGAAGAGTCTTTTTCTCTGCTTCTCTCTGTTTCTGCTCGGCTATGAACCTCTCATGGGCGTCAGCCAGATACCTCTGGATCATCTGCTTCTGGTAAGGCTGACGGTCACTAGTTTTTAGGAGGCAGGCGAAGATAAACTTCCGCTCCCCTTGCATGGCTGCTCGCAAGATGCTCAGACTCAGTTTGACATCGTGACTGTATTTGTAAGGATCACCCTGGGCCTTGTCTGTCGTTGACTTGACGGAGGACTTCTCAGATGATGTAGAGATATCCCCTTGTGAGGAGTCCTCTTTGCTGCCTTTTCGGCCCTTTAAGGACCCTTTCTTTTTCTTCTCCAGTGTGTCCCCTTGTCCATTGCTCATGCCGGACTTTCCACTCTTGCTGTGCATTAAGCCACCCATGTTTTTCTTTAGCTTACTACCCAAGCTCTTGCCAAAGCTGCCAAGCTTGTTGGCCACAGAGTCTGCTCGCTTCTTATCTTTCTCCTTGTCCTTCTCCTTTTTGGACTTTGGCTCCTTTTCCTTGTCTTTCTCCTTTCCAGTTTTGCTGCCTCCGTTGCTCGCTGAGCTGCTGCATACAGACTCTTTGTCGGACTCTCCAGATTCAGCTGCAGACCGGGCATCATCACCAGCGGATGCAGTTGGAGACTCTGGCTGGGCAAGGGGAGCCTGCAAATATACATAAAAATATCAGCTCCATAATAAGCACAAGAGGTAGAACGTATCATGTCCTTTGTTACATATTATTCTACGGAATCCCAACAAGCCCTTACCAGACTGCCATTCCAAGCAGATCATTACCAATAACACACTGACCATCAGACCTGACTGCCCAATCCATGAGCCACAGTTATGACCTTGTGCCATCTATTACAACCTGGAAATTGTTTTGGAGTCAAATTAAAAACAAAATGTCACTTTCTTATGGGATTTGGAAACTCTGAAGGTACTGTAGGGCTTGTTTAGAAGGGACTGATCTTTGGTGGATTATCACTGTAGATTCCACAACATTTCACAGAACGATATACAGTGGTCCCTCAACATACGATGGTAATCCGCTCCAAATGGACCATCTTTGTTGAAACCATCGCATGTTGAGGGATCCATGCAATGTAAAGTATAGGACAGTGGTCTACAACCTGCGGACCTCCAGATGTTGCAAAACTACAACACCCAGCATGCCCGGACAGCCAACGGCTGTCCGGGCATGCTGGGAGTTGTAGTTTTGCAACATCTGGAGGTCCGCAGGTTGAAGACCATTGTTAGAGAAAGTTGTACTCACGTGTCCCTGCCGCTGCCCGGGATGTCGCCTTCCATCGCTGTCGCCACCTCCCCGGGGTGTCACCAACACTCCAGCAAGGCCTCTGCTTCCCCGGCATCCTCGCTCTCCGTCGCTGCCATCACGTCGCTACGCACGCCGCTCTCATTGGATGACGGGACGGCGTGCGCAGGGATGTGATGACGACGATGGAGAGCGCCGACGATGCAGGAGATCCCGAAGAGGACGCGCCAGAGCCCCGAGGACAGGTAAGTGATCGTCAGCGGACCACACGGGGCACCGTAAACGGCTATCCGGTGGCAGCTGAAGCAGTCTGCTCTGCCGGATAGCTGTTTATGCGATGGCCCCGACATACAAAAGAATCAGATGTTGATGCTGCCTTCAACATGCGATGGCCTCTGAGAGTGATCGTATGCTGAAATGATCGTATGTCGGGGCCATCGTAGGTCATGGGGTTACTGTACATTGATCGTTTTTAAAATGTGTTGATGGCTATTTTGGGAAAATCATTAGATATAACGACATACTGAAAAGTTTACCATCTCCAATGTTGCAAATGGTGAAATCTGTAGCAAAATACCAGCAGTGGATTTTGATTCTGCAGTGGGATCACTGGATTTGCCATAAACTAATGCTAAATTCACAGAAGACTTTTCCTGCAATCTCTAGATTTCCTCTTGCACCGTTTCTGCCTGTATCTCCTATAGGGATGTAAGTAGATTTACACCTACAGCAATAAGATCTAGGGGGTAATAGCCTGCAGTCTGCGATGATATATCTGTCTATATACATAGTCATTTCTATTGCATACATATTCTACATTTGCCTTTGATAAGATTTACAATGGCGCAGCGCTCAGATAACCTAGAAATCAAAGAATGGTTTATTTAATTTATGTCACAGCAACATAGTATCTATTCTCCAGTAGGGCTCGTTCACACGAGGGGATTTTTCTTCAACCTCGCAGGAGGTTTCCCGCTGTGAGTTTGAAAGGGGGGGGGGCTCTCTGCTGCAGAAAATCCGCCACAGACGCCATTGAAGTCCATGGGGTCTGAGGTGGATTTTCAACAGTGAAGATTTTGCTGCTGTAAATCTACCGCGGAGAGCCCACCCCTTTCAAACTCACAGCGGGAAACCTGCTGCTAGTCTGAAACAAAATCCACTTGTGTGAACGAGCCCTTGGAATCATTTTTAAAGGAGTAGTCCAGTGGTGACTCAGTGGTTTACAACTTATCCCCTATCTTAAGGATAGGGGATAAGTTGCAGATCGCGGGGGGTCCGACCGCTGGGGCCCCCCGCGATCTCCTGTACGGAGCCCCGACAGCCCGCGGGAAGGGGGCGTGTCGACCTCCGCACGAAGCGGCGGCCGACACGCCCCCTCCATACAACTCTATGGCAGAGCCGAAGTGCTGCCTTCGGCAATCTACGGCTCTGCCATTGAGATGTATTGAGGGGGCGTGTCGGCCGCCGCCTCGTGCGGGGGTCGACACCCGCTATCTCGGCGGAGAGCCGGGGCCCCGTACAGAGAGATTGCGGGGGGCCCCAGCGGTCGGACCCCCCGCGATCTCAAACTTATCCCCTATCCTTAGGATAGGGGATACATTTTTCACCACTGGACTACCCCTTTAAGCAGGAGAATTAAAACGTTGCTGCTGTGACATGAGTTAAATAAACCATGATTTGATTTCTAGGTTATCTGGAGCGCAGTGCCATTGTGTACAGCTAAGAGGATCGTGATCGAACCAGGGATGCTGGCATTCATCTACTGCAAACTGGTTAGAGTAGTGCTGCTTTGCATTCTGTATGTGTAAATATATATATATATTTTTTATTATTATTATTTATTGCGGGATTTACTGTATTAAGAAGTGACTATTCAATATAGATGAAAAAAAAGGGTATGCAAAAAAATAAAATAACACTCTAGTCATAGGTTGGGCCTATTACAACCTATTGTAAAGGGCATGTTCCTATAATGTGCTTTAATGACTTTACTCACCTGCATTTCGCATGGCAGGGAAAGCCACGTGACCGTCATGTAACTGTGTAGCAAGTTTAACTTGGCTTCCAATGATAATGTGACCCTAAGAACAAAAACAACAACATTTTATATACAGGTCTATACATACAATATAACAGTACTAAAGGGATGCCAAACCTAGTCAGCATCTTCAGAACCAGATCACATATTTATAGACAGCCCTAAAGGGGTACTCCGGTGGAAAACACTTTTTTTTTATTTTTTTAAATCAATTGGTGGCAGAAAGTTAAACAGATTTGCAAATGATTTCTATTTAAAAATCCTAATCCTTCCAGTACTCATCAGCTGCTGCATGCTCCAGAGGTTGTTGTATTTCTTTCTGGAGTTCTTTTCAGTCTGACCAAAGTGCTCTCTGCTGACACCTCTGTCCATGCCAGGAACTGTCCAGAGCAGGAGCAAATCCCCATAGCAAAACCTATCCTGCTCTGGACAGTTCCTGATACAGACAAGTGTCAGCAGAGAGCACTGTGCTCAGACTGAAAAGAACTACACAACTTCCTGTGGATTATACAGCAGCGGATAAATACTGGGATTAAGATTTTTAAACAGAAATCATTTACAAATCTGTTTAACTTTCTGGCGCCAGTTAATTTAAAAAAAAAAAAGTTTTCATCCAGAGTACCCCTTTAGGGAGTATTTACACACACACTGAAAATCTGAGGCTAACCCTCATATTTCTAAAAAAAAAAAAAAAAAAAAATAAAAGGATCCTTGTGTTTTTCTGTGCAGATCACACAGGAATGAGCACGCTATTCATTTCTGCGGTGAACCTTTCCCCATGGGAATGGCAGAAATTTCCCATTGCAAGTGAAAGGGATTGGGGTAACTCCATTCACAAGCACGAGATGCATATTGTTGTCAGATTTGATGCATATCCTTGTGAGATCAGACATGTCTGAAGAGGTCTTCCTCAAGAGGAGGTTCTTGTTTGCCACAAATGGGTCTGTGCTCTTGTTTTGTTGATCCGGCTCTTTATTCATCTCCTACAGCTCGTGTCTTTTCCTATACATAATGGTACGTGTACGCTGTCCCCTTTGTACTATGTTCTCACTATGGAACATCTTGCAAAAAAAACCTAGGTATAAGAAATCCAGCCGTGTGAACACAGACTTAATCATCTCCCACTGCAAAGAAATCACTCTGTGTAGAGGAAGAGTGGTGCAGATGCCTACAGCAACCAGATTACTTCCTTTTTAACCCCTTAAAGGGGTACTCTGCTGTTCAGCATTTGGAACAAACTGTTCCGAACGCTGGAGCTGGGAGCATGTGACGTAATAGCCCCGCCCCCTCATTACGTCATGCCCCGTCCCCTCAATGCAAATCTATGGGAGGGGGCGTGACGTTAGTCACGCCCCCTCCCATAGACTTGCATTGAGTGGGTGGGGCGTGACGTCATGAGGGGGCGGGGCTATGAAGTCACAAGCTCCCGGCGCAGGCTCCAGCATTCGGAACAGTTTGTTTCAATTGCTGAGCAGTGGAGTACCCCTTTAAGGACTTTTTTTTTTTTGTTTTACTTTTGCACTTTAGTTGTTTCCTCCTCACATTCTAAACATCAGAACGCTTTCATTTTTCCACCTACAGACCTATATGAGTGCTTGTTCTTTGCGCCACCAATTTTGCTTTGTAATGACATCAACCATATCACCACAAAATCTACGGCAAAACAAAAAAAAAAAATATTTGTGTGGCAAAACTGGAAAAAAAAAAAAAAAAACTATTTGGAACTTTTGGGGGCTTCCACTTTTACGCAGAGCTTTTTTCTGTAAAAGATGACAAAAAGTATCATGTTTAAAATTGTTCTTTTCTGACCCCTATTTTTTCGTATAAAGGGATGTGGGGGGGCAAAATTTTTGTGCATTGTGTGTAGTTTATATTGGTACCATTTTTATTTTGATGGGACTTTTTGATAGCTTTTTTTATACATTTTTTGGGGTATACAAAGTGAATAAATATGTGCAATTCTAGACTTGGGTATTTTTTTTTAGGTATACGCCGTTGTCTGTGTGGTTTAATTAACATTATATTTAAAGCTAGGAGAATTACGCACGCAGCGATACCACATAAATGTATTTACAATTTTTTTTTTTTTAAGGGAAAAGGGGGATGGTTCAAACTTTTTTTTTACATATTTAAAAAAAAATCTTTTTTAGTCCCCATAGGGGACTATAACATGCAATCAATAGATTGCATATACTGAACAATGCTATTCCATAGCATAGCACTGATCAGTGTTATATCGGTGCTCCATTGCTCCAGCACAGATTGGATGGCGAGGAGGTAGGTAGGGGCCCTCCCAGCTGATCGGGACACAGTGGTGGACCTGATCAGCACCACTGATTAACTTTAATCGTGGTGTCTAAAGGGTCTATGCCGGGCATCACCGCAAACGGTAATGTCCAGCATTAGCCACAGGTTGATAGCCGCTGGGGTCATCCTGCTATGACGCACTCCTGAGCATGCGTCATAAAAGGGGAGGGAGCACAGGTGTACGCCCTGCATCCTTAAGGGGTTATAAAGGCCTTTGAAACATGAAAGAAGCAATCTGATTGGTTGCTATGGACAATTGTCTTATAAAGATTACACATGAATAAGTGTTCAGCGCTTAATAATGTGACATGGCGGCTCCGGATCAGATAACGCCTGGTGTCACAGCATAACATCAGGACTGCCGGCCATTACTTCCATGTTCACAAGATTGGTTTAACACTTATCTTCCAGTCGCTTCACCTATATACATCGATTATCATATTAACCGTTCATCTACTAGTTACATAGTTACATAGTTAGTACGGTCGAAAAAAGACATATGTCCATCAAGTTCAACCAGGGAATTGAAGGGTAGGGGTGTGGCGCGATATTGGGGAAGGGATGAGATTTTATATTTCTTCATAAGCATTAATGTTATTTTGTTCCAGGAATGTATCTAACCCTGTTTTAAAGCTGTTAATTGTTCCTGCTGTGACCAGTTCCTGAGGTAGACCATTCCATAAATTCACAGTCCTCACGGTAAAGAAGGCGTGTCGCCCCTTGAGACTAAACTTTTTCTTCTCCAGACGGAGGGAGTGCCCCCTCGTCCTTTGGGGGGGGGTTTAACCTGGAACAGTTTTCTCCATATTTTTTGTATGGGCCATTAATATACTTATATACGTTTATCATATCCCCCCTTAAATTTTTAATTTTAAGAAACAATACTCAAATGTTTTAACAGGAAAACCTTGAACAATTGAACTAACCACAGAACAGTAACAAAAGCTTCAAGAGGTAGGTTACTAAACACAACACTATTCTGACTATTCTGACTATTCTCCTAACCACTAATGGCGATACACCGATCACCACTATTAAAAGCTGCAGCACCTCAATGCATTCACCCACACAGCACATGGAGATCAATACTGACAACAAGTATACAGAGGAAGGGCGGCGTCACGTGACGTATTTTGCTGCGCATTTGTTGCTGATTATTTTCCTACCCAGTGAAGTCAATGGATAGAAAAATCAGCGGAATATTTTCCTACCCATTGACTTCATTGGGTAGGAAAATATGCAGCGACAAATATGCAGCAAAATACGGCACGTGACCCCTTCCCTAAATAAGCTGTCAAGACTGCATGTATCATAGTGAGTAGAGATGAGCGAACTTAAAGTAAATTCGATTAGTCACGAACTTCTCGGCTCGGCAGTTGATGGCTTATCCTGCATAAATGAGTTCAGCTTTCAGGTGCTCCGGTGGGCTGGAAAAGGTGGATACAGTCCAAGGAGACTCTTTCCTAGGACTGTATCCACCTTTTCCAGCCCACCGAAGCACCGGAAAGCTGAACTAATTTATGCAGGCTAAGTCATCAACTGCCGAGCCGAGAAGTTCGTGACGAATCGAATTTACTGTAAGGTCGCTCATCTCTAATAGTGAGCTGTGTCTGAGATTAGCCATATAACAAGGCCATATGGTGGGATGTGCCCCCATATATCTGCAGTGTATGGTTCCTACCACAGTGATACACTACAGAACACGTCTTGGTCTGGATGACTACTTTCATGTAGTAAGTGTCTGCAGCAGATGGAGGAGAAATGCAGATTATATTACACCCATCACCCAGGAGCTGAAAGGCTGGAGCGGCTAATGAAACATTTATAGGCGATAAGATGACATAATGGACTGGAAAGAGAGGATGCAGTGTCCCGGGTGGGGGCACAATGTCCACAAGACAACATATCCTCCCCACCCCCGGAGACAGGATGATAAATATTCACCCATTATACATTAAATCCTTGACTTCTAATGACATCAGGTGGTTACACATTCAGCTGGTTCTAAGTTCTTGTATATCTTTTTCCAGGAAAGGTCGGGGTGACAACCATTATGGCCGCGGCTTGTACCCAGATAGATAAAGGCTAGATAAAGTCCTGCATCGATGCCGCCGCATGTCTAGGCACATTCAGAGTGAGCAGGAGGTGGTCTCCTAACTCTACAGGGGCACAGACATAAGCGACCACATTGCTCTTTACTAGGCTAAATAGGCTGAGAAACAAGTACTGTGCTAGTTGTCATAGGAAAAGGGGAGAGGATTCGGCCTGAACATTCACTACTCATTAAAGGGGTACTCTGCTGCTCAGCGTTTGGAACAAACTGTTCCGAACGCTGGAGCCGGGAGCTCGTGACGTCATAGTTCCGCCCCCTCATGACGTCACGCCACGCCCCCTCAATGCAAGTCTATGGGAGGGGGCGTGACGGACGTCACGCCCCCTCCCATAGACTTGCATTGAGGGGGGCGGGACGTGACGTCATGAGGGGGCAGGGCTATGACGTCACAAGCTCCCGGCGCCGGCACCAGCGTTCGGAACAGTACCCTTTTTAAGGAAGCAGATCCATTTTCGGAAACGTCCCATACATAAAGGGAATGCGCATTGTAGCTGTTGCGTAACTACAACTCCCAGCATTTCCTGAAGATCAGTGGTGCAATGTAGACTTACTTTTTAGACAATGCTCCATGGGGGGAAAGGTATGCAAATTTGCTATCCCAGAGGAAGGAAGCGAACCTCATTAGTCACGATAGATTTTATCCTTTTGGGGGAGACTATCTGTAGACCTCTGCTTCAGGGTTCTTCTCATCAGTATAGGGCAGGGCACTGGCTGCTTGAAGGTGCTCAATAGAGATAAGCGAACTTACAGTAAATTCGATTCATCACGAACTTCTCGGCTCGGCAGTTGATGACTTTTCTTGCATAAATTAGCTCAGCTTTCCGGTGCTCCGGTGGGCTGGAAAAGGTGGATACATTCCTAGGAAAGAGTCTCCTAGAACTGTATACACCTTTTCCAGCCCACGGGAGCACCGGAAAGCTGAACTAATTTATGCAGGATAAGTCATCAACTGCCGAGCCGAGAGGTTCGTGACGAATCGAATTTACTGTAAGTTCACTCATCTCTAGTGCTCAAACACCTTAAAATCAAGTTGACTGAACCTGCTGTGTTCGGTAGCTTTGGCCATCTGTAATGTATTGTATGGCGGACTCCTAATTCATCATCGGTTGGGCATGTTGGGTTTTCACCACCAAACCTTATCGGCCCAAAAGGCATAAGCCTTCACCAGAGCACTCTGGCTGCAGTCTACCCCTCCGGAGAAGTAACTGTTGACCAACTAGAATGTTCGGCTATATAAAATGTATGCCCACCTTTGGATGCAGCACAGATGGATGACTCTTTGCATTTAAGGCATCTCTCTAGCCAACTACTACTATGCTCTGTACTGATAAAGGGTTAAAACCCAGAAACAACTATATACTGATGGACAACACTTCCTTTTCAAGAAGTCTGGTTTGGTTACTGTGGAAATGTTCTTTCTTTTGTAGGACAGTGAAATTGTATACCCCCATATACAATCAGAAGTAAACTGGAGACCCCCTGTGGATGTCACCTCTCTACATTGAAAGTGGGGATTTTTTATTTTTTTTTGCTAAAATCCACACATAAAAATCAGCAGCATTGTCTGTGCATGTGAACTAAGAAAAAAAGAAAAAACAACAAAAAAACAAAAACAAAACAACCATAGTATTGAGGTGTGTGTTAGACATACCCAGCCAGGCAGACATTGTCGGAGTCGTTTTTGCCCCACTCCCAATCTTTTCCAGGATCGACGGCAAAGTGCACCGGTAGTAACTTGTGCTGAGAGTCAGTCAGGGGGATGAAAGGCGCTGTATACAAGGAAATGAAGGAGGAAAAGTCAGATACACAATATCAAAGTAAACTTCTTTTCTCTTTAACCCCTTAAGGACGCAGGACGTAAATGTACGTCCTGGTGAGGTGGTACTTAACGCACCAGGACGTAGTACATTTACGTCCTAAGCATAACCGCGGGCATCGGAGCGATGCCCGTGTCATGCGCGGCTGATCCCGGCTGCTGATCGCAGCCAGGGACCCGCCGGCAATGGCCGACGCCCGCGATCTCGCGGGTGTCCGCCATTAACCCCTCAGGTGCCGGGATCAATACAGATCCCGGCATCTGCGGCGGTTCGCGATTTAAATGAACGATCGGATCGCCCGCAGCGCTGCTGCGGGGATCCGATCATTCATAACGCCGCACGGAGGTCCCCTCTCCTTCCTCCGTGCGGCTCCCGGCATCTCCTGCTCTGGTCTGTGATCGAGCAGACCAGAGCAGGAGATGACCGATAATACTGATCTGTTCTATGTCCTATACATAGAACAGATCTGTATTAGCAATCATGGTATTGCTATGAATAGTCCCCTATGGGGACTATTCAAGTGTAAAAAAAAATGTAAAAAAATGTAAAAGTAAAAAAAAAGTGAAAAATCCCCTCCCCCAATAAAAAAGTAAAACGTCCGTTTTTTCCTATTTTACCCCCAAAAAGCGTAAAAAACATTTTTTATAGACATATTTGGTATCGCCGCGTGCGTAAATGTCCGAACTATTAAAATAAAATGTTAATGATCCCGTACGGTGAACGGCGTGAACGAAAAAAAATAAAAAAAAGTCCAAAATTCCTACTTTTTTAATACATTTTATTAAAAAAAAAATTATAAAAAATGTATTAAAAGTTTTTTATATGCAAATGTGGTATCAAAAAAAAGTACAGATCATGGGGCAAAAAATGAGCCCCCATACCGCCACTTATACGGAAAAATAAAAAAGTTAGAGGTCATCAAAATAAAGGGATTATAAACATACTAATTTGGTTAAAAAGTTTGTGATTTTTTTTAAGCACAACAATAATATAAAAGTATGTAATAATGGGTATCATTTTAATCGTATTGACCCTCAGAATAAAGAACACACGTCATTTTTACCGTAAATTGTACGGCGTGAAAACGAAACCTTCCAAAATTAGCAAAATTGCGTTTTTCGTTTTAATTTCCCCACAAAAATAGTGTTTTTTGGTTGCGCCATACATTTTATGATATAATGAGTTATGTCATTACAAAGGACAACTGGTCGCGCAAAAAACAAGCCCTCATACTAGTCTGTGGATGAAAATATAAAAGAGTTATGATTTTTAGAAGGCGAGGAGGAAAAAATGAAAACGTAAAAATTAAATTGTCTGAGTCCTTAAGGCCAAAATGGGCTGAGTCCTTAAGGGGTTAAAGGGGTACTCCGCTGCTCAGCATTTGGAACAAACTGTTCCGAACGCTAGGGCAAGGAACTTGTGATGTCATAGCCCGGCTCCCTTATGACGTCACGTCCCGCCAATGCAAGTCTATGGGAGGGGGCGTGACGACCGTCACGCCCCCTCCCATAGACTTGCATTGGCGGGACGTGACGTCATAAGGGAGCCGGGCAATGACATCACAAGTTCCCAGGGCCGGCTCCAGCGTTCGGAACAGTTTGTTCCAAACGCTGAGCAGCGGAGTACCCCTTTAAGTACATTTCCTAATTGACAAATCCCACAGCTGCAGTAGTAAGGTTTCTACTATGTGCTGAAACACGAAGAGCAACAGCTCTGTGTGATCCCATATGAAGAGCAACAGCAGAACTTATTCTGTCACTTCAGACTCTCCAGGAGATCATTTAAAGTTACAGGCACAAAGCCTGAGGCTGTACCACTGATGACATCAAGCCCCGACTGCTCTCAGGTGCAGTGTTATGAAGAAGATTTTATGGATTCAGAGGGGTACCCTGGTGGAAAACTTTATTTATTTTTTTTAAATCAACTGGTGCCAGAAAGTTAAACATATTTGTAAATTGCTTCTATTAAAAAAATCTTAATCCTTCCAGTACTTATTAGCTACTGAATACTACTGAGGAAATTCTTTTCTTTTTGGAACACAGAGCTCTCTGCTGACATCACGAGCACAGTGCTCTCTGCTGACCCCTCTCTCCATTTTAAAAACTGTCCAGAGTAGGAGAAAATCCCCACAGTAAACATATGCTGCTCTGGACAGTTCCTAAAATGGACAGAGATGTCAGCAGAGAGCACTGTGGTCATGATGTCAGCAGAGAGCTCTGTGTTCCAAAAAGAAAAGAATTTCCTCTGTAGTATTCAGCAGCTAATAAGTACTGGAAGGATTAAGATTTTTTTAATAGAAGTCATTTACAAATATGTTTAACTTTCTGGCACCAGTTGATTTAAAAAATAAAAAATAAAATTTCCACCGGAGTACCCCTTTAAGTTACCAGATATGACAATATCTACATAGTCCCCCACTCTAGAGGCAGCGGCATGTGTGTATATGTGGTAACAATGATCTGCTCAAGATCCCCATGACAATAGTACACATGGGGGTAAAAAAAAAAAAAAACACACACAGAACAGGAAAACACTGCTGAGTGGCACTATTGTAGTAAGTGACCTAGGTAACTATGCCAAGTGACGTCACTGCGGGGGATCATGGTGCTCCTGCCTGCGAGTCCGGGGGTGATTGGAACCAGAAACCCAAAGTTATATATCAAATCATAACACAGAGGGCGGGTACCCGCACTCACCGCTGGGCTGTTGTGACTCGACTTCTTCGGCTATTATCATGGACGCTCCGGTATCAGACTGGTAGCAAGGCGCTCAGAGCGCCTTGCTACCAGTCTGATACCGGAGCGTCCATGATAGCCGAAGAAGTCGAGTCACAACAGCCCAGCGGTGAGTGCGGGTACCCGCTCTCTCTGTGCTATGATTTGACAGAACAGGAAAAGTTTACGTCATCAGGCTTTAGCACAGTCAAAAAATTTTTATCGCCATTCGTGTTCAGACCCTGACTGATTGCTAGAACAAAAATCTCTACTGCACGCTTTTCTCCCCGCTCTCTACGTCTATGTGAGCGAGAAGGTCCCATAGACTTGCATTGAGAGTCTAAATTTGTCACGTGACACAGCGCCGGGAGAGAATGCGCTAAGCCCTTACGTCTCCCAGCTCCTTCTAGTGATCGGTCTGCATGACATAGCGGAAGTTCTTCTTAATAATGAGTGCCCCTTTAATATCAGACTAAACTGATTTAACCAATTCAATGACTTCAAAGCAAAGCACAGCTGAATAATTTCATTTAGTGGTATCTTCATCACATGCAATCTGACACATTTTGTGGTATATATTGGCAAGCTGCAAGAACAGCATACCAACGTAGACTCCTGGTGACCACACTGAGTCCTGCAAAAAGTCTGTATACACACGACCATAGTGACTTTTATAGACTACGTTCAGTCCATCTGAAAACATGACATTTAACAAGCCTGGACTGTACCTTGGTCCTTGCTCTGGTCTCCCTGTTCCATGGATACAAGAGCAGAGAAGTGGGCTTGGTCGTACGCCAGGACAAGCGGAGAGCTGTGGCACTTGCTAGGTGGAACCTCCAGAGGGAGGTAGATTCCTCCAAATGGTATTGGGGCAAATGCTGGAAGAAAACAGAGAACACAGTGAGAATCACACATACAGTAAGGCCCCGTGCACACTACAGAATTCTGTATGCAGCAGGTGACGCCAGAATGAATCAGTGCTGTGACCCCGCAGACATGATGTGCAATTCTCTTTTGACGACAATGCAGTCCCGGGTTGAATTCTGACAAAAGAATAACCATGTTCTTGCTTTTGGAGGAGTCCAGAGTTGGAATTTCAGCAGCAGAAATTCCACAGTGTGCACAATGCAGCAGAATCCTACTGAAGACAATGGGAAGCTTCTGCACTGGAATCTCACCCGAGAAATTCTCCAGGTGGAAATTAGTTTGTGTAAATGCGCCCTTAGTGACAGACAGCAGAGGACGGGCCTACTATCTAATGAATGTATGTAAGCGAAAGGCATCTCTATAATTACAGCGTTTGCAGCCTTTTTTGACCATATGCAAAGTCCCATTGTTGCAAAAGTGGACACATACGGGAAAGTGTATACATATATACACTGCGGGAGAGGACAGTGAGGAAGTGCATTAAAAGGATTGTCCCACCAATACATATCATCCATCGCGTAGATCATAAAAAGGAAAAAAAATGCAACTTACATGCTGTTAAAAAAAGAATATACTGATGAGTTATGACTTACACGGCAGACCCGGCAACAAAAGAATGGAGTGTGGCGCGTGCCTGGTGGGGATAAGGCAGCAGACGGTTTTTAAAGGGGTATTCCAGGAAAAACTTTTAATTTTATTTTATTTATTTTTTTATATCAACTGGCTCCAGGACAGATTTGTAAATTACTTTTACTAAGAAAAAATCTTAATCCTTCCAATAATTATCAGCTGCTGAAGTTGAGTTGCTCTTTTCTGTCTGGCAACAGTGCTCTCATCTCTGCTTGTCTCAGGAACTGCACAGAGTAGAAAAGGTTTGCTATGGGGATTTGCTTCTAAACTGAGCGGTTCCCGAGACACGTGTCATCAGAGAGCACTTAGACAGAAAAGAACAACTCAACTTCAGCAGCTCATAAGTACTGAAAGGATTATGATTTTTTAATAGAAGTAATTTACAAATCTGTTTAACTTTCTGGAGCCAGTTGTATATATAAAAAATCGTTTTTTCCTGGATAACCCCTAACGGCTGCCGTATCCCTAAATAGTTATGTGAATGCAGCCTAAGTGATATACCCTCTGAATACCAGGTGGTGCCATACTATGCAACAGTATGTCCTAACTCTTCAATTGTTAATTTTTTATAACAGCATGTATATGCAAACATTGCTTTATTCTTATGATCATGCAATGAGACATTTTCTATGTGAACGTTAAAGGAAAAAAACTTTTTTATATATATCAACTGGCTCCAGAAAGTTAAACAGATTTGTAAATTATTTCTATAAAAAAATCTTAATCCTTTCAGTACTTAGGAGCTGCTGAAGTTGAGTTGTTTTTTTCCTGTCTAATTGCTCTCTGATGACACGTGTCTTGGGAACCACCCAGTTTAGAAGCAAATCCCCATAGCAAACCTCTTCTACTCTGTGCAGTTCCCGAGACAAACAGAGATGTCAGCAGAGAGCACTGTTGCCAGACAGAAAACAACAACACAACTTCAGCAGCTGATAATTATTGAAAAGATTAAGCTTTTTTAATAGAAGTAATTTACAAATCTGTTTAACTTTCTGAAGCCAATTGATATAAGAAAAAAAGTTTTTCCCTGGAATACCCCTTTAAATGGGTACTCCGCCCCTAGACATCTTATCCCCTATCCAAAGGATAGGGGATAAGATGTCAGATCGCCGGGGTCCCGCTTCTGGGGACCCCGGGGCTCGCTGCTGCAGCACCCAGCTGTCCTTACTGCGCAGAGCGAGATTGCTCTGCACGTAATGACGGGCGATACAGGGGCCGGATCATCGTTACATCACGGCTCCGCCCCTCGTGACATCACGGCCCGCCCCCGTCAATGCAACTCTATGGGAGGGGGCGAGGCGGTCGTCACGCCCCCTGCCATAGACTTGCATTAAGGGGACGGGCCGTGATGTCATGAGGGGCGGAGCCGTGATGTAACGATGATCCGGCCCCTGTATCGCCCGTCATTACGCACAGAGTAATGATGGCGGGGTGCCGCAGCAGCGATCCCCGGGGTCCCCAGCAGTGGGACCGCGGCGATCTAACATCTTATCCCCTATCCTTTGGATAGGGGATAAGATGCCAGGGGCGGAATACCCCTTTAACGTTCACATAGAAAATGTATTTTTCCACATGAATAAGTCCTTACTCCGTTACTACCTGATGCTGCCGGATCTTGTACCTTTAAAGTAAAGCTTCCACATTTTAAAGAAAACTTTACAGAACAGAAGCTCAGGCCGTTCAGACTGACTGTAGTACAAAGGGGTTATGCACTGGATGAAGAAGCTGGTTACAGCACAGTAAGGAAAGGTCTGTAGGGCTCACAGACAGGTCCAAACAAATGGCAGCTCAATCTAAGGATCTGCTCATGGGTCTGAATTCATTCAGTATCTGCTCTGCATTATTTTAGTCTTCTAGTTTCGGGTCAGGATTTATCTGTGTTCCTATAGAGAATGGAGATGGCTGCAGAACAGAGAGACCAATGACGCTGGCAAACTCTGTAATAGTCTAGCATGGCCTAGCATGGGGGAAAAGAAACGGTATGACCCCAAACAGAGAAGACGTCACTGGATTTACAGAGCTGTCCCCTCTCCTGACCTTTCTATTGTAGTACATCCTTGTATTATCTATAGGATAACAATCCAGGAGAATATTTACTTGGAGATGTGTGTGCTACAGCCGCAGTACGGAGGATTGCATTGAGCAGCATTATGGTAAGACTGCAGCTGTCACTGTATCAAGTAGCACAACAAAAAAGTCTCTACATAGCACTGGCCCTAATGAAAACGAGGTGAATCCGTACAACAAAAAAGTCTCTACATAGCCCTGGCCCTAATGAAAACGAGGTGAATCCGTATAACAAAAAAGTCTCTACATAGCACTGGCCCTAATGAAAACGAGGTGAATCCGTACAACAAAAAAGTCTCTACATAGCCCTGGCCCTAATGAAAACGAGGTGAATCCGTATAACAAAAAAGTCTCTACATAGCACTGGCCCTAATGAAAACGAGGTGAATCCGTACAACAAAAAAAGTCTCTACATAGCACTGGCCCTAATGAAAACGAGGTGAATCCGTACAACAAAAAAAGTCTCTACATAGCACTGGCCCTAATGAAAACGAGGTGAATCCGTACAACAAAAAAGTCTCTACATAGCACTGGCCCTAATGAAAACGAGGTGAATCCGTACAACAAAAAAGTCTCTACATAGCACTGGCCCTAATGAAAACGAGGTGAATCCGTACAACAAAAAAGTCTCTACATAGCCCTGGCCCTAATGAAAACGAGGTGAATCCGTACAACAAAAAAGTCTCTACATAGCACTGGCCCTAATGAAAACGAGGTGAATCCGTACAACAACAAAAAGTCTCTACATAGCCCTGGCCCTAATGAAAACGAGGTGAATCCGTACAACAAAAAAGTCTCTACATAACACTGGCCCTAATGAAAACGAGGTGAATCCGTACAACAAAAAAAGTCTCTACATAGCCCTGGCCCTAATGAAAACGAGGTGAATCCGTACAACAAAAAAGTCTCTACATAGCCCTGGCCCTAATGAAAACGAGGTGAATCCGTACAACAAAAAAGTCTCTACATAGCCCTGGCCCTAATGAAAACGAGGTGAATCCGTATAACAAAAAAGTCTCTACATAGCACTGGCCCTAATGAAAACGAGGTGAATCCGTACAACAAAAAAAGTCTCTACATAGCACTGGCCCTAATGAAAACGAGGTAAATCCATACAACAAAAAAGTCTCTACATAGCACTGGCCCTAATGAAAACGAGGTGAATCCGTACAACAAAAAAGTCTCTACATAGCCCTGGCCCTAATGAAAACGAGGTGAATCCGTACAACAAAAAAAGTCTCTACATAGCCCTGGCCCTAATGAAAAAGAGGTGAATCCGTACAACAAAAAAAGTCTCTACATAGCCCTGGTCCTAATGAAAACGAGGTGAATCCGTACAACAAAAAAAGTCTCTACATAGCCCTGGTCCTAATGAAAACGAGGTGAATCCGTACAACAAAAAAGTCTCTACATAGCACTGGCCCTAATGAAAACGAGGTGAATCCGTACAACAAAAAAGTCTCTACATAGCACTGGCCCTAATGAAAACGAGGTGAATCCGTACAACAAAAAAGTCTCTACATAGCACTGGCCCTAATGAAAACGAGGTGAATCCGTACAACAAAAAAAGTCTCTACATAGCACTGGCCCTAATGAAAACGAGGTGAATCCGTACAACAAAAAAGTCTCTACATAGCACTGGCCCTAATGAAAACGAGGTGAATCCGTACAACAAAAAAAGTCTCTACATAGCACTGGCCCTAATGAAAACGAGGTGAATCCGTACAACAACAAAAAAGTCTCTACATAGCACTGGCCCTAATGAAAACGAGGTGAATCCGTACAACAACAAAAAAGTCTCTACATAGCACTGGCCCTAATGAAAACGAGGTGAATCCGTACAACAAAAAAAGTCTCTACATAGCACTGGCCCTAATGAAAACGAGGTGAATCCGTACAACAAAAAAGTCTCTACATAGCACTGGCCCTAATGAAAACGAGGTGAATCCGTACAACAAAAAAGTCTCTACATAGCACTGGCCCTAATGAAAACGAGGTGAATCCGTACAACAAAAAAAGTCTCTACATAGCACTGGCCCTAATGAAAATGAGGTGAATCCGTACAACAAAAAAAGTCTCTACATAGCACTGGCCCTAATGAAAACGAGGTGAATCCGTACAACAAAAAAAGTCTCTACATAGCACTGGCCCTAATGAAAACGAGGTGAATCCGTACAACAAAAAAAGTCTCTACATAGCACTGGCCCTAATGAAAACGAGGTGAATCCGTACAACAAAAAAGTCTCTACATAGCACTGGCCCTAATGAAAACGAGGTGAATCCGTACAACAAAAAAGTCTCTACATAGCACTGGCCCTAATGAAAACGAGGTGAATCCGTACAACAAAAAAGTCTCTACATAGCACTGGCCCTAATGAAAACGAGGTGAATCCGTACAACAACAAAAAGTCTCTACATAGCACTGGCCCTAATGAAAACGTGGTGAATCCGTACAACAAAAAAAGTCTCTACATAGCACTGGCCCTAATGAAAACGAGGTGAATCCATACAACAAAAAAAGTCTCTACATAGCACTGGCCCTAATGAAAACGAGGTGAATCCGTACAACAAAAAAAGTCTCTACATAGCACTGGCCCTAATGAAAACGAGGTGAATCCGTACAACAAAAAAGTCTCTACATAGCCCTGGCCCTAATGAAAACGTGGTGAATCCGTTCTTATTGTGGAGAGGAGGTGTATGAAAAGTGTCTAATCATGGCTGACAGTATTTATGTATACATCCCAGAAAATAAGGGCATACTGTACCATATAAACCAGTGTTTCCCAAGCAGGGTGCCTCCAGCTATTGCAAAACTACAACTCCCAGCATGCCCGGACAGCCGTGGCTGTCCGGGCATGCTGGGAGTTGTAGTTTTGCAACAGCTGAAGCCACCCTGGTTAGGAAACCCCCATAAAAACACTGCATGGCAGCAGTGGTGAAAGGGCCCACAGGCTGCTTAAAAGGGGCACTCCGCTAGAAAACTGATGCCAGAAAGTTAAACAGATTTGTAAATCACTTCTATTAAAAAATCTTAATCCTTCCAGTACTTCTTAGTGGCTGTATACTACAGAGGAAATGCTTTTCTTTTTGGATTTCTCTTCTGTCACGACCACGGCGCTCTCTGCTGACCTCTGCTGTCCATTTTAGGAACTGTCAAGAGCAGGAGAAAATCCCCATAGCAAACATATGCTGCGCTAGACAGTGCCTAAAATGGACTGCAGAGGTCAGCAGAGAGCACTGTGGTCGTGACAGAAGAGAAATCCAAAAAGAAAAGCATTTCTTCTGTAGTATACAGCCACTAAGAAGTACTGGAAGGATTAAGATTTTTTAATAGAAGTGATTTACAAATCTGTTTAACTTTCTGGCACCAGTTGATTAAAAAAATAAATAAATAAAAAAATGGCTTTCCACCGGAGTACCCCTTTAATCAGTGGTCCAACCTAGCATCTTAGCTGAAATATTGAAGTGACCCTCTGGTGGTAATTTCCTTTAATTTCTGATTTATTGGTAAAAGATGTTGGCCGACCACCAATACCCTACCCATATATTTACAGACACAGAACAGCAGTTACAGGGACCCTAAGAGGACTATGCACATTAGACGACAATAGTTAAATGTGTCTTACGGTGTACAGACTGCCTGAAGATGTCAGGGAAAGGAGGATCAGGCTTGTGGGATTTACACATGCCTGATCCTTTGTCCCCTCTGGGGTCTAAATAAGCTTATTCACAGTGAAATATACAGGCACGCTCAAATCTACTTCACTACATAATGTATACGACTTGAGGTTCTCAAATGAAAACTATTTTATCAGCAAACACTAATTATATATGGAATATGCTACTTGTTTATGTTCTGGGCTGCTGGTGCCCCCCAGTGGCCGTAGCTTTTAGCTTCACCTGTTCTTGTGCTCGGTAAGGATACCCAGCGGTTGGACGTTGACTTATTGCCTATCCGATGACTAGTTGTTACTGTTACATAATTAGTACGGTCGAAAGAAGACATACGTCCATCAAGTTCAACCAAGGAATTGAAGGGAAGGGGTGTGATTATATTTCTACATAAGCATTAATGTTATTGTTCTAGGAACGTATCTAACCCAGTTTTAAAGCTTTCAACTGTTTCTGTAGTGACCAGTTCCTGAGGTAGACCGTTCCATAAGTTCACAGTTCTTATGGTAAAGAAGGCGTGTCGCCCCTTGAGACCAAACCTTTTCTTCTCCAGACGGAGGGAGTGCCCCCTCGTCCTTTAGGGGGGTTTAACCTGGAACAATTTTTCCCCATATTTTTTGTATGGGCCATTTATATACTTCTACACGTTGATCATATCCCCCCTTAAACGTCTCTTCTCAAGACTAAACAATATAATTCTTTTCATTTTTCCTCATAGCTAAGATGTTCCATGCACCATATTAGTTTAGTCGCACATCTCTGCACCTTCTCCAGCTCTTCCACGTCCCTTTTATGAACTGGTGACAAAAACTGAACAGCATCTTTCAGGTGAGGCCTGTTCTGTAGGTCACACTGATCCCATTATTGCTATGCATTCCCACCAATAGAGGTGTCATACTCTACTTCACTGCTGAAATGAGGGTCACCTTTCTGATTCTACATAAAAGTGCATTAAAAACAATTAAAAAGGATAGTAACGTAAAATAAATAAATAAATCCATTTCAGACCAGGAAATGAGAGACAACAATAGACCGCTCTAGGAAGCCACGGTTACCTTCTCCTCCCGAGTCTCTGAGCATCGTATCTGCCACCACCACGATGGGCCTCTTGAGTACATGAGCAAGTACAAAGACGTGGAACTCCTCCAGACTCTCATACACCGGCTCCTCCGAACCCTCCACTCTGCAAAACAGTCAAATAAAGTCAGCACTGGGGTCATACTCTACGATACTGAAGATAAAAGTCATATGACTTGGGGTCTTATGGCTCCCTACAGCACTTAGGGATTGCTCCCTAAAGCCAGGGGTATCCAAAAGACACCATTACTGTAGATTTCACAGGAAGCTGAAGCAAAATGTATGACCCAGTCAATGGCCCTGGGGTGTCCCAGTGTACCTACAGTAGGTTTTATTGGGGGCCTCAGCTTCATCAAAGCAATCTTCTCTTACATCTTTGACATGTTAGAAGATTGTTACCATATATACTCGAGTATAAGCAGAGTTTTTCAGCACGATTTTTCGTGCTGAAAACGCCCCCCTCGGCTTATACTCAAGTGAACTCTCCGCCTGTCAATCCCTTCATCATTGGTCTTGACCTGGACCTCCAGATGTTGCAAAACTACAACTCCCAGCAAGCCTGAACAGCCATCGGCTGCCAGCCCCCCCCCCCTTTGTTTTGTACTCACCCCCCCTCCCCTCGGCGGGAAGTTAGGGTGAGCTGGTCCGGGCCATCTATGCTGCAGGGACTGTCCGGTGGGGATGGTTAGTCGTTGCAGGCTGTCCATTTTCACCGTGGGGGGGGGGGCCTCTTCTCCGCGCTTCGGGCATGGAGTAGTGACGTTGCCTTGACAACAACGCACAGGGACGTTCATGCGCAACGTCCCTGTGCGTCGTCGTCAAGGCAACGTTAATAGTCTTCCCCCCCCCCCCCCCCCCCGGTGAAAATGGACAGCCTGCAACGACTAACCATCCCCACCGGACAGTCCCTGCAGCATAGATGGCCCGGACCAGCTCACCCTAACTTCCCGCCGAGGGGGGGTGAGTACAAAACAAAAGGGGGGGGGGGGGGGTGGCAGCCGATGGCTGTCCAGGCTTGCTGGGAGTTGTAGTTTTGCAACATCTGTAGGTCCGCAGGTTGAAGACCACTGATGAAGGGATTGACAGGCGGTGATGATGACGGGGGTCTGGATGATGACGGGGGTCTGGATGATTACATGGGGGGGATGATGTATTTCCTACCCTAGGCTTATAGTCGAGTCAATAACTTTTCCTGGGTTTTTGGGGTAAAATTAGGGGCCTCGGCTTATATTCGGGTCGGCTTATACTCGAGTATATACGGTAAGCCTGAATAGTCACAAGCATGACTTCCCCCATTTCTTAGCTAAAAGAAGCCAAAGGGTCGTCATAGAGGGGGGAAAAAAAAAGCACCACTCTTGTCTACATGCTGCATCTCTTACGGCAATATTCAACTGAAAACGGTGAGCTGCAATACCAAAGACAGCCACTGCACAAGTTTGGCGCTGTTTTCAAAGAATAAAAAAAGTATTCTGTTTATCTTAAAGGGGTTATGCAGGAAAAAACTTTTTTTGATATATCAACTGGCTCCAGAAAGTTAAACAGATTTGTAAATGACTTCTATTAAAAAATCTTAATCCTTTCAGTACTTATGAGCTGCTGAAGTTGAGTTGTTCTTTTCTGTCTAAGTGCTCTCTGATGACACGTGTCTCGGGAATCGCCCAGTTTAGAAGCAAATCCCCATAGCAAACCTCTTCTACTCTGTGCAGTTCCCGAGACAAGCAGAGATGTCAGCAGAGAGCACTGTTGCCAGACAGAAAAGAGCAACTCAACTTCAGCAGCTGATAATTATTGGAAGGATTAAGATTTTTTTTAATAGAAGTCATTTACAAATCTGTTTAACTTTCTGGAGCCAGTTGATATAAAAAATAAAAAATAAAGTTTTTTCCTAGAATACCCCTGTGAATTAGCATCAGCAGCTATAAAACTGCATACCAGATAGTACAATTCACCTCACCCGGTTTTATTTCATGTAAAGGCAACTAAAGCTACATGAAAATGCACACATTATCTGCTAAAGGGGGATCTCATGCTGTGAGTAAAATGACTAGATTTGGCCAAGTTTTCTGGTGAAAGCCCTGGGAATGACCTGAGACACTGGCAGGAGCCTTCCAAGGACCTCATGAGAAGCGGAAGGAAGGAACTCCCTGCTACAAAGTAAACACGCAAGTTCACTGCAGCACTTGGAAGAAGAGACCGCTATTTGTTAGGCTGGGTCCACACCACATTTTTGCAATACAGTTCCCATATCAGGTTTTTGATAAAAAATGGATTCCTCAAAACCGGACTAAACTGTATCAAAACACGTGTACAAATTTTAATCCGTACACGGTTGAAAACCGTATAAGGTTTGAAATATGATGTCCGGTTGCATCAGTTTTTTTAAGAATTTTTTTTTTAGACATTTAGAACTTTTCACTCCATTATGAATAAAGTTTTACTTGTTTATTTGAAATTCAAAGAAAAAAAAAACGGATGGAACCATATGCACACACGGCTCTGTATGGTTCCCATTGACTCCCATGTTAAAAAAAAAAAAAAAATGTATACGTTTCAATACAGTTTTCCACCTGCACCAAAAACAGTCGTAGACTACGGTTTTGGGTACGGGAAAAAAAACTGTATAGGGTGCAAAATGGACACAACCTGATGCATCTTTTGGCATACGGATTTCAATGAAGAGTCAATGCATACGGTTTTTTAAATACAGTTCCGTAGGGTTTTCACATTGAAAACATATACGGGAACTGTACTGCAAAAACGTGGTGTGAACCCGGCCTTAATAAGACACATGGGTATACAGTGGTCCCTCAAGTTACAATATTAATTGGCTCTGGGACGACCATTGTATGTTGAAACCATTGTATGTTGAGACCAGAACTCTACGGAAACCTGGTAATTGGTTCTGAAGCCCCCAAAATGTCATCCAAAAATAGGAAAAAGTGAGGATTAAAGAAAAATAAGTAGATAACTAATATAGATAAAGCAAATCCTCACATGTAAAAGTAAGAAAGATCTGCTGGGAGCTGTAATCACTGTCTATTTCAGTGTTTCCCAAACAGGGAGCCTGCAGCTGTTGCAGAACTACAATTTCCAGCATGCCCGGACAGCCAAAGGCTGTCCGGGCATGCTGGGAGTTGTAGTTTTGCAACAGCTGGGGGCACCCTGCTTGGGAAACACTGGTCTATGTAGAGGACAGGAGCTTCTTCAGGGTCCTGTACAGAACACAGTGTCCTAAAAAAGTAACACGGAGCCGCCCTCACCTGGTGTCCAAAGGAGCAGGTAACCCTGGTACAGGTAAAGTGTACAGAACATGCAATACCTCTCTGTACTGTAGGGGGCGCTACCAGAGATCAGTCAGTGCATACGCTTCAATAATACATGTGTTTTACCAGTAAATTGCCCATTCTGATTGGTCAGTTCTTCCAGCCATTGACATGTCTCACAGATCTGGACTGTCCATAGCAATGTATGTTGAGTCTGGTTTCAAGTTACGATGGTCCATATAAGACCATTGTATGTTGAAACTATTGTATGTTGAGGCCATTGTAAGTTGAGGGATCACTGTATTATTATTATTTTAAACATACCTCTGTTAGCCCATACAGTGGTATACATGGGAGCCTTCCTTCACATGTATAGGTTGGACAATATCCCAGCTATACATTTGAAGGACGGCTCAGATGTAAAAGATGCCTTCTATAGGAGGAATATATGCCTTCATATAGAGCAGCAGTCTCAAACTGTGGCCCTCCAGATGCTGCAAAACTACAACTCCCAGCATGCCCGGACAGCCAACGGCTGTCCGGGCATGCTGGGAGTTGAAGTTTTGCAACATCTGGAGGGTCACAGTTTGAGACCACTGATATAGAGCAACCTAGCACACGTTGGGGCTCTAATCCAGCCGCTGACACTGTGATGAGATACGAGAAATTGTAGAAGTCCCCATCAGCAGATCCGGCTGACCTTAGAGCAGTGTTTCCCAATCAGTGTACTTCCAGCTGTTGCCTAACTACAACTCCCAGCATGCGCAGACAGCTGTTCGGGAATGCAGGGAGTTTTAGTTTTGCAACAGCTGGAGACACACTGTTTTACAGTAACTTACAGAAGTGCCCTCCTCTCCTCCTCAATAACACTGTTGAAGGCTGTCTGGGCTTGCTGGGTGTTGTAGTTTTGCAACAGTTGGAGGCACACTAGTTGGACAACACTGCCTTGATGCCATGTTCTGATGCAATGATCACTTCTGCTGTTTCTTCCATACGATGTAACACAGCCAGATGTAGATCAGGATTGGTTAGATTCGCCTTGCATTTTCTTTGAAGATAATGTTATTTCTACTATTTTCAAGCCCCCTCCTTCCATTTAACACCACAAACATCATTACTTACCCCCCACAATTGGAACCATTGGCTCCATAATGCATCCGTGGTTCGCTAGACGCCAGCTTTATCAACTCGTTCCACTCCCTCTGCCATTCCTCTTCTGTGTAGACAAGACCGGACTGCAAGCAAATGAAGAGAACCGTTGTATTAAAAAAAGGGGTCCTCCAAAATTCGTGAAGAGCAATTTGGGGGACATCCTACTAATCCATGCTGACAGAAAGGTGGGGTATGCCTGTCAAGGAGCCAACAGATTTCACATCCTCAACTGCTGCAGAACTGCATTGACCGCTTCATTTACAAAAAAAAAAAAGATTAGACAACAGCTGCTGGATGCTTTATGAGGTTCTGCAGCAGCTGAGACCACAAATGATACTAAAGCTAAAGCTTCAAATCTGTCTGCTCCTGCTGCCTTTTTATCAAAGATATTGGGCAGTACTTGGTTTCAATTGCTATCACTTGACATGAAAAAAATGGGGGGTCAAGAGAGGTCAGTTCAGGGTTGTGCCAGTATAAGTTTTTATGGTATATGGATGTTTCCTAACCAGGGAGCCTCCAGCTGTTGCAAAACTACACCTCCCAGCATGCCCGGACAGCCGTTGGCTGTCCGGGCATGCTGGGAGGTGTAGTTTTGCAACAGCTGGAGGCACCCTGGTTGGGAAACACTGGTATATGGTATAGTATAATAATGTCACAAATATCGATACTAAACTACAACAGTCCAATGATCATCACACAGCACTGACTGGACTCTAAACAGAGTAGGAAAAGACCTAAATAGGTAATAACGCTCACACAATTGGGACCTGGCACAACAAATTTTTGGGGGGTCTTAAAGGGGTTATCAAGGGAAAAAAACTTTATTTTTATTTATATATATATATATATATATATATATATATATATATATATATCTCAACTGGCTCCAGAAAGTTCAAACAGATTTGTAAATTACTTCTATTACAAAATCTTAATCCTTTCAGTACTAACTAGCTGCTGAAGTTGAGTTGTTCTTTTCTGTCTAAGTGCTCTCTGATGACACCTATCTCGGGAACTGTCCAGAGTAGAAGCAAATCCCCATTGCAAACCTCTTCTACGCTATGCAGTTCCCGAGACAGACAGAGGTGTCAGCAGAGAGCACTGTTGCCAGACAGAAAAGAACAACTCAACTTCAGCAGCTCATAATTATTGGAAGGATTAAGATTTTTTTTAAATAGAAGTAATTTACAAATCTGTTTAACTTTCTGGAGCCAGTTCATATAAATATTTTAAAAAAATAAGTTTTTTCCTGGAATACCCCTTTAAGACCAGACATTACACCACTCATTTAATGAAGGGGGGGGGGGGGGTAGAGTAACCAGATTTAATAGACATTTCATCAGTATGAATCATTCCATGTAACACTGACTGTTCTATGCCAAATGACTACTATGACTCCCTCGCTGTGTATAACCCCTTACATGCAGCTTGTATTGTCACTATCACACTCTACCCAGATGAATTTTACATTACATTATAGTCAGAGAGGACGTCTGTAAACCTAGGCAGCGGCTGATACCATCCCACCCACCAGATGCCAGCAGTGCTGCGCCCGCTCATACCTCTTTATTCTGCATAGTTTGGTGAAATCGCCATCTCCGCTTCAGAGCTTCCCTCTCCGCGCCTTTGTCCATCAGAGTGTAGAGAGACTTGCGGAGCATGAGGTCCCGGTCATGAAAGCCCCACATCCCTGAAATCACACGGACTGTTAGAACTTTCTACAGGTTATCTGCTCATCAGAGCTAAGGACTTACCGGAGCTCGTTCCAGTGCTCCCTAAGGCCACCGCAGAGACTGTTTGGGACAATGTAACCTCTGCAAGGCTAACCAATGGACACAAGGACTTATCGTGGATTCAGGGGGGACTACTTCTGAGGTCATTCATGGATGTCCGTGGCCTGTGCAAAACCAGGTACTGCCCCTATGTGCAGGAAACATCTATGTGCGTCTTTTGGCAGTGCCCCTTTGTGCAGGGTCTGTTGAACGCCTTGGAACTGGAACTTAGAGACTCGGTACCCAGGAACTACCTATCGTATCATTCGGTGCTTTATGGATTTTTTTCCTGGGGTTCACAATGTAGAGGCCATCCAGGAGGCCTGGCGCCTTATGAACTGTTTTAAGGACGCTATATGGCTGGCCAGGAAACGCCTCATCTACAACAGGGAGGACATGTCCGTCCAGGACTGCCGCAGGCTGGTCCACAGCCGGCGTAGAGACTATTCCATCTTGAACTGTCCGGAATAAGAGGATTAACACCCCTCTGCTTTCCCTACCTTCACATACATTTGCCTAGTAGTTTGGCCCTGTGATCCGCCCTACCCCCACTGATCCCACGTCCCTCCCCGATTACAGACTGTAATGTGTTGTTGTTTTGGAGCGGAGTGTTAGCGTAGCATGTGGTACGGTGTATAGCTTAGGGAACCTGTGCTGTATATTGTACTGTCAATGCTTTGTGTGATTGTAATTTATTGTATGACGATTGAATGACAAATAAAGCTCTTTCAATATCTTTCTACAGGTTATCACCGCCTCACCACCCTCCGGTTCTCTGCTATGGCTTACCTAAAGAAGCTGCATGCAGCAAGCAGTTTCCATCACCCGTTGTTGCCAATGGGAGAAGCCTCTGGTAGGATGGGTCGACTTGTGCCCACCAATTGAGACGACCTGTGAGGGGGACAAGGAAAGACTCTCAATGCCAATGTATTCACTACAAAAACAAATGACAAGACAAGATTTGCCCAAGATCAAGACAAGATTTGCCCATCACTTAGAGGGAGATTTACAAAACCTGTGCAGAGGAAGAGTGGTGCAGTTGCCCCTAGCAACCAATCAGATCGCTTCTTTCATTTTTAAAGAGGCCTGTGAAAAATGAAAAAAGCTATCTGATTGGTTGCCATGGGCAACTGCACCGATTTTGATAAATCTCCCCCATAGTGATCAAGTGGTGTCCGGGTAGAGTATAACCAATCTAACCTATATAAAAACATAAGAGGAACCATTATGATAATATTTCCCTGGCCAAATTCTAAACCATGCCTTTAATGCAACCCTAGTTCCCACTTAAAGGGGTACTCCAGTGGAAAGCATTTTTTTTAAATCAACTGACGCCAGAAAGTTAAACAGATTTGTAAATTACTTTTATTTAAAAATCTTAATCCTTCCAGTACTTATCAGCTGCTATATGCTCCACAAGAAGTTGTTTTCTTTTTTAATTTCCTTTTTGTCTGTCCACAGTGCTCTCCGCTGACACCTCTGTCCATGTCAGGAACTGTCCAGAGCAGAAGAGGTTTCCTATGGGGATTTTCTCCTGCTCTGGACAGTTCCTAAAACGGACAGAGGTGTCAGCAGAGAGCACTGTGGACAGACAGAAAGGAAATTCAAAAAGAAAATAATTTCCTGTGGATCATACAGCAGCTGATAAGTACTGGAAGGATTAAGATTTTTTCATAGAACCAATTTAGAAATCTGTTTAACTTTCTGGCCCCAATTGATAAAAAAAAAAAAATTCCAGGGAAGTACCCCTTTAAGGTTTTTTCATACATCTTAGTGAAACAGCTTTAGAAAGTTTGTTCAAAGTTGACATAAAATGGATAAGGCTGAATTCACACCATTTATTGGGGCTCCGGTGCCTGGATTTGGAGGATGAATTTCAGCTAGTGACCCCGGTCTGACCGTATTCAGCTTTCTATTACTATATGTGGATTAGCGACCATTCTATGGGTTTTGTCTTGTTGACCGAAAAATAGGCTGATGTATCCTAAAAACAGCACCACACCTGTCCTCAGGTTGTGTGTAGTATTGCAGCTCAGTTCCATTAAAGTGAGCCAACAAACACTACCTAAGGACAGGTAGAATATGTTATTCTATTGCTGGATAACCCCTTTAATGCCCTTTTCCTTATCAGCTGGGTCCCTGCTCTTGGGAAAGTTGAGTGATAACCTTTAAAAATGCCAAATATGTCACCCAGTTTTCTAGGAGTCCTGAAAAGAACACCCCTAGTACAGTGTTTCTCAACCAGGGTGCCTCCAGCTGTTGCAAAACTACAACTCCCAGCATGCTCGGACAGCCAAAGGCAGACAGATTTGTTAATTACTTCTATTTAAAAAATCTTAATCCTTGCAGTACTTATCAGCTGCTGTATATTACAGAGGAAGTTCTCTTCTTTTTGAATTTCCTTTCTGTCTGACCACAGTGCTCTCTGCTGACACCTCTGTCCGTTTTAGGAACTGTCTGGAGCAGGAGCAAATCCCTATAGCAAACCTCTCCTGCTCTGGACAGTTCCTAAAATGGACAGAGGTGTCAGCAGAGAGCACTGTGGTCAGACAGAAAGGAAACTCAAGAAGAAAAGGACTTCCTCAGTAGTATACAGCAGCTGATAAGTACTGGAAGGATTAAGATTTTTAAATAGAAGTAATTTACAAATCTGTTAAACTTTCTGGAGCCAGTTGATATACATATATGATATAGATATAGATAGATCTATATATATCTATCTATATCATATATGTATATCTATCTATATCTATCTGTATATCTATCTATATATATATCTATATATATCAACTGGCTCCAGAAAGTTAAACAGATTTGTCAATTATTTCTATTAAAAAATCTTAATCCTTTCAGTACTCATGAGCTGCTGAAGTTGAGTTGTTCTTTTCTGTCTAAGTGCTCTCTGATGACATGTGTCTCGGGAACCGCCCAGTTTAGAAGCAAATCCCCATAGCAAACCTCTTCTACTCTGTGCAGTTCCCTAGACAAGCAGAGATGTCAGCAGAGAGCACTGTTGCCAGACAGAAAACAACAACTCAACTTCAGCAGCTGATAATTATTGAAAGGATTAAGATCTTTTAATAGAAGTAATTTACAAATCTGTTTAACTTTCTGGAGCCAGTTGATATATAAATATATATATATATATATATATATATATTTATATTTAAGTTTTTTTCTGGAATACCCCTTTAACTTTCTTTCACCAGATGATTTAGAAAAAGAGGTTTTCCAGGGGAGTACCCAAAAAGGACAGGACTGAGGTATAGTGAGCCTCAATTTTAATGTTACCAAGCTCATCAGAGCTCATCCACACTGCTGTTCCAGAACCAGAAGCCTCCAGTGCTGACTGGGCCAGAAGAAACATGGAAACTATAAGAGGAAGAGTCGCCCTGGTCCACAGAGAGGAGACAATAGATCCACACAGAAAACAGTCAACACATTCACAGCCAAATGGATGGAATCCAGCGAGAGAGGACAAGAAGTACATGCACCAAGACACGTAGATTAACCCATTGTGCCACTATGAGAAAGTCAATGCCCCCCCCCCCCCCCCATACCCTATTATAGACTGATATTTAAGGCCACCATGGTGACAATCAGACCCTTGACTGTGGCTCCAGTGCCAGCTCTGTGTGTGACAGATATGGAGGGAGGCAGAGGGTGAATGTACTTGTGGATACTTGTCTGCAGAGAAGGGAGCGGAGGAGAAATAGAACAAAACTTTAAAAATGTTTCATTATGGCTGCAAATTCCCGTCCCCGGTCACAAAAGGAAGATCAGCTCTGGAGCACAAACTGCAGCTCTTGAAGGGGTACTCTCCACTGTAAAACATTTTCTTTTAAATCAACTGGTGCCAGAAAGGTAAACAGATTTGTAAATGACTTCTATTAAAAAATCCCAATCCTTCCAGTACTTAGCTGCTGTAGGAAGTTCTTTTCTTTTCGAATTTCCTTTCTGTCTGACCACAGTGCTCTCTGCTGACACCTCTGTCTGTGTCCAAGTACTGTTCACAGTAAGAGAGCTTTGCTATGAGGATTTGCTTCTACCCCGGACAGTCCCTGACATGGACAGAGGTGTCAGCAGAGAGAACTGTGGTCAGGCAGAAAGGAAATTCAAAAAGAAAAGAACTTCCTTTCTAGTATACAGCAGCTAAGTACTGGAAGGTTTGGGATTTTTTAAATAGAAGTCATTTGCAAATCTGTTTACCTTTCTGGCACCAGTTGATTTAAAAGAAAATGTTTTACAGTGGAGTACCTCTGGAGCATACAGCAGCTGATAAGTACTGGAAGGATTAAGATTATTTAATAGAAGTAATTTACAAATCTGTTTAACTTTCTGGCACCAGTTGATTTAAATTATTATTATAATTTTTTCCAGTGGAGCACCCCCTTTAAACATGTTCAGTGTCTACACTAGTGTTTCCCAATCAGGGTGCTTCTGGCTGTTGCAAAGCTACAACTCCCAGCATGTCCGGACAGCCTTCGGCTGTCCGGACATGCTGGGAGTTGTAGTTTTGCAACAGCTGGAGGCATCCTGGTTGGGAAACACCGGTCTACACAGAGTATATTCAGGGAGGTGAAGCCTTTACACCAGGCACTGCACAATCATCTTAAAAGGAGTAGTCCAGTGGTGAACAACTTATCCCCTGCGATCTCCTGTACGGAGCCCCGACAGCCCGCGGGAAGGGGGCGTGTCGACCTTCGCACGAAGCGGCAGCCGACACGCCCCCTCAATACAACTCTACTGCAGAGCCGAAGCGCTGCCTTCAGCAATCTCCGGCTCTGCCATTGAGATGTATTGAGGGGGCGTGTCGGCTGCCGCTTCGTGCGGAGGTCGACACCCACTATCTGGCCGGAGAGCCTGGCCCCCGTACAGAGAGATCGCAGGGGGCCCCAGCGGTCGGACCCCCAGCGATCTCAAACTTATCCCCTATCCTTATGATAGGGGATACGTTTTTCACCACTGGACTACCCCTTTAAAATGCCTTTTACAAAGAGAGATTATTGCCCCATCTAAAAGACCTAGGGGTGGGCGGGTGAACAAGCTATCACCCGCTTATCAGCCTATTTCTGGGATTTTGTGTCCCTAAACATGACTTGTTCCGCCACTTATCTCCCTATGGAATGTGCAGCTGATAATGATGTGAGTGACAGGACACATGATCCACAAAGCCACTGCTCCAGAGGCAGAGGTCTCACAATCACTGGGCCTTGTCAAAGGTTTACTACATGGGCACTCATCCGCTAGATGGGCGCGTGTATCAGGCATGGGTCTGCCCATTGGAACACCTGTCATGATCTTGTTAAATGTTATAATCCTCCCAGTTCACTGTCCCCATTCATGATAAACCCCCCCCCCCCTCTGTCTTTATTTTTATTATTTTATCCTTTTCTATCTTGATATTGCTCTGTATTTTCTGCTCAGTCAGATTGACAGACTGGGAAGGGGCATTCCCCAGCAGGCGTGACATCATCTGAAGCCATACAGGGGAGAACTTCCTCCCTCACTCTGCTACACACAGCCCAGAGCAGTTCAGTGTGTGAGATGAGCTATGATTGGATAAGACTGCGCTCCACACAAAGACCCCATTGTAACTCTGAATCAGTACAGCGTAAGTAATGTATTTAGACAGTGACCCCACCAGCAGAATAGTGAGTACAGCTCTGGGGTATAATACAGGATATAACTCAGGATTAGTACAGGATAAGTAATGTATGTACACAGTGACCTCACCAGCAGAATAGTGAGTACAGCTCTAGAGTATAATACAGGATATAACTCAGGATCAGTACAGGATAAGTAATGTAATGTATATACACAGTGACCCCACCAGCAGAATAGTGAGTACAGCTCTAGAGTATAATACAGGATATAACTCAAGATCAGTACAGGATAACTAATATATCACTGGGAAATTATTCTTCAATAAGAACACCCCTTTCCCCATGAGACTTCTCACTAATAGGGTGTATTGATAAAGATGCCCTTGGAGAGAAAAATTATGCTATATATGTAAAGTTAAGGAACATCCAATAAGGCAGTGATACAAAAATAAAATATAACTTTTATTCTGATTCTGTATCTAAAATACGAAAATTGTAAAAGTCCATAACTGGCAGTATAATTGGTCAACACAGGACCGTGCTCAAAAGATGGGTATAGGGTAACAGGTGAATACCTATATCTAAATAGTCCTACCTCATCCTAGGACTATCCCTCACTACGTTTAGTGTGGGTGGGGGTAGGGTTTAGTGATTTCCACTCGCAGGTGGTTGGCTAATTATTCTCTCATACTCCTGTCCAACGCGTTTCTCCCACTTGTTTTAGGGGTTCATCAGGGAACCGAGGAGGAGATACTAGGCTACCAATATATAATCATATCACACCAGGGTACATAGAAATAGGTATATATGGACTAAGTTCAAATCAGAAGATAGTCAAGATCAATAGATGGTCTAATACCGACCAGATAAGTATTAGATAGAAGAGATAGATGTGTCAGTCAGTCACTGGCAAGTTGGAACCACAGTTGATGTCCAGATTGGTAAGTTTGCAGTCCGAAACAGTCATTCGGAGTGCTGTATACACCGTCAAAGAGTCCAAAGTCAGTCTAATAACCACAAGCCACCATGTCATAATTTTAAATTCAGTAAAACATAAAGATTATTTATATGTAACACCACAGCCATATATGTGTCATCGCATCCATGTAGGTTCCAATATTGGCAATGACATAGAGTGGTTGTTACTTCCACACAAAAATATAGTGCCACTCAGGTTCTATGCATGTGTAGATAAACTTGGTTTTGAATAACCATGTATGAGGGCTTGGGTGGTTATTTCTCCTATGTAGACTGGCGGTGTTTATTGTTTATACTCTGGACCATGTGATCCCAGCAAATGATAATGCCCTGGTGGATGTACTGACAGATTACCATCTAAGGTCTAATTAGACCTTCCACTTTGGGGCCCTATCCTTGGCCTCTAGGTGCTTGGGCATCACTGGATGCCAGTGACTGACTGACACATCTATCTCTTCTATCTAATACTTATCTGGTCGGTATTAGACCATCTATTGATCTTGACTATCTTCTGATTTGAACTTAGTCCATATATACCTATTTCTATGTACCCTGGTGTGATATGATTATATATTGGTAGCCTAGTATCTCCTCCTCGGTTCCCTGATGAACCCCTAAAACAAGTGGGAGAAACGCGTTGGACAGGAGTATGAGAGAATAATTAGCCAACCACCTGCGAGTGGAAATCACTAAACCCTACCCCCACCCACACTAAACGTAGTGAGGGATAGTCCTAGGATGAGGTAGGACTATTTAGATATAGGTATTCACCTGTTACCCTATACCCATCTTTTGAGCACGGTCCTGTGTTGACCAATTATACTGCCAGTTATGGACTTTTACAATTTTCGTATTTTAGATACAGAATCAGAATAAAAGTTATATTTTATTTTTGTATCACTGCCTTATTGGATGTTCCTTAACTTTACATATACAGTACAGGATAAGTAATGTATATACACAGTGACCCCACCAGCAGAATAGTGAGTGCAGCTCTGGAGTATAATACAGGATATAACTCAGGATCAGTACAGGATAAGTAATGTATATACACAGTGACCCCACCAGCAGAATAGTGAGTGCAGCTCTGGAGTATAATACAGGATATAACTCAGGATCAGTACAGGATAAGTAATGTAATGTATGTACACAGTGACCTCACCAGCAGAATAGTGAGTACAGCTCTGAAGTATAATACAGGATATAACTCCGGATCAGTACAGCAATATATGAACACAGTGACTGTATCAGCAGAATAGTGAGTGGCAGTTCTTCATACACAGAGTAATTCAGTATGTAAACCAAGTTACAGTTCTGAATATACCATAGAGTGAGGTGAAGGTAGCAGAGACTATAAACAACTGTCATATCTTCTGCAACTTGTCTAAACTATAGATAATAGAAATATCCCCTCCCAACATACACAACGTTTTTTAATGCTTCATTTAGACCAGTGTTTCCCAACCAGTGTGCCTCCAGCTGTTGCAAAACTACAACTCCCAGCATGCCCGGACAGCCGAAGGCTGTCCGGGCATGCTGGGAGTTGTAGTTTTGCAACAGCTGGAGGCACACTGGTTGGGAAACACTGATTTAGACACAGGTCGCCTGGAGGGGTGGTGCTGCTCTGCCCGCTGTTGTCCTCCAGATATTAGATGGTGGAGCCCCAGTAGTTGATTCTAGTTACTAGACAACAACTGCAAGTTGTAGCCATTATTTCCGATAGGAGAAAACGTAATTTCCATTCCAAAGTCACATGTTGTGTCAAAATGCAGCACCATCTGTTTGAGTAACCAGACACGTCCTCCAAGAGCTCCTGCCTCCTGTGTTGACTCGACATGAAGCAGCATGATGAAATGTATTTATGAGCCAGTGCAGGCATTGACCGGGCCCTGTCCTCCAGGTCATGTGACCAACAGAGGCATTCTGGGAATGTGGTAATGTGACAGATACTTTCCTCACAATTGCTTCGGTGCTGACAGATCTCAGGGTTTTACTACTGTCGGATGGAAACATTTACAAGAGGTGCAGAGAAGCGACTACCAGAGACGTCAGACTAAGGGCCCCCCCAGGGCCGCCCCGTATGTGCCCATAATATACTGTATACATGATACATTGCACATACAGTACATCCCCATGGCTGCAAGTACCTGAACTATAAACATATATTGGTATTTATTAGAGATGAGCGAACTTACAGTAAATTCGATTCGCTGACTTTTCCTGCGTAAATTAGTTCAGCTTTCCGGTGCTCCGGTGGGCTGGAAAAGGTGGATACAGTCCTAGGAAAGAGTCTTCTAGGACTGTATCCACCTTTTCCAGCCCACCGGAGCACCGGAAAGCTGAACTAATTTATGCAAATCACTAATTTTATAAAAATCAATAAATAAAAAAAATAATAATATCTATTATATATATATATATATATATATATATATATATATATATGTATATATATATATATATATATAAATAAATAAATAAAAGTATATAAATTTGGTATCAGTGTAATTTTACTGACTCAGAGAATACATTTAATAACACTGCTCCGTTTCTCTCCCCGCTCTGTGTCTATGTCACCAGGACGGTCCCATAGACTTACATTATGAGTCTGTCCTGAAGAAAACTGTGTCCCTGTAGCAGAATGTGACCCTCCGCATAGGGACACAGTTTTTTTTGCTTTACAACCTGCCCCCACTCTATTCCCGCTACCCTCTCTTAGGCTGGGTTCACACTACGTTTTTGTAATACAGTTCCCGTATCAGGTTTTTAATAAAAAAAAAAACTGATTCCTCAAAACCGGACTAAACTGTATCAAAACGTGTGTACACATTTTAATCCGTATACGGGTTGAAAAATGATGTCCGGTTGTATCCCTTTTTTGAGAAAAAAACGTATACGTTTTTAACTTTTCATTACATTATGAATAAAGTTTCACTTGTTTGATTGAAATTCCAAGAAAAGAAACTGTGCAAAGTCAAAAACCGGATGATGAAAATCGGATGGAACCGTATGGACATACAGTTCTGTACGGTTCCTTCCCATTGACTCCCATGTTAAAAAAAAAAAAAACATACGTTTCAATACAATTCTTCACCTGGAACAAAAACCGAGGTAGGCTACGGTTTTGGGTATGGGAAAAAAAAAAATGACAAAACTGTATAGGGTGCAAAACTGACACAACCTGATGCATCTTTTGGCATATTGTTATCAATGGAGAGTCAATGCATATGGTTTTCAAATTGAAAAAGGGAACTGTATTGCAAAAACATGGTGTGAACCCAGCCTTAGGGGGATAGGGACAAATCTTCTCCGCACATCCCCCAGCCTTTCTGTCGCCCGCGCCGCACACAACAGAGGGTAGCGGGGACAGAGTGAGAGGGAGCGGGCTGTAAAGCAGAAAACGGTCACAGGGGGAGATTTATCAAAACCTGTCTAGAGGAAAAGCTGCTGAGTTGCCCATAGCAGCCAATCAGATCGCTGCTTTCATTTCTGAAGAGGCCTCTGAAAAATGAAAGAAGCGATCTGATTGGTTGCTATGGGCAACATTTCCTCTGGAAGCCTTTTGACAAATCTTCCCGCGTCCCTGTGTGGAGGGTCACATTCCGCTACAGGGCACAGTTTCCTTCACTACACCGGAATTACCATTATAAGAAGGAATTTAAGGGGTGAACAATGGGATGTCGCTGAGTAGCACTATATTAGCCCCAAATACATTAATCTCTTGTTGGAGGACACCATCATACCCAGCAAGAACCTCACTGAATGGGGAACTGCCGAAATTCTCTGGGCATCTGAGGGGGAGCGGCCATCTGTATCACCTCTAAGGCTGTGGTTCACACCACGTTTTTGCACTACAGTTCCCCGTATACGTTTCAATTTGAAAACCGTACAGAACCGTATTAAAAACCGTATACATTGACTCTCCATTGAAAACCGTATGCCAAACTATGCATCCAGTTGTGTCCGTTTTGCATCCTGTACGGTTTTGTCAGTTTTTTTCCTGTACCCAATACCGTAGCCTACCATGGGTTTTGGTCCGGGTGAAAAACCATATTGAAACGTATACTTTTTTTTTTAAAAACACTGGAGTCAATGGGAACCATACAGAACCATATGGGCTTACAGTTCCATCCGGTTTTCACCATCCGTTTTTTTTGACTTTGCACAGTTTTTTTTCTTGGAATTTCAATCAAACAAGTGAAACTTTATTCATAATGGAGTTTGCAAGTAGAAAAGAAGTAGATTGCACTCACCCACTAGTGAAGTTAAAACGTCTTCTTTATTGGAACATCGTTAAAAAAAAAAGGGAGGGGTACTGACTGACCGGCCAAGGCTCACGCTGACTGCATCTCTCTACCCCTCCCTTCAGCAGCTTTTAACGATGTTCCAATAAAGAAGACGTTTTAACTTCACTAGTGGGTGAGTGCAATCTACTTCTTTTCTACTTGCGAACTGCATTTAATAGCTCTGAACTTTTTGATTGGCACCTCTGCGCTGTTCCACGCTCCACACCGTGTCCTTAACCCCTGACATCCCAGCTTTGGTGCCTGCCTTGTCTTGCTCAGCCTAAGTTAATTCATAATGGAATGAAGTGTTAAAAACGGATAAGTTTTTTCCTTAAAAAACTGATGCAACCGGACATCATTTTTCAAACCGTATACGGATTAAACATTTTTACATGCGTTTTGATACGGTTTAGTTCGGTTTTGAGGAATACGATTTTTTTTTAAATGTATTTATTTTTTATCAAAAACCTGATACGGGAACTGTATTGCAAAAACGTGGCGTGAACCCAGCCTAATAAACACAGACAGACAGTCCATCAGTCAGTACACCAACACAAGCCCAAGAAGAACATACCAACTCTATTGCTCCAGTAGGGGTACCAGGGTTACGTCAGGTTGTATGGCTAGTATCATGATGCCATGGCTTTGTCACAGATGGTACTGCAGCATTATTGTACGTCCATTATGTATATGAATTGTTCTTTACACATGGCGGCATTCATTTCCAGCCCTGCATGGTGAGACGCCTCAGGACAAGGCTTGTGGACACCCAGACCAAGGATTATTATTTAGGCCCCTTTCACACTGCCGGTATGCTCCGGCAAATTCGGTCGTTCAACTTCCCCCTTTTTTTTTTTTTTTTTTTTAGCAGTTTGCCGGTCGTCATTTTGCCGGCGCATACCAGCAAATAACTGTTCCGGATGGACCCCATTGTATTCAATAGCTGCCGTTACTTTGGGAGAGAAAAGCCGGAGAAAAAGACGGTGCAAGCACTATTTTCTCCGGCTTTTCTCGATCCTAAAATAACGGACTTCACAACTGGCAGTGTGAACGTAGCCTTACTCTGTCCATATCACATGTCAATGAAATGTAGCTCATCCTTGAGGAATCTTCTGTTTTCTCTGCCTTCCATCAATCACTCATGACAATAGTTCCCAATCAATGGCCCGGACTTCTGAGCAATGGCGTCATGTCCCCGGCCCCGGGCTCATTCCTTATGAATATTCATTCATGCAGTAACCAAAATAACAACTGGCACAAGTTCTCCCAAGAGTCTGGATCTATTCCAGGGATCCTACGTCACTTGTGTCTGTATATAGAACAGTGTTTCCCAACCAGGGTGCCTCCAGCTGTTGCAAAACTACAACTCCCAGCATGCCCGGACAGCCAACGGCTGTCCGGGCATGCTGGGAGTTGTAGTTTTGCAACAGCTGGAGGCACTCTGGTTAGTAAACACTGATATAGAGAGAGCCTTACTAGAATTGACATCACATGTAGGTAAAAGGGGTCATAAAGAAAACAGTCTTCCCCCCCCCCTGACCTCAGCCCAATATTAACCCCTTTTGTACAAAACGCCTTATAACTGTCATTTTTCCATATATGGGGCAGTATGAAGGCTCCTTTTTTGCGCCGTCATCTGTACTTTTTATCGATACCACATATGCATATATAAAACTTTTAGATCACTTTTTATTATTTTTTTGAGAATAAAATGTGATTAAAAAAAAAGCAGCATTTTCTTTTTAACTCTTTACGTTTACGCCGTTCACCGTACAGGATAATTAACGTTATATTTTGATAATTCGGACATTTACGCACGCGGTGATACCAAATATGTTTATAAAAATGTTAAAAAATTACGCTTTTTTCGGGATAAAATGGGAAAAAGGGACAATTTTAATTCTTATTGGGGGAGGGTATTTTTCTATATTTTTTTTACTTTTTATTTTTACATATTTCTACTTTTCCCCCCCACTTTTTATGTCCCCATAGGGGACAATCAATAGCAATCAGTTTATTGTTAATATTGTTCAGTGTTATGCATAGGGCATAGCACTGATCAGCATTATCGGCGATCTTCTGCTCTGGTCTGCTCGATCTCAGACCAGAGCAGAAGACCAGAGGAGACTGTTGAAGGCAGGTGAGGGGACCTCCGGCCACCATTACAGATGATTGGATCCCCGCATCAGCGTTGCGGGCGATCCAATCATCTATTTTAACATGCGCATTGCCGCAGATGCCATGATCTGTATTGATCACAGCATCTGAGGGGTTAATGGCAGAAATCTGCACGATCGCGGATGTCGGCCATTACCGGCGGGTCCCCGGCTTCTGATAGCAGCCAGGACCTGCAGTGTATGATGCGAACATCGCTCCGATGCTCGCGGTCATACACAGGACGTAAATGTGCGTCCTGGTGCGCTAAGTACCTCTGCACCAGGACGTACATTTAAGTCCATGGTCGTTAAGGGGATGAAGGAATACTCCACTGGAAAATATTTTTTAATTTTTTAAATCACCTGGTGCCAGAAAGTTAAACAGAATTGCAAATTACTTCTATAAAAAAAAAAAAATCCTTCCAGTACTTATAAGCTGCTGTATACTCCACAGGAAGTTATTTTCTGTTTAAATTTCCTTTCTGTCTGACCACGGTGCTCTCTGCTGACACCTCTGTACGTTTTAGGAACTGTTCAGAGCAGTAGGTTTGCTATGGGGATTTTCTCCTACTCTAGACAGAGGTGTCAGCAGAGAGCATTGTGGTCAGACAGAAAGGAAATTAAAAAAGAAAAGAATTTCCTCCGGAGCATACAGCAGCTGATAAGTACTGGAAGGATTAAGATTTTTTAATAGAAGTAATTTACAAAATCTGTTAAACTTTCTGGCACCAATTGATTGGAAAAGAAAGAAAAAAGTGTTTTACACCGGAGTACCCCTTTAAATCTGTAATTTCCCAAGAAACAAACACACACAGCTTCCAAAAAAAAACAACAAAACAAAAAACAAGCAGACCACCCCATAATAAGGTGTAATGATGGCTTCAGGCTGGGTGAATCTCTGTAATAAGCAGTGCTTGTGATTCCCATGAATTATACGGTATAATGAAGAAGTGTTATAATTACCCCAAACACAAAGTTCTGCTGTCTGCCGGTGCCCCCCCTGATGAATTCACAGCAGGCAGCGCAGGGCACAACAGAAGTGACATCAGCCTCCAGGAATCTGCTCAAAGGCAGGTTGTGTCGCTCCCACACAAGGATAAATTCGGCTTTATGAACCTCAAGGACTGGGACTGGACTGTTCACAGCAATGGCTCAAGCCTCATGTACCAGAAAGGGGGGAAAGACGCAGTTTTGGGATACACAGGTCCAAGCTGCTGTGTGGCACTACAAGTCTCTTCATGAACTGGGCAAAATCCAAAAAGATAAAGAACTTGCTCTTCTGCAGGACGGCTACTTCCCATTATTTTTCCCCAAGGAGCATTGCACAGCACGGCAGTCTCCTCACATTTCTTCATCTATTGTAACGCACTCTCAGCATTCCCATTGCTTACAACAGTGTTTCCCAACCAGGGTGCCTCCAGCTGTTGCAAAACTACAACTCCCAGCATGCCCGGACAGCGAAAGTGCAAAAACAGAAAACCCTGCGTCCTTAAAGGGGTACTCTGCACCTAGAAATCTTATCCCCTATCCAAAGGATAGGGAATAAGATGTCTGATCGCGGGGTTCACACCGCTGAGGAGCAGCACGCCCCCTCCCGTGACTTGCATTAAGGGGTGGGCCGTGACATCACGAGGGGTGGAGCCATGACATCACGATACTCCGGCCCCTGTATCGCCTATCATTACGCACAGAGCGAGTTTGCTCTGTGCAGTAATTGACAGCGGGGTGCTGCAGCTGGGACCCCCGCGATCTGTCTCCTGCTCTGGACAGTTCCTAAAATGGACAGAGGTGTCAGCAGAGAGCACTGTGGTCAAACAAAAAGGAAATTCAAAAAGAAAGGAACTTCCTGTGTAGCATACAGCAACTGATAAGTACTGGAGGGATTAAGATTTTTAAATAGTCATTTACAAATCTGTTTAACTTTCTGGCAACAGTTGATTTAGAAAAAAAAAAATATGTTTTTCCAGTGGAGTACCCCTTTAAAGTATCTGAATGCAGAAGCAAAGGAAAGAATCAAGATAAAAAGACACACACACACACACACTGGACCATTGGGACATGTTACTCCCGGCTTAATACGATAGGAAAAGATGTGGACTGTGTGAGAAGATTATATACTTTTAGCCACCCCTCAGTAACACATGAATACAGTTGCTACATTCACTTTCCAAGCACATGGCCATCTATTTAATGGACACAACCCCTTTTAATCTGGTTGTGTCCATTAAATCGACGGCCCTCATCTGATCATGTAAAAGATGAATCCTTAGGATTGTTCACACCAATACTTACCAGCGTGCTCCAAAGCCACCAGCATGGACTGCTCAATGAGGTCCCGCTCGATGAAGCTCCGGAAGTCCTCGCTGTACACAGTTAGGTCAGGGAGCTGGAAGGTGCAGATGGGGGGCTCCAGAGAGTGCTCACTGCTGCCATTACTGGACACATGGGAGCGAGCCAGGGAGACTATAGAAGAGCTGGCGTGAGAGATGCCTCGGGACAGGCGCTTCTCTGAAAATTAGTAACAACATCATATAGATCAGAGTACAAAACAGCTGATAACAGAGGACAACAACACAGACATAACCAAAATACAGTGATCCCTCAATTTACAATGGCCTCAACATACAATAATTTCAACATACAATGTTTTTTTCTGGACCATTGTAACTTGAAACCAGACTCAACATACAATACTATAGATAGTCCAGATGTGTGAGACATTTCCCAACTGGAGGAACTGACCAATCAGAATGGGCATTTTACTGGTAAAACCCCTGCATTACTGAAGTGCATGCACTGACTGGCTGTCTGGTAGCGCCCCCTACAGTACAGTGAGGAACTACAAGTTCTGTACTACTCCTTACCTGTGCCAGGGTTAGCTGCTCCTTTGGACACCAAGTAAGGGCGGCTCCATTTGGGACACTGTGTGTACTGTATAGGACCCTGAAGAAGCTCCTGTCCTCTACATAAACCATTGTTTCCCAACCAGGGTGCCTCCAGCTGTTGCAAAACTACAACTCCCAGCATGCCCGGACAGCCAACGGCTGTCCGGGCATGCTGGGAGTTTTAGTTTTGCAACAGCTGGAGGCACCCTGGTTGGGAAACACTGACATAGACAGTGATTACAGCTCCCAGCAGATCTTTCTTACTTTTATATGTAAGGATTTGCTTTATTTATATTAGTTATCTACTTATTTATCTTTAATCCTCACTTTTTCCTATTTTTGGATGATATTTTGGTGTCTTCAGAACCAATTACCAGGTTTCCATAGAGTTCTGGTCTCAACATACAATGGTTTCAACATACAATGGTCGTCCTGGAACCGAATAATATTGTAACTTGAAGGACCACTGTATCTCAGCAAAAACTCCTCAGGGTTCCATTAAAGGGGTACTCTGCCCCTAGACATCTTATCCCCTAGCCAAAGGATAGGGGATAAGATGTCAGATCGCCACGGTCCCGCTGATGGGGAGCCCCGAGATCCCTGCTGCGGCACCGCGCTCTCATTACAGCACAGAGCGAGTTCGCTCTGCACATAATGATGCGCAGTACAGGGGCCGGAGCATCGTTACGTCACGCTGCTCCGTCCCCCGTATCGCCCGTCATTACGCACAGAGCAAACTCGCTCTGTGCTGTAATGAGAGCGCAGTGCCGCAGCAGCGATTCCTGGGGCTCCGCAGCAGCGGGACCGCGGCAATCTGACATCTTTATCCCCTATCCTTTGGGTAGGGGATAAGATGTCTAGGGGCGGAGTACCCCTTTAACCTGATGGATGCCACACAGATGTATGAGATAGCATAATAAACTTTACTATTTCATAGAACAGTGTATTGTAAAAAAAGAAAAGAAAAAAAGGATAAAGCCACAAATACAAAGGTTTTCTGACTAATCCTTGTAAAAAGAAAACATTCTTTAACTTTCTAAAGTATTTGGGGTTTCAAGAGCTCAATTTGCAGCTAGAAAATTCTAGGAAACCCTCATTGGATGCATTAGGTCTTTACAGGGTTTACTCCCCTGGCTGTTTTCATTCACAGACAGGAAGCAGAGATCTTGAAAATGGTAAAGAATGGAAAAACAAAATTTGAACGTTGCAGAACTTTTCATTACATAATGATTCATGTGTCATTATTAAAACAAACTAAAGAAAAAAAGAGGACAAAAGGATGCGCTCCCTTGTGTGATACCCAGATAAAATTTGGTAAGGCTCAATGTGAATTAGCGCTTACCAGATGCGGTTGTACTCCATCCAAGTACAACCATGGAAGAGAGTAAGGTCTCAGCAACTGCTCCGCTTCACAATTTCCTCCAAATAGGCAGAGATCATGAAGGCGCTGGAGATCAGATAAAATGCAGCTTTTCTTTATTCCCCCAATGTAACGCGTTTCTGATGAAGCGGAACTTCCGCGAAACGCGTTGCATTGTGGGAATAAAGAAAAGCTGCATTTTATCTGATCTCCAGCGCCTTCAGGATCTCTGCCTGTTTGGAGGAAATTTGTATTATTAAAACAAAACAGACAAAAAAATAAAAATAAAACTGTTTGGCATGTTGCAGATTAATCGGGGTCTGAGTGTTCATATCCCCAGCGATCTCTAGAGAAGTGTGTGACTGTGTGTCTCTCCCCACCTTCCTGTCATCTGTCTGATATTTATAATGGAGTCTGTCTGGAGTAACTGGATGGAGATCTCAGCGAGCCAGGGAGTGAAGCACACAGCTGTGAGGTACTCGCCTCTCATGTTAAAGATTACAAAGGTCTGAACACTCAAGTCTTCTAAACGTCAAAAGTTTTGTTAACTAACAGGGACACTGACATCCCAGAATGTGAGCCTGCAGGTGAGGGTACAATGACACATTCCTGTCGTACTGTCAGCACCGGGGATCTCCGCAGCTACAAGTGTTGTAATAAGCTTGTCATGTCTGCGGCTGAAGTCAGATGGAAAGGTCAGACTGCAGCTTGTTTACTCAGAACGTACGCGGCAAAGAAGAGCCATCGATGCTGCAAGAGCCGGTCACGGTGGAGGAATGCAGGTGTAATTGTATATAAATGTGTATACAGCCTGGGACTGGGAGCGTGCTTGGAAAGGGAAATCTTTAAGATGGACAATCCCCTAGAAGAATGGCGCTGGAGCCAAGATAAACCTACCTCAATGAAATTAAATCTCTAAATGTTTCTCCAAATGAAAGCTAAATGAAGATAAATAAGCAAAGGGCACTATGAAAATCTGACAGTCCGTGTATATACTGTTTTTTTTTATATAACTGTTTATTTATTGTTTTTTGTATTGTTATATGTATGTACTCCTTATTGGGATCTTGGAAGACACTGCTGGAGGTGCTGAGATACATAAAGACGACATATGTAAGCATCATAGTATAAAGCAGTGGTCTTCAATAGGGATCGACCGATATCGATTTTTTAGGGCCGATACCGATAATCGGTGGAGGTTAGAGCCGATAGCCGATAATTTATACCGATATTCCGGTATACGTTATCGGCTATTTTAACATTGTTTTTTTTAGACAGAATCGGGATATATCGCGATGTATCGTCACCTAGATGGTATCGCGATATATATCGGGATATATCGAATCGCCACACTGGTATCGCGATTTGAATCGTATCACCAAATTCTTGGCGATTCACACCCCTACATCTTATCCCATAGCCAAAGGACAGGGGATAAGATGTCTGATTGCGGGGGTCCTGCTGCGGTTGTTTAGAGCGTTTGGTGCAGTGCCGGAGGCTCGTAACGTCACGGCCATGCCCCATCAATGCAAGTCTATGGGAGCGGGCGTGATAGCAGTCATGCCCCCTCCCATAGACTTGTATTGAGGGGGCGTGGCTGTGATGTCACGAGCCTCTGCCCCGCATCACCAGTCATCCGGCATGGAGGGAAGACATCTTATCCTCTATACTTTGGATAGAGGATAAGGTATCTAGGGGCGGAGTAACGCTTTAATGTTCACTACATGACTGAACCCAGCTTCAAATTCTGCACATCAAATATGCTCAGGATACTGTACGTGTGAATAGACCCTAAGGGTACGCGCTCACACCGTGGGGATTAACAGAGATTCCCACAGGGAAAAACTGGCTGTAGATCTCTCACGTGTGAATGAGGCATAAGTAAGGATTCCGCAGGATAAAATGTCCTCAAGACATGACAGAGTTCCTCATTTAAAGTAGCAAGAGACCAACCATCTGGAAGGAGAGAAACCTCCAATAAGAGTAACATGATGCAGAATGTCCTAAAACAACATGTAACAATTACCTTGCACAATGTCCTCCTGCCTCTGCAGGGCCGGTCTCATGGGGCGAGCTGCTTCTGGGGGTTTAAAGCTCCGAGTGTCATTGAAGTTATGAGCCAGTCCACCCACAGTGGCTTGTCGGAGCTGATCATAGTCATTCAGAGCGGCGCTGACGTCCCATTGTTTACCTAGGAGACAAAAATATATTCCGCATTACTGGAAGTATTAGGGATTATTCTAGTTAAAGGGGTACTCCAGTGGAAAACACTTTTTTTTTTTTTTTTTTTTTTAATCAAACACAGATTTGTAAATTACTTCTATTTAAAAATCTTAATCCTTTCAGTACTTATCAGCTGCTGTATGTTCCACAGGAAGTTCTTTTATTTTATTTTTTTCTGTCTGAGCACAGTGCTCTCTGCTGACACCTCTGTCTGTCCAGAGCAGGATAGGTTTGATATGGGGATTTTCTCCTGCTCTGCACAGTTCCTGACATGGACAGAGGTGTCAGCAGAGAGCACTTTGGTCAGACTGAAAAGAAATCCAAAAAGGAAAAACTTCCTGTGGAGCATACAGCAGCCGATAAGTACTGGAAGGATTAAGATTTTTAAATAGAAGTAATTTTCAAATCCATTACGAATCCAGTTGATTTGAAAAAATAAAAATAATTACAAAAAAGGTTCCCACCAGAGTGCCCCTTTAACGTTCCTGGAACAGACACAACTGATAAGGAAGGAAACCTAGGAGGGCCACTGGATTGGGGGTTGGATGAACGTAAAAACAGAATAGGACATTTTCTAATTTGATAATTTATTAAAAAAAGGAAAAACTATAATAATTTTGCATGGACATAAGGAGTCAGACCCTTTGCCTTGACACTTGAAATTTAGCTCTGGCTCCTCCCATTTCTCTTGATCATCTTTGAGATGTTTCTACACCTTGACTGGAGTCATCTGTGGTGAATTCAGGTGATTGGATGGGATTTGGAAAGACACCGCTCTGTCTATATAAAGGTATCATAGCTGACAATAAGCCATGAGGGGAAAAGGGAGCCTGTAGAGCTCAGAGACAGGATTGTGTGGAGTCACAGGTCTAGACGAGGGCAAAAATAATTCTGCTGCACTAAAAGTTCCCAAGAGCACAGTGGCCTCCATAATACAATACATTCTTAATAGGGAAGAAGTCTGGATCAACTGGGACTCTCCCTAGAGCTGATAGATATATATATATATATATATGCAGAACAAACAGTGGCACCGATACCTTTAGCCCACAAAAACCACGAGATGGATATACTCACTCCAGGTAGGCAACCAGCTTAAACCATACACGGCGGTGCTAGGACAATGCAAACAGTAAGCAGCAATAGAAAGACTGAAGAAAAGGAAAGGCGTCCTGCACTCACCGTGTAAGACCTGGTTATCCGGCTCCCATCTCGGGCTGCTCCTCCGGTAGGGACTTCAAGACGGCGCGGGGCGCTCAGAGGCCGGATAACCAGATCTTACGCGGTTAGTGCAGGACGCCTGTCCTTTTCTTCAGTGTGTATATGTATATATGTGTATATTATATATATATATATATATATATATATATATATATATATATTATATTATATTATATTATATTATATATATATATATATATATATATATATATATATATATACATACACACACACACACACACATTTGGTATCGCCATGGGTGGAAATGTCCAAACTATTAACGTAAAATGTTGCGGTCAACGGTGTAAGTGGGAAAAAATACCCGATTTCTCATATCCCAAAATCATGGCAAAAAAAGTGAACAAAACATTAGATATAGGCAAAAGTTGCACTGCTAAAAAAATACAGATCATGGCTGGTTGACTGGTGTCTGATAGCGCCCCCTACAGTACAGGGAGGTATTACATGTTCTGTACACTTTACCTGTGCCAGGGTTAGCTGCTCCTTTGGACACCAAGTAAGGGCGGCTCCATTTGGGACACTGTGTGTACTGTATAGGACCCTGAAGAAGCTCCTGTCCTCTACATAAACCATTGTTTCCAAACCAGGGTGCCTCCAGCTGTTGCAAAACTACAACTCCCAGCATGCCCGGACAGCCAACGGCTGTCCGGGCATGCTGGGAGTTGTAGTTTTGCAACAGCTGGAGGCACCCTGGTTGGGAAACACTGACATAGACAGAGATTACAGCTCCCAGCAGATCTTTCTTACTTTTATATGTAAGGATTTGCTTTATCTGTATTAGTTATCTACTTATTTTTCTTTAATTCTCACTTTTTCCTATTTTTGGATGACATTTTGGTGTCTTCAGAACCAATTACCAGGTTTCCATAGAGTTCTGGTCTCAACATACAATGGTTTCAACATACAATATTGATTGGTTCCAGGACGACCATTGTAACTTGAGGGACCACTGTATCTCAGCAAAAACTCCTCAGGGTTCCATTAAAGGGGTACTCCGCCCCTAGACATCTTATCCCCTATCCAAAAGGATAGGGGATAAGATGTCAGATGGCCGCGGTCCCGCTGTTGGGGACCCCCGGGATCCCCGCTGCGGCACCGCGCTCTCATTACAAAAAAAATCATCCCTCATACAGCCCCATGTATGGAAAAATAAGAAAGTTATAGGGGTCAGCAGAGAAAATTAAGAAAGCAATAGGGGGTCAGTAGAGGGTTAACACGTAGCACTTATCACAGACACTTACAGAAGTGACGGTGCTGAGGTAAGTTTTCTTAGATTTATCATATGCTCTGCGCCGGGTCATAAATATGATGTACGTCAGCACTTACACAGCTAAACATTATGGACTGTAAAACGCGTCGACCACAGACAACAATGATAAATCCCCCCCCCCCCCCCCCCTTGTTTAAACTTTGTCATTATGGGGGTTTGAGTGCAGAACAATGGGGGAAACTTTATTTTAGCATAAGGCCTCAACATAACATTGTGGAAAAAGTGAAATGTTCTAAAGACTTATGTGACTGATCCTGTAGTGATCCGGAGTTTTATCTATTATTAGGGTACATTCCCACACGGCGTATTTGCTGCGTATTTGCTGCTGCGTATTTTATTTTCTCTGTTGAAGTCAATGGGTAGGAAAATATGCAGCACCAAATACGCAGCAAAATACGCAGCAAAATACGCTGTGTGGGAACGTACCCTTAATAATAAGAAACTTAACAGGATTCCCGACTCACAACACAATAGTATCTAGTATGTAAACTAAGCAGACATCCAAAACTATCCCTCCGTTATGGAAGACTTAAAGGGTTACTCCGTTGGAAACATCTTATCCCCTATCCAAAAAATAGAGGATAAGATGTTAGATCGCGGGGGTCCCGCCGCTGGGGACGCCGGTGTGAGGCGATCTCCGGCCCGGCATTGCGCCATGCCCACTTCATTCATGTCTATGGGAGGGGGCCGTCACGCCTCCTCCCATAGAAGTGTATGGAGGGGGGAGTGGCGGCTTGCATCGCCAGTCATCGGGCACAGAGCGGAGTTCACTCTGTGCACCGAATGACGAGGTGCCGCAGCAGAGATTGTGGGGGACCCCAGTGGCAGGACCCCTGCGATCTAACATCTTAACTTTGGATTGGGGATAAAATGATTCATATGGAGAACCCATTTACAGGGGTATTCCAGCCTTAGACATCTTATCCCCTAATAAGTCTGACCACTGGCACCCCTCGTGGTCTCCTGCATGGAATGATCTCCGCTCTGTGCAAGGAGACTGTTGACCCCCGCACGAAGAGGTTGTCTTCATGCCCCCTCCATGTATCTCGTTGGAAGACCTGAATATACACAAATCTCTGGCTCACCCATAAAGATGCATGGAGGGGGCGCATCGGCCACTGCTTTGTGCGGGGGTCGACATAGCACCGTTCCTGCAGAGAGCCAGGGCGCCGTACAGGAGATCGCTGAGGGTCCCAGCAGTCGGACTCACCCACCACGATCAGACATTTATCCCCTAAGTTGTCCTGCTCCACAGAACTCTCATAAAGGCCAAAAGGACTGGGCACCCAAGCTCTATGTAGGTCTGTTATTAGGGTCTTTCTGATGCCTGGTTAGAAAGTTAATAAGAAGTAATAAAATAAAACAGAGCCCACCATAGGTTATTAACAGGTACTATGAAGCGTTGGGGGGGGGGGGGGGGGGCAATAGGCACTTCAAACAAAGCACTTTATTAAAACATTTATTGTTGTAAAGTATAACGCGTTTCAAGATCACGCCGATCTCTACCTCAGAGTCCGATTTATGCCAGATGTAATGGGCCTCAACAAATAAGAAGAACGACTCCACATCTCAGCTCTCATTCTATATCTATTATAGTTTCCATCAAACCACCGGTGAAACGTTTCAAGCGCACAGTTTCCAGCCACTTAGGGGCTCGGAGAGTCCCCGTCTGACACTGCTGAATAGCGCTGGATGATTTAATCTTGTATTTACGGAGACGTCAGCCGCCTGATTTATATCGTCAGAAAACAAAGCGTCTCCCATCAGCAGGAACGCAGATACGTTCGGCCAAGTCGATGTGCGGCAGCCAGCTGTATGCGCTCCACCACGCGTCCTGAAAAAGGTGCGACGGTCATAAAGAAGGTCCTCGGAGCTGGGATAGGGCCCATACACAAGGGGCCCCAGCAGAGAGTTTGGGGCAAGGTAGTGTGGACCAGCGGGGACAGTTAGCAAGAGGGGACGCGGACACATGGAAAGGAAGGGTGAACAACCCCCTTGAGTAGTGACTTCCAACCTGTGGCTGTCAGGCATGCTGGGATTTGTAGTTTCCCAACATTGATTGGAAATCATTACTCCAGAACCTCTTACCTGCAGGAGAAGAAGGTGGTGGTGTCAACCAGCAAGAAAGGGGGGGCTTATCTTTGAATGAGGATAAATATAGGATCAGGATAACATAAAACCCCCTTAAAGGGGTACTCCGGTGGAAAACTCTTTTTAAATCAACTGGTGCCAGAAAGTTAAACAGATTTGTAAATGACTTCAATTAAAAAAATCTTAATCCTTCCTGTACTTATTAGCTGCTGAATACTACATAGGAAATTATTTTCTTTTTGGAACACAGAGCTCTCTGCTGACATCATGACCACAGTGTTCTCTGCTGACATCTCTGTCCATTTTAGGAACTGTCCAGAGCAGGATATGTTTGCTATGGGGATTTTCTCCTACTCTGGACAGTTCCTAAAATGGACAGAGGTGTCAGCAGAGAGCACTGTGCTCGTGATGTCAGCAGAGAGCTCTGTGTTCCAAAAAGAAAAATAATTTCCTCTGTAGTATTCAGCAGCTAATAAGTACTGGAATGATTAAGATTTTTTTTTTAACAGAAGTAATTTACAAATCTGTTTAACTTTCTGGCACCAGTTGATTTAAAAAAAAAAATATATATATATGTTTTTCCACTGGAGTAGCCCTTTAATGTAAAACCTAAAGTGTGCCTCCAGCTGTTGCAAAACTACAACTCCCAGCATGCCCGGACAGCCAACGGCTGTCCGGGCATGCTGGGAGTTGTAGTTTTGCAACAGCTGGAGGCACACTGTATACGTCACAATACAAATATGAATCACTGTGGCCCCAAAACTATGAGGCCCTTCACAACCTACACAGATGTAATGATGTCCGCCACACGCGCCTCCTCCATTAAAGGGGTACTTCAGTAAAAAAAACTTTTTTTTTTTTTTTTTTTTTTTTTATTAACTGATGCCAGAAAGTTAAACAGATTTGTAAATTACTTCTATTTAAAAATCCTAATCCTTCCAGTACTTAGCTGCTGTATGCTCCAGAGGAAGTTGTGTAGTTCTTTTCAGTCTGACCGACACCTCTGTCCATGTCAGGAACTGTCCAGCGCCGGAAAGGTTTGCAATGGGGATTTGCTCCTACACTGGAAAGTTCCTGACATGGACAGAGGTGTCAGCAGAGAGCACTGTGGTCAGATAGAAAAGAAATTCAAAAAGAAATGAACTTCCTCTGGAGCACACAGCAGCGGATAAGTACTGGAAGGATTAAGATTTTTAAATAGAAGCAATTTACAAATCTGTTTAACTTTCTGGCACCAGTTGATTTAAATATATATATATATATATATATATATATATATATATAGATATATATATATGAGGAAGATTTATGTGGATCCATTGTGGCACACTGGGGGTTACGCCGCACCACACCAGAGCCGTCCTGTGCTGAAGCCCCTCTAGTGACTGTTGTGTATATGTGTGTGTATATATATATATATATATATATATATATATATATATATATATATATATCCTCCACCCCCCCACCCCCCCACCGGAGTACCCCTTTAAATTATCATAAAAAATAAATTTTCCTGAAATACACAGCTGCAATTTAAAAATTCTAAAAACCTCACAAAAAAGGTTAAAGTGCGACAAAGAAAGCCGACAAAGCTGGCTCTGCTTCCATCCGCTCCGATGTCTGGCCCTTCAGTGAGAAGCGGAATTTAGTCTCACCTCCCATCTGGACTTGCTGGAAAGTCCCCGCACCTCCGGAGTCAGCCAAGAGATGAAGTCACCGCTCGGCCCCGACAAGTCAAAGAAAAGGAGCGGTAATGAGGCGGCCATTAACCATTCATTTACAAGAGAGCACAAGGTGACAGCGAGGAGGCCTAAAAGAGAAAGGCGACGGATGAGAAATAAACAGAGCGGGGGAAGAGGCTGAAGGCCGAGCAAGTGGCTACATTACAGCGGCCATATTTATCAACTACAGGTCTATTATATGGTCATAGAGTCACCAAGGACTCCGAGATATGCACCGCCACTCTGCAGCCTCTACCACAAGGACTTACAACAAATCTGGTGCAATTCTTGACCTATAGCAACACGGCAGTGATTTACTGTGACCATCGCAAGTAAGAACTACAAGGTGCTGCACTTATAATAAGGTCCTCGCACAAGAATGCACAAAGAAGTTAAAGCTAAGGTTAGCCAGGAAAAAAAAACTTTTTTTTATATATCAACTAGCTCCAGATTTGTAAATTTCTTCTATTAAAAAATATTAATCCTTTCAGTACTTATGAGCTGATGAAGTTGAGTTGTTCTTTTCTGTCTAAGTGCACTCTGATGACACGTGTCCCGGGAACCGCCCAGTTTACAAACAAATCCTCTTCTACTCTGTGCAGTTCCCTAGACAAGCAGAGATGTCAGCAGAGAGCACTGTTGCCAGACAGAAAACAACAACTCAACTTCAGCAGCTGATAATTATTGAAAGGATTAAGATTTTTTTTAATAGAAGTAATTTACAAACCTGTTTAACTTTCTGGAGCCAGTTGATATATATTAAAAAGTTTTTTCCTGGATAATCCCTTTAATCTAGAATCATCATGTGAAAGGTCTACCAGCGAGGCACAAAGTCTAACCACCATCACATATGCAACCCAACGTACGTTTCACTCTCTTCTGCTTCATCAGGGGGTGTGGGACCCTATCAGTAGATCAAAGCTGGCATAAAATCAAGAACAAAAAAAGTAACCTCGAAAACAAAGCACTAAAATACCCAGAAGAGCTAGACCTACCAAATGGAGAATCAGCAGAGGAATCCCACCAATGATTCTTTACTATTCAAAGCCAAACACATAACAAAAAAACAAAACATAACAATAGTGTAAGGGTCCAGTAAAAGCCGCCACCGCTCATACAGCCTATAGGGTGCCTCATTGCAGCATTATCCCTCCTAAATACAGAGAAGAGACAAGAGGCCGGAGTGAGCCGACGCTAATCCCTGAGGTCCACTCTTCTTCACAATGATTCTTTGTATTTATAACAACATTTTGTTCTTTCCTCCAGGAGAGAAGGACTTTATATTCTGCTGTAGTGCAGCAAATCTCTTAGCAAATCCCATCCACCAAAATAAAAGTTAGGAGAGTTAATATGGACAATTTTATGCAGTGACGGCAGTGCTTAAAGGGGTTATCCTGGAAAAAAACTTTTTTTTATATATCAACTGGTTCCAGAAAGTTAAACAGATTTGTAAATTACTTCTATTAAAAAATCTTAATCCTTTCAGTACTTATGAGCTGCTGAAGTTGAGTTGTTCTTTTCTGTCTAAGTGCTCTCTGTTTAACTTTCTGGAGCCAGTTGATATATAACATTTTTTATTTTTTTTCTGGAATACCCCTTTAAACAGTCAGGATTTGAAGTTAGAGTGCAGAATATGGACAGCCCCTCCCCCATTATATCTCTATCTTTATAAGAAATACAAAATATGGACAGCCCTTCCCCCATTATCTCCTTATAAGGCATATAGAAGGTTTACAGCCCCTCCTCTATTATTTCCTTCTCTCCTTATAAGGCATATAGAAGGTATACAGCCCCTCCTCTATTATTTCCTTCTCTCCTTATAAGGCATATAGAAGGTATACAGCCCCTCCTCTATTATTTCCCTCTCTCCTTATAAGGCATATAGAAGGTATACAGCCCCTCCTCTATTATTTCCCTCTCTCCTTATAAGGCATATAGAAGGTTTACAGCCCCTCCTCTATTATTTCCTTCTCTCCTTATAAGGCATATAGAAGGTATACAGCCCCTCCTCTATTATTTCCTTCTCTCCTTATAAGGCATATAGAAGGTATACAGCCCCTCCTCTATTATTTCCTTCTCTCCTTATAAGGCATATAGAAGGTTTACAGCCCCTCCTCTATTATTTACTTCTCTCCTTATAAGGCATATAGAAGGTTTACAGCCCCTCCTCTATTATTTCCTTCTCTCCTTATAAGGCATATAGAAGGTTTACAGCCCCTCCTCTATTATTTCCTTCTCTCCTTATAAGGCATATAGAAGGTATACAGCCCCTCCTCTATTATTTCCTTCTCTCCTTATAAGGCATATAGAAGGTATACAGCCCCTCCTCTATTATTTCCTTCTCTCCTTATAAGGCATATAGAAGGTATACAGCCCCTCCTCTATTATTTCCTTCTCTCCTTATAAGGCATATAGAAGGTATACAGCCCCTCCTCTATTATTTCCTTCTCTCCTTATAAGGCATATAGAAGGTATATAGCCCCTCCTCTATTATTTCCTTCTCTCCTTATAAGGCATATAGAAGGTTTACAGCCCCTCCTCTATTATTTACTTCTCTCCTTATAAGGCATATAGAAGGTATATAGCCACTCCCCCATAATCTCTCTATATCTTTATAAGACATACAGGACGCGGACAGCCCCTCCCCCATTATCTCTAAACCTCTTTATTAGACATATAGGATCTTGCTGAGGTGATAAAACTGAGGTGAGATGCTGAGATTAAAGGGGCACTCTGCTGCCCAGTGTTCAGAACATTTTGTTCTGAACACTTGGAGCGGCTGGCGGGGGTCTAAATGAATGCCGGGTGCTGCACAGAGATCACGGGGGCCCCAGCAGCAGGACCCCCTGATCAGCCATCTTATCCTTTGGATAAGGGATAAGTTGTCAAGGACATATACAATTCTCTATTCCGGAGGTCTAGAATACCATTTACCCTGCACTTTAGAGGTTCTAAAGATCATCAGAAATTACCTGTATAAAGAAATCCTTAATAAAGTCTTTTTGTCCTGAGTGTCCAGCACATACAGTGAGGGTAATGCACATTTCACAATGTAGAACTCTCTAATATGGGACATGGACGTGACTATAAGGGGAGGTGTCGTTGAGGGCCCCCTCTATTTCCAAGTGTGGACAAGTGATACAATAATCAGCTCTCTTTCTAGTTTACCATGGATCCCCATAAACAACACCACCACATATATGTTTGAACAGTAGGATTGACTTATTGGACATCCCCTTTAAGAACAGGGTTACATATAATGATACAAGTGGGTATACTACAATTGTGTCACAAGTTCTTATCTTACAGGATGGATATATGACAGTATAGGACACTCACCCCTGATCACTATCTGTGCAGTATATACTACAGTCCTGCACTCTTTGTAATCTCATATATTACAGACAAATACTTCCAGCAGCCTCCTAGGACCCTGAGACTGCGCAGATATGAGGCTCCTGATGATAAAGACTAAAGGGATCGCACCAGGTACTGTATTTTAGATGTAGGGATGTCCCGATACCATTTTTTTAAGAACAAATACGAGTACCGATACTTAAATTCTAGTACCCGCCAATACCAAGTACGAGTACTTATATTTTAAAGGGAATCTGACAGCAGGGTGACGCGGATTCTGGCGCTGTTTACCGTATGATATGTGGGTCCTTGTTGTGTACAATGGAGGCGGCTGCTGTAGTAGGAGCCAAGATTTCTCTCTTCTCCATTGGACAGAACAGGGAATTTGCATTGGCGGTGAGAACGATGATCACATGATGAGCAGCGGTAGAAACCGGATCACCTGACCTATCTACCTATAAATTCAACTTAGTGCAGGTGACTCTGCTGTAAGATTGTCTTTAATATTAGGTAGTATCCCCTTGCAGATATTAGCTGCAGCCCCCTGGCATTCATTAGTAGCAGCCCCCCCCCCCCCCCCTGTAGACAGCAGCCCCCCTTGTAGATAGCAGCTTCCCCTGTAGATATAAGTAGCAGCCCCCTGTAGACATAAGTAGCAGCCCCCCTGTAGACATAAGTAGCAGCCCCCTGTAGACATAAGTAGCAGCCCCCTGTAGACATAAGTAGCAGCCCCCCTGTAGATATAAGTAGCAGCCCCCTGTAGACATAAGTAGCAGCCCCCCTGTAGACATAAGTAGCAGCCCCCTGTAGACATAAGTAGCAGCCCCCCTGTAGACATAAGTAGCAGCCCCCTGTAGACATAAGTAGCAGCCCCCTGTAGACATAAGTAGCAGCCCCCCTGTAGACATAAGTAGCAGCCCCCCTGTAGACATAAGTAGCAGCCCCCCTGTAGATATAAGTAGCAGCCCCCCTGTAGACATAAGTAGCAGCCCCCTGTAGACATAAGTAGCAGCCCCCCTGTAGACATAAGTAGCAGCCCCCCTGTAGATATAAGTAGCAGCCCCCCTGTAGACATAAGTAGCAGCCCCCCTGTAGACATAAGTAGCAGCCCCCCTGTAGACATAAGTAGCAGCCCCCCTGTAGATATAAGTAGCAGCCCCCCTGTAGATATAAGTAGCAGCCCCCCTGTAGACATAAGTAGCAGCCCCCTGTAGACATAAGTAGCAGCCCCCTGTAGACATAAGTAGCAGCCCCCCTGTAGACATAAGTAGCAGCCCCCCTGTAGATATAAGTAGCAGCCCCCCTGTAGACATAAGTAGCAGCCCCCCTGTAGACATAAGTAGCAGCCCCCCTGTAGATATAAGTAGCAGCCCCCCTGTAGACATAAGTAGCAGCCCCCCTGTAGACATAAGTAGCAGCCCCCCTGTAGACATAAGTAGCAGCCCCCCTGTAGACATAAGTAGCAGCCCCCCTGTAGATATAAGTAGCAGCCCCCTGTAGATATAAGTAGCAGTCCCCCTGTAGACATAAGTAGCAGCCCCCCTGTAGATATAAGTAGCAGCCCCCCTGTAGATATAAGTAGCAGCCCCCCTGTAGATATAAGTAGCAGCCCCCTGTAGACATAAGTAGCAGCCCCCTGTAGACATAAGTAGCAGTCCCCCTGTAGACATAAGTAGCAGCCCCCCTGTAGACATAAGTAGCAGCCCCCCTGTAGACATAAGTAGCAGCCCCCCTGTAGATATAAGTAGCAGCCCCCCTGTAGACATAAGTAGCAGCCCCCTGTAGACATAAGTAGCAGCCCCCCTGTAGATATAAGTAGCAGCCCCCTGTAGACATAAGTAGCAGCCCCCCTGTAGATATAAGTAGCAGCCCCCCTGTAGACATAAGTAGTGAGTGACGTGTGTGTCACATGCTCCTCCATGGAACACTATGGTACGGACAGGAGAACGGGGCGACAGAGCGGCACCAGGTATCTGGCATGGTTACCATGCAAATGGCTAATATCGGCCCCGATACTGATACCAGTATCGGTATCGGGACATCCCTAACTATATGAATTCTTCTATAATCATTCAACAACCAGGAATATCCAATAAAGTAACCTCAGGTCAATCCCACTTTGAAAGCCTGGCCTGAGACCACCTGAAGATCAAATAAATCTACAGCCCCCCGCCGTTCTGGGACAGTTGATGTCACTATGAGCACATATGGTAAAAGAGTACTCCGATCTATGCAGATGAGACCACCATTGATCCTGAGAATGAAGGGGCTGACGCAAGTTTTCTACTGCCCATGCCCTTTTGGAGGCGGTATTGTTTTTACGTCACTTACCCTGCTTGGTGAAACTGGCACCTTAAAGGGCATAGGGACTAAAATGTCTTATCGCAAGGGGTCCCGCCACTGGCACCCCAGCAATCTCTGTGCAGCACCCGGCGTTGGTTTAGAACGTTGGGTGCAGGCAGCGGGGTTGAGATGTCACGGTCACTCCCCCTCAATGCAAGTAGATGGGAGGTGGCGTGGCCGTCCCTTACACCCTCTCCCATAGACTTGCATTAAGGGGGTGTGGCCATGAAGTCACAACACCCCTCCCCCCACGGCTCCACGCATTTGGAACAAAATGTTCCGAATGCTGGGGCAGCAGGGTACGCCTTTAAAGTTTATTGTCAATGGGGGGGGATTTATCAAAACCTGTGCAGAGGAAAAGTTGCCCAGTTGCCCATAGCAACCAATCAGCTCGCTGCTTTCCTTTTTGATAAGGCCTGTGAAAAATGAAAGAAGCGATCTGATTGGTTGCTATGGGCAACTCAGCAACTTTTCCTCTGCACAGGTTTTGATAAACACCAATTTTTTTGTTTTGGGGGGTAAATTACATTTTTTTGGGCGTTCGTTGTACTAGATCACAGCAATACCAAAAAGCTAATTTTTTGGGATGCAGTTTTTTCGATAGAAAATGGGAAGAAGGGGGTAATGTAAGTTTTTATTGAGGATATATTTATATTATTAGTAATTATTGTGATTAATTATAACAATGTTTCCCATCCAGGGGGCCTCCAGCTGTTGCAAAACTACAACTCCCAGTATGCCCGGACAGCCTTTGGCTGTCCGGGCGTGCTGAGAGTTGTAGATTTGCAACAGCTGGAGGCACCCTGGTTGGTAAACACTGTGTTATATAGTTCACTGCAATACCATAGCATTGGGAAGAACTGTGATTTCAGCTGTAGTATTCTGGCTATAATAGTAGACCTTACTGGTTACCATGAAGACCAATCAGCAGCACATGATACTGTTGTGGGGGGGGGGGGGGGGGGTGCCCATCAGTATCCAATAGGCACAGCACCTGTCAAGTAACTATCTAGATGCCACAGTCATCTAGAGTTAAAGGGGTACTCGGGTGGAAAAAAAAATATTTTAAATCAACTGAAAGAAAGATAAACCGATTTGGAAATCACTTCTATTAAAAAAAAATATCTTAACCCTTCCAGTACTTATCAGCTGCTGTATGCTACAGAGGAAGTTCTTTCTTTTTGAATTTCTTTTCTGTCTGACCGCAGTGCTCTCTGCTGACACCTTTGTCCGTGTCAGGAACTGTCCAGAGCAGGAGAGGTTTGCTATGGGGATTTGCTTCTAATTTGGACAGTTCCTGGCACGGGAGAGCGCTGTTGTCAGACAGAAAAGAAATTCACAAATTTCTCTGTTTTATACCGAAGGATAGGGGATAAGATGTCTGATCACGGGGGTCCCGCTGCTGGGGACCCCTGCAATCTCTCATGCAGCACCCCCTATCATCAGCCTCACGGAGCGAAGATCACTCAGTGTCTGATTCATGATCACGGGGACGGAGTATCGTGATGTCACGGCTCCGCCCCCTATTGACATCACGCCCCGCCCCCTCAATGCAAACCTACGGGAGGCTTGCTTGAGGGGGCGGGGCGTGACGTCACAAGGGCGCGGGGCATGACGTCACGATACAGCCCCGTGATGGTAAATGAGGGATCTTTGCTCAGTGAGGCTGATGATTCTGCATGAGAGATTGTGGGGGTCCCCAGCAGCGGGACCCCCGCGATCAAACATCTTATCCCCTATTAGGGCTGGAATACCCCTTTAAGTCGAAAGGGTGCATGCATTTTAGTTTGGAACAATGAATTTCTAGCTCTTTTGTACACTGGACCTCATGCTCAGCGCTGCGTCTTCTTTGGAGAATTTGGTATGTTAGTCCGGCCTTGGCAAACTGGACGGAGACCTGCACGTCATCTGAGGTGGTCCTTTGCGGACTGATTCATTAGGAACAGATATAAGGCACAACAGAGCTTAAGGAAGAGATGTTTTATGGATCCTATTTCATGCGCAATACAACAACTTACTAAAGAAGCAGGTCAGGAAAGGCTACAGGTCTAAACACCACAATACACAGGACTAGAATTACCATTCGTTTTGTGGCTTCTTGTCCAGCAATTAGTGCAAATCGCCACAAAACCAGCATGTGTGAACAGTTCCCTATCAAAATCACCGCAGTTAACGTTTCCCAGGTTAAAGCAGATAAGGATTCAGCAAACTTCCAATATACTGTGTGTTTCACACGCTCACCATTTTCAAGATCTCTGCTTGCTGTAAATTAAAACATTCTATTTGCATCTTGAAGCTGAAAACCTTAGAGACCCAATACGGCTGTATAGTGAGGCCAGTAATGGAGTAATCTAATAAATACTATGGCCCAGATTTAGGGTGCGCTCGTGCGGCCGTCTGTGCCCGTTTTTTTATCCCCGTTTTGGTCCCGTTCTTGCAGGCTGTAAACGGATTAAAAGCGGTTTTAAAAAATCCCGTTCATGTCAACGGGATTTTTTTTACAATCCTTTTACATCCGTTTGTACCCGTCTGCACTCATTTCCGTTTTTTTTGGACAGCAGAAAAAATGGCACATGCAGTATTTTGTTCTTCTCTGAAAAAAACGGATACAGTAAATTTTACATTGAAGCCTTTAATGTCATCTGTTTGCATTCGTTTTTTCAATCTGTTTTTACTTCTGAGCATGCTCTGAACATTAAATGACCAATAATGGATCCAAATGGATAACATTCGTTTTAATCCGTTATTGTCGTTATTATTTTTTTGACGGGAGAAGAACGGGACAGGTCTATCCTTAAGGCCCAAATGGGCTGCGTCCTTTAGGGGTTAATGGACGACTGTTCTTGGAAAGTAATATGTACCCTGCATTCCTGCAGCTCCGAGAGGCAAAGTACAGAAGTCTTATCATAGCGGCTCCAAAGGGTCAAACACACAAAAGTAGAAAAACCAACACCAGGCAGAGAAACTGATTATTCCACACAGTCTATGGCACGGCCATCTATGGCAAGGGCAAAGTAAGGTTACAGCGCATACGCCATCTTATAGTTTACAAGTAGTGTATAGCGTTATCTTCCATAAAAACTTTAAAAAAATGAAAGTAAAATTTATTAAAAGTCTGCAATTGAGGATTTTGCTGTGACATATAAACCGTTCCAACAGCAAAATCACGGCAGATTTATTGAGGATTTTTGACTGCAGCTAATCTGCAACATAAACTGCTGTACTGTAGATCTGAGACACAACATACAGAATCTAGTATATACGTTACTTATCCTATACTGATCCTGAAAGCTGCACTCTCTGTGTATACATTACTTAGGAGTCAGGAGACAGGATTTAAAGTTCTAGCATATTGACTTTCTAATCATTTTTTTATAAAAAAAAAAAAAAAAAAAGGGAAATGATTAGCAATTTTGGCATTTAAATTTATCCTGAATTACATTCTGTATTATATTCCAGAGCTGCACTCACTATTCTGCTGGTGAGGTCACTGTGTACATACATTACATTACTTATCCTGTACAGATCCGGAGTTATATCCTGTATTATACTCCAGAGCTGTACTCGCTATTCTGCTGGTGAGGTCACTGTGTACATACATTACATTACTTATCCTGTACTAATCCTGAGTTATATCCTGTATTATACTCTAGAGCTGTACTCACTATTCTGCTGGTGAGGTCACTGTGTACATACATTACATTACTTATCCTGTACTGATCCTGAGTTATATCCTGTATTATACTCCAGAGCTGTACTCGCTATTCTGCTGGTGAGGTCACTGTGTATATACATTACATTACTTATCCTGTACTGATCCTGAGTTATATCCTGTATTATACTCCAGAGCTGTACTCAATATTCTGCTGGTGAGGTCACTGTGTACATACATTACATTACTTATCCTCTACTGATCCTGAGTTATATCCTGTATTATACTCCAGAGCTGTACTCGCTATTCTGCTGGTGAGGTCACTGTGTACATACATTACATTACTTATCCTGTACTGATCCTGAGTTATATCCTGTATTATACTACAGAGCTGTACTCACTATTCTGCTGGTGGGGTCACTGTGTACATACATTACATTACTTATCCTGTACTGATCCAGAGCTGTACTCACTATTCTGCTGGTGAGGTCACTGTGTACATACATTACATATCCTGTACTGATCCTGAGTTATATCCAGTATTATACTCCAGAGCTGTACTTACTATTCTGCTGGTGGAGTCATTGTATACATACACTACATTACTTATCCTGTAATGGTCCAATGACCTCACCAGCAGAATAGTGAGTACAGCTCTGGAGTATAATACAGGATATAACTCAGGATCAGTACAGGATAAGTAATGTAAAGTATGTACACAGGGACCTCACCAGCAGAATAGTGAGTGCAGCTCTGGAGTATAATACAGGATATAACTCAGGATCAGTACAGGATAAGTAATGTAATGTATGTACACAGTGACCTCACCAGCAGAATAGTGAGTGCAGCTCTGGAGTATAATACAGGATATAACTCAGGATCAGTACAGGATAAGTAATGGAATGTATGCACACAGTGACCTCACCAGCAGAATAGTGAGTACAGCTCTGGAGTGTAATACAGGATATAACTCAGGATCAGTACACGATAAGTAATGTAATGTATGTACACAGTGACCTCACCAGCAGAATAGTGAGTACAGCTCTGGAGTATAATACAGGATATAACTCAGGATCAGTACAGGATAAGTAATGTAATGTATGTACACAGTGACCTCACCAGCAGAATAGTGAGTACAGCTCTGGAGTATAATAGAGGATATAACTCAGGATCAGTACAGGAAAAGTAATGTAATGTATGTACACAGTGACCTCACCAGCAGAATAGTGAGTACAGCTCTGGAGTATAATACAGGATATAACTCAGGATCAGTACAGGAAAAGTAATGTAATGTATGTACACAGTGACCTCACCAGCAGAATAGTGAGTACAGCTCTGTGCTGATTGCTGAATTACTTTCTGTATTGGGGTATGTTCACACACTGCTGATTGTTGCAGATTCCATGGTCCACTGTGTAAAGACAGGTCTGAATAAAAGGAGATTCCACAGGTCGTCATTAAGTTGTCTTTTGCCTTAATTTTAATAGCTCGTTATTGTTCTTATTTATTTTTAAAGCGCACTTGGTACCAGGGTAAACATTGTTTTATAGCAGTTTCTGGAAAAGTAAAGAAAGAGAACACTGTGTCTGTCATCAGTTAACTGTAATCCAACTTTCCCTGGCTCCTGAATGGGAAATAGACCTACTTAAGCAGCGAGAACCATGGAGAGTGAAATATGGCAGCTACTTCTTCGACCTGGTGTCTCTAATGTGACTTGGATTTGCCATCCAACTTTCTTGGGCAACCTGGTGCAGACTGTGTTTGAATGAACCTCTACAGCAGTGTTTCCCAACCAGTGTGCCTCCAGCTGTTGCCAAACTACAACTCACAGCAAGCACAGATTCGGCTGTCTGGGCAAGCTGGGAGTTGTAGTTTTGCAACAACTGGATTAGTCTCTACAACAGGGTTTCCCAACCAGTGTGCCTCCAGCTGTTGCAAAACTACAACCCACAGCAAGCACAGATTTGGCTGCATGGGCATGCTGGGAGTTGTAGTTCTGCAACAACTGGATTAGCCTCTACAACAGGGTTTCCCAACCAGTGTTCCTACAGCTGTTGCCAAACTACAACTCACAGCAAGCACAGATACGGCTGTCTGTACATGCTGGGAGTTGTAGTTTTGCAACAACTGGATTAGCCTCTACAACAGGGTTTACCAACCAGTGTGCCTCCAGCTGTTGCAAAACTAAAATTTACAGCAAGCACAGATTCTGCTGTCTGGGCATGCTGGGAGTTGTAGTTTTGCAGAAAACTGGATGAGCCTCTACAGCAGTGTTTCCCAACCAGTGTGCCTCCAGCTGTTGCAAAACTACAACCCACAGCATGCCCGGACAGCCTTTGGCTGTCCGGGCATGCTGAGAGTTGTAGTTTTGCAACAGCTGGAGGCACACTGGTAAGGGAAACACTACTCTACACAGTCTGACACTGTCCAATCTGTGCTGATTGGACAAACCAATTAGACACAGGGAATGGTTTCACCCTATTGTCAATTTATACATACATTTCCAGGAGGAACAACGCAGGACCAGCAGACCGCATCCAAGATTGTTATTTCACGAAAAAAATAAAATAAAAATTATTAAAACAGACAGGTCAGGTGGTGCCGGCTTCTTTTACTTTAAGTAGAACTGTGACTGAAGACTCTGGAAGACGTGGCGTCAGCTATTGTAGTTGTCACCCAGCTTTTCCAGGAACCGCAGAATGGAATGTATAAGAGGACAACTCAAGGACTTTTCTCTACTGCAGATTTTTTATTTTTGTTACCAATAACAGCAGGTAACCCCCGCCCCGGCTAAAGCAGAACACATCAGCGACCATCCAAACCTTACCTTCCAGAAGATCTCTAGCCAGCCCAGGCTCCGCCCCGGTGGAACGCACAAAATCTGACAGGACGAGATCCATGTCCACAGGTCATGTGATCATGAACTCCTTTCGGGCGGATGGAGGACACCGATTGGTCATAGATCAAAGTTTAGCTCCTCAATCTACGGTTGAAAGAATGCACAGAAGCTTTGTGTTACACACCCGGCAGACGTACGAGGCAGGACGCTCCGTGTCACTTGCGCTGCTTCAAATACAGAGTTAAAAACAAAAAAAAAACAAAAAAATAAATTAAAAAAAATAAAAACAAAAAAAAAGCCCAATGACAAACAAAGCACGAGCGGGATATAAATAACCCCTCTGGGCGATCTCGTCTGGCTGAAGACGCTCTCTGGTTTCCCTTTGTTCACATTTTTCACAAAAGCGCTGTGTGTGACCCCGCCTCCCCGCTCAGAAGGGGGACATTGTTCTAACTCCTACAGGTGCTGCCGTCCTCAAAACAACGCGTACCCGTGTCCGCGGCCTGCGCCGCTTAAAGGGACGCTGCATCCAAAACTCACTCTCTCTCTGCTGCCGAGACATCTATTGTCCCCTGGTATCAGACGGTAGCAATTAGCAATAATGTAATTAATAGGAATTTAAGGAAATGACCCCCCCCCCCAAACTCTTCAACCCCCCATGATCATCACTTTATCTCCAGTTCTGAGAATCTTTGCAAACACCTTTTACAAGAGAATCTGTCGCATTGAACATGAAGTCCAATCTGCAGGTGTCATGTTGTGGAGCAGGGAGAGCTGAGCAGATTGATATATCACTTTGTGGGGAAATATTCAGTATAACTTATTTAAAGGGGTACCCCGCTGCTCAACAAACTGTTCCGAACGCTGGAGCTGGCGCCGGGTGCTTGTGACGTCATAAACCCCACCCTTTCATGTCACGCCCCGCCCCCTCAATGCAAGTCTATGGGAGGGGGCGTGACAGCCGTCACGCCCCCTCCCATAGACTTGCATTGAGGGGGTGGGGTGTGACTATGATGTCGCCAGCTCCAGCCTTCGGAACAGTTTGTTCCATACGTTGAGCAGCGGAATTCCCCTTTAAAGGGGTTATCCAGGGGGAAAAAAAACTTTTTTATATATCAACTGGCTCCAGAAAGTTAAACAGATTTGTAAATGACTTCTATTAAAAAAATCTTAATCCTTTCAGTACTTATGAGCTGCTGAAGTTGCGTTGTTCTTTTCTGTCTAAGTCCTCTCTGAAGACACGTGTCTCGGGAACCGCCCAGTATAGAAGAAAATCCCCATAGCAAACCTCTTCTAAACTGGGCGGTTCCCGAGACACGTGTCATCAGAGAGCACTTAGACAGAAAAGAACAACTCAACTTCAGCAGCTCATAAGTACTGAAAGGATTAAGATGTTTTAATAGAAGTAATTTACAAATCTGTTTAACTTTCTGGAGCCAGTTGATACACAAGAAAAAAAAAATTTCCCTGGCTAACCCCTTTAAATCTCTGCAAATTCTGGACTAAGTAGTCAAGTGGGCGGTGCTTATCAGTGCTTGACAGCTATCTGTGTCGGGGGGAGGGGTGGAAATTAAAAGAGAAAAAAATCTACTAAAACAGAGAAGAATATACTTGTCCCTCGTAACGATCCACTTGTCCTGGTACAAAATAATTTTTACCAATATAGTATGTAAATAAGGTCTTTATTAATAAAAACTTGATAGGAAGACCAGTATGTCACCCCATTAGGTGGATAGGGCCCCTGATAAGTAAGTCCGCCCCATTAAAGGAATACTGCAGTGCAAAATAACTGATCCCGACCGTATATATTGGAGGGGAAAAAGCTCCTGGATAACTTGTCATTTATTTATATAAGTCTCTGCTCATTCTGGGCTTAATAGTCAAGTGGGCGGTCCTACTCTGTGACTGACAGCTCTCTGCACTGTGTATAAGTATGCGTGCAGAGAGCTGTCAATCATGGAGTAGGACCGCCCACTTGACTATTAAGCCCAGAATGAGCAGAGACTTCTATAAATAAACAAGTTATCCAGGAGCCTTTTCCCCCCACACTCTACAATCCATCTGTTCTGCTCCTCCTGCTCTATAACCTGGGGCCGGCAGACAGGAGCGTATTTATAGGTGACCGCTTTCCATTCAAATGGGAGGGATATAAACAGCCCAACTTATCCAGGTTTGGGAAACATCTCCCCTCATGTCCATTGGCTGTGTGTGTGGGAGCTGTACTCAAGTAAGGTAGGGTTGACCCCTATCCAATGAAAACGTTTGTGGTATACACAGTCAGCCGAGCAGAATGGGAGGCCCTCATATCACAGTAGAGAGGAGGAGATAAAGAGTGGGGTGCTCCCAGTGTGGTATTTTATGGAAAAGCAAAAAATGGAAATACCCGTCACCAACACCTATGGTAACGTACTGACCTTGAGTCGATAGTACAAAATGGTGGTGGGAAGCAAATGGCGACAGTCTGCTGCTCTCACCCATTATTATTCCGTCTTTCCAAGGAGGACGGACAAACATGCAAAGTAGGAGGAGTAAAAATGGGGGGTATGTTGAGAGCACTGCTGTCAGATGGCGAAGGTTGGAGTCAAGAAACGGTGTGAGCCAGCACTTATGCAGGACTAAATTTTATTGACAAAAGAAGTCAAGACAGTAAAAACAGGACAACGTGTTTCGGCGCTCACTGGCGCCTTCCTCAGGTCCACAATTATAAATATGTGCAGTCCTAGCCGGAGTTCCTGCGGAACTCCGGCTAGGACTGCACATATTTATAATTGTGGACCTGAGGAAGGCGCCAGCGAGCGCCGAAACGCGTTGTCCTGTTTTTACTGTCTTGACTTCTTTTGTCAATAAAATTTAGTCCTGCATAAGTGCTGGCTCACACCGTTTCTTGACTCCAACCTTCGCCATCTGACAACAGTGCTCTCAACATACCCCCCCATTTTTACTCCTCCTACTTCTCATATCACAGTGGGACCCCGCCAGGATCCATTCTTTTGAATTTGCCACATGTAGTCTAAAAGTAACCTCATTTAGCACATTTCGGAGAGTTTATTGGTTTTAGTGGGACTCAAAATTGTGGCCAACTACACTTTTTAGTTTTACAGAAAAACAGTACATGCCAGCTAAGGTGCTAAACGTACTAGCTTCTGACAACATTCGGCACTCCGCCTCTAGACATCTTATAAGGTTTCTGATCGCGGGGGTCCCACCGATGGGGACCCCTGCGATCTCGGCTGCAGCACCCCAGACATCCGGCGCACGGAGCAAACTTCGCTCCATGCCAGATGACTGGCGATGCGGAGGCTCGTGATGTCACGGCCACTCCCCCTCAATGCAAGTCTATGGGAATGGTCATGATGGACGTCATGCCCCCTCCCATAGACTTGCATTGTGGGGGTGTGGCCGTGACGGAACGAGCCTCTGGCACTTCACCCGGTCTCATGAAGCACGGAAGTGCGAGACAGCTGTAACCCCCGGCGTCCTTGCCCGCTCCACCTGCCTGAATGCTGTACGCTGCCATGCACATGCACTTTGGTTGACAAGCACAAAATAAAAGTCATCCTTGCAAGTCCGTTTTCGGGTGAGTGCCATCATTTCTTCTACATTTCTGCAAGATTGAGCACCACCCTTAGGACTGTATCCACACTTGCACTTTATGTGCGGACTTATGTTCACTCCCATTACAGCAGTGCCGGATAGTGTTTCTAGCTTGTTAGATTTGTAAATGACTTCTATTAAAAAAATATTTGTCCATCCAGTACTTATTAGCAGCTGTATGCTACAGAGGAAATTCTTTTCTTTTTGAATTTCTTTTTTTGTCTTGACCACAGTGCTCTCTGCTGACACCTGATGCCCGTATCAGGAACTGTCCAGAGCAGGAGAAAATCCACATTGCAAACCTATGCTACTCTGGACAGTTCCTGATACGGACAGAGGTGTCAGCAGAGAGCACTGTGGACAAGACAAAAAAGAAATTCAAAAAGAAAAGAATTTCCTCTGTAGCATACAGCTGCTAATAAGTACTGGAAGGATTAAGATTTTTTTTAATAGAAGTCATTTACAAATCTGTTTAACTTTCTGGCACCAGTTCATTTAAAAAAAAAAAGTTTTTCCACCGGAGAACCCCTTTAGGGTGCGTTCACACGCTCTTAGTTTTTGCGGGTTTTCCTGCTGCGTATATGAAAGTGGGCGGGCTCTTCTCGGCTGTCCATAGCAGATTGTCCGCGGCGGAATTTACGCTGCGGAAAATCCGCCGAAGTCCCTACTGACTTCAATGGGGCTTGCGGCGGATTTTCCGCAGCGTAAATTCCTCCGTGGAAAATCTGCTGCGGACAGCCGAGTAGAGCCTGCACCCTTTCAAATACGCAGCGGAAAACCCGCAAAAACAAAGAGCGTGTGAACGCACCCTTAGAGTCTCTGCACACGTACAGTATCCTGTGCAGATTTGATGCGGAGGATTTGAAGCTGTGCTCAGTCATTGAGTTCACATTGAAATCTGCAGCATCAAATCTGCGCAGAATACTGTACGTGTGAATATTTTAGGGGAAGTCTAATAGGAGGATTTCACCCCGGGCTATGGCCCTGGGGTCTGGTGTTTCTTAGATCCCAATGATTGATGGGATCACGGGACAATCTAATAGGATTTTATTACCCATTCAACCCCCTATACCAGTGCTGTCCAAACTGCAGGCATCCAGATGTTGCAAAACTACAACTCCCAGCATGCCCGGACAGCCGTTGGCTGTCCGGGCATGCTGGAAGTTGTAGTTTTGCAACATCTGGAGGGCCACAGTTTGGACACCGCTGCCCTATACGTTCAGCCAAATTAATAATGATTATCTGACCATCACTTCCGACATATGTATTACCTTATACGGGATGGAAGGTCCGAGGTTTAGAGTAATTCAGTCTATAATGTGAAAAGAAAATGGCCTATGGAGCCACGTGAGGGAAAGGATTAGACCATCACATAGATAGTCCTAATGTAAAGAGGTAGCAGTTCCCGTATACAGCAGTGGTTTACAACATGTGGATCTCCAGCTGTTGCAAAACTAAACTCCCAGCATGTTCAGACAGCTGTTAATGCATGTTGGGAGCTGTAGTTTCACAATAGTTGTATTAAAATCATTACTGGGATGGCAGCACTAGAGATGTAGAATTTCCGGGAAATGAAACATAAATAAATAAATGCTTTTTTTTCCACCCGAAAAAAAAAAAAAAATCTAATTATATTTATCAGTATGTATATAAAAAAATAAAATAAATAATAATTAGAAAAAATACAACATTCTATACTATTTTGCTAGTAAACAGAAAAAAATACCAGAAAAAAAAATAAAATCATGTTTCTTTTTTTTCCCCAATTTTTTCCAGGCCTTCCACACAGCACCCACCGAAGGCCGTAGCACCAGGTAAATGCTGAAGGCGTGGGGCAGACAGACAGTGCTTGGACCTCTAAGGCCATGTTCACACAGTATGCGCGTTCTGTGCCCATGGCAGAGGTCACAGAATAGAAAATCAGATACTCATCTGGCGCTCGCAGGATCCGTCCAGGTGGTCAATAAGGTAAAAGACTACAGGTGTGGTAAAGAGTTCAGTCTTTATTTCTTCATAAAGGACAGACAACGCGTTTCGAGGGATCGCCCCTCTTCCTCAGGTCATGGGTACAGAGACAGGTAACATAATGCTTTTTATATGCTCAAAAAGACCGCGAAAATCGGCTGGTTGGGTGACGTCACAGTCAGGTGTGCTGGTCAGGGAGGGGCAATGGGAAAGGTAAAGAAAAAAGAAAATAAAAATAATTTCTCTTTTCTTTTTTTTTTTTTTTTTTCCCTTCTTTCCTCTTCTCTCTCTCCCCTCCCTCTTTTTACCTGCTACTTTTTCGGGATATGAAGCAGGACATATGTACGATAATGTTTCCGTTTATCTGCTTCATATCCCAAAACGGAAACATTATCGTACATATGTCCTGCTTCATATCCCGAAAAAGTAGCAAGTAGCCCCTCCCTGACCAGCACACCTGACTGTGACGTCACCCAACCAGCCGATTTTCGCGGTCTTTTTGAGCATATAAAAAGCATTATGTTACCTGTCTCTGTACCCATGACCTGAGGAAGAGGGGCGATCCCTCGAAACGCGTTGTCTGTCCTTTATGAAGAAATAAAGACTGAACTCTTTACCACACCTGTAGTCTTTTACCTTATTGACCACCTGGACGGATCCTGCGAGCGCCAGATGAGTATCTGATTTTCTATTCTGTGACCTCTGCCATGGGCACAGAACGCGCATCTTGACAAAACCGCCTCGGCCATCTCGAGAAACGGAAGGATACAGGCTGCCGCGGATCGCACTATTTCGATACCAAGCCCACAACGGTGTCGCGCTCGCAGCGCGACGCAATAAGGTGAGCAACTTCCCACCCCCATTTTTTCTCTTGTCCCCACGAGGTAACGGCACAGGGTGCGCTGGTCTTTTGTTCCCTTTTTCTCCTCCCTTTTTAATGTTCACACAGTAGTCATATATGAGGAATGTCCGTCCGGTTCTGGCGGGAGCTAGGACCCCCTTTGAGATGTCCTGTCTCATGGGCTGCAATGCATTTGTGAGCCAAATCTGCAGAAAGAATAGACAGGTGCAGAGTGCAGCAGAGCTCCACTGAAATCAATGAGACTCTGCTGCAGCGGAATATTCCAGCAGAATTCCGTACTGACATTTTGCCGTGTGCACGTAGCCTTTGGGTACGTGCACACGAGCGGACCCATAGCATAATTTACGTTGCAGATCTGCTGCTGAAGGACCCCTGAATGGTGGCTTTACATGTGCCTGCTCGGAACGGAAATACGCGGCTACCAGCAGACACACTGCGATGTGTGAGTAGCTGCGTATGCGGGTGTACTCGCACACATTGCGGACGCTCCCCTTACTCCATGAGCTAGGCCGAGAGCTGCTGCGATGTGCGAGAATACTTCGCATGCGCGCTGCGACTCGCACATCGCAGTATGTCTGCTCGTAGTGGAATAGTGCATGTAAAGCCACCATGCAGGGGTCCTTCAACGGCGGATTTGCAATGTAAAATACGCTGTGGCTCCGTCCGTGTGAATGTACCCTTTTCCCCATATCCCCTGGCTCCAGAAAGTTAAACAGATTTGTAAATTACTTCTATTAAAAAAAAAAAAAAATCTTAATCCTACCAGTACTTATCAGCTGCTGAATTTGAGTTGTTCCTTTCTGTCTGACCACAGTGCTCTCTGCTGACACCTGTGTCTGTCTAAGGAACTGTCCAGAGTAGGAACAAATCCCCAGAGCAAACCTATCCTGCTCTGGACAGTTCCTGACATGGACAGAGGTGTCAGCAGAGAGCACTGTGGTCAGAAAGAAAGGAACAACTCAACTTCAGCAGCTCATAAGTAATGGAAGGATTAAGATTTTTTAATAGAAGTAACTTATAAATCAGATGATGATATGAAAAAAAAAAAAAAAAAAAAAAGGTTTTTCACCGGAATGTCCCTTTAACCCTTATGCCACTAACTGTTTCAAAACTACAACTCCCAGCATGCCCGGACAGCCTTTGGCTGTCCGGGCATGCTGGGAGTTGTAGTTTTGCAACAGCTGGAGGCACACTGGTTAGGAAACGCTGCTCTAAAATTCCTGCTAGTGTCAGGACTAGAGCCCCTCAACGCGAGTCAGGTTGCCCTATATGGGTTCTGCACTGCAACGCGTTTCGCCTGAAGCTGAACTCCCGCGAAACGCGCTGCATTGTGGGAAATAAAATATCCCTTACTTTTATCCTGGTCTCAGCTTTGTTTTACTCTGCCGGGGTTGGATGAAATCCCTTTATTATCTGAATCCTTTTGGCGTGGAGCGGCTGCAGACACCCGTTCTTGCCATGGTTGTACTCGGATGGAGTCGTTTACACCTTGCGGTTTGGTCTTACACTACGGAGCGCGTCCTGTTGTTGTTGTTTATCTCTACTATATGGGTTCTGGCACCTACACCTACACTTGCTTCTATATGTTCCGCAGCAGACTGGAGGACGCAGAGCAATAAATGACATTGCAGCAGCCTCCTACTCCTGATCCCGCCGGCACACCCGGTGACTGGAAACCTCCCTCTTGGTGAAGAATGTCAGGATCTGGACTATGAACGTGCTGGCGGAGCTGTGAGGATGGCGCATTCTACAACTCGGGTTTACAATGGGTTAGTGGATGGGCCCATGAGGCGGACAAATAAATCTCTGTTCTGGGGCATATCTTAAGCACATGACGGCTATTGTGCTGGGCGCACACCACGCAGCACTGAAGAGGACCGTCTACAACCCAAACAACACTGATGAGCTCCAGTGATAACAGGGGGGGGGGGGGGGGGATAAGATGGCTTATGTCAGACTAAACTGCTAGGAATTAAAGGGAACCTGTTCTATTAAAAATGCAGCCCACTGTGTTATAGAGAAGGAACTGAGCAGATTGATCGATAGCTATGTGGCAAAAGTTCTAGGATAACTTCATTTATTCATATAAATCTCTACTAATTCTGGGCTTAAAGGGGACCTCTCATCAGATAAACTTTTGCTATATTTTAGATTAATGAATGTTGAATAACTTTCCAATAGCATGTTAATGAAAAATAGGCGTCTTTCTATTGTATTTTTCCCGATCAGTCCCGTCAGCAAGCATTTCTGACTCATGCTGGAGTCCTAAACACTCAGAGCTGCCAGCCTGCTTTGTTCACAGCCAAACAGGCTGTGAACAAAGCAGGCTGGCAGCTCTGAGTGTTCTCCTTTGTGAACAAAGCAGACTGGCAGCTCGTAGTGTTTAGGACTCCAGCATGAGTCTGAAATGCTTGCTGCCAGGACTGGTAGGGAGACCCCTAGTGGTCATTTCTTCAAAGTGGAAAATTAAATAGATGCAATAACATGCAATTGTAAAGTTATTCTGCACACATTAATCTATAATATATCAAAAGTTTTTTTGATGAGAGGTACCCTTTAATGGGGTACTCCGGTGGAAATTCCTTTTTTATTTTATTTTTTTTTAAATCAACTAATGACAGAAAGTTTAAACAGATTTGTAAATTACTTCTATTAAAAAAAAAAAAATCTTAATCCTTCCAGTACTTCTTAGCAGCTGCATACTACAGAGGAAATTCTATTCTTTTTGGATTTCTTTGCTGTCACGACCACAGTGCTCTCTGCTGACACCTCTGTCCATGTCAGGAACTGTGCAGAGGAGAAGAAAATCCCCATAGCTAACCTATGCTGCTCTGGATAGTTCCTAAAATGCACAGAGGTGTCAGCAGTGAGCACTGAGGTCGGGACAGAAAAGAAATCCAAAAAGAAAAGAATTTTCTCTGTAGTATGCACAAGCTTATAAGTACTGGAAGGATTAAGATTTTTATTTTTTTTTTAAATAGAAGTAATATACAAATCTGTTTAACTTTCTGGCATTAGTTGATTTAAAAAATTAAAATAAAATAAAAGTTTTCCACCGGAGTACCAAGTAGAGATTTATATGAATAAATGAAGTTATCCTAGAACTTTTGCCACAAAACTATATATGAATCTGCTCAGTTCCTTCTTCTCTATAAGTGGACAGTGGACTGCATTTTTAATATAACAGGTTCCCTTTAATTCCTAGCAGTTTAGGCTGACATAAGCCATCTTATCCCGCTCAGCCAATCAGTGGCCACAGAGGTGTAATGTCTCAGGACAGGAAGGTCCTGTATGGCCCATAAGACACCAGACTGCACGGAGAACGGGGTTTGCGGCAGAGCTACGGGGGAATCAGGGCTTTGGAAGCATCATTTTATTTTTTTTATGGTTCCCCCACGCCCCAGCAGAACATTAAAGGGGTATTCCAGGAAAAAACTTTTTATTATATATCAACTGGCTCCAGAATGTTAAACAGATTTGTAAATGACTTCTATTTAAAAATCTTAATCCTTTCAGTACTTATGAGCTGCTGAAGTTGAGTTGTTATTTTCTGTCCAAGTGCTCTCTGATGACACCTGTCTCGGGAACCGCCCAGTTTAGAAGCAAATCCCCATAGCAAACCTCTTCTACTCTGTGCAGTTCCCGAGACCAGCAGAGATGTCAGCAGAGAGCACTGTTGCCAGACAGAAAAGAACAACTCAACTTCAGCAGCTGATAATTATTGAAAGGATTAAGATTTTTTTTTTATAGAAGTAATTTACAAATCTGTTTAACTTTCTGGAGCCAATTGATATAAATAAATTTTTTTCATGGAATACCACTTTGGTGAAAATATATATATATATATATATATATATATATTTTTTTTTTTATTAGAGTACCCCTTAAAGAGACCTGGCCCACGACCTATGATGCACCTAGGATTTCATTATATGTCAGCATTCTGTAGATATCTACACTCTAAGGCAGTGGAGTCCAAACTGTGGCCCTCCAGATGTTGCAAAACTACAACTCCCAGCATGCCCGGACAGCCAACGGCTGTCCGGGCATGCTGGGAGTTGTAGTTTTGCAACATCTGGAGGGCCGCAGTTGTAAGGGGTCGCTGTGCGTAGCAGATGGCCAGGGCTGTGTCCACTATTGTCCAGTTCCACAATTAGCATCCCCCCACTGCCCGTCCCATCATTCACACATGAAAAAGTAGATATAATCCCTATTCATGTCACTGAACAAGAAGCGGATCGCCAAGCCCGGGGCTCTGCTGCAGCTTTGGCCCTGGGGGGGTGGTGGTAAATCAGCTTAGCCTGCAAGTGACCACAACTGGCCCTGCCCGCAGCAGATGGCATGCTGCTATTTAACCACCGGAAACGTAATACACGGCGCACACAAGCTGGACACCTTGTTCCCTGAAGCACAGATGTACTTAACCCTTTGTACAATGGTCGTCTAGCTGCTGCGGTGCGGCTTATATCAATGACAAGGCTCTGCCGCCCGCAGCACAACGTGTTGTCCACCTAATCATGTCCGACAGCTTCATGACCAAACAGGTGTAATGTTTACTAACACGTCCAGAATGTACGACTATCGGTGCCAAGTAACGCCCATAACCAACAGCCCGCCCCCAGGTCCAGCAAAGAGAAGAGTCAGGCAGGTGATTTCCCTTAGGCTGCGTCCACACGGCCATCTAGACCCGTCCCGTTTTTCTCCCGTCAAAAATAAAAACAGGACTTTAAAATATTTAAAAAAAAATAAAAAAAACGTACAACAACAAATGTTATCCGCTTGGATCAGTTATTGTTCAGTTTAATAAACCCAAAAAAATTTGTTCTGCGCACATTCAGAAGTAAAAAACGGATTGAAAAAACTGATGCAAACGGATGAGTCTTTAAAAAAAAAAAACGAAATGAGTACAAACGGATGTAAACAAAAAAAAAATCCCATTGACATGAATGGGATTTTTTTTTAGACCGTTTTTAATCCGTTTACAGCCTGCAAGAACGGAACAGAAACGGGGATAAAAAAAAATAAAAAATGGGGACAGACGCTGTGTGAACGCGCCCTAAGGGTACGTTCCCACACGGCGTATTTGCTGCTGCGTATTTTATTTTCTCTGTTGAAGTCAATGGGTAGGAAAATACGCAGCACCAAATACGCAGCAAAATACGCCGTGTGGGAACGTACCCCTGAGTCAGTCTATCTGTCCTGAGGGATGTGCTATTTCACATGCATATACTTCATTTTAAACCAGTGTTTCCCAACCAGGGTGCCTCCAGCTGTTGCAAAACTACAACTCCCAGAATGCTGGGAGTTGTATTTTTGCAACAGCTGGAGGCACCCTGGTTGAGAAACGCTGCCATAGAATTTTGTGGTACCCCATATCCATCAATAAAGGTAGTAATTTGACTACATCGAATGCTAGAATACCGGCCCAGATACCCCATATCCATGAATGGCCTCCAATCATTAAGCTTTTTATTCTTTTTATTATAAAGTTGCTAACTCTGCGATTTCCACACTATTAAAAAAAAATTAAATTTACAGATTAAAAAAATTATAATAATAATTACATAGATCTCTCTCTCTCTCTCTCTCTCTCTCTCTCTCTCTCTCTCTCTCTCTCTCTCTCTCTCTCTATATATATATATCTCTATCTCTATCTATATCTCTATCTATATCCTTCCATCTATCTATCTTGTATTAAAAAAAATCAGACTAAAGGAGTTGTGCCCGCCAGAAAGCGGACCCTTTAATGAGCTGGGAGTCATGGCCTATCCCAGTATTAACCCTTTAATGACCAAGCAATTTTCTTTGCTTTTTCATCTTTCCTTCCAAGAGCTATAACTTTTTTTCTGCTAATATAACACCAGTGTTTCCCAACCAGGGTGCCTCCAGCTGTTGTAAAACTACAACTCCCAGCATGCCTGGACAGCCAAAGGCTGTCCAGGCATGCTGGGAGTTGTAGTTTTGCAACAGCTAGAGGCACCCTGGTTGGGAAACACTGTTTTAAACCCTCAAAATGGGAACGCTGGTAATCATCATTAGGACGACATCGAGGGGGACATCAGAAGAGGAGGAGTTCTGTGAGCTAGGACCATCCCGCTGATCAAGAGAATGAAGGGGCTTATGAATATACAGGCCATTCACTGGAGTGGGACAACCCCCTTTAATGTGAACAGTGGGGGTCCAAGGTTATGCACCCCCCACCATTGGCCTCTATTGTACTGTCTTAGTGAGCTGTCCTAAGATGTACATAAAGGGAGGGAGATGGTGTTCAGGTTTTATGGGGAGATTTATCATTGCTTTTAGAGCATTTTTTTCCCTATGTTTTGGCGCAGTTCAGGCGCAAGCAGCATATTTGGCGCCTTTTATGCGTCTTTTGATATAGACCGTTTCACTCTTTTTTCCTACTCGTAGAACTTTTTTTTTTCTGACCCTGCAGTGGTCACGTATTTACCATTTGCAACTTTTGTCAAAAGTCGCTATTTTGCGCGCAAAGGTACTTTTTTTTTTTAGGCGCAAAGCTACACCACCTACCACTAGGCGTGAGAATAATTTCTACTTTCCCCCAATTAAACCTTTAACCCCTTGTGGACGACAGCATCCCACTCCCCTTCTATGACAGGAGCTGAGCGCAGGTCATAGCTGGGGGGTCCTGGCAGCTATCTGCCACCAGGACCCATCTCTAATGTCAGACATCACTGATCACGGCGATGCCCGGCTTTAACCCCTTAGACACCGCAATCAAATTTGATTGTAGCATCTAAAATGCGAGTAAAAATGTCCCGGCAGCTCTGTGAAAGTAATTAAAAACACCTAACCTGCCAAATTCAGGACCCGGGAAAGTGTCTACTACTTCCCTCCCTCACAAGCGTCTAGATAAAGTTTATGTGGTAGAGCTTCTCCCACCACAGCAGAGCTGCGCAAAATTCATCCTCCTGCTGCACCTTCTAGATAAATAAGATGCACGCTAGTCAAACCCAACACCCAAATAAACATGGGAAAATAGTTCTACCGTAGACATTCTCTGATAAATCTGGGCCTATATACATTGGGGGAGACTTATCAAAACCTGTCCAGAGGAAAAGGTGCTGAGTTGCCCATAGCAACCAATCAGATCACTACTTTCATTTCTGAAAAGGCCTCTGCAAAATGAAAGCAGCGATCTGATTGGTTGCTATGGGCAACTCAGCACCTTTTCCTTTAGGTTTTGATAAATCTCCCCCAAATTAAAGGAGTACTCCAGCGCAACATAACTTATCCCCTATCCAAAGGGCAGGGGATAAGTTATAGATCGCGGGGGGTCCGAGCGCTGGGGCCCCCCGGAATCTCCTGGACGGGGCCGCGGCAGTCTGCAGGAAGTGCAGTTTCATCCCCAGCAAAAAACCGCGGCAGACACCCCCGCCCCTTCATGAATCTATATAGGGTACATGGAGGGGGCGTGTAAGCTGCCGCGTCATGTGGGGACGGAACGCCCCCTTTCCAGCATACTGCCGCGGCCCCGTCCAGGAGATCCGGGGGGGGGGGGGGGGGGGGGCAGTACTCTTCTCTGACCCCCCGCAATCCTTCGGATAAGTTATATTGCACTACAGATGTCCTTTAAGTACAATCATTGTATAATTAAACCCTCAAACTAATAACTGGGTTTTACCTTTATTACTTTTATGCCATTTTAAGCCTCCTGCTTGCTGTCAGTGAATAAGAAAATTCCTGTTTCCATTCAGACACTGAAATCCTACACCAAACTACAGCGTAGAGATAACTACACCTGAAAGCAGTCCAGAGAAAACCACATCAATTATATACGACACCAAGCGAGACACATACACAACCTTGGGGTGTAAGCAGCTTTCTCAAGCTTCTGAACGGCGATAATACATGTCAACACCGCCTCACTACTGCACAGGTAGGAATATCTGCTGTTCTGGACTCTAGGAAAGATGGGCGATATTAGCTGTTACTCAGCTTTTCCAGTGCACTGTACGTATGTAGTAGTTGCCCACAGCAGCCAATCAGATCGCTTCTCTTATTTTTAACAAAGGCCTCTGAAAAATGAAGGAAGCAAAATAATCAGTTGCTATGGGCAACTGCTCCACGTTTCCTCTGCAAACAGTTTTGATAAATCCCCAACCCATAGAGGTTAGAATAGACCCTCATACAGTGATCCCTCAACTTACAATGGCCTCAACATACAATAGTTTCAACATACAATGGTCTTTTCTGGAACATTGTAACTTGAAACCAGACTCAACATACAATGCTATGGGATCTGTGAAACGTGTCAATGGCCGGAAGAACTGACCAATCAGAATGGATATTTCACTGGTAAAACCCCTGTATTACTGAAGTGCATGCACTGACTGATGTCTGGTAGCGCCCCCTACAGTACTGGGAGGTATTACATGTTCTGTACTCTTTACCTGTATTACTGAAGTGTATGCACTGACTGATGTCTGGTAGCGCCCCCTACAGTACAGGGAGGTATTACATGTTCTGTACTCTTTACCTGTATTACTGAAGTGCATGCACTGACTGGTATCTGGTAGCTCCCCCTACAGTACAGGGAGGTATTACATGTTCTGTACTTTTTACCTGTGTAACTGAAGCATCTGGTAGCACCTGGTTGTGTATAACTAAGGCCTTGTTCTAAGGCCGAAACGCGTCACTGTACCTTGTTACCATCTGGTGAAATAAATATCATCCTCTGAGTTATCAGACGCTGGACTCCATCTTCTTTAACTGAAGCATCTGGTAGCGCCCCCTACAGCACAGGGAGGTATTACATGTTCTGTACTCTTTACCTGTATTACTGAGGTGTATGCACTGACTGATGTCTGGTAGCGCCCCCTACAGTACAGGGAGGTATTACATGTTCTGTACTCTTTACCTGTATTACTGAGGTGTATGCACTGACTAATGTCTGGTAGCTCCCCCTACAGTACAGGGAGGTATTACATGTTCTGTACTCTTTACCTGTATTACTGAGGTGTATGCACTGACTGATGTCTGGTAGCGCCCCCTACAGTACAGGGAGGTATTACATGTTCTGTACTCTTTACCTGTATTACTGAGGTGTATGCACTGACTGATGTCTGGTAGCGCCCCCTACAGTACAGGGAGGTATTACATGTTCTGTACTCTTTACCTGTATTACTGAGGTGTATGCACTGACTGATGTCTGGTAGCGCCCCCTACAGTACAGGGAGGTATTACATGTTCTGTACACTTTACCTGTACCAGGGTTACCTGCTCCTTTGGACACCAGGTGAGGGCGACTCCAATTTTTTTTTTTTAGGACATTATGTGTTCTGTACAGGACCCTGAAGAAGCTCCTGTCCTCTACATAGACCAGTGTTTCCCAAGCAGGGAGCCTCCAGCTGTTGCAAAACTACAACTCTCAGCATGCTGGGAGTTGTAGTTTTGCAACAGCTGGAGGCTCCCTGCTTGGGAAACACTGAAATAGACAGTGATTACAGCTCTCAGCAGATCTTTCTTACTTTTATATGTAAGGATTTGCTTTAGCTATATTAGTTATCTACTTATTTTTCTTTAATCCTCACTTTTTCCTATTTTTGGATGACATTTTGGTGCCTTTAGAACCAATTACCAGGTTTCCATAGAGTTCTGGTCTCAACATACAATGGTTGTTCCAGAACCAATTAATATTGTAACTTGACCACTGTATAAGCGCCGATTCTGTACCATTTTAGAGCAGCGCAGAGGAAATTAAGCGAGAAAATGATCCTGTTGCATTTCCTTAGTGTGAACATACCCCAAGTCTAGGTTCACACTATGGAATTTCCACCTGCAATTCCGCTTTGTAAGTGCAGGCAGTAATTCCGCTTACTAAAATGTACTGTATAGTGAAAGGGTTTCGGAATTTGTGAAGCGGAATTTATGAACAGAAAATCAGCTTGAAAATTTCCGCATGAAGAATGGCGTTGCTCATTCTTCAGGTGGAAATTCTCGCGGAAGACATTGCGGTCTATTGGAGACGCAACTGAATCTGGCCGCACTCGGAATCTCGGGGTGGAAATTTTCTGCCCGTAGATTCCTTAGTGTGAACCTAGCCTTTGGGTCTATTCACACAGCAGAATTCCACTTCAAATTAAAGTTCCCAAGACAGGCAGAGGTGTCAGCAGAGAGCACGGTTGCCAGACAGAAAAGAACAACTCAACTTCAGCAGCTGATAATTATTGGAAGGATTAAGATTTTTTCTTAGTAAAAGTAATTTACAAATCTGTTCCAACTTTCTGGAGCCAGTTGATATATTAAAACATTTTTTTTTCCTGGAATACCCCTTTAAGGTTACATTTTCCTAAATCCTTCAATGCCCGGGCAGCGCGGACACATACTGTCACCACTGACGGCATTTCAGACCATCTGGATGTCAGATCATGTTCATTCATCCAGCAGAATGACAGAATTCTCCGCCATGGAAATTCTTCAATATGAACGATGCAGCAGAATCCCATTGAAAACATTAGGAGGCTGCTTCACCAGAGTTTAGAAGTGGATTTCTAAGCAGAATGTTGCTTGTAAAGTATGTAGCGTGAACTAGGGATCGACCAATATCGATTTTTTAGGGCCGATACCGATAATCTGCGGCCTTTCAGGCCGATAGCCGATAACTTATACCGGAATATCGTTATAAGTTATCGGCTATTCCCCCACGCAGATCATTGATTTAGAGCGCCCGCTTGAAATCATTGAACTGCAGCGGCTTTTGCGGGGCCAGAGACCGCCACCGCCACCCACTTCTCTCCCCCTCCCTGTCCTGGGGTCCTCCCTAGTCCAACCACCACCGCTGCCCCATTGCCTCCCTGATCCTGAGTTTTATAATTACCTGTTCCCGGGGTCCGCGCTACCTCTGGCTCCAACGTCGTCCTGAGCCGTTACTGTGCGCAGTGACGTCGCGTTGAGGACGTCACTTGTCATTGCGCTGCGCAGCAGCCAGAAGTAGCGCGTAATTATAAAACCGGGGATGGGGGAGGCAATGGGGCAGCGGCTGTCTCGTTGGTGGTCTCTAACTGTGGAGGCGGGGCAGGGGGACGGGGCATTATAGACATATCGGCAAGGTAATTGTCAATACCGATAATGTCCAAAATCGTGAATATCGGCCAAACCGATAATCGGTCGATCCCTAGTGTGAACGTAGCCTAAAACTTCCTGACTCCATGTCCGTTTTACCCAGTGATTTCCCATTAAGTACATAATCCTGACACGTAGTTTTCCTTCCCAAAAAAAGGGTTTTTTTTTTTTTTGTTTTTTTTTTCGCTCTTTAAACATTAAAAGTGGTAAGCGGCCAGGAATCTCGAGAAAGGTCAGCAGTCCTCCCCTGATCTATGAGATCAGAGTCCAAGTATGCCCAGAATACCTCAGGAGCCTGCTAGATTGTCTCAAGCTAATGGCATTTCTGCACTCATCCCCCGCAGCACCGGAACAAGGGTCCATGTGCCGACACAGAGCATCAAGGAGTCGGACATTATGGAGTCTAGATTGGATCTAGTTAGGTTCAATTGCTCCAACAACTCTCTGCAGCCTCATTCACATACATACAAGTCCTTGAGATGACCTCTTTAGACATTTATGGCATTTATCTGCTTCTGGGAAAGCTGGGTATCGATTGACGCAAATATATATTTACAATTACCACTTGATTAGTAGGAAACTGTGGCAGGGAACAGGTGGCTCTTGTTGACCCAAATGTTGGAAAATTCCGACAGGAAGATGGGGAACTTGCTGATAGTTGATGGGTCCCCTTTACACTGCGCCAGTGTCTCCAAAGCAGTGTTTCCCAATCAGGGTGCCTCCAGCTGTTGCAAAACTACAACTCCCAGCATACCCGGACAGCCAAAGGCTGTCGTAGGTTAGCAACAGCTGGAGGCACCCTGGTTGGGAAACACTGTTCTAAGGAGTAGATGGTGACTGGAGGGGATCAGGTTAGGTCAGTGTTTCCCAATCAGGGTGCCTCCAGCTGTTGCAAAACTACAACTCCCAGCATACCCGGACAGCCAAAGGCTGTCGTAGGTTAGCAACAGCTGGAGGCACCCTGGTTGGGAAACACTGTTCTAAGGAGTAGATGGTGACTGGAGGGGATCAGGTTAGGTCAGTGTTTCCCAATCAGGGTGCCTCCAGCTGTTGCAAAACTACAACTCCCAGCATACCCGGACAGCCAAAGGCTGTCGTAGGTTAGCAACAGCTGGAGGCACCCTGGTTGGGAAACACTGTTCTAAGGAGTAGATGGTGACTGGAGGGGATCAGGTTAGGTCAGTGTTTCCCAATCAGGGTGCCTCCAGCTATTTCAAAACTACAACTCCCAGCATTCCCAGACAGCCAAAGGCTGTCGTAGTTTTGCAACAGCTGGAGGCACCCTGGTTGGGAAACACTGTTCTAAGGAGTAGATGGTGACCGGAGGTGTCAGGTTAGGTCAGTGTTTTTTAACCATGGTGGCTCCAGCTGTTGCAAAACTACAACTCCCAGCATATCCAGAAAGCCGAAGGCTGCCGTAGTTTTGCAACAGCTGGAGGCACCCTGGTTGGGAAACACTGTTCTAAGGAGTAGATGGTGACTGGAGGGGTCAGGTTAGGTTAGTGTTTTTTCAACCATGGTGCCTCCAGCTGTTGTAAAACTACAACTGCCAGCATACCCAGACAGCCAAAGGCTGTCGTAGTTTTGCAACAGCTGGAGGCACCCTGGTTGGGAAACACTGTTCTAAGGAGTAGATGGTGACCGGAGGTGTCAGGTTAGGTCAGTGTTTTTCAACCATGGTGGCTCCAGCTGTTGCAAAACTACAACTCCCAGCATATCCAGAAAGCCGAAGGCTGTCGTAGTTTTGCAACAGCTGGAGGCACCCTGGTTGGGAAACACTGTTCTAAGGAGTAGATGGTGACTGGAGGGGATCAGGTTAGGTCAGTGTTTCCCAATCAGGGTGCCTCCAGCTGTTGCAAAACTACAACTCCCAGCATACCCGGACAGCCAAAGGCTGTCGTAGGTTAGCAACAGCTGGAGGCACCCTGGTTGGGAAACACTGTTCTAAGGAGTAGATGGTGACTGGAGGGGATCAGGTTAGGTCAGTGTTTCCCAATCAGGGTGCCTCCAGCTGTTGCAAAACTACAACTCCCAGCATACCCGGACAGCCAAAGGCTGTCGTAGTTTTGCAACAGCTGGAGGCACCCTGGTTGGGAAACACTGTTCTAAGGAGTAGATGGTGACCGGAGGTGTCAGGTTAGGTCAGTGTTTTTCAACCATGGTGGCTCCAGCTGTTGCAAAACTACAACTCCCAGCATATCCAGAAAGCCGAAGGCTGTCGTAGTTTTGCAACAGCTGGAGGCACCCTGGTTGGGAAACACTGTTCTAAGGAGTAGATGGTGACTGGAGGGGGTCAGGTTAGGTCAGTGTTTTTCAACCATGGTGCCTCCAGCCGTTGCAAAACTACAACTCCCAGCATGCCCGGACAGCCGAAGGCTGTCCGAGCATGCTGGGAGTTATAGTTTTGCAACAGCTGGAGGCACCCTGGTTGGGAAACACTGCTTTGGAGACACTGGCCATGCCATAGATGCCATAACACGGCTGGTGAGAAGAGTTATTACAGGACTGATGTCATATGGAAAGTTACAGTAATAAAGAGGACACACGGGGTGTTGTAGGACTGGTACACATGACCGCACATTGCATCACAGCATGACACCCGGGCGTGTGCCCGCAGCTCAGCAGAAGGCTTGTCACCACCGACAGTCAGAAGATGGCAATGCGGGGAGGGCACGGTACTGGCAGCAGCTACAGGGCACTGCCCCTTAAAGTCAATGTGTTACCTCTTATTTTTGTTACTGATTCGTTTTTGTAATGCGTTTCTATTTTCTGACTGTATTTTTTTTTTTACTTTAAAGTACATGAGGGCAGCCACCTTTCCTGAGCTGTTTTTAACCCCTTAAGGACCCCAGGTAATTTTTTTTTTTTTTTTGCACTTTCATTTTTTCCTCCTCACCTTCTAAAAATCATAACGCTTTCAATTTTCCACCTACAGGCTTGTTTTTGCGCCAATTTTACTTTGTAATGACATCAATAATTTTACCACAAAATCTATGGTGAAGCCAGAAAAAAAGTTTTTTTGTGGGGCTAAATTGAAGGAAAAACTGCATTTTGTAACCTTTGGGTGCATTCGTCTCACTTTTCGGTAAACATGACATCTAATCTTTATTCTGGAGGTCCATACGATTAAAACGATACCCAACTTATATAGGTTTGAATTATAACTTTATGAAAATGAAAATTCGTAGGTTTAAAATTTCCTCTTTTGACCCCTAAACGGGGAGGTATGAGGGCTCATTTTTTGCACCATAATCTGTTGTTTTGATGGGACTTGTGACCAAAAATATGCAATTTCGGACTTTGTTTTATTTTTTACGCCATTGACCATGTTGTTTAATTAACATATTTTTATAGTTCGGACATATACACATGTGAGAATACCAAATATGTTTATTTTTATTGCGTTTTTATATGGAATTTGGGAAAAGGGGGGTGTGATTTAAACTTTTAATAAGTAAGGGGTTAATGTGTTTTTTTTTTACATTTTTATTAAACTTTTATTTTTTTTAGTCCCCTTAGGGGACTTTTAGGAGGAATCATTAGATTCCTCATACGCATTGATAAAGCCTGGCAGAACCAGGCTTTACCAATCGAGTGCAGAGCACACAGGTCAATGTAGTTCTATGGAACTACATTGACCTGTGTGCTCTGCACTCAAATGATAAAGCCTGGTTCTGCCAGGAATTTATCAATGCGAGAGCCGGGACCAGCAGAGAAACAGAGGTAAGCCCTCCGGCTACTTCAGCAGTGGATCGCCGTAAATCTCCTCCTCATAACCAGGTTTTGATAAATCTCCCCCATTGTCCATACTACAGTACACATGTGTGTGTGTGTATATATATATTTTTAATAAATAAACCTATACTTACCTCCAGCTCTCCTGTGGTGCTTCTGGTGTCCTGCTCCATCCCCGGCTCCAATCCTCTTCCTGAGAGAAAGCATGATGCCCGGAGCGATGTTGGGGCCCAGTGTGTCATACTGCATGTGTCAATCATTGGCCGAGGCTGGACGTCATGGTGGCCAATGATTTAGCAGCAGTTTGACACAGTGTGCCCCGTCAAGCTGCAGCTCAGGACACCAGAGGCACCGTGGGAACTCTGGAGGAGAGAACACGTTTATTTATTTTTTACTAAGTACTGCAGTATGGGCATTGTTCTTATTTTTTAAAAAAAATTAAGTTATTAAAAAAAAAAAAACTCCCTCTGGATAATCCCTTTAATCTGTTTCCAGGCATGCTGGGAGTTGTAGTTTTCAAACAGTGGAAGGCACACAGCACACTGGCCTAAGGATTTATTAAAAGGGTATACATTCTAGACAATTCTTTGTGAGCTTAATACAGTGTTTGCCAACCAGGGTGCCTCCAGCAGTGGCAAAATTACAACTCCCAGCATGCCCAGACAGCCGAAGGCTGTCTGGGCATGCTGGGAGTTGTAGTTTTGCAACAGCTGGAGGCACCCTGGTTGAGAAACACTGACCCAACCAGGGTGCCACCAGCTTTTGCAAAACCGGGCATGCTGGGAGTGGTAGTTTTGCAACAGCTGGGGGCACCCTAGTTGGGAAGCACTGGCTTAATACATAAACTGCACAAACTCTGTTACAATGTATCAGCACAGGTCTGGAGTCCACACTGTTTTGTCCGCTAGGCTAAATACAATGGTGACCTCAGCTGTCAGACAAATGAGGGCTAAACAGGTTTTTAAGGATGTGAATAAAAATGCTTCATTCTTCTTACAGTAAGCAGAGATCTTGAAAAATAGTGAGCAATAATTTTCATTACACAATTAAAGCTCAATGCAGGTCACCAGCCAGACTCCCGATAGCGGCCATCTTTCCCAATGTTTCCTTGCATGGGACTTCTAGCATCTGAGTAATTTAACACTACATTTGTCATCTTGGATTCCCAGCTATGCGAGCCTGTGGCGGTTCTGTTCAGAAAACGGAGCATTTACAGCGTTCACAATGTCAGGCTGCTCGTATTATTGACAGGCGGGGGCTTGGTGTACGTGTGCTGAACGACCATGACATGTACAATCTTCCTTTTCCTCGAAAGAGATAGGTCCCTAGAGAGGTGAGGAGGGGGCTCTGCTGGTACCTGGGCAGACATCAAGGCATTAGGAGTACTCCTTGCCATTGAAGGGGTATTCCAGTAGAAAAAAACATTTTTTAATCAACTGGTGCCAGAAAGTTAAACAGATTTGTAAATGACTTCTATTTAAAAAATGTCATCCTTCCAGTACTTATCAGCTGCTGTATATTACAGTGGAAGTTATTTTCTGATTGAATTTCTGTCTGACCACAGTGCTCTCTGCTGACACCTCTGTCCATGTCAGGAACTGTGCAGAGCAGGAGAGAATCCCCATAGCCGACCTATCTTGATCTGGACAGTCCCTAAAATGGACAGAGGTGTCAGCAGAGAGCACTGTGGACAGACGAAAAGGAAATTCAAAAAGAAAAGAACTTCCTCTGTTGTATAAAGAAATAGGAGACAAAAAAAAAGAGAAACCGCACAGGCGCCTAGTGCATTATCCCAAGACAGCAATCAGGTAAGAAGAGATGGTTAATATTGTGCTCACCTAGAGCGCAACAAATATGCGCATATCACCCCAATGCAAGGGGTACTTGTGTCCCGGGAGCGCTGCGAAGCTGTAGGGAAGTGGAAGCCGGTGCAGGGCTCTCCATGGTGCATGCAGTCGAGTGGGTGAAAAAAAAATCCCTCTATAGGTGCTGCTTCTCCCAAATGGATGATTCGAGTCAGAAGATCGATTAAAAGATGAATTTTATTGAACCAATGACGCGTTTCGGGTATTAACCCTTCCTCAGGTGCCAATCTGAGGAAGGGTTAATACCCGAAACGGGTCATTGGTTCAATAAAATTCATCTTTTAATCGATCTTCTGACTCGAATCATCCATTTGGGAGAAGCAGCGCCTATACAGGGATTTTTTTTTCACCCACTCGACTGTTGTATAAAGAAGCTCATAAGTACTGGAAGGATTAACATTTTTAGATAAAAGTCGTTACAAATTCTGGCACCAGTTGATTGAAGAAAAAAATATATTTTTTTTTTATATCAACTGGCTCCAGAAAGTTAAACAGATTTGTAAATTACTTCCATAAAAAAAAATCTTAATCCTTCCAATAATCATCAGCTGCTGGAGTGGAGTTGCTCTTTTCTGTCTGGCAACAGTGCTCTCTGCTGACATCTCTGTCTGTCTCGGGAACTGCACAGAGTAGAAGAGGTTTGCTATGGGGATTTGCTTCTACTTTGGACAGTTCCCGAGACACGTGTCATCAGAGAGCACTTAGACAGAAAAGAACAACAACTTCAGCAGCTCATCAGTACTGAAAGGATAAAAAATTTTAATAGAAGTAATTTACAAATCTGTTTAACTTTCTGGAGCCAATTGATTAAAAAAATAAAAATAGTTTTCCACTGGAGTACCCCTTTAGGAGACACGATTGACAGTCCTCCATCCCAGTCTAATATGATTACTATGCTTGAGATACCATTACTCTCCTTTCCTTGCACTTTAGCTGTGTAAAACATTCTTCCTAACTCTGTTCATCCTGGGCTTCCTGGTTCATTAATAATGAATCAAAAGGAAGTCTGAAATTGGCAGCAGCGCAAAAAGAGAGAAGAGGCAATTGGACTTATACGCTATTCGAGGTCTTCGGACACTGGGCCACATCTTCGACAACAGTGATACAGTGTTGGTCTGTGCTGTAGTTTTAGCATTATAGTCCTGAACTGGACTCAGGATGCAGACGCTCAGGATCAGTGTTCTACAACCTGTCAGGACATGATGGGAGTTGTGGTTTTGCAACAGGTGCAAAGAAACCCATTGGGGAACACAGCACAAGTTGGGGCCCATGTCCCGTGAATTTTCTTGCATATAGACATGAGATACAGTAATAATAGCTGAAATCTATGGGGGGCTCCTGGAAGAGGCCATAAGCGGTGGATTACCTGGACTCTCGCACTAGTTGTACTGATCCAGTCCCTTCAGACTAGACAGAGAGAAATCTGGGGCCAGGACACAAATAGCTTATTATAAATAGATTTCTCAATGTGTTGATTGAATTATCTGCCAACGCTTAGCGACACCTCGCTGTCTATGTCACGGAGCAGGACCCCGCGCTGCATACATCACTTGGACTGATATCCAGTACATACCTTAAAGTATGAGCCCCCCTCAGATCATACATGTAAAACCAACTCCCCAACCCCACCGGGGGCCATACCCTTCTGCAGCGACCTTGGTAAGAATTCGGCTGCCTCTTTTCTTTGTTTCAGAAAAAGTTGGATGACAACCAATATGGCCTCCGCCACCATCAGATATACTGCTTATGTTCTCCTCAGAACGGCTGGATTACTGGGTAGATCTGCAGTTCACAACAATATAGAAACTTTGTGGTGGCTTCCCAAAAAACTCATACACGGTATCTGAGATTTACCATCTTTCTTCTGGTATCGAGATCATGTTTAAATGACCTTAAAGGGTTACTCTGCCCCTAGACATCTTATCCCATATCCAAAAGGAGAAGGGACAAGATGTCTGATCACGGAGGTCCCGTCACTGGGGACCCCCGCAATCTCCCTGCTGCACCCGGCATTCGTTTAGAGTTGGGAGCAGCACCAGAGGCTCGTGACGCCACAGCTGCGCCCCCTTAATGCAAGTCTATGAGAGGGGGCGTGACGTCCGTCACGCCCCCTCCCATAGACTTGCATTGAGGGGGCATGGCAGTGACTTCACGAGACTCCGCCCCGCATCACCAGTCATCCGGCTCGGAGCGGAGCGGGATTTGCTCCGTGCACTGGATGTCTGGGGTGCCACAGCCAAGATGGCAGGGGTCCCCAGAGGTGGGACCCCTGCGGTCAGACATCTTATCCCCTATCCTTTCTATAGGGGATAAGAGGTCCAGGGGGCGGAGTACCCCTTTAAGCAGCCAGAAAAGCAAAGCTTCAGTGTAAAGCATGAGGCACAGTGTAACAGCACAAGTCTAAGCAGAGAACCCCAGACTCATTACACAACAAGGCTTCAGCCACTAAATGCCGTCGTGTTATAAAGGGAAAATAGTAAACAGACAGCCATGCTTTACACTGCAGAATTGCTCCATATAAGTATAAGCTCAGCAGGGCCTCAGCTCATGACAACACAGAAAATAGCAACAACGCAGATTCTTCTCTATGAAACGTCTTCTATGAAGCCCTGAGAGTCACCAGCCAAGCGTCCGGGCAGTGCCATGTGCTAGGATCCGCTCTGAAGATGATGAAGGCTTCTCCTATGGATGCACATTTGGTTTAATAGGAACCGTTTTACAAATGCCGTGATCCAGGCAGCAATGACACCTTTTTGCTCCCTTTCAGGATGACAAAAAAGCTGTGTGACTGTAGCTAAACAAGTTGTTGGTGACCATATCAGTTGTCACCTAACATTCCCAGTAAAAGACTTAAATGGGCACTGTCAGATACAAACACTTGATATGTTGTAAAGCCTGTATAACCTATAGGTTTTGCAATTGCTTTCATTAGAAAATTTCCAGTATTTCCTACTGAAAAGCCAGTCAAACAACTACCCCCCCCTGCCTGCTTGGACACATACTAGTCCTGCTGTGTCCATGCATCATCACCTATGTCATGGACACACTTCCTTGATTGACAGCTGTGAGTGCAGGGCTCACAGCTGGAGGGAAAATCCTCCTACTGTCAGCTTGTGTCCCGCTACTGTCAGTGAGGACAAGCTGGGAGTTGTAGTTTTGATAATGCAAGGGGAGATGTGAGCAGACAGTATACTGGGGGAGGGGGCGGAGACCTGCACAGTGAGGCCACGCCCCCTCCCTTTGAGAGGAATTCAGACTAGTGAGCTAAATTAAAAGTGTAATAAAAAAATAAATAAAGGTGCTAGACACATAAAAATAAGATGTACATGGTCAGGATTAGGTACCGAGTGATATATAAAAAAAAAAAGTATTTTTTTTGTTAGATCTGACGGGTACGCTTTAACCATTCCCAGTGTAATTCTTGAGTCTTATGTGAAGTGGTTAAAGGGGTATTCCGGGCAAAAACATCTTATCCCCTATTAAAGGGATAGGGGATAAGATGTCTGATCGCGGGAGTTCCGCCACTGGGACCCTCTGCGATCTCCCTGCAGCAGCCTGCATTTTATGCGTAGCTGTGTCCGCAGTTTCGGAAACTTCCAGCCTTCCGTGACGCCACGTCCCCTCCATTCATTTCTATGAGAGGGGTCGTAACGGCCGCAACGCTCCCATAGACATGAATGGAGGGGGCGTGGCGTGACGTCCCCGTCTTGGAAGCCCGGCAGTTTCAGAGACTGCAGATGCAGCTACGCATAGAATGCGGGTGCTGCAGGGAGATCGCGGGGGGGGTCCCAGCGGCGGGCCACCCGCCATCATACATCTTATCCCCTATCCTTTCGATAGGGGATAAGATGTTTTTGCCCGGAATTCCCCTTTAACCTAACCCAGTGTTTCACAACCAGGGTGCCTCCAGCTGTTGCAAAACTACAACTCCCAGCATGCCCGGACAGCCGAAGGCTGTCCGGGTATGCTGGGAGTTGTAGTTTTGCAACAGCTGGAGGCACCCTGGTTGAGAAACACTGACCTAACCTGACCCCTCCAGTCACCATCTACTCCTTAGAACAGCGTTTGCCAACCAGGGTGCCTCCAACCGTTGCAAAACTACAACAGCCTTTGGCTGTCCGGGTATGCTGGGAGTTGTAGTTTTGCAACAGCTGGAGGCACCCTGGTTGAGAAACACTGACCTAACCTGACCCCTCCAGTCACCATCTACTCCTTAGAACAGCGTTTGCCAACCAAGGTGCCTCCAACCGTTGCAAAACTACAACAGCCTTTGGCTGTCCGGGTATGCTGGGAGTTGTAGTTTTGCAACAGCTGGAGGCACTCTGGTTGGGAAACACTGACCTAACCTGACCCCTCCATTCACCATCTTCTCCTTAGAACAGTGTTTCCTAACCAGGGTGCCTCCAACCGTTGCAAAACTACAACAGCCTTTGGCTGTCCGGGTATGCTGGGAGTTGTAGTTTTGCAACAGCTGGAGGCACCCTGGTTGAGACACTGACCTAACCTGACCCCTCCAGTCACCATCTACTCCTTAGAACAGTGTTTGCCAACCAGGGTGCCTCCAACCGTTGCAAAACTACAACAGCCTTTGGCTGTCCGGGTATGCTGGGAGTTGTAGTTTTGCAACAGCTGGAGGCACCCTGGTTGAGAAACACTGACCTAACCTGACCCCTCCAGTCACCATCTTCTCCTTAGAACAGTGTTTCCTAACCAGGGTGCCTCCAACCGTTGCAAAACTACAACAGCCTTTGGCTGTCCGGGTATGCTGGGAGTTGTAGTTTTGCAACAGCTGGAGGCACCCTGGTTGAGAAACACTGACCTAACCTGACCCCTCCAGTCACCATCTACTCCTTAGAACAGCGTTTGCCAACCAAGGTGCCTCCAACCATTGCAAAACTACAACAGCCTTTGGCTGTCCGGGTATGCTGGGAGTTGTAGTTTTGCAACAGCTGGAGGCACTCTGGTTGAGAAACACTGACCTAACCTGACCCCTCCAATCATCATCTACTCCTTAGAACAGTGTTTGCCAACCAGGGTGCCTCCAGCTGTTGCAAAACTACAACAGCCTTTGGCTGTCCGGGTATGCTGGGAGTTGTAGTTTTGCAACAGCTGGAGGCACCCTGGTTGAGAAACACTGACCTAACCTGACCCCTCCAGTCACCATCTACTCCTTAGAACAGTGTTTGCCAACCAGGGTGCCTCCAGCTGTTGCAAAACTACAACAGCCTTTGGCTGTCCGGGTATGCTGGGAGTTGTAGTTTTGCAACAGCTGGAGGCACTCTGGTTGGGAAACACTGCCTTAGAAGAGGGGACTGGTCATTATACACCAAGATGAGGGCTGTTCCTCAGGGCTGGCAATGGATTTTAAAGGTAAACACGTAATACGCTTTCAGAATACCAAATTATTCATTTATCTGCCATTGCAGGCAAACATGATTGACAGTACAGCGGCACAGATTTACAGGGATTGTAAAGGAGAAGGGTGGGCGGCCAATATTATTGTGTCATAAAGATAAGACAGGATTACACAACCCAGAGCAGAGTCCAAAACCAGGAAGAGGTGCGGTCCAGGAGGAAAGCATGGGAGCTCCAGAAGGTATGAGACGCTGCGTCACCGGGGTCACCTGCTCCACCCGAATACTCAGGGCGAATAGGACATTCGGTGTTATACCCCCTCTATATCCAGCAGCCACACCTCACGTTCACTTCATTACACACAAGGCCGCAGCCCGGACGCTCACTCCATCATAAGATGTAATTCCCCAATATACAATGCATTCACAAAGTCTTCACACCCTTCCACTTTCTTCACATTTTGTTATGCTGTAGACTTAAAGGGGTACTCCGGTGAAAAACTTTTATTTATTTATTTTTTAAATCAACTGGTGCTAGAAAGTTAAACAGATTTGTAAATTACTTCTATTAAATTTTTTTAATCCTTCCTGTACTTATTAGCTGCTGAATACTACAGTGGAAATTTCTGTTTGAAACACAGAGCTCTCTGCTGACATCACGAGCACAGTGCTCTCTACTGACATTTCTGTCCATTTTAGGAACTGTCCAGAATAAAAAGGAAATCCCCATAGCAATTATATGCTGTTCTGGACAGTTCCTAAAAGGGACAGAGATGTCAGCAGAGAGAACTGTGCTCGTGATGTCAGCAGAGAGTTCTGTGTTTCAAAAAGAAAAGTATTCCCACTGTAGTATTCAGCAGCTAATAAGTACAGGAAGGATTAAGATTTTTTTAATAGAAGTAATTTACAAATCTGTTTAACTTCCTGGCACCAGTTGATTTAAAAAAATAAAAATAAAAAGTTTTTCACCGGAGTACCCCTTTAAAAATAAGTGTTAAAAGAAACAAAAAATCCCCCTCATCATTCTGCACTCAATACTTCATAAGGACAAAGTGAAAACCGAATGTTACAAGTTTATTGATCAGGAAAAACTTAAATATTGCAGTGATGTAAGTACTCAGACCCTTAAAGGGGTACTCTGCCCCTAGACAACTTATCCTCTATTCAAAAGGATAGGGGATAAGATGTCTGATTGCGGGGGTCCCGTCGCTGGGGACCCCTGCGATCTCCACGCTGCACCCGGCGTTCCTTTAGAGCGTCGGGTTCAGAACCGAAGGCTTGTGACGTCACGGCCACCCCCCCCCCCCCCCCCCCACTCAATGCAAGTCTATGGGAGGGGGCGTGACTGCTGTCACGCCCCCTTCCATAGACTTGCATTGAGGCGGCATGGCTGTAACGTCACGAGCGGGGCGTGACGTTACGAGCCTCTGACCCGCATTGCCAGTCATTCGTGCACCGGATGTCTGGGGTGCCGCAGCAGAGATCGTGGGGATACCCAGCAGCGGGACCCCAGTGATCAGACATCTTAACCCCAATTTTTTGGATAGGGGATAAGATGTCTAGGGGCAGAGTACCCCTTTAACTCAGTACTCAGATGAAGGCCCTTCTGCACACGGTCTACAGATGGATTTGGGGATTTCTGGTATTCTTCTCTGCAGACTCTGTCCGGTTGTATGGAGAACGTCCAAGGAAACCATTTTCAGGTCTCTCCAGAGATGTTTGATTTGGATCAGTGAGGGCTCTGTCTGGGCCACTAGGACATCCAAAGAGTTTTCCCAAATCCGCTCCTGTGTTGCCTTGGCTGTGTGTTTAGGGTCATTGCCTTGTTGAAAGGTGAACTTTTTGCCCAGTTTGGGGTCAAGAGCGCTCTGGACCAGGTTCTCAATAAGAATCTCTCTGTACTTTGCTCCATTTTGCTTTTACTTAATCCTGATTAGTCTCCCTGTCCCAGCTGCTGAAAAGGACCCCCACAGCAGGAGGCTGCCCCCACCATGCCTCACTGTAGGGATGAGCAGTGCCTGGTTATCTCCACACATAACATTTAGGCTATGTTCACACGCCAGAATTTGCGTGCTGCACTAATAGTTGACCATTGGGATCTTGGACACCTCTTTTCACTCTCTCCAGATTACCTAAGGCCATTCACACTAGAGAATTTCTGCAAAGAAATTGCACTTGCAGCAGCCCCCCATTGATGTCTTTGGGAGTCTGTTGTGCAGTGCACACTACAGATGCTTCACAGCAGAACTCCAGATGTAGAATCAGATTCTGTCAGAAGACTCAACATATGTTCAATCTTTCAACATGGTCAAGTCCTGGCAAAACGCTGCAGTAAATGGGACGGCGCTTACTAGGGATCACCCAGGGATCATCTGAGTGCACCCAGCACTGACAGAAGATGCTTAAAGGGGCACTGTCAGATACAAAAACTTTTAAAATGTTGTATATCTTGGCAAAACACTGACCTTTCTAATACACTTCATTAGAAAAAAAATGTTGTCTTATAAAATCACGGCTTTGTCCAAGCTGAAGTACAGGCATAGACAAAGTCCAGTAAGTGAGGGTGGGACTAATACTCCTCTGTCTGATTATCAGCCAAGAGGGAGTACAGAGGAGTGCTATCAGCCAGGAGAGAACACAGAGGAGTCCTATCAGATAGCAGAGAGCACAGAGGAGTCCTATCAGATAGCAGAGAGCACAGAGGAGTCCTATCAGATAGCAGAGAGCACAGAGGAGTCCTATCAGATAGCAGAGAGCACAGAGGAGTGATGTCAGCCAGGAGAGAGCACAGAGGAGTGCTACCAGCCAGGAGAGAGCACAGAGGAGTGCTACCAGACAGGAGAGAGCACAGAGGAGTGCTATCAGACAGGAGAGAGCACAGAGGAGTGCTATCAGACAGGAGAGAGCACAGAGGAGTGCTATCAGACAGGAGAGAGCACAGAGGAGTGCTATCAAACAGGACAGAGCACAGAGGAGTGCTATCAGACAGCAGAGAGCACAGAGGAGTGCTATCAGACAGGAGAGAGCACAGAGGAGTGCTATCAGACAGGAGAGAGCACAGAGGAGTGCTATCAGACAGGAGAGAGCACAGAGGAGTGCTATCAGACAGGAGAGAGCACAGAGGAGTGCTATCAGACAGGAGAGAGCACAGAGGAGTGCTATCAGACAGGAGAGAGCACAGAGGAGTGCTATCAGACAGGAGAGAGCACAGAGGAGTGCTATCAGACAGGAGAGAGCACAGAGGAGTGCTATCAGACAGGAGAGAGCACAGAGGAGTGCTATCAGACAGGAGAGAGCACAGAGGAGTGCTATCAGACAGGAGAGAGCACAGAGGAGTGCTATCAGACAGCAGAGAGCACAGAGGAGTACTATCAGACAGGAGAGAGCACAGAGGAGTGCTATCAGACAGGAGAGAGCACAGAGGAGTGCTATCAGACAGGAGAGAGCACAGAGGAGTGCTATCAGACAGGAGAGAGCACAGAGTAGTACTAGTCCCACCCTCACTAACTAGACTTTGTCCAAGCTGAAGCACGGGCATGGACAAAGCCATGATTTCAATAAAAAAGGAAATAAAATTTTCTTATGAAGTATATTAGAAAGGTAAATGTTTTGCTAAGATGTACAACATATAAAACATTTTTGAATCTTACAGTGGCCATTTAAAAAATTCTGTAGTGTGCACTGGGCAGCGGAAACACATTACAAGCATTCCTAAGCAAAATTCCAGACGGGAATTCTATAGTGTGAACCCAGCCTTATAGAGGAGTGTTCTCTACTTATATATTGGCCGGACAGCCAACAGACTAATCTGTGGAATGCCAAGGCAGCCTGGGCACAAGTCCTAATATAAGTGATCTGCTGAGGCCCTGAATGGCACAGGATATGGGTGAAGATATATTGGGTGGCTGCCATTAATGCAGTTTCCCAATCTATAACTGCAGGTTACATAATATCTCTGCTGTGGTTGATATCACCGGGGCATGAGATTTATTATTACTGTGATCACTATCATTAACCTATTTATACAGCTATGACATGTTACACAATGCCACCTCCCTCCTCCTCCCATGACAATATACCAGGGGTCACATCGGGGGTCCCTGCTTCACAGTGTGTGGTTGGCACATGCCAACGCTGCCTATCGCCTTTCTAGCTTTATGTAAATAAGCTTGACGATCGCATAATGGAAACCTCAAAACCTCCGCTTGCTGACAGTGAATCAAACATCCATGGTTTGTTACAGTGGCTGTATATTAGCTTCTGGGCGTTCCCATTCACTGACACAGCGGAGTTGTGAATGTTTTCAATGTACAGTGGAAGAATACTAATAATGTTGTTACACGTATATACAATTTCGTCAATGATTTCGCCCCTCAGGACGGCAATAGAGTACAACACGCCCTCTGAATCATTGAGAGATTCTCTCATCGTCAAGATATGTCAGAAAAGTCAAGGTTTGCCCAACACCATGGCTAAGAAGTCATGTCTGAGGAATGCCAATGGTGCCTTCGCTGGAGCAGAAGAAATCGCGGGGCGAGACCAAGGATTCAATGCAGCTAAACGTTCAATAAGGACATCTACGTGTTTAGCAGTATTTCCCAAACAGCGTGCCTCCAGCTGTTGCAAAACTACAACTCCTACAGGTGTAAGAAGCTTATTGATGGTTATAGGAAGCGACTGATTTTTTTCCAAAGGGTGTGCAACCAAATATTAAAGGGGTAGTCCAGTGGTGAACAACTTATCCCCTATCTTAAGGATAGGGGATAAGTTTGAGATCGCGGGGGTCCGACCGCTGGGGCCCCCTGCGATCTCCTGTATGGGGCCCCGAGAGCCCGCGGGAAAGGGGCGTGTCGACCTCCGCACGAAGCGGCGTCCAACACGCCCCCTCAATACAACTCTATGGCAGAGCCGAAGCGCTGCCTTCGGCAATCTCCGGCTCTGCCATTGAGATGTATTGAGGGGGCGTGTCGGCCGCCGCTTCGTGCGAAGGTCGACACCCGCTATCTGGCCGGAGAGCCCTGTACAGAGAGATCGCAGGGGGCCCCAGCGGTCGGACCCCCCGCGATTTCAAACTTATCCCCTATCCTTAGGATAGGGAATAAGTTGTTCACCACTGGACTACCCCTTTAAGTTAAGGGTGCCAATAATTTTGTCCAGCCCATTTTTGGAGTTTGGTGACATTATGTCCAATTTGCTTTTTTTTTCCTGCCTTTTTTTGGTTTAGTTCCAATACACACAAAGGAAATAAACAAGTGTATAGCAAAACCTGTGTTACTGCAATCCTTTTCTGTGAGAAATACTTCATTTTCTTGAAAGATTTCAGGGGTGCCAACATTTACGGCCGTGACTGTATATGTGCAATTTTGCACGTAACATGGTAGCTTTATCTGCAAAATTGCATCTACTCACCATTTGCAACATGGGAGCGTGACCTCAGGAGACCTTCCAACTAAAAGTGCTGTCTTGGGCACGAACCCATCCAATGATATGAGTGATGACGCTCCAATGCCAGTCAGACGCAACAAGGGCGATCACACCTCCCATTCACATAGTTATGTTGTTTGTACTTGGTAACCGTGGCAACAGATACATCTGCACAGGAGTTGCATACGTAAAATCGTAAGAGAGGATTATTAAAGATTGATTATAACGTTGCTTCCATTATTTTATTTATTTTTGTTAGAGATGTGGCTGTCAGGGCATGCTGGGAGTATTAGTTTCCCAGACTCCTGAAGAGTCCAATTATACGACCGGATAATAAGAGTTCAGTGGCGTTCTCGGTGGGGGAAGGTTTATCACAGCGTCTACACCTGCTCAAACAGCCCCCGGCATCCAACCTGTCGAATACAGGTGGCAAAGGACGCTCTGCCAGCCTGACAAATAAAAGGAGACGTTTGGTTTAGAGCAAACAACCTAAAACAAACAGCAATAAAACGCCATGACACCAAAGAGCTGGTAGAACCTTTTCCTCGGAGGCAGCCATGCCATGCTGCAGCTACTGTCCATAGATGCCCTCGCATTTGCCATGGATTCATATATGGTGGCATTTTACTCCACAAACTTGTGCATAATCTGCAGAAAGTCCAGGGCAAAACCAGGAGGGTTTACAAAAAAGGGTCACGGATAAAGGCATCAATAGTCCTACCCTGTGGTACGAGGGCAGAGCTGAAACGATGGACGTAAGGTGCTGCCCAACAATGGGCGTCAGACAACATGCAGATCCTCCACCAACCAGCAGGGGTGCTCTTTGGTGACTGATCCTCCTCATGCCAAAGGTGCCACCACCAACCAAGGCAGCAGCTCAAGACGGAGGCCACTAATAGGTAATCATCCGCCCTACGTGTAAGAGAATAGCGCCCACACTTACCTGGGTGCCAACTACTTGATCAACCCCTAAAAACCCCAATCTGAACTCCGAGCCCAACCTGGATGCCACCAACAAAAGATCAATCTCTGAATCAATGGACGCCCATAAGAAAGGCCTTCACCAGGGGGCAGCCAAGTGGCACAACCAGTTACCCCACTGCCAACAAGACCTGACCCTACATGAGTGGTCTCCATACTGCGGACCTACAGCTGTTGCAAAACTACAACTCCCAGCATGCCCAGACAGCCGTTGGCTGTCTGGGCATGCTGGGAGTTGTAGTTTTGCAACATCTGTACTTCCAACACAGTCGTAGGTAGGAGCCCTGTGACCTGATGCCACTTATGAACGTGCCCCACACAGTGCCCCCTCATGTGGACAATCAACCTGGGCACCAACAACAAAGGATTCAGCGGAGGAAGCAGCACAGTGCCCGGGCATGAGAGCAGGTACCTGCCCCATCCTCTTCTACACAGGACCAAAACTTCATGCCGTCTGCGGGAGCGCCCCCTCCTGGCCGTGCCAGGTAAGTGTCAGGCGGGCAGCTCGCCCTCAGTGCCCCGCCAGCTCTCACTCACCTTTGGACGTCATGTTGTCTCCGGGGTCACACAGTCACTGCGCTGTCCGGCCGCTCCGCGCTTAATCCAGGCCAAAGCCGGGCACTTGAGTACGGTAGTAGTCCCAGAGAAGCATGTCCCTTACCGGCCACCTCAGGCCGAGGCACCGCGCTCATCTCCCGAAGCCTCCCCCCTCCTCCGCTCCGGTTATTCGTAGCACTTCCGCACCGGGTACCGAATCCCACACTCCCGGCTCCCGGAGCTGCCCCCTCTGTGCTCGGCTCAATCCAACTACTCAGCGGCCGCCGCACGGCATGACGGGACCTGTAGTCTGCACCTCACACACTCCGGTCATGTGACTAGAGATCGGGGCCACGCCCCTACACACTCATTCGTGTTGTCAGTCTCATCCAGAACGTTCAGGGCAGGAGGACAACTACCACAGACACCTGCGCACCACAACTCCCAGCCACACACAGCTCTGGGACCACAGCTCCCAGCCACACACAGCTCTGGGACTACAACTCCCAGCCACACACAGCTCTGGGACCACAACTCCCAGCCACACACAGCTCTGGGACCACAACTCCCAGCCACACACAGCTCTGGGACCACAACTCCCAGCCACACACAGCTCTGGGACAACAACTCCCAGCCACACACAGCTCTGGGACCACAACTCCCAGCCACACACAGTTCTGGGACAACAACTCCCAGCCACACACAGCTCTGGGACCACAGCTCCCAGCCACACACAGCTCTGGGACTACAACTCCCAGCCACACACAGCTCTGGGACCACAACTCCCAGCCACACACAGTTCTGGGACAACAACTCCCAGCCACACACAGCTCTGGGACCACAACTCCCAGCCACACACAGCTCTGGGACAACAACTCCCAGCCACACACAGCTCTGGGACCACAGCTCCCAGCCACACACAGCTCTGGGACTACAACTCCCAGCCACACACAGCTCTGGGACCACAACTCCCAGCCACACACAGCTCTGGGACAACAACTCCCAGCCACACACAGCTCTGGGACTACAACTCCCAGCCACACACAGCTCTGGGACTACAACTCCCAGCCACACACAGCTCTGGGACCACAACTCCCAGCCACACACAGCTCTGGGACTACAACTCCCAGCCACACACAGCTCTGGGACTACAACTACCAGTCAGATATGGCTCTACACAACCTCCAAACAAACACTGCCGCCGAAAAAGAGCTCTACAATAAGAACTACAACTCACAGCAAGACAGAGATCTACAATAAGAACTACAACTCACAGCAAGACAGAGCTCTACAATAGAACCACAACTCCCAGCAGGGCAGAGCTCTACAATAAAGAAGCACAACTCCCAGCAGGGCAGAGCTCTACAATAAAGAACTACAACTCCCAGCAGGGCAGAGCTCTACAATAAAGAACTACAACTCCCAGTAGGACAGAGCTCTACAATAAATAACCACAACTCAGCAGGGCAGAGCTCTACAATAAAGAACCACAACTCTCAACAGGGCAGAGCTCTACAATAAGAACTACAACTCCCAACAAGACAGAGTTTTACAACAGAAACTACAACTCCCAGCAAGACAGAGTTCTACGACAGAAACTACAACTCGCAGCAGGGCAGAGCTCTACAATAAAGAACCACCACTCCTAGCAGGGCAGAGCTCTACAATAAGAACTACAACTCCCAGCAAGACAGAGCTCTACAACAGAAACTACAACTCCCAGCAGGGCAGAGCTCTACAGTAAGAACTACAACTCCCAGCAGGGCAGAGCTCTACAATAAAGAACCACAACTCTCAGCAGGGCAGAACTCTACAATAAATAACCACAACTCCTAGCAGGGCAGAGCTCTACAATAAGAACTACAACTCTCAGCAGGGCAGAGCTCTACAACAGAAACTACAACTCCCAGCAGGGCAGAGATCTACAATAAGAACTACAACTCCCAGCAGGGCAGAGCTCTACAATAAAGAACCACAACTCTCAGCAGGGCAGAACTCTACAATAAATAACCACAACTCCCAGCAGGGCAGAGCTCTACAATAAGAACTACAACTCAGCAGGGCAGAGCTCTACAGTAAGAACTACAACTCCCAGCAAGACAGAGATCTACAACAGAAACTACAACTCCCAGCAGGGCAGAGCTCTGCAATAAGAACCACAACTCCCAGCAAGACAGAGCTTTACGGTAAAACTACAACTGCCAGTGAGAAAGAACTGTACAATCAGAACTATAACTCCCAGCAAAGCAGCTCTACAATAACAACCACAAACTTCTAACAAGACAGCTGTGCAAAAAGAACTATAATTCCCAGCATTGAAAGAGCTCTACATGATAGAAATGAGTCCCAGCAAGAAAGAGCCCTACACTAAGAACTACAACTCCCAGCATTGACAGAGCTCTGCATAATATAAAAGAGCTCTACAATATGAACTTTAGTTCTCAGCAGGTCTGAGCTCCACATAGGAACTAGGACTCCCAGAAAAAAAGAAAGATACAATAGGAACTATAAGTCCCAGCACACCAGAGCTCTGCACTCTTTCAATCAATTTTGTAGCCATTTTTTGCACTTAAAACATTCTGTGAAAAGTTTTAAATTTTTGTTGTTTATTACATCAATTACTACTTCGTGTGAACAGAACTCCATACTTATAAGCCCAGCAGACCAGTGCTCTACAATAACTATAACCCCAGCAGACCAGTGCTCTACAATAACTATAACTCCAGCAGACCAGTGTCCTACAATAACTATAACCCCAGCAGACCAGTGTCCTACAATAACTATAACTCCAGCAGACCAGTGCTCTACAATAACTATAACTCCAGCAGACCAGTGTCCTACAATAACTATAACTCCAGCAGACCAGTGTCCTACAATAACTATAACTCCAGCAGACCAGTGTCCTACAATAACTATAACCCCAGCAGACCAGTGCCCTACAATAACTATAACCCCAGCAGACCAGTGCCCTACAATAACTATAACCCCAGCAGACCAGTATCCTACAATAACTATAACTCCAGCAGACCAGTGTCCTACAATAACTATAACCCCAGCAGACCAGTGCCCTACAATAACTATAACCCCAGCAGACCAGTGCCCTACAATAACTATAACTCCAGCAGACCAGTGCCCTACAATAACTATAACTCCAGCAGACCAGTGTCCTACAATAACTATAACCCCAGGAGACCAGTGCTCTACAATAACTATAACTCCAGCAGACCAGTATCCTACAATAACTATAACTCCAGCAGACCAGTGCCCTACAATAACTATAACCCCAGCAGACCAGTATCCTACAATAACTATAACTCCAGCAGACCAGTGTCCTACAATAACTATAACTCCAGCAGACCAGTGCCCTACAATAACTATAACTCCAGCAGACCAGTGCCCTACAATAACTATAACCCCAGCAGACCAGTGCCCTACAATAACTATAACCCCAGCAGACCAGTATCCTACAATAACTATAACTCCAGCAGACCAGTGCCCTACAATAATTATAACTCCAGCAGACCAGTGCTCTACAATAACTATAACCCCAGCAGACCAGTATCCTACAATAACTATAACTCCAGCAGACCAGTGTCCTACAATAACTATAACCCCAGCAGACCAGTGCCCTACAATAACTATAACCCCAGCAGACCAGTGCCCTACAATAACTATAACTCCAGCAGACCAGTGCCCTACAATAACTATAACTCCAGCAGACCAGTGTCCTACAATAACTATAACCCCAGGAGACCAGTGCTCTACAATAACTATAACTCCAGCAGACCAGTATCCTACAATAACTATAACTCCAGCAGACCAGTGCCCTACAATAACTATAACCCCAGCAGACCAGTATCCTACAATAACTATAACTCCAGCAGACCAGTGTCCTACAATAACTATAACCCCAGCAGACCAGTGCCCTACAATAACTATAACTCCAGCAGACCAGTGTCCTACAATAACTATAACTCCAGCAGACCAGTGCCCTACAATAACTATAACCCCAGCAGACCAGTGTCCTACAATAACTATAACTCCAGCAGACCAGTGCCCTACAATAACTATAACTCCAGCAGACCAGTGCCCTACAATAACTATAACCCCAGCAGACCAGTGCCCTACAATAACTATAACTCCAGCAGACCAGTGCCCTACAATAACTATAACCCCAGCAGACCAGTGTCCTACAATAACTATAACCCCAGCAGACCAGTGCCCTACAATAACTATAACTCCAGCAGACCAGTGTCCTACAATAACTATAACTCCAGCAGACCAGTGCCCTACAATAACTATAACTCCAGCAGACCAGTGCCCTACAATAACTATAACTCCAGCAGACCAGTGCCCTACAATAACTATAACTCCAGCAGACCAGTGCCCTACAATAACTATAACTCCAGCAGACCAGTGTCCTACAATAACTATAACCCCAGGAGACCAGTGCTCTACAATAACTATAACTCCAGCAGACCAGTATCCTACAATAACTATAACTCCAGCAGACCAGTGCCCTACAATAACTATAACCCCAGCAGACCAGTATCCTACAATAACTATAACTCCAGCAGACCAGTGTCCTACAATAACTATAACTCCAGCAGACCAGTGCCCTACAATAACTATAACTCCAGCAGACCAGTGCTCTACAATAACTATAACCCCAGCAGACCAGTGCCGTATAATAACTATAACCCCAGCAGACCAGTATCCTACAATAACTATAACTCCAGCAGACCAGTGTCCTACAATAACTATAACCCCAGCAGACCAGTGCCCTACAATAACTATAACCCCAGCAGACCAGTGCTCTACAATAACTATAACTCCAGCAGACCAGTGTCCTACAATAACTATAACCCCAGCAGACCAGTGCCCTACAATAACTATAACCCCAGCAGACCAGTGCTCTACAATAACTATAACTCCAGCAGACCAGTGTCCTACAATAACTATAACTCCAGCAGACCAGTGTCCTACAATAACTATAACCCCAGCAGACCAGTGCCCTACAATAACTATAACCCCAGCAGACCAGTGTCCTACAATAACTATAACCCCAGCAGACCAGTGTCCTACAATAACTATAACTCCAGCAGACCAGTGCCCTACAATAACTATAACTCCAGCAGACCAGTGCCCTACAATAACTATAACCCCAGCAGACCAGTGCTCTACAATAACTATAACCCCAGCAGACCAGTGTCCTACAATAACTATAACCCCAGCAGACCAGTGCCCTACAATAACTATAACTCCAGCAGACCAGTGTCCTACAATAACTATAACCCCAGCAGACCAGTGCCCTACAATAACTATATCTCCAGCAGACCAGTGCCCTACAATAACTATAACCCCAGCAGACCAGTGCCCTACAATAACTATAACTCCAGCAGACCAGTGCCCTACAATAACTATAACTCCAGCAGACCAGTGCCCTACAATAACTATAACTCCAGCAGACCAGTGCCCTACAATAACTATAACCCCAGCAGACCAGTGTCCTACAATAACTATAACCCCAGCAGACCAGTGTCCCACAATAACTATAACTCCAGCAGACCAGTGTCCTACAATAACTATAACCCCAGCAGACCAGTGTCCTACAATAACTATAACCCCAGCAGACCAGTGTCCTACAATAACTATAACCCCAGCAGACCAGTGCCCTACAATAACTATAACTCCAGCAGACCAGTGCCCTACAATAACTATAACTCCAGCAGACCAGTGTCCTACAATAACTATAACCCCAGCAGACCAGTGTCCCACAATAACTATAACTCCAGCAGACCAGTGTCCTACAATAACTATAACCCCAGCAGACCAGTGTCCTACAATAACTATAACCCCAGCAGACCAGTGTCCTACAATAACTATAACTCCAGCAGACCAGTGTCCTACAATAACTATAACCCCAGCAGACCAGTGTCCTACAATAACTATAACCCCAGCAGACCAGTGCCCTACAATAACTATAACCCCAGCAGACCAGTGCTCTACAATAACTATAACCCCAGCAGACCAGTGCCCTACAATAACTATAACTCCAGCAGACCAGTGCCCTACAATAACTATAACTCCAGCAGACCAGTGCTCTACAATAACTATAACTCCAGCAGACCAGTGCTTCAAAATAAGAACTATACTTCCCATCAGACCAGCCCCTACAATAAGTACTATAACACCCAGCAGACCAGTGATCCCAAATAGGATCTACAGCTCCAATCATACATTACATAAAAAAGACCTGTAACATTCAATTTACAAATGGCGTAAATCATCGGCACAGTTAAGTTCTTGCCCAATGCACATTTTATTTGAATGTGGATTCTCCATGGCGTGCACTCTTTGGGTCTAGTTACACAGCAGAATTTCCATCTCCGGAATTCCGCCTCAAATTAAAGCCCATAGACTTCTGGGATTCCGCACTCCCATTCACACTTCTGAATTTCCGCTTGCCGTATTCCGCTAGCAGAATTCCACAAGCGGAAATTCAGAAGTGTGAATGGGAGTGCGGAATCCCAGAAGTCTATGGGCTTTAATTTGAGGCGGAAATTCTGCTGGGTGAATAGACCCTTTTGCCTCCGAAAAAATGATCCACCATAACTCCCAGCTCCCCAAAGCTCTTAAATAAAAGTAATGATATCCTTATTGTGCTCCTGTGCACCCAGCATTCTTGTTATCTTCAGGTCAAGGCTGTTATTAGCTGACACAGGAGTCCAGCGCTGACAAGGAGTAAATTATTTGCAGTCAGCACAGGAAACATGTCAGGAATGCAGCTGCAGAGCATGAAGTTCACGGTTACATCTTACTACAAGGATGTGTTCACACTTGGTGCTGCCTCAGGTGTTATCTACAAATTGAAAAACAAAGCTAATTTCTTTCAAAACTAGCTCCCTGTCTGTCTCCAGGTTGGATGTGGTTCTGCAGCTCAGTTCCATTGAAGTGAATGGAGCCAAGTTGTAATATCACACACAACCTGGGGACAGACGTGGAGCTGTTTTCAAAAGAAATAAGCTCTCTTTTTCTATTCCTGGATAACCCTTTAAATTGAGCAACCTCTATTCAGAAAATAGCAGATTAGATTGGGGAGGGGGTATAAAAAAAAAAAGCGCTCCAGGTTTTTATATAATTTTTTCCCATATCATGCAAAATCACCATTGCTAGTCCTACAGTGTCATCTGTTTCATTCTAGCACACAGGGATGTGGAATTCCTATCGCCCGACGCCCGGGACAAGCAGTTTTGGGCGCCGGGCAGGTGAATTTGTCCGGCCCTTAGCCCAGCTTCGGGCAAGCAGGGCCGGACCTGACAAGTCGCCCGGACCTCTGCAGTCTGTATGGAGCGGGCTGCCGACTCCTGCAGCTCCGGCTGTAAAAACCTGTGTCCTCGGAAGCAGAGCAGGGGAGATGAGAAGCTGTGTATTTGTCTTCTCTTCCCTGCTCTGCAGACGTGCGGGGGGAGATGAAGGGGCGTGGCTTCTTGCTCCCCGTGCAGACCTGCGTCCTCTGCCTTCGCTCCCCCCAGCTGTAGCTTCGGAGAGCTGAGGGGAGGAGGCGCGTCTGCACAGGGAGATGCATGCGGCGCTCTGCAGTATGTATGGAGCGGGCTCGGGATTCCTGCCCGCTCCATACTCTTCAGCCCCAGGCTGTTCTCAGTAGCCGGGGAAGCCGCTAATAGCCAGCATGCAGCGATTGCCGCGGCTGGCTATTAACCCTTTAGATCGCCGCTGTCAAAGCTGACAGCGGCGTCTAAAGGGACATGTGAATGCTCCCTGGTGGGCTAGTGGGGTGGATCCCCCCCCCCCCCCCCGCAGCGCGATCTGGGGGGGAGATCTACTATAGAGGTAGCCGGAGGGCTTACCTCTGTTCCCTGCTGTCCCGCTCTGTCATTGATGGAGCCTGGCTGGACCAGACTATCAATGGATCACAGAGCACACAGATCAATAGAGTTCAATAGAACTCTATTGATCTGTCTGAGGAAGCTAATGATTCCTCATGTAATAAAGTGTAAAAAAAAAAAAAAAAAGTTTTAATAAAAGTTTGAAACACACACATTATCCCAGTGGTCTTCAAACTGTGGCCCTCCAGATGTTACAAAACTACAATTCCCAGCATGCCAGAACAGCCGTTGGCTGTCCGGGCATGCTGGGAGTTGTAGTTTTGCAACATCTGGAGGGCCACAGTTTGAAAACCGCTGCATTAACCCCTTCCATGTTAAAAGTTCAAATCACCCCACATATTTGGTATCGCTTCGTGCGTAATTGTACAACCTATTAAAATATAACATTATGTATCCCGTACGGTAAATGTAAAAAAAATACCAAACCACAGATTTGCAATTTTTATAATATCCCAGAAAAAAAAGTTAAAAAGCGATTAAAAAGTCAGATCAATACCAAAATGGTACCGATACAAAAAACTGATTATGGCGCAAAAAATGAGCCCGCCAGGTATGTGGAAAAAAAATAAAGCTACAGGGGTTAAAAATGGCAATTAAAAAAATTAGAAAAAGTCCAGAATTAGTAAAACATGACTTAAACGATACAATTCTGGAATTGCTGTAATCAGGCGACCTAAAGTATAAAACTAACATGTTGCCTCAACCACAAGGTAAATGGCGCAGAAAAGAAAAACCACCAAATCTGCAAAATAATCTTTTACTATTTCAATTTCACTTCCCTTAATATATATTTTTTGTTTCGGAGAATATGTTATTGAAAAATTAAAAGGTATCATTATAGTAGGTAGTTATGGCTATTATAGGGCGAGGAGGAAAAAATTAGAGCGTAAAAGCGAAAATTGGCCGAGACAAGTGGATCGTCATGAGGGACAAGTAGATTTTGCTCCATTTTAGTCCCGTGGACTAGTAGTTTTTTTAATAAAATTTCCACACCCCTGAGAACAGTTGCATCCATGCATTTATTACTGTAATTGGGTCATGTGATCACCAGCCTGACCCACATAAAATCACAGTGTTTGATGTGTCAGAGAAGTGGTCAGTCCTGGCTCAGCAATCTAACTGTAACCTACAGGATGAAATCATCAGACTTCCTGGCAGCCCCCAAACCTCTCCCCACCCTGCTATACCTGTATACCGCTGCTATCTCTATGAGATCAGTATATACAGCAGTTCTAAACCTCTCCTGAGGCTTCAGGATATATATATACAGCAGTTTTACATCTCTCCTGAGGCTTCAGGATATATACAGCAGTTATATACCTCTCCTGAGGCTTCAGGATATATATACAGCAATTTTACACCTCTCCTGAGGCTTCAGGATATATACAGCCGTTTTACACCTCTCCTGAGGATTCAGGATATATACAGCAGTTTTACACCTCTCCTGAGGCTTCAGGATATATACAGCAGTTTTACACCTCTCCTGATGATTCAGGATATATACAGCAGTTTTACACCTCTCCTGAGGATTCAGGATATATACAGCAGTTATATACCTCTCCTGAGGCTTCAGGATATATATACAGCAATTTTACACCTCTCCTGAGGCTTCAGGATATATACAGCAGTTTTACACCTCTCCTGAGGCTTCAGGATATATACAGCAGTTTTACACCTCTCCTGAGGCTTCAGGATATATACAGCAGTTTTACACCTCTCCTGAGGATTCAGGATATATACAGCAGTTATATACCTCTCCTGATATGCTGTGTTCACATCTTTGCTGAGCTATTTCTGTTTTTGTTGTGTTATTTACCGCAATTGCGTAATTCACTGTTAAAACTTGTCATTTTTAAAGCAGTTGTGGAAAATTGCAGCAAAAATACAGGCATAAAACTGTGAAAATTTGTCAAAAATGCAACGTGTGAACACAGCCTCAAGGCGTCAAATCCTCATAAAACACCTCAATTACGATCATAGGTCAAATCACTTTCTCCTCATGACAATATTGATCAAAATAAATGCAGTTTGAAAAAGAAAATGCATAAAAACTGCATGTAAAGTGAACTGACACCAAGCCTCAGTCTCAGCAGTTTAAGCTTCTGGGTGCTGAAGCCAGGCGATTAGATTTGTCTCATGAGGTGAACTGCAGTAATGAGACTTCACCCCCTCTCTCTGCAAAGCCAGAGGAATCATAGGAAATGTGGGCAGCACAAACAAAATAATTTTGTTTCAGAAATTGGGATTAGTTTGGATGAAAACTCATGCCAAGGCATACAGAAGAACCTCTTCATTGTTCTCTAATAATAGACTGTGCTGCACTATTTAACCGAAACAAAAATAAAGACAAAAATAATAAAAAATCCAGTAATATAATCAGAATGCATACGTTTAGTTTGAAAGAGCAAATCTATAAAAGTATACAGGATCAATGTTGGTAAACGCCTCTGGCAACAAAATAGATATACAGGACATACAATACTGTAAGTGTAAATCCTAAACATGTCATGGTCAAAGATGATTTTCCGAAATAAAAAATTAAAGGGGTATTCCGGGCAAAAACGTTTTATCCCCTATCCAAAGGATAGGGCATAAGATGTCTGATCGTGGGGGGTCCGCTGCTGAGACCCGCCACGATCTCCATGCAGCACCCGCATTCTATGCGGGTGCTGAATCTCCAGTTTCGGAAACCTCTCGGTTTTCGGGACTGGGGACGTCACGCACGCCCCCTCCATTCATTTCTATGGGAGGGGGCGTGACGGGCGTCACGCCCCCTCCCATAGACATGAATGGAGGGGGCTTGGCGTGACTTCACGTCACCAGTCTCGGAAACCTGGAGGTTTCCTAAACTGGAGATTCAGCACCCGCATAGAATGCGGGTGCTGCATGGAGATCGCGGGGGGTCTCAGCAGAAAGTATTAATAAAAACGGCCGATCCAGCGCTGACAGGTAATGCATGTACGTTTACAATAACTGGGCATCAGGGGGCATATAAGTCAAAAAATACCAGAATATTGTCATACAATGCCAAATATGGTAATTCTGACCACAAATGCTGGAATCATATCACAAAAAAAAAATATTCTTATAATATTACTATACTCTATCTACATAATACCATCATAATATTACAATATAATACAGCCACAGAATGATAAAATAATATGCAGGATCTAAATAGTTCTCCTATAATGTGTCTACATAACACTACAGTTCAATCCCCAAATGCAACCATGTAACACTCTCCTGGGTGTTTTTTTTAACATGTATTTTAATTTAAATTAGTAAAGTGATTACTGGTAAAATCTCTGGAGCTCTAGAGCAGTTTCTGGATTACACTCGGAGGTCTGGGGTACAGAAGGGGTTAGTAATTCCATCCCTGATAGTCTACTGGCCCCATACACATTAGAAAAAAGTTGTCTGCTCCCAACTATGGGCATGTTGGATTTCAACTACCTGATCGTTTTGTTTTCGGAGAGAGAGAGGCCATTGGCAGAGGCATCTGACAAAGGCTTACCCCTCCGCTCTTTGTTTAGAACTCATAAACAATCGGCTGAGATGAACAGGAGTATGGAGGGATCAAGAGAGTCAGTATTTGGCCAATTGAACGTTTCGTCTGCAAACGTTTAATGTCAACGAGTCTCCTCTAGGACAGTGGAAGAATTAAGCGGAATAAAGAGACAAATCCGGCACTAACGTCACTAAGTATCAACTAAGCGCGATACTGGGGATAGTCCGAGCCGACCTAGAATAATCTGGTGCAGTGGTGCTCATTCCGAATAGCACAGGTATCCAAAAACAGAGAAGACGCGAGAGACGGCACTCACCATCCAGAGATATGCTTTATTCATGGTGCAGAAGCATAGCTGTTACAGGCAGGTCTGGAGGGGGGGGGGGGGGGGGGGGGAGCCGCCAGACCTGCCTGTAACAGCTATGCTTCTGCACCGTGAATAAAGCATATCTCTGGATGGTGAGTGCCGTCTCGTGTCCTCTCTGGTTTTTTATATCAGTGTAAGTATTAATATAAATATATTTAGTGGACTAGGGCACTGAAGGGGTGGGTAAAGGTTAACTCCCTTGTGGTCTAGGGCAGGCAAATGTATCATGGTTATAGGGGTTTTCCGGGTTAATGTTTGTTACAATCAACCTATTTTTGCAATAGCTAAAGTACCACGATATGGGGATATGTTTATGTCCCACACATTAGGTAACCCCTAGGTGACTAAAAGGAATTAAGAACACCCCCAGAAGAAGGTCATTGTGTTACCGAAACCTATGTAGGGGCTGGTGCTATTGATGGTATGCACTACAGTTTAACAGCTTATTACGATTTGCACTATGCTCTTTATGCCTGGGATTATAGTTTAGTGCCATTACATGTTTTGTACTTCCTTACTAGTAGATGATGTGTATATAATGTAGCCTTACCACTTCATCAGTGCCATACATTGTTTGATATTTGTAAAAGATGATATTGCCCAGGAAAGTCTCTGTGTTTGCCTTATTCCTGTATTTGTATGATTGTATCATGCGTCTGAATTAATAAAAATGTTATTTTGTGTATTGCTGCAGTCCCATGTGCATTTTTGTTTATATGGTTGATGGCTTATCCACAGGATAGGCCATCAATCACTGATCACAGCCTACACACCTACACACTACTGTTTACTACACAATAAATGGGTCCGGAAGCAGTTGTGTAGTGGTGAAACCACATAACTGCAGCTTAGCTCACATGTAGGAGCAGGAGCAGCGGTGCAGTAACAGGGCCCTGCCACTATGTAATGAAGAAGCCGGCTGATCCTGTCCAATTCACGTGTTGAAGAAATGATTGACAGGGTGCCAAGTGTCGGCACCCACTAAACAATGATTAATGGCCTATCCTTTGGATCAATCATATTAGTCCAAAAAACCCTTTTAAATCTCTGGTGGTCTGGGGAAGTAAGGGTTGAGCTTATAGTAATCTACTATACACAACACACACACACACACACACACATATATATATATATATATATATATATATATATATATATATATATATTGTACTAACAGAATTTTGTAGAGACAAGCTTTTGGGATTCCTCCTTTAATCAAGTCTAAAGCAAATCTAAGCTCACAAGCAGAAGACACAGATTACAATCTCACAAATATGCAGGGGTTAAGACAATAGATGTGGAGAATTCACACTAAGATAGGCCATAAATTGTCCCGCTATAGGAACACAGACTAAATAGATAAGGATGGGAAAAGGGGGGAGGGAAGGGGGAGCAGGGGAGAGGCTGGTAATTAAGCAGGACAAAGTGAGGTACAAAAGAGAAGACGTTATAAGAAGTATTGATAATGCGATAAGAAGCTCAAATCCACATTGAGTCCCCTGTTTTTGGAATCAAAAGCTGCATCACTGGACTAATAAGGCTACTCAATTGTATTATGTATATATATGTGTATGTGTGTGTGTGTGTGTCTATAGCTTACGGAAAAATGAATGGTGGTCTAGAGCGCTGAAGATGTTGACTGTAAAGTCCCTGGTGGTCTATGGTTATGTTCTTGGTGCCTATTGGTTTCTCACCTCCCTAAGCTTCAACCTGTAGCTGGACAGTGGCCTATGTGAAGCTGGCCAAACACATAACACCAAATCGGAGTGACCAATCGTATGGACACAAATAGCCTGATCACATATACAGTATACCATTGGGAAGGTGTACATACAAATCATAAAACGTAACCTTTATTCTATTCTCAATGAATATGTAAAATGAGATACAATCCCAAAGTGAACGTGCAAATATAGTGTAACACCAAGGATATAAATAAAAGCAAAGCGCAACACTACATTGTCCCAGTCGTAGGTCCTTGATATAAACTATTTTTGTATATCCTTCTTGGTGTTACACTTTGCTTTCATTTTCACTATATTGGGATTATACTAATTTTTATTGAGATGCTGATGGTCCATCCATTGGGTGCTTTGGAAATTGTCCACCCCCTAATGCCTAGGGCTGGGCGGTATGGCCAAATATGTGTATCATGGTATTTTTGTAACTTATGGTGGTTCCGCGGTATATAACGGTATTCCCCCGCTGCCCTCCTCGTCCTCCTGTTTGTTGCGGCCGCCTGCACTGACACTCTATACTGTATCCCTATTGCCCTGGCTGCAAAAGGTAAACAAAAATAAACTTTAACGCATGTTCCTACATCGGCCTTACGCTCTTCCTGGGGACGTGAACGTCGGACAGCCGTCAGCCTATCACCGGCTGCAGCGATGTTCCGCCTCGGCCGGTGATAGGCTGAGCCCACTGTCATGTAAGAAGCCGGCTCCTTACATGACAGTGTGCTCAACCTATCACCGGCCGAGAGGGAAAATCGCTGCGGCCGGTGATCGGCTGTCCGATGTTCCATTCCCTTGGAAGCTGGTCCGGACCGACGGGGAAGGTGAGTTAAAGTTTATTTTGTTTACTTTTTGCAGCCCGGGCAATAGGAATACAGTATAGAGCAGTGGTCTTCAACCTGCGGACCTCCAGATGTTGCAAAACTACAACTCTCAGCATGCCCGGACAGCCAACGGCTGTCCGGGCATGCTGGGAGTTGTAGTTTTGCAACATCTGGAGGTTGAAGACCACTGGTATAGAGTGTCAGCGCCGGCGGCCGCAACAAACAGGAGGACGAGGAGGGCAGTGATTGCGGGTGACATATGTGAGTAGTACCCCGATGGGGGCAGAACAGCGCTCGCGGGTCACATATGATTAGGGGGACAGCACAGCGCAGTCAATTCATTCATCCCCGAGGGGGAGGGGCCAAACCGGTATTGCGGTATGAGTAAAATTCATATCGTGCAGCACAAAAATTTCGGTATTCGGTATGAACCGGTATACTGCCCAGCCCTACTAATGCCTATATTAAAATGAAGGGTAAAATGAACCTGCATCAGTAAGGGGGATCAAATACTGTATTATGTGTCTTATGGGACACCTGACACTATATATATATATATATATATATATATATATATATATATACACATGCACACACACACATATATATATATATATATATATATATATAAATATGAAATAAAGTGATAATAAATGTCAGTAAGGGTTAACATATCCTTAAGATACTTTATATAAAAGATATTGCTTTAGACTTAAAAGATATTTAAGCGACCACTAGATCTATAGTATCAAGTTAAAGTTAAAAACATATACGTGAAAGGTTCTCAGAACTGGACGTGTGATAAAGTAGTGATTATGGGGGAAAGTAATCATTATATATTTATCTCCTCAAAGCGAAGACCCACAAAATTACAATATAAAAAAAAAAATAAAATTCTACAAACAATAATATTTGCATTGGCAATTTGATTGAGAATTATTAAAATTATTATAAATGAATTAAAATCGTCTCACAATTATTTATAATAATAATAATAATAATAATAATCAAGTCTAAACACATTAACCAGAGGACTTGAACACTGAGTGTCTTACCTCTTTTGGATGTGATCCTGTGTAGAAAAGTAGATTGGATTCTCATTAATAATAAAATATGGTTGGAAATGGTCAGGTTTCCCTTAGCGTTCACGCTCATCTAACTAACTCCATATAGAAGGTTCTGCTGTTATATGTGAGCACATTATATAATGAATAAAGCGCTGACAAATATCTGAGACATATATCCAAGCCTTGAGGGAGCAGAGATCCAGGGAACGCAAGTGAATCAAGAATAACGTGTGTTACCTGTAACTCTAATCCCGTGACATCACTCATTGGCATTACATAGGCTAATATATTCAACAGACCTGCCTGTACAGTATGCTACTTGTAACAAATTGTCCTGTATGCCCTCCTCGGAATATATTTTGTATACAGTAGCTTGTCACTCCTTAGATCATCAGGAACATTGTAGTAAATATTATGACTTAAAGGGGTACTCCGGTGAAAACCGTTTTTCTTTTAAATCAACTGGTGCCAGAAAGTTAAACATATTTGTAAATGACTTCTATTAAAAAATCTTAATCCTTCCAGTACTTATTAGCTGCTGAATGCTACAGAGGAAATTCCTTTCTTTTTGGAACACTGATGACATCACGAGTGCAGTGCTCTCTGCTGACATCTCTGTCCATTTTAGCAACCGTGCATAGCAGATGTATGCTAAGGGCAGCATGGTGGCTCAGTGGTTAGTACTGCTGCCTTGCAGCTCTGGGGCCTTGGGTTCAAATCCCACTAAGGACAACAATAAATAAAGAGTTATTATTATTATTATAATGACGTCAGCAGAGAGAACTGTGCTCATGATGTCATCAGAGAGAATTCCAAAAAGAAAAGAATTTCCTCTGTAGTATTCAGCAGCTAATTAGTACAGGAAGGATTAAGATTTTTTAATAGAAGTAATTTACAAATCTGTTTAACTTTCTGGCACCAGTTGATTTCAAAGAAAAAAGGTTTTTACCGGAGTACCCCTTTAACCCCTTAACGACGCAGGACGTATATTTACGTCCTGCGACGGCTCCCGCGATATGAAGCGGGATCGCGCCGCGATCCCGCATCATATCGCGTGGGTCCCGGCGCTAATCAACGGCCGGGACCCGCGGCTAATACCACACATCGCCGATCGCGGCGATGTGCGGTATTAACCCTTTAGAAGTGAAACTGAAAGTATCCCGGCTGCTCAGTCGGGCTGTTCGGGACCGCCGCGGTGAAATCGCGGCGTCCCGAACAGCTGATCGGACACCGGGAGGGCTCTTACCTGCCTCCTCGGTGTCCGATCGACGAATGACTGCTCCGTGCCTGAGATCCAGGCAGGAGCAGTCAAGCGTCGATAATGCTGATCACAGGCGTGTTAATACACGCCTGTGATCAGGATGAGAGATCAGTGTGTGCAGTGTTATAGGTCCCTATGGGACCTATAACACTGCAAAAAAAAAGTAAAAAAAAAGTGTTAATAAAGGTCATTTAACCCCTTCCCTAATAAAAGTTTGAATCACCCCCCTTTTCCCATAAGAAAAATAAAACAGTGTAAAAAAAAATAAAAATAAACATATGTGGTATCGCCGCGTGCGTAAATGTCCGAACTATAAAAATATATCATTAATTAAGCCGTACGGTCAATGGCGTACGCGCAAAAAAATTCCAAAGTCCAAAAAAGCTTATTTTGGTAACTTTTTATAACATTAAAAAATGAATAAAAAGTGATCAAAAAGTCAGATCAAAACAAAAATCATACCGATAAAAACTTCAGATCACGGCGCAAAAAATGAGTCCTCATACCGCCCCGTACGTGGAAAAATAAAAAAGTTATAGGGGTCAGAAGAGGACATTTTTAAATGTATAAATTTTCCTGCATGTAGTTATGATTTTTTCCAGAAGTGCGACAAAATCAAACCTATATAAGTAGGGTATCATTTTAACCGTATGGACCTACAGAATAATGATAAGTTGTAATTTTTACCGAAATATGCACTGCGTAGAAACGGAAGCCCCCAAAAGTTACAAAATGGCGTTTTTTTTTCGATTTTGTCGCACAATGATTTTTTTTTCCGTTTCGCCGTGCATTTTTGGGTAAAATGACTAATGTCACTGCAAAGTAGAATTGGCGACGCAAAAAATAAGCCATAATATGGATTTTTAGGTGGAAAATTGAAAGGGTTATGATTTTTTAAAGGTAAGGAGGAAAAAACGAAAGTGCAAAAACGGAAAAACCCTGAGTCCTTAAGGGGTTAAAGGGTAAAAGTACCGTATTTATCGGCGTATGACACGCACTTTTAGGCTAAAATTTTTAGCCTAAAGTCTACCTGCGTGTCATATGCCGATAAGCCGCTGCAGTTCAATGATTTAAAGCAGCGGCTTTGCAGGTGCAGAGACCGCCAGCGCTGCAGACAGGGGGAGAGAAGGGGCAGTGGCACCCATTGCCGGCGCCGCTGCCCCGTTGCGGGGGAGGCAACGGGGCAGCGGTGCCGGCAATGGGTGCCGCTGCCCCTTCTCTCCCCCTGGCTATTGGCGCCGCTGCCCCATTGCCGGCGCCGCTTCTCTCCCCCTGGCTATCGGCGCCGGCAATGGGGTGCCGGCACCGATAGTCAGGGGGAGAGAACGGGCAGCGGCGCCGATAGCCAGCGGGAGAGAAGCAGTGGCAGCAGGGCTCTAGACCCCAGGAAAGGCAGGGGGAGAGAAGTGGGAAGCGACGGCCTCTCTCCCGCTGCCTTTACTGGGGGTGTATCGGGGTATACGGATGCACACACACGCACTTTCATTTTACCATGGATATTTGGGTAAAAAACTTTTTCTACCCAAATATCCTTGGTAAAATGAGGGTGCGTGTTATAGGCCGGTGCGTGGTATACCCCGATAAATACAGTAAATAAAAATAAAAATAATATATAAAAAAATTTGCTAAAATCAACAGTAAAAATCAACAGTAAAAAAACAAACAAAAAAATTACAAATTTCTGGGGGAAAAAAATTCAAAACCTTTGTCATCTAAAAACTCTCTACATACACATATATTTTGCTATTATGAACATAATTTTCTTTTTTGGTACACAAAATCGTCCCAGTGGTGGCACAAGCGGTAATGATTCACGCACATATAATGTATTCACGAGACCTGCCTGTACATTATGTTACTACTTGTTACAAATTGTTTGGTATGTCCTCTGAATATATTTGAATTCAAAAGTTTGTCACCGATCGTAAACATTCCAATGACACAATCAGATCGGTTAAAAAAAAAAAAATAATAATAATAATAATTGACTAAATTTTCTGTTCTAGTTTAAAAATTAGAACAGAACAAAACATTTATGAATTAAAGGATCTGTGGCCAAGTAAAAAAAAAAATAGATTTTACTGTTATTTAATAGGCTAGAGTGTTGTTACCAAACACCTTTTTACAGTTTATCGATCCGCCTTTCCGTTCCCGAGATGTGGGTTTAAAGGGGTACTGCCAAAGAGTTAAACAGATTTGTAAATTACATGCAATCACGAAAGAACAAACAGATCCGGCACAGCCCTATGTACCCGTCAACTTAAATCCTCTTAATACAAAACTTGAGGCAGAAGGTGTATGATCTCCTATGGGTGGTGCTCTACGCCAATAATACAAGCAAAATCAATGTCCATAATAGAAAAAGTAGCGGAGCAACTCACCCGGTATTAGTGGAGTCAATTCAGATGATCGGCATCGTGGTCAGGCGAAGATGCAGCAGGAGGCGGAAGATGTTACGGGGGGAAATCAGGCGTCAGGCCACAGCCGTATCGCACCTTTTGGTGCTTCGTCAGGCCCCTGCGACCAGGTCGCAGGGGCCTGACGAAGCACCAAAAGGTGCGATACGGCTGTGGCCTGACGCCTGATTTCCCCCCGTAACATCTTCCACCTCCTGCTGCATCTTCGCCTGACCACGATGCCGATCATCTGAATTGACTCCTCTAATACCGGGTGAGTTGCTCCGTTACTATTTCTATTGTGGACATAGATTTGTAAATTACTTCTATTCAAAAATCTTAATCCTTCATGACTTATTAGCTGCTGAATACTACAGAGGAAATTATTTTCTTTTTGGTTTTCTTTTCTGTCAGTCCACAGTGCCCTCTGCTGACACCTATGTCCATTTTAGGAACTGTCAAGAGCAGCATATGTTTGCTATGGGGATTTTCTCCTGCTCTGGACAGTTCCTGACACGGACAGAGGTGACAGCAGAGAGCACTGTGGACAGACAGAAAAGAAAACCAAAAAGAAAAGAATTACTATTCAGCAGCTAATAAGTAATGAAGGATTAAGACTTTTGAATAGAAGTCATTTACCAATCTGTAAAAAAATTTTGGCACCAGTTGATTTAAAAATTTTTTTTTCCATCAGAGTACTCCTTTAACCAGAGGTCTCTGGCAGGGTTTCTCCTTTTTCAATCAGAATACATGCATGCTCGGCCAGGCATGGGTATGTAGAAATCAGGGGAGATCAAGAATTTACTTGACTAAGCTCCCTTTCTAACTCTGGTTGTCCAAGGCTCCATAGGCCAATTTAGACATTACCCACCATGTTCCCCAAATGCCCTATTCATCATATACCTAGTGCTAATTGCTAGTGGGGAATGAAGACTCCCAATCATGTCACAACATCTTGAATCTACTTGGTGTGCCAACTTGGCACGAATGTAGTCAGAGGTTCCTGCACAACCACAAAGCTCCAATATCTTGTAGCTTGTGGCGAGGTCTCTTTCTTCAGAGCGGTGTTCCGTCAATAGAAGACATATGTAGACCATTCTAATCTAGACATGTTTACAGAACTTTATGTATACAAGTGGTACTGCATTCTTGGTGGTTGCACAGAAGATGCACAGAAGCTTAGAGGTTACTTTTACATAAGGCAGGACAGTTTCTTAAAGGGGTACTCTGGCCCTAATACATCTTATCCAAAGGGGACCCCCACAATCTGTCATTCTGCACCCACCTTTGTGAGCTCTCCGCAGCGCTGGAAGCTCCGAGTGTGAAGCATGACGACCACGGGGCCAGAGTATCGTGACGTCACGACTCCGCCCCTGTGTGATGTCATGCCCCGCCCCCTCAATGCAAGTCTATGGGAGGGGGCGTGACGACCGTCACGCCCCCTCCCATAGACTTGCATTGAGGGGGCGGGGCGTGACATCACACAGGGGCGGGTCGTAACATCATGATACTCCAGCGCTGCGGAGCCTCCAGCGCAGCCTCCGGCGCTGCGGAGAGCTCAGAAAGGTGGGTGAAGAATGACAGATTGTGGAGGTCCCCAGTGGTGGGACCCCCGCGATCATACATCTTGCTATCTATTTATCATATCTAGACCTCAAGGGCGCCAAGCCAGATGAAAATTCTAACAAATTCACTTCTGGCATCAATAGGCCCCATTAAGGCCTACCTTAAATTCTCCTCGGCCAGCAGCTAGAGGATGATAGGACATATCTTGTTTGGACTCACAGTTACCCCACTTTACAACCCAGCCCACGGATTTAAGAACTATCCAAATTAGGACTCCCCAGTACTTCACTGCCCACCCCTACATGTTTCATATACCAGGCTGACTTTGTCCTACATCCCTAGCAGATTTCTCAAAGACCTACCAACAGGCTGATGATGCAGTTTACACCAAGCACTGCAAGCCCCCCAAATACACAGCAATGCCTAAAATATGCCATAAATAGGCACTGTCATATCCGAAAACTTTTAATATGTTGTTACTGAAAAAAATTAAAGATCTTTTGTAATATGGTTGTTTTAATTTTTTTTGTATACTTAAAGCACAACTGTAATGGAAATTATACCCCCCAGAGGGGCCCAGACTAATAACATGATGGTATAGATGGTGATACGTGTAATGCAGCTGTACTTTTGGCTGCTGTTTATCACTCTTTATCAGCAGGAAAATAGTTTTATCGTGGGGTCAGCAACAGTCGGATAGGCGTGGCTGGGGATCGTAAAGCCCCACCTCCGCCACGCCGATCCCCTGTAAGTGAGCGCTGGACCACTGTGTGATTGACACACAGGTCCCCACCCCCTGATGTCCATGATGTGCGGGCCGGCGTGACTCCATTGACCCTATACATATTATGTCCACCTTTATGTTATATGAAATACAGTGCCCGTACTCCTATTCTTTCTTCTCATGGTGCCGGGGACGCGCTGCTTCTGCTTTCACTAGCGGCACAGAGCTCGCTCCCTGCCTCTAGCACTGCGCAGGCGCACTGAGCTGGCGGCAGACAACGGGAGCGAGCTCTGTGCCTGTAGTGAAAGCAGAAGCAGCGCGTCTCCGGCACCAGGAGAAGAAAGAAGAGGAGTACGGGCACTGTATATCATATAACATAAAGGTGGACATTATATGTATAGGCTCAGTGGAGTCACGCCGGCCCGCACATCATGGACATTGGGGGGGGACACCTGTGTGTCAATCACACAGTGGTCCAGCGCTCACTTACAGGGGATCAGCGTGGCGGAGGTGGGGCTTTACGATCCCCAGCCACGCCTATCCGTCTGTTGCTGACCGCACGATAAAACTATTTTCCTGCTGATAAAGAGTGATAAACAGCAGCCAAAAGTGCAGCTGCATTACATGTATCACCATCTATACCATCATGTTATTAGTCTGGGGTGTATAATTTCCATGACAGTTGCGCTTTAATAAACAAAACTACTCCTAAAAATCCCACCATTAGGGGTCCCCATACCTACTGGGACACAAACCAGTCCTGCAGCAGCATCAGGCTTGTCCATGAGTCATAGACAAGAGATGACTCATGGACAAGGCCGCGTGAGCAGACACACCAATCACCTCCCACCACCACAAGGAGGGACACGCCCCCTTCCCCTGAGAGGATTTCTAACACTGTGAGCTAATGAAAAGAGGGATTATGATAACAAATATAGGTGATCGAGGCATAAAAATTTAATTTACATGGTCAGGATTACGTACGGAGTTGAATTTTTTTTTTTTTTGTGGGATCTGACAAGTACGCTTTAATCTAAAAGCATACTGTACCTGTCCTGAAGCTATTGGTGGTTGACAAACTTAAAAAAAATCACTTTTTAATTTCTCAGACAAGTGTCAAGGAGATGGAGCCAAGCAGCTTAAGTGCCACAGCCCCTGCTTTATTGATGTACAGGGCTCTATATGTCACCCAAAGATGTGCTGGTAGGTGAAATCATTGATTAATCATGAAGACAACCCCCATATGGATATCACAGAGGGGATTACCCTTCAAAGATGTGCTGGAAGGAGATGGTGAGCCAGGAGGTGTTCCAGTCTGTGACACTTGACTTGGCTAAGAAAAAAAAGGCAATTTGAGAAGTTAAGCAACTACTATCAGCTCCAGGAAAGGTAGTTTGCTATATGTCCTATCATCTATCCAAAGGTCCTGCAGCTCTTAGCAACTGACAGATTGCTTTTATCTATCCCTTGTATAATAGAATCGCCCTTTTTGAATAGTGACCCTCCTGTCCTGCTCCATCCAGGTCTGAGCATCATCTCTCAGCCTCCAGCACACCAGGGTCCTATATACCTCTAGTTAGGCCTGGTGCAAGGATTTTTGCCACCCCAGGCGAAAGCTAATTTTGCCGTCCCTTAACCCTGCCCATTGGCTCCGCCCTTTGACACGCCCCACCTGGGCTGGCACACTGTAGCAGACCTTCTCCTCATGTAATCACCTTACTACAGTGGCCCCTCAACCTACGATGGCCCCGACATACGATAATTTCAACATGCGATGGCATCTCAGAGGCCATCGCATGTTGAAGGAAGCATCAACATACGATGCTTTTGTATGTCGGGGCCATCGCATAAACGGCTATCCTGCAGCGCAGACTGCTTCAGCTGCCACCGCATAGCCGTTTACGGTGCCCCGTGAGCTCCGGTGATGGTCACTTACCTGTCCTCGGGGCTCCGGCACGTCCTCTTCTGGATCCCCTGCATCTTCGGCGCTCTCCATCGTCGTCATCACGTCTCTGCGCACGCTGTCCTGTCATCCAATAGGAGCGGCGTGCGTAGCGACGTGATGGCGGCGACGGAGAGCACGGTTGCCGGGGAAGCAGAGGCCTTGCCAGAGCGTCGGGGACACCCCGGGGACGCGGCGACAGCAATGGATGGCAACATCCCGGGCAGCGGTGACGAGCGGTGACGGTCCGGAGCGATGGGGAAAGGTGAGTACAACTTTCTCTAACAGTGGTCTACAACCTGCGGACCTCCAGATGTTGCAAAACTACAACACCCAGCATGCCCGGACAGCCGTTGGCTGTCCGGGCATGTTCGGTGTTGTAGTTTTGCAACATCTGGAGGTCCGCAGGTTGTAGACCACTGTCCTATACTTTACATTGCACGGATCCCTCAACATACGATGGTTTCAACAAACGATGGTCCGTTTGGAACGGATTACCATCGTATGTTGAGGGACCACTATACTGGGGTGGCAGCGTTTAGCTGGATGGGCGGGTGTTTCGGGTGCTGGCCAACTTTATTGCTGTGGGCAGACCTCATCAACAGTGCGCTCTAGGAGGCTGCCTATTTTGCCTATAGGCAGAGCCGGCACTGCCTCTAGTTCCCCTGCCTCTCCTGAAGAGCGGCAAGCCAGTGTTCTGATGTACAAGCCTAGGTCTACTATACACAACGGTCATCAGAACTCTCATTTGCTTTCTAAGGGCTGTCTCCTCCCTTTTGGCACTAAAAGCCCAAAGGTTTATCACTTAGCCTCCTTCTGGTATGTTGTAGCGGTGCACCAGCATCACCATACATGTCTCCTTGCCAATACTGGCCCCCTCTTTGGGGTCTATAGCCTTCATGCCTGTTGCAAACCACTGAGGTCCACCACCTTGCATCATCAACAATAAAAGAGAGTAGAACCCATATCCACTGTGCGCCAACACAATACAATAAAAGAGAGTAGAACACATATCCACTGTGCGCCAACACAATACAATAAAAGGGGTTATACGGGTAATTACATTTTGTATAATGGTCTTCAGGCAGGTGGTAGTAAATAGATAGAAAACATTTTCTTAACTTCCTCCCCCCAAACCACTGTACTTTTCAGTTGGGGATCGACACATGGGTATCCCCACTCCTGGGGGCTGATTGCCCCCCAAACCTGGAAATGTTGCACAGAAGGATCAGGACTGTGGTGGTGGGAAAGCGAGACAGGTAAGTATAGATTTCTGTCCTATTTGCCTGGGCACGATTATAGAAAAAAATTACTACCTTGACAACTATATACCGTATTTTTCGCCCTATAGGACGCACCGGCATATAAGACGCACCCAATTTTAACCTCTTAAGGACCCAGGACGTATGGGTACGTCCTGGGTCCCGGTCCTGCGATATAACGCGGGGTCACGCGGTGACCCCGCATCATACCGCGGCGGGCCCGGCGTCATAGTGAAGCACTGATCGCTGTGCTGCGCGCTATTAACCCTATGCCGCGCGCTATTAACCCAAAGCTGAGCCGCGCGGCTAAAAACGAAAGTGAAAGTTGCCGGTTAGCTCAGGGAGCTGTTCGGGATCGCCGCGGTATAATCGCGGCATCCCAAACAGCTGTAGCACAGGAGGAGGTCTTCTTACCTTCTCCTGTGCTGTCCGATCGCCGAATGAATGATTCAAGCCTGAGATCCAGGCTTGAGCAATCAATCGCCGAAAACACTGATTGATCCATTCCTATGGAGATGGATCAATCAGTGTAAAAGATCAGTAAATGCAATGTTATAGCCCCCCTTATAGGAGCTATAATATTGCATAAGAAAAGTGTAAAAAAAAATCATTAACCCTTTCAATTATCCCTTCCCCTAATAAAAGTTTAAATCACCCGGCATTTCCAAAAATAAAAAAAACATTATGTAAATAATAATAAAAATAAACATATGTGGTATCGCCTCGTGCGGAAATGTCCGAATTATAAAAATATACCGCTTTTTAAACCGCTCGTTCAATGGCGTACGCGCAAAAAAATTCCAAAGTCCAAAATAGCGCATTTTTGATCACTTTTTATACCACAAAAAAGTGAATAAAAGATCAAAAAGTCTGATCAGAACAAAAATGGTACCGCTAAAAACTTCAGATGACGGCGCAAAAAATTAGTCCTCAAAGCGCCCTGAACACAGAAAAATAAAAAAGTTATAGGGGTCAAAAGATGACCATTTTAAACGTATACATTTTCCTGCATGTATTCATGATTTTTTTCGGAAGTGATACAAATTCAAACCTATACAAGTAGGGGATCATTTTAACCGTATGGACCTACAGATTAAAGAGAAGGTGTCATTTTTGACAAAAAATATACTGCGTAAAAACAGAAGCCCCCAAAACTTACAAAATAGTGTTTTTTCATCAATTTTGTCGCACATTGATTTTTTTTCCCGTTTCACCGTAGATTTTTGGGTAAAATGACTAATGTCATTACAAAGTAGAATTAGTGACGCAAAAATTAAGCCATTATATATAATTTTAGGTGAAAATTTTTAGAGTTATGATTTTTTAAAGTTAAGGAGGAAAAATTGAAAATGAAAAAACGGACCAACCCGATAGGTGTGTATTCGCTGTATAAGACGCACCGACTTTCCCCCCCCCCCAGTTTTGGGGAAGAAAAAGTGCGTCTTATACGGCGAAAAATACGGTATACAGTATATCTACATGTGTAAAGTTAAAACAGACACTAATATCCACAGAGCAGACTATCAGGTATAAAAGGAGCATTGAAAGGGAAAGGCAACTACTTTTAACATGATATACAGTAGTCCTGCAGTGCGTTATCACTATGAGTCATATAATGAAGGACTTAAAGGGGTACTCCACTGGAAAACTTTTTTTTTTTAAATCAACTGATGACAGAAAATTAAACGGATTTGTAAATTACAGCTATTAAAAATTCTTAATCCTTCTAGCACTTATCAGCTTCTGTATGCTCCACAGGAAGTCCTTTTCTTTTTGAATTTCCTTTCTGTCTGACCACAGTGCTCTCTGCTGACACCTCTGTCCATTTCAGGAACTGTCCAAGCAGGAGAGGTTTGCTCTGGGTATTTGTTTGTACTCTGGACAGTTCCTAAAATGGACAGAGGTGTCAGCAGAGAGCACTGTGGTCAGACAGAAAAGAAATTCAAAAAGAAAAGAACTTCCTGTGGAGCATACAGAAGCTTATAAATACTAGAAGGATTAAGATTTTTTAATAGAAGTAATTTACAAATTTGTTTAACTTTCTGGCATCAGTTGATTAAAAAAAAATAAAAAAATAAAAGGTTTTCCAGCAAAGTACCCCTTTAAACTCAAGGTATGAGGCCTTCCAGGCCTTTGTGCTTGCATGTCCTTATTCTTTCAAATCTTTTAGTAGATGGGCCATTTTGTTTTGCAAAAGCCAAACACCTTTACAAGTCTTTTTATGTCATCAGTGTCAGCCTCTGAGGGGCAGCTCCCGGGGACCACCATATACAGTAACTGAACTTAGATTTTCCCAGACACACCTCAGTTACATTGAAGTGAATGGAGCCAAGTTGTAAACCCACACCCAACCTGGGGACAGACATGGAACTGTTTTTGAAAGAAATTAGCTGTGTTTTTCTATTCCTGGCTAACCCCTTTAATGAAAGGGCTCTATTTATTTTTATCATTTAAAGGGGTGACTTGGGGTTCCATTCCGTTTTTTCAATGAGGCAAAATGCCCTATATTTTTTTACCTTTACTCCAATGTGTTTTATGTGCCGAGATTAATCAAACTGATTGATCATTTGGCCCAGATTTATCAAACTGTGTGAGAGAAAAAAAATGGAGGGATTTTCCCACAGCAACCAATCACAGCTCAGCTAACAAGCTCTGCTAAAGTGAAACCTGAGCTGTGATTGGTCGGTGAGGGAAAATCCCTCCATTTTTTCTCTCACACAGTTTGATAAATCTGGGCCATTGATATTTTCATGTGCTTTATATGTAAACTTTACTAACAGTTTGTGTGCCAAATCTTAAACCTGTTTTTCAAGTATATAAAAGTGTACATTGTTTGTAAAGACCTGATGATGAGATCGTGTCAGTCCCGAAATGCATTTTCATGAATAAGGCTAGAATACCACTGAGGTTTTTGCCCTGCGTTTTTTTTAGGCTTAAAAATGCCAGAAAAAATGCCAGAAAACTGCCACTGTTTTTCCCTGCGTTTTGGCATTTTTTTTATGTTTTTTTCTGGCGTTTTTACCTTTGTGTGGAATTTTCCTCTTTTGGCCGCTTTTGACGTTTTTTTTCCAAATTTTTTTCCAATTTTTTTTTTTATAACGAAATGTTAATTCATTTTTAATAAAGTGTGTGTGTTTAACTTTTTTCTCTCTATTTTTTACATTTTTTAGGTAGTTCCATGATGGGAGTAGTAGTACCTGTACTAATAGACAGATCGCCCCGGGTGTTACTCCTGACACCCGATGCGATCGTCCATAATATAGCAGAGATGTGGAGTGGCTCTATACAGCGCTCCCATCTCTGCTCTGTACTCCAGCCAGTGAGAGTGGGGATTGGCCGGATAGTTGCCGCCAATCACAGCTTTCAGCGGGAAATATGATTGAGTGATGTTCTATTAACATCACTGAGATTTATCCCCAAGCCCCTGCAGTCTATACATCCCCAGCCCGTGCACATTGTTATCCTCCTGTTCTGTTCAGTGAACACAGGCAGAGCAGGGGGAGGGGAGATGAGGAGCTGTGTACGTTCTCTCTCCCCTGCTCTGTCTTCTTTCTCCCGTGCAGACCTGCATCCTCCAAAGGCAGAGCAGGGAGAGGGGAGATGAGGGGGGCATGTACCTCCTCTTTCCCCCTGCTCTGCCTTTGCTCTGCCCTCCCCCCTGCTGTAACTTCGGAGAGTTGAGGAGAGGAGCGGAGGCAAGTCTGCACGGGGCACAAATTTCCATCTCACACTGGCCGGAGTATAGTGCAGAGATGCGGAGCGCAGGAGAAAGCCGCTCCGCATCTCTGCAATAGATAGGATGATCAGAGCGGGTGTCAGGAGTAATACCCACTGTGATCTGTCCATTAACTGCAGGTACTACTACTCCCAACATGGAGCACACTCTGCTCCATGCTGGGAGTTGTAGTACCTGCATTAATAGACAGATTGCAGCAAGTGTCACTCCTGACACCAGCTGTGATCCTCCTGTATAATGTATAGATGCGGCCGGCTGCTCTTCTATGTTCCCCTGCACTGCCGTATATATACACCTATTCATATTTTCCACAGAGTTGTGATTGGCTGGAACCATCTGGCCAATCACAGCTCTCTGTGGGGAAATATGAATAGGTGTATATATACGGCAGTGCAGGGGACCATAGAAGAGCGGCCGCATCTATACATTATACAAGAGGATTGCAACGGGCGATCTGTCAATTAATACAGGTACTACTACTTCGGCCATTAGAAAATCCTATTATAGTCTATAGGATTTTTACATTATCCTTTTTAACCCGTTATAGCCCGTTATTTTGTGACGGTTGAATAAACAGAAGAAATAGTGCATGCACTATTTCTCCCATTACTATCTTCCGTCACAAAATAACGTCTGTTATTAATAACGGGCTATAACGGGTTAAAAAGGATAATGTCAAAATCCCATAGACTATAATGGGATTTTCTAACGAGCGTATAGGATTTTATAACTGCTGTTTCACAGCCGATTTTCAATCGGAACTTCGAACAGATCTTTAAAAGTAATTTTGTAGTGTGAAAGGGGCCTTAGGGTGGAATTTATTAAAGAGTGTGTCCGGTGCAGATCAGCACAAAGTACTAAATTCTTAATTTGCGGAAAGATGTGGCAAATTTTTTGTTGGTCTGCATCATACTCACCAAATGGGAGGGGCTTGGTGCAGAGGGGGCATGGTTCTGCATGAAGGGGCGTGGGTGCACCTGAGCTGGCATGGATATCTGAGACTTCTGCAATGGCATACGCCTCATGATAAATCCAATGTGACTGTACAGTGGTGGGGTGTTTACATGATGGTTCAGTGTCAAGATTTTGGATTATAATAGGATAGGAGAGAGTATAGGATAGCGGGAGAAAAAATACTGCTTGCGCTGCTTTTTTTTACTGCTTTTTTACGTCAAAAAACAACGGCGCCCGTAATAGTAAATGGGACCCGTCGGGACCCGTTCTTGCCCATTGCTCCCGTCACGAGACGGACGTTAGTCACAAAGAAAAGAAAAAAAAAGAGAGAGACTTTAACCCCTTAAGGACTCAGCCCATTTTGGCCTTAAGGACTCAGACAATTTAATTTTTACGTTTTCATTTTTTCCTCCTTGCCTTCTAAAAATCATAACTCTTTTATATTTTCATCCACAGACTAGTATGAGGGCTTGTTGTCCTTTGTAATGACATCACTCATTATATCATAAAATGTATGGCGCAACCAAAAAACACTATTTTTGTGGGGAAATTAAAACGAAAAACGCAATTTTGCTAATTTTTGGAAGGTTTTGTTTTCACGCCGCACAATTTATGGTAAAAATGACATGTGTTCTTTATTCTGAGGGTCAATACGATTAAAATGATACCCATTATTATATACTTTTATATTATTGTTGCGCTTAAAAAAAATCACAAACTTTTTAACCAAATTAGTACGTTTATAATCCCTTTATTTTGATGACCTCTAACTTTTCTATTTGTTTGTATAAGTGGCGGTATGGGGGCTCATTTTTTGCGCCATGATCTGTACTTTTTTTTGATACCACATTTGCATATAAAAAACTTTTAATAAATTTTTTATAATTTTTTTTAATAAAATGTATTAAAAAAGTAGGAATTTTGGACTTTTTTTTTTTCGTTCACGCCGTTCACCGTACCGCATCATTAACATTTTATTTTAATAGTTCGGACATTTACGCACGCGGCGATACCAAATATGTCTATAAAAAATGTTTTTTACGCTTTTTGGGGGTAAAATAGGAAAAAACGGACGTTTTACTTTTTTATTGGGGGAGGGGATTTTTCACTTTTTTTAACTTTTACTTATACATTTTTTTACATTTTTTTTTACACTTGAATAGTCCCCATAGGGGACTATTCATAGCAATACCATGATTGCTAATACTGATCTGTTCTATGTATAGGACATAGAACAGATCAGTATTATCGGTCATCTCCTGCTCTGGTCTGCTCGATCACAGACCAGAGCAGGAGACGCCGGGAGCCGGACGGAGGAAGGAGAGGGGACCTCCGTGCGGCGTTATGAATGATCGGATCCCCGCAGCAGCGCTGCGGGCGATCCGATCGTTCATTTAAATCGCGAACTGCCGCAGATGCCGGGATCTGTATTGATCCCGGCACCTGAGGGGTTAATGGCGGACGCCCGCGAGATCGCGGGCGTCGACCATTGCCGGCGGGTCCCTGGCTGCGATCAGCAGCCGGAATCAGCCGCGCATGACACGGGCATCGCTCCGATGCCCGCGGTTATGCACAGGACGTAAATGTACGTCCTGGTGCGTTAAGTACCACCTCACCAGGACGTACATTTACGTCCTGCGTCCTTAAGGGGTTAAAGGGGTACTCCGGTGAAAACCTTTTTTCTTTTAAATCAACTGGCTCCAGAAAGTTAAACATATTTGTAAATTACTTCTATTAAAAAATCGTAATCCTTCCAGTACTTATTAGCTGCTGAATGCTACAGAGGAAATTCCTTTCTTTTTGGAACATTGATGACATCACGAGCACAGTGTTCTCTGCTGACATCTCTGTCCATTTTAGGAACCGTGCATAGCAGATGTATGTTAAGGGCAGCATGGTGGCTCAGTAGTTAGCACTGCTGCCTTGCAGTGTTGGGGCCTTGGGTTCAAATCCCACTAAGAACAACAATAAATAAAGCATTATTATTATTATTATAATAACGTCAGCAAAGAGCACTGTGCTCGTGATGTCATCAGAGAGCATTCCAAAAAGAAAATAATTTCCTCTGTAGTATTCAGCAGCTAATAAGTACAGGAAGGATTAAGATTTTTTAATAGAAGTAATTTACAAATCAGTTTAACTTTCCGGAGCCAGTTGATTTAAAAGAAAAAAGGTTTTCACCGGAGTACCCCTTTAATGGCCGTTCTTGACAGGGAGCAACGGCAGTGTGAAAAGGGCCTAAGCCTGTTGGTGCCCTTGGGTATAAACACAGACAACGCCAAGTATCACATTTATTGCCTGGCACAGGTCAGAATACAATTACAGGTAGGCCGCCACCGCGAAGCATCCGGATACATGCAGCTTTCTTACACTCTCTCTTTGTATATAGTATATGCTTTCAATAATCCATTATTTAGATCAGTGGTGTTGAACCTGCGGACCTCCAGATGTTGCAAAACTACAACTCCCAGCATGCCCGGACAGCCGTTGGCTGTCCGGGCATGCTGGGAGTTGTAGTTTTGCAACATCTGGAGGTCCACAGGTTCAACACCACTGATTTAGATATTCATAGGCGTGTTATACATCTCAGCTAGAGATGAGCGAACTTACAGTAAATTCGATTCGTCACGAACTTCTCGGCTCAGCAGTTGATGACTTTTCCTGCGTAAATTAGTTCAGCCTTCAGGTGCTCCGGTGGGCTGGAAAAGGTGGATACATTCCTAGGAAAGAGTCTCCTAGGACTGTATCCACCTTTTCCAGCCCACCGGAGCAGCGGAAAGCTGAACTAATTTATGCAGGAAAAGTGATCAACTGCCAAGCCGAGAAGTTCGTGACAAATCGAATTTACTGTAAATTCGCTCATCTCTAATCTCAGCCAACCAGTAAGCTCATACACAGTCCTAAAAATCCTTGTTGGTTGACCGCCCTGTGTAAACAGATAATGTAGGCCAGACAAAGATGTAGGTGTGGCCCACAGAGAAAGAAATAGGGGTGGTAGTACAGATTAGCTAGGCGTAGTAGTCTCTCTTACCCCTCTTAAAGGGGTACTCCGGTGGAAAACAAACTGGTGCTAGAAAGTTAAACAGATTTGTAAATTACTTCTATATAAAAATCTTAATCCTTCCAGTACTTATCAGCTGCTGTATGCGCCAAACGAAGTTGTGCAGTTCTTTTCTGTCTGACCACAGTGCTCTCTGCTGACACCTCTGTCCATGTCAGGAACTGTCCAGAACAGGAGAGGTTTGCTATGGGGATTTGCTCCTGATCTGGACAGTTCCTCACACGGACAGAGGTGTCAGCAGAGAGAGAAAGAAATATAACTTCCTCTGTAGCATACAGCAGTTGATACGTCCTGGAAGGATTAAAGGGGTATTCCAGGCCAAAACTTTTATATATATATATATATATATATATATATATATATATATATATCAACTGGCTCCGGAAAGTTAAACAGATTTGTAAATTACTTCTATTTAAAAAAAATCTTAATCCTTCCAATAGTTATTAGCTTCTGAAGTTGAGTTGTTGTTTTCTGTCTAACTGCTCTCTGATGACTCATGTCCCAGGAGCTGTGCAGTTCCTATGGGGATATTCTCCCATCATGCACAGCTCCCAGGACGCGACATCATCATTGAGCAGTTAGACAGAAAACTTCAGAAGCTAATAACTATTGGAAGGATTAAGATTTTTTAATAGAAGTAATTTACAAATCTGTGTAACTTTCCAGAGCCAGTTGATATATATATATATATATATATATATATATATATAAAAAGGTTTTGCCTGGAATACCCCTTTAAGATTTTTATTTAGAAGTAATTTACAAATCTGTGTAACTTTATGGCACCAGTTGATTTAACAATAGTTTTTTTCCACTGGAGCTTTGCCCATTCTAAAGTCCATCAATCTGCATACTCCCTTGTCAGAAGAGATGGGAGGGGGGGGGGGGACACATCTATAGGTATTTTTAGTTTTATTTATATTCCTCATTATACAGGTCATGACACTAACATTAAGAGATTATTATCTATGATTATAGTTATTGTCATAACCTACCTTTGTTGCTCCAGTTTAAACTGAACCCGTCAGGTGATTTATGGTTCCCTCTATGAGAGCGACATATGAAGCTGAGCTCGGTGATATACATATAGGTTTGTATGATTTTTGGTAAAAAGAGTAAATCCTGACAAGACGCCTAAGAAGCTTTTATCTCTATCATATTCTGCTCTAAAATAGGGCAACATATATCACCTGACAGGTTCCCATTAACCTCTTCCTGACCAGACACATTTTTTTTGTACTTACAGATTGGAAAGCTTTAAAAGGTGCTGTAGTGCTGGCCCATTTAGCCAATCAATGACTGAGGCGGGACACTGATATAGCTGTTGATTGGGCCATCACTGCGGGACATGAGCCCATCATAGAAGTAGCAGCCGGAGCATTTAGTGGGTACAAGAAGTCTTCATAGGGGGGATTCCTGAGGGAGCACGGAGGTAAGTATGTGTTCTTTTTTAATTGTCATTGGCCCTGATTTACTATTGCAAGCCTGACATTATTTGTTGGGTCGTGCGCCAGATTCTGTAAAGACCATGGAAAAAAAAAATCGTGGGAAATTAAAACCCACAAAGAAACCTACACTCCACTCTTAGTAAATCAGGGCCATTGTGTTTCCAGCAACATAAAAAAACCTTATTCTCAACAAATGAGCAGCACAACATCTATTAGTTATCACTGTGCATAGTTTATGATATCACCAGGAAAATTCCAGAGCATTCATTCTAAATCAGTGTTTCCCAGCCAGGGCTTTCAGCGGTTGCTTTTTTTTCTTCAAATTCTAGGAAGACTCTTTTTAAATGTGGTTCTCAAAGGCCATTGATACATTGGTTCTCGGCTTGGTTGCCGGCCCAAGTCATCGCTTTGCGCCCTAAGCAGAGTGGTGACGTGAGCCGTCAATGAAGCAGAGGGGGTGGGACCACAGCTGAGCGACGGGACCTAGTAAGTATAACTCCCCGCCCAGGGGACTACTGATGGGAAAGAGAAACTTTATAACTTCACATCCTCACCATCCCTGGGGACAAAGACATCCACTGGGAATGGTAAGACCAGGCCCGTTGCTACAGGACAGGCAAACCAACAATTGCTAGGGGCCCCGAGCAGAGCTTATGCTTGTCCTGCCGGGCCGTCCAGCTGCTCCTATCCCGGTTCGGCAGCTCGCCCTGCCGGCCAGCCAAGCCAGCAGTGCGAGAGCCTGGAGCGGGACGGGAGGCAGAGAGTAAAGCTCCTCTTGTCCTATAGCACGGTGGAGTGGGAGCTGTCAGCTGTCCCGCTCCACCATTCTCTCACCTTTCTCACATGCTGCTCCGTTCACGAAGTGCGAGCCGCGGGGACGTCATCCACGGCAGGCCGGCACGATGATGTCACACCATCGCGCCGACACCCGGAGATCACAGAGAGCAGCGTTTGAGAAAGCTGGGAGCTGCTCGGGCGCTATGGTACAGGGGAATTATTAACCCCTTAAGGCCCCAGCCATTTTTTGAACATCTGACCACTGTCACTTTAAGCATTAATAACTCTGGGATACTTTTACCTTTCATTCTGATTCCGAGATAGTTTTTTTGTGACATATTCTACTTTATGTTAGTGGAAAAATTGAATCGATACTTGCATCATTTCTTGGTGAAAAATTCCAAAATTTTATGAAAATATTGAAAATTTTGCATTTTTTTTTACTTTGAAGCTCTCTGTTTATAAGGAAAATGGATATTCCAAATAAATTATATATTGATTCACATAAACAATATGTCTACTTTATGTTGGCATCATAAAGTTTACATGTTTTTACTTTTGGAAGACATCAGAGGGCTTCAAAGTTCAGAAGCAATTTTCCATTTTGAAGGGCCTTCATATTAGAAATACCCCACAAATGACCCCATTATAAGAACTGCACCCCTCAAAGTATTCAAAATGACATTCAAAAAGTTTGCTAACCCTTTAGGTGTCTCACAGGAATTGCAGCAAATTGAAGGAGGAAATTCAAAATCTTCATTTTTTTACACCCGCATGTTCTTGTAGACCCAGTTTTTGAATTTTTACAAGGGGTAAAAGGAAAGAAATCTTCCTAAAATTTGTAACCCAATTTCTCTCGAGTAAGGAAATATCTCATATGTGTATGTTAAGTGTTCGGCGGGCACAGTAGAGGGCTCAGAAGGGAAGGAGTGACAATGGGATTTTGGAGAGTGAGTTTTTCTGAACTGGTTTTTGGGGGCATGTCACATTTCGGAAGCCCCTATGGTGCCAGAACAGCAAAAAAAACACATGGAATACTATTTTGGAAACTACACCCCTCAAGGCACGTAACAAGGGGTCCGGTGAGCCTTAACACCCCACAGGTGTTTGATGACTTTTCGTTAAATTTGGATGTGTAAATGATTTTTATTTTTAGTTCACTAAAATGCTAGTTTTCCCCCAAATTTTACATTTTTTCAAGGGGTAATAGGTTAAAAAGGCCCCCCAAAATGTGTTAGTCCATCTCTTCTGAGTATGGAAATATCCCATGTGTGGACATCAAGTGCACAGCGGGCGAACTACAATGCTCAGAAGAGAAGGAGTCACATTTGGCTTTTGGAAAGCAAATTTTGCTGAAATGGTTTTTGGGGGGCATGTCCCATTTAGGAAGCCCCTATGGTGCCAAGACAGCAAAAAACAAAAGTCAAACTATTTTGGAAACTACACCCCTCAAGGAACGTAACAAGGGGTACAGTGAGCCTTAACACCCCACAGGTGTTTGACGACTTTTCGTTAAAGTTGGATGTGTAAATTATTATTTTTTTCACTAAAATGCTAGTTTTCCCCCAAATTTTACATTTTTACAAGGGGTAATAGGAGAAAATGCCCCCCAAAATTTGTAACCCCATCTCTTCTGAGTATGGAAATACCCCAGTTGTGGACGACAAGTGCTCTGCGGGCGCACTACAATGCTCAGAAGAGATATGGAGTCACATTTGGCTTTTGGAAATCACATTTTGCTGAAATGGTTTTTGGGGGGCATGTCCCATTTAGGGAGCCCCTATGGTGCCAGAACAGCAAATCCCCCCACATGGCATACTATTTTGGAAACTACACCCCTCAAGGAACGTAACAAGGGGTACAGTGAGTCTTAACACCCCACAGGTGTTTGACGACTTTTCGTTAAATTTGGATGTGTAAATGATTTAAAAAAAATTTTTTCACTAAAATGCTGGGTTTTCCCCAAATTTTACATTTTTACAAGGGGTAATAGTAGAAAATGCCCCCAAAATGTGTAACCCCATCTCTTCTGTGTATGGAAATACCCCAGTTGTGGATGTCAAGTGCACTGCGGGTGTACTACAATGCTCAGAAGAGAAGGAGTCACATTTGCAAATTTTGCTGAAATGGGGGGGGGGGGCATATCGCATTTAGGAAGCTCCTATGGTGCTAGAACAGCAAAAAAAAAAACACATGGCATACTATTTTGGAAACTACACCCCTCAAGGAATGTAACAAGGGGTACAGTATGCCTCAAAGGGGTTATCCAGGAAAAAACTTTTTTACATATATCAACTGGCTCCAGAAAGTTAAACAGATTTGTAAATTACTTCTATTAAAAAATCTTAATCCTTTCAGTACTTATGAGCTTCTGAAGTTAAGGTTTTTCTTTTCTGTCTAAATCCTCTCTGATGACACCTGTCTCGGGAAACACCCAGTTTAGAAGCAAATCCCCAAAGCAAACCTCTTCTAAACTGGGCGTTTCCCGAGACAGGTGTCATCAGAGAGGATTTAGACAGAAAAGAACAACATTAACTTCAGAAGCTCATAAGTACTGAAAGGATGAAGATTTTTTAATAAAAGTAATTTACAAATCTGTTTAACTTTCTGGAGCCAGTTGATATATATAAAAAAGTTTTTACCTGGAATACCCCTTTAACACCCCATAGGTGTTTGACAACTTTGGATGTGTAAATGATTTTTTTTTTCCCCTAAAATGCTGTTTTTTCCCCAAATTTTACATTTTTACAAGGGGTAATAGGAGAAAATGCTCCCAAAATGTGTAACCTCATCTCTTCTGAGTATGGAAATACCCCATGTGTGGACATCAAGTGCACTGCGGGCACACTACAATGCTCAGAAGAGAAGGAATAACATTTGCTAATTTTGCTGCATGTCGCATTTAGGAAGCCCCCATGGTGCCAGAACAGCAAAGCACATGGCATACTATTTTGGAAACTACACCCCTCAAGGCACGTAACAAGGGGTACAGTAAGTCTTAACACCCCACAGGTGTATAATAAATGTTCATTATAGTAAGATGTAAAAAGGAAAAATTTGATTTTTTTACACTAAAATGCTGGGGTTACCCCAAATTTTTCATTTTCACAAGTGGTAATAGGAGAAAATGTCACCATAAATTTGTAAATACATTTCTTTGGAGTAAGGACATACCTCATGTCTGGATGTTAGCAGCTCTGCGGGTGCACCCTGTACTCTTAGGAGCAGGAGATCAGTCAGGGCCTTGAGCTTTCACATTGCTGTCTATGGAGCAGGAACAATGGGACCCCCCCCCCTCAAGGGGCATTACATGGGGTAAATAACTGGGGTACACTATGTAACTAAAGTGGGGTACAGTGGGACATAAAATTATAAAACAGGTTATGTTCCCAGAATGATGACCCAGAGCACAGCCAAAACAAAAAAATATGCCCACCCCAAACCCTATGCTCTGAATCATCATTGATGTGTGTGGCCTTCCCTGACCTGTTGCCTCAAATGTGCACCCCGCTCAGGTGGAGAGAGAGAGCGCTGCGCATTTGAGGCCCCCCCCCCCCCAATGATAGTGACTCAGTGACCCATGACCCATTTTTGGAAAAAATGCCCCCAGAGGTCTTATCAGGTTTTTTTTTTTTTTTTTTGATGAAACATTTTTTTGGGGCAATTTAGTGGTTTATGAGGTTAAAACTTGGAATGTACTCTGGAGTCCAGAGTACATTGGGTTCAAATTATGGGAAATTACAATGAAAAGGGAAACTTTAGTACTCCATGGAAGTGTGATACTCCCTGAAGCTTTTAATGCAGAGGCCCAGATGATCGGGGCAAGTTTCACACTGAGTGGTGGTATCCTTCCGAATCCCCCTTCTGTGACACACTCTGCATTTTTTCTGGGACGATCCTGGCACCTATAACTTCAGTTCTTTGGGAACCCGGGCCTCTTTCCCGGTCAGCAAAGATCAGGACCTTTAGGGCTTCTTCTTGGAACTGAAGGTATGTCCCTGTGTTGCCAGCGTACTGGGACAGTACACAAGAGTTGTACATGGCAACCTGTACCAAGTAGACCGCAACTTTCTTGTACCATACCCGGGTTTTCCGCATGGCATTATATGGCTTGAGGACTTGATCAGAAAGATCAACTCCCCCCATATACCGATGGTAGTCCAGAATACAATCGGGCTTGAGGACCGTTGTTGTGGTACCTCGCACAGGGACAGGTGAGCTGCCGTTATCATGAATAGTGGTCAGCATAAGGACATCCCTCTTATCCTTATACTTGACCAGCAACAGGTTTTCATGGGTAAGGGCACGGGACTCACCCTTGGGCATAGGTGTTTTAACAAAATTTAGAGGGAGGCCTTTCTGGCTTTTCCGCACGGTCCCACAAGCGGACGTGGATCTGGCGGCAAGGGATGTGAACAGAGGAATGCTGGTATAAAAGTTGTCCACGTAAAGGTGGTAACCCTTATCCGGCAATGGGTACATAAGGTCCCAAACGATTTTCTCGCTAACACCCAGAGTGGGGGAACAATCTGGGGGTTCAATACGGGAATCTCGTCCCTCATACACCCTAAACTTGTAAGTGTACCCGGAAGTACTCTCACAAAGTTTATAGAGCTTCACGCCATACCGCGCCCGCTTCGAGGGAATATACTGGCGGAAGATGAATCTCCCCTTAAAACTGATAAGAGACTTATCAACAGAGAGGTCCCTGAGCGGTACATAGGCTTCCAAAAATTTGGCCCCAAAGTGATCGATGACCGGCCTCACTTTGGGGTGGACATGCCGCATTATCTGCATAATGGAGGCATTTCCGAATGGCCTCGAACCGCCTCCGTGTCATGACCATACTGTAAAGCGGGGTCTTGTATAGGATGTCCCCGCTCCAGTACTGTCTGTCACTTGGCTTTTTGACCAGGCCCATATGCAGCTCGAGGCCCCAAAATGTCCTCATTTCTGCTGCATCAATGGCGCGCCATTCATTGGACCTGGCCAAAAAAGAATCAGGGTGGTGGGCGATGAACTGCTGGGCGTACAGATTCGTCTGCTCCACCATCAGATTGACCAAACTGTCACTGAAAAAATTACTGAAATAGTCAATTTCAGTGAATCCAGAATTGTCAATCCGGATTCCGGAGTCGCCAACAAACTCCGGAATCCGTGGCTGATAACCCTCTGGGGGTCTCCAAACAGGTTCAATGGAAGGGGGCTCCAGTAAACTTGTCTGGGGGGTCGGACTCCTAGTACGAGCGGCATTGTCACTCTTACTAGTGCCGGCCACTGGGCCACTATCATGGTGGGTGCGTGGCCTCGCCTGGCAGCGTCTCTGCCGCCTTCTGGGGGCTCATCATCAGTACTAGATGATGAGGAGGACGATGAAGAACACAGGAATGTAGGATCTTCCTCGTCCTCACTGACAGAGCATATGCCTCCGCTACCAAAAATGCCCGACGAGCAATCGCCTTTTTCTACAGTGGAGGGGGGGGGGGGGGTGGAGTATGTAGTGTATGTGCTTGGTGTGACTGTATTATATAACGGTGTGTGATTAAAAATCACACACCGTTATATGGGGTAAAAAAAATAAAAGCGTTGCGGCCCAAAAAAAAAAAAGGGGGGGCAAATTGCAGCACCCTGAACCCCTAATAGGGCCTGGGTAACACTGAAAAAACCACAGAGGACCTATTAGGGGGTCTGTTTTTTTTTTTTTTTTACTTTTTACAACTTTATCTGTTTTTTAACTTCTACCTTTCCCTGTTTTGTTATCTGTCCCTGCTCTAAGGGGGATCTTCTCTCCTGAGCGGCTCCAATCTTGAAGGGGGAGGGGGGGTCCCTGGCTCCTTTTTGCAGCTCTTGCCAGAGCGGCAAGAAGAGGTCATTAACCCCTCCCCTGCTGGCTGCTATCGTCCGGCCAATAGCAGCGATCCTTGGGGGGGGGACGAAATCGCCACCTCCCCATAAATACACCGGAATCGCAGTAAATCACAAGTGTGAATTCACTTGTGATTTGCACCGATCGCCGACATGGGGGGGGGGCTGATAACCCCCCTGGGCATTTGCACGGGGTGCCTGCTGATCGATATCAGCAGTCACCCCGGTCTGGTTCCCGCCCGGCTTGTGGCGGGGACTGAAATTTCCACGGGCGTACAGGTACGCCCTGGGTCCTTAAGTACCAGGGACCCTATGTGGTTAAAAGGGGGGGGGTATTATATGTGGGGAGCACAGGACAGGGGGTATTATATGTGGGGGCACAGGACAGGGGTATTATATATGAGGGGCACATGACAGGGGGGCATTATATGTGAGGGGCACATGACAGGCCCCCCCCTGTCATGTGCCCTTGTAATGCCCCCTTGACATTTGCTCCTGACTTATAATGCCCCCTGTCATGTGCCCCTCACATATAATGCCCCATGTGGGGAGGGGGCCTCCAAATTCCTTCAAACGGCCCTGGGTAAGACTAATAGATTTTACCATATATAACATGTTGCCAAGCGTTATATATGGTAAAATCTGCTGCTTAGTTCCCTTTAAGTCTTACATTTACTCTGCTCCCTGCCATGGAACACCCCAACTTCCCCTGCAAAGTTGTGCAACTCAATAGGCATCCAGCTGCAGCCGTGATCTGGGCCTAGTCATACATTTGTAGACAAGGTTCATCATGGGCCTTCCAGTTCAGGGTCCAGCAGAAACTGTGCTGACTGCAGCAGTCTCCAAGGCTGTGGTTAGGTAAGTTGCTGCAGAGGACAGTGTGTTCAGTGTAGGCTCTATGATCAGGTGCGAGTGAGCAAGTCAGTGACTCAGGTATCTCCAGAACACTGGATGTATGTGAGTAACCTGCGTAGAGAACACGAGGGCCAAGTCATTACTGCTTACCCAGCATGCACCACAGCTGGAATGTCACACAATCAGTGAACAGGGAGCACAGAGGGCACATTGTATTATTACACAGTGTTGCATACAGCAGCCTGAAATAACACAAGGTGCTTGTCTCATAGGCGAACAGCAATTATGCAGAAACTTGGCCGTGCTGCCCGAGGCAGAGGATCATTAGAAAATTCCTGCTCAGCGGGCTCCGGCACTGTCCATACAACTGTCTTGGATGCTGCTCCACCGGCAGGACAAGGGGCCAGAGCAAAGTTTCTGTTATTTCCAGGACTAAAGTGAAGTGGGAGAAGAGACCTTGATAATGTCAAAAGTTACTGAAATTTAGGAATTAGACACTCTGCTTAAATATAGGTTATTAAAATTCTGTTAAAGGGGTATTCTGCCCCCAGACATCTAAACGATAGGGGATAAGATGTCTGATCGTGGGGGTCCCGCCGCGATCTCCCTGCTTCACCCGGCGTTCGTTTAGAGCGTCGGTTGCAGCGCCGGAGGCTCGTGACGTCACAGCCATGCCCCCTCAATGCAAGTCTATGGGAGGAGACGTGACGTTATGAGCGGGGCGCAGCCGTGATATCCTCCAGCGCTGCAACCGACGCTCTAAACGAACGCTGGGTGCAGCAGGGAGATCGCGGGGGTGCCCAGCGGCAGACAACTCCTTTGGATTAAAAAAAATAAGAAAAATGTAAAAAAAAATGTCAAACCTATTTGGTATTGCCATGTGCAGAATTGTCCAAATTATTAAAATATAATGATTGTACATTCATACAGCTCTGTGTACAGAAAAATAAAAAAAAGTTATAGGGGTCCGAATAGGGCAATTCTAATCATACTTATTTTGGATAGCAATAGAAAAACCATATAAATTATACATCGTTTTAATTGTATTGACCCACAGAATAAAGAGAACATATCATATTTACCATAACATGGACTGCGAAAAAGCTAAATCTTCAAAAGTTGCAAAATTGCGGCTTTCTTTAAAATTTCCCCTTACAAAAATGTATCTTTTGGTTCTGCCGTACATTTTATGGTACATTTTTGTGGTAAAATGAAAGGTGTCATTACAAAGTGCACAAAGCAAGTAGTCAGCGCACCTCTTATGTCCAATGCTCGGATCCGCACAGACCAAATGCAGGTAATGGAAGGTGAAAACAAAGACGTTGATCCAGAAGATGGATAATATTTCCTGCTTTATTTCCAATGTTTAAAAACAGTTCACACCAATGAACATGAGAGGGACAAACATCTGTGATGAAGAACATGTCCGCTCGAAACACGTCCGGATGTCCGCCCCTCTCATGCACATTAGTGTGAATTTCTTTTAAACAGTGGATATAAAGCTGGAATTTTATCCATCTGCTGGATGCACTTCTTTGTTTTTGGCTGCCATTTCAAAGTACGATAGGTCTTGCAAAAAGAAAATCCCTCATATGGGTCTGTAGATGGGGAAAAAAAAATGTTGCTTAAAAGGTGAGGAGGACAGAAAATGGTCTGTTTCCTTAAAGGGGTAGTCCAGTGGTGAAAAACGTATCCCCTATCCTAAGGATAGGGGATAAGTTTGAGATCGCGGGGGGTCCGACCACTGGGGCCCCCTGCGATCTCTCTGTACGGGGGCCAGGCTCTCCGGCTAGATAGCGGGTGTCGACCTCCGCACGAAGCGGCGGCTGACACGTCCCCTCAATACATCTCAATGGCAGAGCAGGAGATTGCCGAAGGCAGCGCTTCGGCTCTGCCATAGAGTTGTATTGAGGGGGCGTGTCGGCCGCCGCTTCGTGCGGAGGTCGACACGCCCCCTTCCCACGGGCTGTCGGGGCTCCGTACAGGAGATCGCAGGGGGCCCCAGCGGTCGGACCCCCCCGCGATCTGCAACTTATCCCCTATCCTTAGGATAGGGGATAAGTTGTTCACCACTGGACTACTCCTTTAAGGGGTTAAGGCAGTCATGAATAGTCTAAGGGAACGTTCACACGCTAGTAGCTAGCAACGAGAAACCTGCTGCGAGTTACTCTACCATTGATTTAAATGGTTCCGCGGACAGTCCTCAAATCTGACACTATTTCGGACTGTCTGTGGACCCATACAAATCAATGGTAGTGTAACTCACAGCAGGTTTCCCGCAGCATGAAGAGCAGGGTATTTGTAAGATCAGAGGAACCACTTAGTTCTAGCAATTGGTGTGGGTCTCACTTCATAAACCATCAACCAATGAAAATACTCCGGCGCGTCCTCTTCGGGATCCCCTGCATCGTCGGCGCTCTCCATCGTCGTCATCACGTCACTGCACACGCCGTCCCGTCATCCAATAGCGGCGTGCGTAGCGACGTGATGGCGGCGACGTGAGCGTGAGGATGCCGGGGAAGCAGAGGCCTTGCCGGAGCGTCGGGGATACGTCGGGGATACCTCAGGGACGCGGCGACAGCGATGGACGGCGACATCCCGGGCAGCGGTGACGGTCCAGAGCGTCAGGGACAGGAGATTACAACTTCCTCTAACAGTGGTCTACAACCTGCGGACCTCCAGATGTTGCAAAACTACAACACCCAGCATGCCCGGACAGCCAACGGCTGTCCGGGTATGCTGGGTGTTGTAGTTTTGCAACATCTGGAGGTCAGCAGGTTGTAGACCACTATCCTATACTTTACATTGCACAGATCCCTCAACATGCGATGGTTTCAACAAACGATGGTCCGTTTGGAACGGATTACCATTGTATGTTGGGGGACCACTGTATCCCCAAAATGTCATATGTTTGATAAAGGAGGAGGTACATTGCAAAACCAAGGATAAAAATATATAGCTCTAGGGCACCATCTACTGGTCATGAGTGAAGTTGCAACATCTAATTTACAGGATGGTTATACTGTACAATTCAGGTGTAGCTGTCATAAGAAAAACTTTTAAAGGGGTACTCCGGCGGAAAACTTTTCTTTAAATCAACTGGTGGCAGAAAGTTAAACAGATTTGTAAATTACTTCTATTCAAAAATCTTAATCTTTCCAGTACTTATTAGCTGCTGAATACTACAGAGGAAATTATTTTCTTTTTGGAACACAGAGCTCTCTGCTGACATCATGACCACAGTGCTCTCTGCTGACATCTCTGTCCATTTTAGGAACTGTCCAGAGCAGCATATGTTTTCTATGGGGCTTTTTTTTTTCCTACTCTGGACAGTTCTTAAAATGGACAGAGGTGTCAGCAGAGAGCACTGTGGTCATGATGTCAGCAGAGAGCTCTGTGTTCCAAAAAGAAAAGAATTTCCTCTGTAGTATTCAGCAGCTAATAAGTACTGGAAGGATTAAGATTTTTTTTTTAATAGAAGTAATTTACAAATCTGTTTAACTTTCGGGCACCAGTTGATAAAAAAAAAATACAAGTTTTCCACCGGAGTACCCCTTTAACATATCGTAGAGCAGCTCCCTTCTTTCCCTGCTCTTTGCCTATGTGAGCAGGATAGTCTCACAGACTTATATTATGACACTCCTGGTCACATGACACAGAACAGGGAGAAAACAGGTTAGGCACGCACTCCTAGCCGGTTTTACTGAATGGTCAAATTAAAACATTTAGAGATTTCTCGGACCCTGTACAGTACAGTAAAAATACCATAGTGACTTACCAAGAAGAAGAAAAACTACCACAAGAGGACATAGTTTTATATTAGAGGGGTAAAGGTTTATGCAGTAATATCAGGAAGTATTACTTTACTGAGAGAGTAGTGGATGCATGGAATAGCCTTCCTGCAGAGATGGTCGCTGCAAATACAGTGAAGGAGTTTAACCCCTTGGGGATGGAGCCCATTATAACCCTAAGGACGGGAGCATTTTTTGCAATTCTGACCACTGTCACTTTAAGCATCAATAACTCTGGGATGCTTTTACCTTTCATTCTGATTCCGAGATTGTTTTTTTCGTGACATATTCTACTTCATGTTAGTGGTCAATTTTTGTCAATACTTGCATCATTTCTTGGTGAAAAATTCCAAAATTTGATGAGAAAATTTAGCATTTTTCAAACTTTGAAGCTCTCTGCTTGTAAGGAAAACAGACATTCCAAATAAATTACCGTATTTATCGGGGTGTACCACGCACCGGCCTATAACACGCACCCTCATTTTACCAAGGATATTTGGGTAAAAAAAGTTTTTCTACCCAAATATCCCTGGTAAAATGAGGGTGCGTGTGTGTACATGTGTATACCCCGATACACCCCCAGGAAAGGCAGAGGGAGAGAGGCCATCGCTGCCCGCTTCTCTCCCCCTGCCTGTCCTGGGGTCTAGAGCCCTGCTACCGCCGCTTCTCTCCCGCTGGCTATCGGCGCCGCTGCCCGTTCTCTCACCCTGACTATCGGTGCCTGCGCCCCATTGCCTGCGCCGATAGCCAGGGGGAGAGAAGCGGCACCGGCAATGGGGCAGCGGCGCCGATAGCCAGGGGGAGATAAGGGGCAGCGGCACCCATTGCCGGCGCCGCAGCCCCGTTGCCTCCCCCATCCCCGGTTGTATAATTACCTGTTGCCGGGGTCGGGTCCGCGCTGCTTCAGGCCTCCGGTGTGCGTCCCATGCGTCATTGCTATGCACTGCACGGCGCAATGACGAGTGACGTCATTGCGCCGTGCAGCGCATAGCAACGACGCAGGGGGCACACACCGGAGGCCTGAAGCAGCGAGGACCCGAGCCCGGCAACAGGTAATTATACAACATTATACAATGGCTGCCGCTGCCCCTTCTCTCCCCTTGTCTGTCGGCGCCGCTGCCCCATTGCCGGCGCCGCTTCTCTCCCCCTGGCTATCAGCACGACGCCGGCACCGATAGTCAGGGGGAGAGAACGGTAAGCGGCGCCGATAGCCAGCGGGAGAGAATATGATTTGCGGCGATCGCCGACATGGGGGGCCTACGTGGCCCCCCTTGGCGTTTGCCCTGAATGCCTGCTGAAGCATTTCAGCAGGCATCCGCTTCCGATCTCTGCCCGGCGCGCGGCAGGGACCGGAGAAACACCAGGACGTACTAGTACGTCCTGGGTCCTTAAAGCCTAGGGTGCCAGGACGTTCTAGTACGTCCTGGGTCCTTAAGGGGTTAAGCATGCATGGGATAAGCATAAGGCTTTCCTTTATATAAGATAGGGCCAGGGACTATTCATAGTATTCAGATTACTGGGCAGACTAGATGGGCCAAATGGTTCTTATCTGCCGACACATTCTATGTTTCTATGTTTCTGCTATGGGGCTTTTAAACAGAAGGGTTCACACCCTGGTTGGTCCTGCTCCTCTTTCTATTGCAGTGTTTCCCAACCAGAGTGCCTCCAGCTGTTGCAAAACTACAACTCCCAGCATGCCCGGACAGCCGTTGGCTGTCCGGGCATGCTGGGAATTGTAGTTTTGCAACAGCTGGAGGCACCCTGGTTGAGTTTCTTTTAGAAACTCTGCAGGACTACTCTCTCCTGCATTGTCAGTAATTTAATGGAGGGGGTATTAACTATTTTATCGGTTATGATTCGTTATTGTCCGCTAATTTTAACCCCTTTTTCCCTTCCTGGTTGAGAGGCTTTACTGAGCATGCTTAGTAGCAATAACGGATCATAACGGAATATACAAATAATTATTTGCCCTATAGGACGCACCAGTGTATAAGACGCACCCAATTTATAGGTGCAAAATCTAAAAAAAATAAAGATTCTGAACCCAACAGTGGTCTTCAACCTGCGGACCTCCAGATGTTGCAAAACTACAACTCCCAGCATGCCCGGACAGCCGTTGGAGGTTGCAACATCTGGAGGTCCGCAGGTTGAAGACCACTGGTATAAGAGGTAATACTCACGTGTCCCCGCCGCTCCGGACGCGTCACCTGTGCCCTGGATGTCGCTTCATCGCTGTCGCCGCGTCGCCGGGGTGTCCCCGATGCTCCAGACTTCTTCCCCGGGATCCACGCTCTCCGTCGCCGTCATCACGCCATTCCGCACGCCGCTCCTATTGGATGATGACGTGATGACGTCGAAGGAGAGCGCAGGGGATCCCGGCACGGAGAAGACACCGAGGAGGCAGGTAAGGTCCCTCCCGGTGTCCTGTAAACTGTTCGGGACGCCACGATTTCACCGCGGCGGTCCCGAACAGCCTGACTGAGCAGCCGGGTTAGTGTTATTTTCGCTTCAGATGCGGCGGTCAGCATTGATAGCTACGTCTGAAGGGTTAATACAGGGCATCACCGCTATCGGTGATGTCCTGTATTAGCAACGCGGTCCCGGCCATTGATGGCCGCAGGTATTCACCATATAAGACGCACCAACTTCCCCCCCCCCAGTTTTGGGGAAGAAAAACTGCGTCTTATACGGTGAAAAATACGGTACTCCAATTTAAAAATGTTAAAGTCCATTATGCAACCTCTATTTTTGACGGGAGAAAAATTTGCGCATGCACCGTTTTTCGTTCCTTCAAAATAACGGACGTAATTCATAACAGGCTATTACTGGTGACAACGGATGCTCAAAAAATCCCATTGACACGAATGGGATTCTCTGACGGCCATTTTCAGGAATTTACAACAGAAGATGATAACAGGAATATTTACAGGGTGACAACGATAGTGGGAAAGAGGTCCAGGAATCCTATTTCAATATTTTCTACGGGGCCCCTTTATTCTATGTAGGCCACTGCCAATAACATTCCTAATTCTACTCCCTGAATGCTTGTTGCCTTGTCAAATGATAAAGAGATTGCCGGGGAAGGTTTCTGTCTATTAGGACATTGTATTACTTCAGCATAAACCCAGTTTGGGGTCCTATACCTTTTAATATATTTATTAATGACCATGTAGAGGGATTGTATAGTAAAGTATCAATCTTTGCAGATGATACTTAACTGCATTAAGATGTTTACACAAAAGAGGACAGTGCATTGTGTATAGTAGATAACACAATAGAGGACAGTGCACTGTTACAAATGGATCTGGATAGGTTGGAGATTTGGGCTGGGAAGTGGCAGATGAGGTTCAACGCTGATAAATGTAAGGTAATGCAGATGGGGAAGAAAAATCTGGGCTGGGATTATGTATTAAATGGGAGAATACTTGGGACGACTGACATGGAAAAGGACTTTAAAGGGGTATTCCAGGAAAAAACTTTTTTTTTATATATCAACTGGCTCCAGAAAGTTAAACAGATTTGTAAATTATTTCTATCAAAAAATCTTAATCCTTTCAGTACTTATGACCTTCTGAAGTTAAGGTTGTTCTTTTTCTGTCTAAGTCCTCTCTGATGACACCTGTCTCGGGAAACGGCCAGTTTAGAAGAGGTTGTCTATGGGGATTTGCTTCTAAACTGGGCGTTTCCCGAGACACGTGTCATCAGAGAGGACTTAGACAGAAAAGAACAATCTTAACTTCAGAAGGTCATAAGTACTGAAAGGATTAAGATTTTTTAATAGAAGTAATTTACAAATCTGTTTAACTTTCTGGAGCCAGTTGATATATATATATATATATATATATATATATATATATATATATATAAGGTTTTTCCTTGAATACCCCTTTAACAGTAAATTTAGCTGTAGTGACCAGTGTCAGGCAGCTGCTGCAAAGGTAAATAAAATCATGGGGGGCATCAATAGGGGCATAGATGCCCACGACTAGGAAATAATTCTACCGCTGTACAAATCACTAGTCAGACCACACATGGAATACTGTGTACAGTACTGGTCAGACCACACATAGAATACTGTGTACAGTACTGGTCAGACCACACATAGAATACTGTGTACAGTACTGGTCAGACCACACATAGAATACTGTGTATAGTACTGGTCAGACCACACATAGAATACTGTGTAAAGTACTGGTCAGACCACACATAGAATACTGTGTACAGTACTGGTCAGACCACACATAGAATACTGTGTACAGTACTGGTCAGACCACACATAGAATACTGTGTACAGTACTGGTCAGACCACACATAGAATACTGTGTACAGTACTGGTCAGACCACACATAGAATACTGTGTACAGTACTGGTCAGACCACACATAGAATACTGTGCACAGTACTGGTCAGACCACACATAGAATACTGTGCACAGTACTGGTCAGACCACACATAGAATACTGTGTACAGTACTAGTCAGACCACACATAGAATACTGTGTACAGTACTGGTCAGACCACACATGGAATACTGTGTACAGTACTGGGCACCAGTGTACAAGAAAGATATAGTGGAGCTGGAGAGGGTTCAAAGACGGGCAACCAGGATAATACAGGGAATGGGAGGACTACAGTACCCAGAAAGATTATCAGAATTAGGGTTATTTAGTTTAGAAAAAAGAAGGTTTAGGGGAGACCTAATAACTATGTATAAATATATCAGGGGGCAGTACAGAGATCTCTCCATGATCTATTTATACCCAGGACTGTATCTATAACAAGGGGGCATCCTCTATGTCTAGAGGAAAGAAGGTTTCTGCCCAGAAACCTAAATACACTGCTCAAAAAACATAAAGGGAACACTTAAACAACACAATGTAACTCCAAGTCAATGACAATGCTGTGAAATCCCACTGTCCACTCAGGAAGCAACACTGACTGACAATCAATTTCACATGCTGTTGTGCAAATGGAACAGACAACAGGTGGAAATTATAGGCAATTAGCAACACACCCTCAATAAAGGAGTGGTTCTGCAGGTGATGAACACAGACCACTTCTCAGTTCCTATGCTTCCTGGCTGTTTTGGTCACTTTTGAATGCTGGCGGTGCTTTCACTCTAGTGGTAGCATGAGATGGAGTCTGCAACCTACACAAGTGGCTCAGGTAGTGCAGCTCATCCAGGATGGCACATCAATGCGAGCTGTGGCAAGAAGGTTTGTTGTGTCTGTCAACTTAGTGTCCAAAGTATGGAGGCGCTACCAGGAGACAGGCCAGTACATCAGGAGATGTAGAAGAGGCCGTAGGAGGGCAACAACCTAGCAGCAGGACCGCTACCTCCGCCATTGTTCAAGGAGGAGCAGGAGGAGCACTGCCAGAGCCCTGCAAAATGACCTCCAGCAGGCCACACATCTGGGACATCATGTCTCGCTCCATCCACCAACGCCACATTGCACCACAGACTGTCCAGGAGTTGGCGGAAGCTTTAGTCCAGGTCTGGGAGGACATCCCTCAGGAGACCATCCGCCACCTCATCAGGAGCATGCCCAGGCGTTGTAGGGAGGTCATACGGGCACATGGAGGCCACACACACTACTGAGCCTCATTGTGACTTGTTTTAAGAACATTACATCAAAGTTGGATCAGCCTGTAGTGCGGTTTTCCACTATGATTTTGAGTGTGACTCCATATCCAGACCTCCATGGGTTGATAAATTTGATTTCCATTGATAATTTTTGTGTGATTTTGTTGTCAGCACATTCAACTATGTAAAGACGAAAGTATTTCATACGATTAGTTCATTCATTCAGATCTAGGATGTGTTATCTTAGTGTTCCCTTTATTTTTTTGATCAGTGTAAATAGGGTCAAATAGCTACGCGGCTGTTTTCCAGCAGGGTGCCTCCAGCTGTTGCAAAACTACAACTCCCAGCATGCCCGGACAGCCAACGGCTGTCCGGGCATGCTGGGAGTTGTAGTTTTGCAACAGCTGGAAACACCCTGGTTGGGAAACACTGAGCTACACGGTGACGTAGACACCAGGACGGAGGTTGTATATAGAATACACTGTAAGCCCTCACACTGGACCTGAGCTCCCACCACATATATGGAGGGACAGTATAGTCACATCCCCCAGACACTACTACAGCTACCATCCTCCAATACACAATAGCGGTTTCTCTTTATGCTTTCGTACTCGGGTCTCCGAGCGGCAGTCACGTGTGAGCGCTTAGCCAATGAAATACTGAGAAGCACGGTCATGTGACCCAGGCTCCCTCAGGTATTCAGGGGCTATTGAGCGAGTAGGAATACAGAATAACGACGTCCTCTATAGCGTTGGTGACTTCTCGGTCGTGTTTATGGTGGAGTTCCTCCATTCTAGTCTCCTCACTAGTAAATTCGAATAGAGTCAGCGTTAGGAGGACGTAAGCCATACGACAGACTACAATTCCCGGCGTACGTCGCGGGACGCGATGACGTCAGTGACGCGCCTCCGTTTCCGCACACTGCAGTTTCCGCGGATTCTCCTACAACTCCCAGCATCCTTTGCGGTGACACCCCGGAAGTGAAGGTGTTGTTGGCAGATTCCAGCTGAGACCGGGGAACCGAGTGCCGGGCGATCATGAACGTGGTTCTAGCGGTGAAGCAGTATGTGTCCAAGATGATAGAGGACAGCGGGCCGGGCATGAAGGTGCTGCTCATGGACAAGGAGACGGTAAGAGGCGGGGCGTATGAAAGGGCAGAGGAGGCATCACCTCTCAGGTGTCACTTTGTATTTGCATAAAATTAGCATTTTATGTGGCTTTTTTTTTTTTTGCCAGTCAGGTGACCATAGCTAACACCAGTGTTTCTCAACCAGGGTGCCTCCAGCTGTTGCTGTTGGTTGTCCGGGCATGCTGGGAGTTGTAGTTTTTGCACATTGGCTTAGACCCAAAATGTGGACCTCCACCTATTGCAAAACTACAACCCCCAGCATGCCAACGGCTGTCTGGGCATGCAGAGTGGGATGTCGTTTTTCAACAGCTGGAGGCACCCTATTTTGGTAACAGTGGCTTTAGACCTTAGGTATCCAAACTGTGGACTTCCATCTATTGCAAAACAACAACCCCCAACATTCCAGGACAGCACACATCTGTGCAGGCATGCTGGGGCTTGTAGTTTTGGAACTGCTGGAGGCACCCTAGTTGAGAAACAGTGGCTTGGACCCTAGGTATCCAAACTGAACCACCAACTATTGTAAAACTACAACCCCCAGCATGTCTGGACAGCCGTTGCGTGAGGGTTTTTACTATTGCAGTAGCTTTAAAGGGGTATTCCGGGCCAAAACTTTTTTTTTATATATCAACTGGCTCCGGAAAATTAAACAGATTTATAAATTACTTCTATTAAAAAATCTTAAAAATCCTTCCAATAGTTATTAGCTTCTGAAGTTGAGTTGTTGTTTTCTGTCTAACTGCTCTCTGATGAGTCACGTCCCGGGAGCTGTGCAGCTCCTATGGGGATATTCTCCCATCATGCACAGCTCCCGGGACGTGACATCATCATTGAGCAGTTAGACAGAAAACTTCAGAAGCTAATAACTATTGGAAGGATTAAGATTTTTTAATAGAAGTAATTTACAAATCTTTATAACTTTCCGGAGCCAGTTGAGATATATATATATATATATATATATATATATAAAAAGGTTTTGCCTGGAATACCCCTTTAAGCATCCTGGTTAGAGAAAACACTGGCTAAGACTCTAGCTATCCAAACTGTGCTATTGTAAAACTACAACCCCCAGCATGTTATCTGGACAGTTGTTAGGTGTGGGTTGTAGTATTACAGTAACTGGAGGCACCCTGGTTAAAAAAACAGTTGCTAAGACTCTAGGAATCCAAACTGTGGACCTCCAGATATTGCAAAACTACAACTCCCAGCATGCCCGGACAGCCAACGGCTGTCCGGGCATGCTGGGAGTTGTAGTTTTGCAACATTCACAGTTTGGAGCCACTGACCTAGTGCTGGGCGGTATGACCTAAAATGTATATCATGGTATTTTTCTAAATTATGGCGGCTTCATGGTATTTAACGGTATTTCGGGTGGGCTCCTCAGTATAGTGTCAGGTGGTCGGGGGTCCTCACCATGGTACCCGGGGTCTCGGTCAGGCCGCCCGGTAACTCTCCTCCCTGTCTCCGCAGTTCTGCTCGTGTTTTCTAATAGTTGGGGGTCCTCACCATGGTACCCGGGGTCTCGGTCAGGCCGCCCGGTAACTCTCCTCCATGTCTCCTCAGTTCTGCTTGAGTTTTCCGCGCCCGCCGGGAGTTGTAGTCCCCTCCCAGCTCCTCACAGTCAGTTCAGTGCGGCTCGGACTACACTTCCCAGAGACGCTGTGCAGCCGGACGTTTCTCTACTCCATTACGCATTGGAGTCGGTTGCTATGGAAACGGTATTGCGGTATGTGAAAAATTCATATAAAAAAAAAAAACACACCGGTATTCATTATGTATACCGCCCAGTACTAGTCTGACCTGCAGGGGGCACAGCATCTGTAGACATGTACAGTGCATGTTATTTCCTCCTGTGTATAAGGAGGGGACCCATTTAAACATTTGATTCGGAATAAACTCTTATTCAGGGCCGGTCACCATGTCACTGTGTTTGACTGAGTAGCCTCCCACCTTCTAGAAAGGCGCTGATATTCCCAGCAATAAATGTTATTGATGTCATGTCTCCATCTCCTACAGACAAGTGTGGTCAGCATGGTGTACACCCAGTCGGAGATCCTGCAGAAGGAGGTCTACCTTTTTGAGCGCATCGACTCGGCCAATCGGGAGAGCATGAAGCACCTGAAGGCCATATGTTTCCTCAGGCCCACCAAGGTAATGATGGTGGGCGCACTGGGAAATGGATCAGAGAGAGCTTGTTATTAACAGGCCCTGGGACACAGGAGAGATATAGGTTGAACTTGATGGCCTTCTTCCAACCTTCTGTACTATGTTATGGTTCTTAGAAGGAGAGGAAGAAAAAAGAGAAGACTGTATTAAAGGGGTATTCCAACGAGAAAAAAAAATCATATCAACTGACTCCAGTAAGTTAAACAGATTTGTAAATTACTTCTATGGAAAAAAAAAAATCTTAATCCTACCAGTACTTATCAGCTGCTGAAGTTGTGTAGTTCTTTTCTGTCTGACCACAGTGCTCTCTGCTGACACCTCTGTCCATGTCAGGAACTGTCCAGAGTAGCAGCAAATCCCCATAGTAAACTTCTCTTGCTCTGGACAGTTCCTGAGACAGACAGAGGTGTCAGCAGAGAGCACTGTGGTCAAACAGTAAAGAGCAACTGGACTTCAGCAACTGATAAGTACTGGAAGGATTAAGATTTTTCAATAGAAGTAATTTACAAATCTGTTTACATTTCTGGAGCCATTTGATAAGAAAAAAAAATTAGTTTTTCACCGGAGTACCCCTTTAACAATAATCAGTACAGTGGGAGGGGGGACAGTCTATGGGCACACAGTGCTTTCGCCATGATATGTCAGAACATCTAATTGATGTTATGGCTGAGTAGAGGTAGTAAGTGGATATTTCCATGAGGAAACAAAATCCAGAATACCCCTTTAAATTTATAAGTTGTATAGTTATATGGGCTTTGAGTAGTTGTCTTACCATTATGCTGTTGGGATCTATACTTGTGAAGGGCCTTGTTACGTCTTCTTAATTGGTGGACCCATCATCTTCTAAGAGGGTGACCTTGCCTCCTCCTTCCAAGATGGTAGTCTCTTCATATCTAAACCTATTACAGTGATCCCTCAACATACGATGGTAATCCGTTCTAAATGAACCATCCTTTGTTGAAGCCATCGTATGTTGAGGGATCCGTGCAATGGAAAGAATAGGAAGTTATACTCACCTGTCACCGCTGCCCTGAATGTCGCCATCCATCGCTGTTGCCATGTCCCCAGGGTGTCCCCGATGCTCCAGATGTCTCTGCTTCCTCGGGATTCGGGATCCTCGCTCTCCGTCGCTGCCATCATGTCACTACGTACGCCGCTCCTATTGGATGACGGGACGGCGTGCGCAGCGACGTGATGACGACGGAGAGCGACGGCGATGCAGGGGATCCCGAAGAGGAGGCTCCGGAGCCCCGAGGACAGGTAAGTGATCGTCACCGCAGCACACAGGGCACCGTAAACTGCTATCCGGTGGCAGCTGAAGCAGTCTGCGCTGCCGGATAGCCATTTATGCGATGGCCCCGACATACAAAAGCATTGTATGTTGATCCTGCCTTCAACATGCGATGGCCTCTGAGAGGCCATTGTATGTTGAAATGATCGTAGGTCGGGGGGGGGGGGGGTCACTGTATACTGTAGTCGTGGTTGTGTCCATTACAATAAAGGGTGTGTCTTTTTGCATTCATGCTGCCTGAACCATGAGTCATTAGGGCGGTTCCTGATGGCTTCTTGTTCTCCCACCAGCCTTGATTGATAGATCTCTCTTTACCCAAACAGGGAGAAATCTATGGATCAAGGCTGGTGGGGCAGGGAGAAGCCACAGTGGACCACCCCAATGACTCAGGGTTCAGGCAGCATGAAAGAGAGAGCAGGTTCCCTTTAAAGGGCATATCCACACTCCCCATTCTCTCTACCTGCACGGAATGGGTAGAATGGAGATCAAGTCCAGAGGAGGGACCCACATCTATTAGAGATTTATGGCATATACTGGGGATATAGTAGAATAAAGTGCTCTCTAACAGTAATGGTCCGCCAGCACTTCCAGACACATGGATATGTGTAAAACACAAACTTGTTTTCCATCATTATTAAAAACATCAAGGTGCAAAAATAGATAAAAACAAGAACCGACGCGTTTCGGCTATGTAGCCTATTTCTAGGTCTGCTCAAGCTTTATTACAACCTCCTGACTGTCCTCGAGCAGCTGGTGAGGGTCCTCATTATTGACTCTGAAGAAAGCGACGCGGGCATGACATAATGCCCTCTCCAAAGGTAAACGTGTCACCATAAGAATACAATGTGCCTCTGAATAAGCAGCTGATTTCATTTGGTCGCACTAGATTTGCTAAATCCCCCTCTAATACTGTTTTATGTCACTTTAAAAGGAAAACGTTGAATACTTGATCAAGGAGCTGCGAAGGCCAAAGTACAGCGTCTATTTCCTGTGTAAGTATATTACAAAGGATCAGAAGGATCAGCTTAAATCAGAAGGTATGGAAGCCAACGTAAATGTTTGGCCGCTATGGGGAACACTCAAGTTTTACCTGTTGGCTTATTATTGATAAGGTTCAGCATCTACAGAGCCTTGCATTTAGTTTTTTTTAACCCCCTCCCTCCTTGGACTTTTTGCCCATTTGCTGGTATTACAGACTGGAGTTCAAATAGACTTCTACCCTTTGAACACAACATGGATAGTACTTTTGAATTTAGTGCAAAATACATTTTGTTACTACACAATAATGAGAACAAAAAAGTTATTTTGGATGCATCTCTCCCCCCCCCCCCCCTTGAGTTAAGTCTTTTTTTTAGGGTATGTCTCTTCCAGCTTTGCACATCTAGAGATGGAAATGTTTGCCCGTTCTTGGCAAAAAAAGAAAACCAAAAGCTGGAGCTCGGATGGGATGGAGAGGTCTGTGAACGGCCATTTTCAGGTCTTGCCATAGATTCCCAATTTGATTCAGGTCTGGGCTGTGACGGGGCCATTTTAGGACATTTACATGATTTGATCTAATCCGTTCCATTGTAACTTTGGGTATATGTTTAGGATTATTTGTCCAGCTCTAAGATGAACCTCTGTCCCAGCCTTAAAGGGGTGCTGCACTGCTCAGTGCTTGGAACAAACTGTTCCGAACGTTGAGCCGGCGCCGGGAGCTTGTGACGTCATAGCCCGGCCCCCTCTTGATGTCACGTCCCGCCCCCTCAATGCAAGTCTATCGGAGGGGGCGTGACGGCTGTCACGCCCCCTCCCATAGATTTGCTTTGAGGGGGTGGGGCGTGATGCCATGAGGAGGTGGGGCTATGAAGAGCTCCTTACGAGCTCCTGGCGCCCAAACGTTGAGCAGCGGAGTACCCCTTTAAGTGGCATTAAATAAATTCTAATCTGTGGTTATACTATGACAAAATGTAGAAATCTCCAAGGAGGGTGAATATGTATGAAAGGCACTGTACCTGGGAAACAAGGACACAAGTTATCTTTTAGTCATCCTGAGTTGCATTGCGTACATCTTGCTGCAGAATAGTGAGTGCAGCTCTGGGGTATGATACAGACTGTAACTTAGGGTAAGAAATGTACATTCTCCTTGACTTCACCAGCAGAATAGTTAGTGCATCTCTCCAACAAAATACATGATGTAACTCAGAATCATTACAGGATAAGAAATGTAACGTATAGGGCAGTTTTATATGTGCATTCACCGAACCCCTCTTAATTGGAAAAATAAAATATGATTTTTTCAAATTCAAAACATAGGAGGTATATATTTATACATAGGTGCACAAAATGAACAAAACCATTAAAGGGGTATTCCAGGCAAAAACTTTTTTTTATATATCAACTGGCTCTGGAAAGTTAAACAGATTTGTAAATTACTTCTATTAAAAAATCTTAATCCTTCCAATAGTTATTAGCTTCTGAAGTTGAGTTGCTGTTTTCTGTCTAACTGCTTTCTGATGACTCACGTCCCGGGAGCTGTGCAGCTCCTATGGGAATATTCTCCCATCATGCACAGCTCCCGGGACGTGACATCATCATTGAGCAGTTAGACAGAAAACTTCAGAAGCTAATAACTATTGGAAGGATTTCGATTTTTTAATAGAAGTAATTTACAAATCTGTTTAACTTTCCGGAGCCAGTTGATATATAAAAAAAAGTTTTTGCCTGGAATACCCCTTTAAGACACATTAGGCGCAGGCAGTGTTCCCCCACACATTAGGCGCAGGCAGTGTTCCCCCACAGACATACAGCCTCCAGCCTTATACAGTGTATGGCTGGAGGCTGTATGCCTGTGTATTGCCCACTTCAGTGCTCCGACCATTGCTCCGGCTATAGCAGTAGGTCCCGGGACCAGTGGTCGGAGCACCAAAGATGATGCGCCGCTGGTCACTTACCAAGCTGGCCAGCGTGTCTTCCTCCTTCTCCATCCTCCGGTCCTCGTCCCGGCGTGTGCTATCTCCCAGCGGCCCATGCGTTTTTAAGCTTAACGCAGGACCGCAGAGAGTTAACGGGGGCATCCCTGTGTCCCGAAAACATCTTTCGGGACACAGGGATGTCCTGAATAGTGATGGGGGGGGAATTGCCCCGTCGCTACAGGATGGGCAAACTCCGGCTCTGCTCGGGGCCCCAAGCAATTGCTTGGTTTGCCTGTCCTGTTGCGATGGGCCTGGAGTCGGGTGCGTGTCTTGACCTCCGCCGAACCCGCGAGACTGTCTCACCGAACCCCTGGGGTTCGATCGAACCCAGGTTAAGAACCACTGGTATAGACACAGTAATTCAGATTACTTTGATATATAAAGTGAATTTATAGAATGGTTTTGCTATTTACAAGCATCCAGAAAGACTTGCGGTGCATTGAATAATTGCAGAGCTGTCACAAAATTATTATAGCAAAGGAAGGTTGTAATTCTGTGTTTTTTAATTTCAGATTTTAGCAATGTGATCAGCAAGAGTGATGTGAAATCTCTGGCCGAGGCAGACGAACAGGAGGTGGTGTCAGAAGTGCAGGTAAGTGTACACCTTTACCTATTGTCCATGGGCTGCTCTGTGTGCAGAATCTCATCCATTCTACCTGCACAAATCTGCTGTGACTTACCGATAGGCTGGCTTCACACCTGCCATTTTGGTCAGAGTTGCGCACGTTTCCATTATAGTTTTTCTCCGTGTCTTTTTTGCTTCTGAACAAACATTTTATGTTGCGGCCCTGTGCTAAAATATAATAACAATCTAATCCTCCCCCTTCATTTTGCACTCAACACCCCATAATGAGACAGTGAAAACTGAATATTACCAATCTTTCTAATTTATTAAAAAGAAAAAACAAATAATTTCACATGTGCATTAGTATTCAGACCCTCTGTTACAACACTTGAAATGTGTTAAATTCAGCTGATTGGACAGGATTTAGAAAGACAAAGCCCTGTCTATAAAAAGCCTCACAGCTGATAATGTATATCAGAGCAAAAACCAAGCCATGAGAAGGAAAGAACTGCCTGTAGGGCTCAGAGACAGGATTGTGTGGAGGAACAGATCTAATAGAGGGAACACAAAGAGAGAAAGCACAGTGGCCACCATAATGGAAGAAGTTTAAAGCAACCAGGACTCTTCCTAGAGATGGCAACATCACTAAACTAAGTTATCAAGGGAGAAGGACCTTGGTAAGAGAGGTGACCAAGAACCCAATGGTCTCTCTGACTGAGCTTCAATGATCCTGTGTGCAGAAGGTTAAAGGGGTATTCAGGCTTTATACATCTTATCCCCTATCCAAAAGACGTCACACCCCCTCCCATAGACATGAATAGAAGGGGCGTGGTGTGACCTCACTAGGGGGTGTGGCCGGGACATCTCATCCCTGTCTTAGAGGCAGTGCCTGGCACAGAATGCCGGGGGCTGCACCGAGATTGCAGGGGTCCCCAGTGGCGGGACCCCTGCGATCATACATCTTATCCCCGCCCACATGGATTTAGGAAATAGTGCACCTAAAAGACTCTCAGACTGTGAGGAACAAGATTCTCTCATCTGATGAAAACAAGATTTAGCTTTTTGGCCTCAACTCTAAGCGTCATGTCTGGAGGAAACCAGGCACTGTTCATCATTTGCCTATACTATCCCTACAGTAAAGCATGGTGGAGGCAACATCATGCTGTGCGGGGTGTTTTTGGTTGGCTGGGACTGGTAGACCAATCAGTGTTGAGGGAAAGCCGAATGGAGCAGAGTACAGAGAAGTTCTTAATAAAAACCTGATCCTCAACCGTCCAACAAGACAATGACCCAGATGTGCTTCATCAAAGTTCTCAGTAAAGGGTCTGAATACTTATGTACTGTATGTTAATAAATTAGCAAAGATTTGTAACATTCTGTTTTCACTTTGTCATTATGGAGTATTAAAGGATTACTCCCCTGGAAGACTTTTTATTTATTTATTTATTTATTATTTTTTTTCAAATCAATTGGTGCCGTAAAATTTAACAGATTTCTAAATTACTTCTATTAGAGATGAGCGAACTTACAGTAAATTCGATTCGTCACGAACTTCTCGGCTCGGCAGTTGATGACTTTTCCTGCATAAATTAGTTCAGCTTTCAGATGCTCCGGTGGGCTGGAAAAGGTGGATACAGTCCTAGGAAAGAGTCTCCTAGGACTGTATCCACCTTTTCCAGCCCACCGGAGCACCTGAAAGCTGAACTAATTTATGCAGGATAAGTCATCAACTGCCGAGCCGAGAAGTTTGTGACGAATCGAATTTACTGTAAATTCACTCATCTCTAACTTCTATTTAAAAATCTTAATCCTTCCAGTACTTATCAGCTTCTATTTGCTTTTATTTTTGAATTTCCTTTCTGTCTGACCACAGTGCTCTCTGCTGACATCTCTGTTTGTTTTAGTAACTGTCCAGAGTAGGAGCAAATCCCTATAACAAACCTATCCTGCTCCAGACAGTTCATAAAATGGACAGAGGTGTCAGCAGAGAGCACTGTGGTCAGACTGAAAAGGAAATTAAAAAAGAAAAGAACTTCCTGTGGAGCAAATAGAAGCTGATAAATACTATATCAAGCTTTTTATATTCCTTAACAGGAGCTAAGCTGATACCAGGGAACACTACCTGAAAAGGTTGTGTAATGAGCTGCTTTGCATATTCTCCTACCCAGAATGCCTGCGGAGTGCTAAATGGCCTAACCTGAATCTCCGTTACCCCTGAAGAGGTGTCCTCTCCCTGAGGAAAGTACTGACCCCGTTTAAAGCCTCAGGCCTCTCACCACAGCCAAGCCAGATCACCCTGCTCTGTACTGACGAGGGGCAAAAAACCCGAAACAGCTGTCTGCAGATGGGTCGAAACTTCCCTTTTGGGGAGTAGTCTGGCTTGGCATATATCCCGTTCAGCTTTTTATATTCCAGGGAACACTACCTGAAAAGGTTGTGTAATGAGCTGCTTTGCATATTCATATATATATATATATATATATATATATATATATATATATATATATATATATATATACATATACACTGTTCAACTTCCTGGCACCATTTGATTTAAAAAAAAAAATAGATAAATAAAAAGTTTTCCAGGGGAGTACCCTTTTAAGTGCAGAATTATGGGAATTATTTTATTTTTTTAAGCACAAGGCCGCAACATGACAAAAAGTGAAAGAAGATAAAGGACCTGATTTTTCCAAATTCATTGTATCTGAGACTCCTAGTAGTTCTATACTAAAGATTTTATCACCTAGTATTACTACTGAAACTCATAGTGTATATGGATGCTTGTCTAGGTGTTTCCCTTTGTACTATACTTTAAGGATGTATGTTTTCTTTTATGTGGACATTTTGTTCACTGCATATTGCCTTGTTCAAAATATATATATGTATATATATATATATATATGTATGTGTGTGTGTGTGTGTGTGTGTGTATATATATATATATATATATATATATATATATATATATATATATATATATATATTAATATATATAATTTTTTTTTTTTTTTTTTACTTTTTTTTCAGGAGTTTTATGGAGATTACATTGCTGTGAATCCCCACGTCTTTTCTTTAAACATAGTAGGCTGCTATCAGGTAAGATAACCAGATGTGTCTCATAGGCTTTGGGAAGTATTAGTCAAAGTGTTTGGGTGCTGTGTGAGTCCTCTTTGTGCTCCTCACTGGTTATAGAGGCTCATTGATGGTCAGGTCAGAGGGCACCATTTGGCAAACATTAATTAAATTTCTGCTTCTTAGCAATGAAGGAATACACTTGGAGCTGACTGGGATAGAGGGAACAGGAGTCACGGCACTTCAAGTAGGGAACTTATATTCTGACCAAGATGCAACGCGTTTCACTGCGCATGCGCAGCGAAATGCGTTGCATCTTGGTCAGAATATAAGTTACCTACTTGAAGTGCCGTGACTCCTGTTCCCTCTATCCCAGTCAGCACCAAGTGTATTTTTGTGATTTCTCGCAGCCTCACTCCATTGCTATCCAATACATCAGGAAGGCTGCAGATGTGAGATCGAGCAATTATACACACTTTCCATTGTTGTGTATGCAAGTACACAACCTGTAGCGGTAAGCGACAGCTTACCCCTCCCCAGCTCATCATTGTACTAGTGATACTCCACTATGGAGCGCCTTCGCTTATCTCTCTAGATTTTTGCTTCTTATGAATTGGGATCTTCCTAGAAGTAGTGATTTTCTGAAGTGTACATGTGAATAGTAGACAGCTCAAAGAAATAAAGGGAACACTAAGATAACACATCCTAGATCTGAATGAATGAACTAATCGTATGAAATACTTTCGTCTTTACATAGTTGAATGCGCTGACAACAAAATCACACAAAAATTATCAATGGAAATCAAATTTATCAACCCATGGAGGTCTGGATATGGAGTCACACTCAAAATCACAGGGGAAAACCGCACTACAGGCTGATCCAACTTTATGTAATGTCCTTAAAACAAGTCACAATGAGGCTCAGTAGTGTGTGTGTGGCCTCCACGTGCCGGTATGACCTCCCTACAACGCCTGGGCATGCTCCTGATGAGGTGGCGGATGGTCTCCTGAGGGATGTCCTCCCAGACCTGGACTAAAGCATCCGCCAACTCCTGGACAGTCTGTGGCGCAACGTGGCGTTGGTGGATGGAGCGAGACATGATGTCCCAGATGTGCTCAATTGGATTCAGGTCTGGGGAACGGGCGGGCCAGTCCATAGCATCAATGCCTTCCTCTTGCAGGAACTGCTGACACTCCAGCCACATGAGGTCTAGCATTGTCTTGCATTAGGAGGAACCCAGGGCCAACCGCACCAGCATATGGTCTCACAAGGGGTCTGAGGATCTCATCTCTGTACCTATTGGCAGTCAGGCTACCTCTGGCAAGCACATGGAGGGCTGTGCGGCCCCCCAAAGAAATGCCACCCCACACCATTACTGACCCACCGCCAAACTGGTCATGCTGGAGGATGTTGCAGGCAGCAGAACGTTCTCCACAGCATCTCCAGACTCTGTCACATGTGCTCAGTGTGAACCTGCTTTTATCTGTGAAGAGCACCGGGCACCAGTGGCGAATTTGCCAATCTTGGTTTTCTCTGGCAAATGCCAAATGTCCTGCACTGTGTTGGGCTGTAAGCACAACTCCCACCTGTACACGTCGGGCCCTCATACCACCCTCATGGAGTCTGTTTCTGACCGTTTGAGTGGACACATGCACATTTGTGGCCTGCTGGAGGTCATTTTGCAGGGCTCTGGCAGTGCTCCACCTGCTCCTCCTTGCACAAAGGCGAATGTAGCGGTCCTGCTGCTGGGTTGTTTCCCTCCTACGGCCTTCTCCATGTCTCCTGATGTACTGGCCTGTCTCCTGGTAGCGCCTCCACACTAAGTTGACAGACACAGCAAACCTTCTTGCCACAGCTCGCATTGATGTGCCATCCTGGATGAGCTGCACTACCTGAGCCACTTGTGTGGGTTGGAGACTCTGTCTCATGCTACCACTAGAGTGAAAGCACCGCCAGCATTAAAAAGTGACCAAAACATCAGCCAGGAAGCATAGGAACTGAGAAGTGGTCTGTGGTCACCACCTGCAGAACCACTCCTTTATTGAGGGTGTCTTGCTAGTTGCCTATAATTTCCACCTGTTGTCTGTTCCATTTCAGTGTGATTTCACAGAAGTGTCATTGACTTGGAGTTACATTGTGTTGTTTAAGTGTTCCCTTTATGTTTTTGAGCAGTGTATATTGGTCACAGCAATTTATACTGGCAGCAAAAAAAGCAGAACTGATCATATGTTCTAGAGACAGAGCTGCCAGTGTGTTATTCGGAGGTGACATTTAAAGATGTGTGATGCACACAGCTTGAGGTGTATTCGTGTTTTTATCAGCAGAATGTTTATGGCAGCCTGTACTCTGCGGTTGGTTTACCTAATCTTAAACAGTTGATCTCTAATACAAAGATCTGCACTACTTATAACAGGCTCGGTCTGAAAGCAATTGCTACAGATTTGCCCTTTTAATCCCTTGTTGCCGCTCAACTGGATCTTCACCAATACTGTCTTTAGATGTAGGCGTTAAAGGGGTACTCGGGTGGAATTTTTTTTTATTTTAAATCAGCTGGGGCCAGAAAGTTAAACAAATTTGTAAATTACTCACCGCTCAGCGGAGACAGCTCGGTGTAGGAATCCGGTAACGGGCAGCTGGATCACAGCATCAGCGCAGGTGTAGTGGCGCTCGGCCTCCGAGCGCCACTACGCCTGCGCTGATGCTGTGATCCAGCTACCCGTTACCGTATTCCTACACAGAGCTGTCTCCACTGAGCGGTGAGTGCACGTACGTTCTCTTTTCTCTGTACAAATTTGATACTTCATGCTTTCGTATGTGCACCCCGCAGAAGATGCGACTATAGGTCGCCGACACTGCTGCATCCAAACCAAGGTGAAGCTGCTTCTTGTGTGCCCTCTCCTCTCTCGTCTCATTACTACTTTAGATTTGTAAATTACTTCTATTAAAAAAAAATCTTAATCCTTCCAGTACTTATGCACTGCTGTATACATAGTTACATAGTTAGTACGGTCGAAAAAAGACATATGTCCATCAAGTTCAACCAGGGAATTAAGGGGTAGGGGTGTGGCGCGATATTGGGGAAGGGATGGGATTTTATATTTCTTCATAAGCATTAATGTTATTTTGTTCCAGGAATGTATCTAATCCTGTTTTAAAGCTGTTAATTTTTCCTGCTGTGACCAGTTCCTGAGGTAGACTGTTCCATAAGTTCACAGTTCTCATGGTAAAGAAGGCGTGTCGCCCCTTGAGACTAAACTTTTTCTTCTCCAGACGGAGGGAGTGCCCCCTCGTCCTTTGGGGGGGTTTAACCTGGAACAGTTTTTCTCCATATTTTGTGTATGGTCCATTAATATACTTATATACGTTTATCATATCCCCCCTTAAACGTCTCTTCTCAAGACTAAACAATTGTAACTCCTTTAATCGCTCCTCATAGCTAAGATGTTCCATGCCCCATATTAGTTTAGTCGCGCGTCTCTGCACCCTTTCCAACTCCGCAGTGTCCCTTTTATGGACAGGTGCCCAAAACTGAACAGCATATTCCAGGTGAGGCCGTACCAATGCTTTATAAAGGGGGAGTATTATGTCCCTGTCCCTTGAGTCCATGCCTCTTTTGATACATGACAATATCCTGCCGGCTTTGGAAGCAACAGCCTGACATTGTGCTATTCTGTAGTCTGTGATCTACAAGTACACCCAGATCCTTCTCTACCAGTGACTCTGCCAGTTTAATCCCCCCTAAGACATACGACGCATGCAGGTTATTAGTACCCAGATGCATAACTTTACATTTATCCACATTGAACCTCATTTGCCAAGTGGATGCCCAGACACTTAGTCTATCCAAGTCATCTTGTAACTTATGCACATCCTCTATAGACTGTACCGTGCTACAAAGCTTGATGTCATCTGCAAAGATAGAAACAGAGCTGTTAATACCATCCTCTATATCATTGATAAATAAATTAAACAGCAGCGGGCCCAGTACTGAACCTTGGGGTACACCACTAATAACCGGGGACCAATCAGAGTACGAATCATTGACCACCACTCTCTACAGAGAAGATTCTTTTTTTTTTATTTATTTATTTTTAATTAATTTTCTGTCTGACCACAGTGCTCTCTGCTGACACCTCTGTCCATGTCAGGAACTGTCCGGAGCAGGATAGGTTTGCTATAGGGATTTGCTCCTTCTCTGGACAGTTCCTGACATGGACAGAGGTGTCAGCAGAGAGCACTGTGGTCAGACAGAAAAAAAATTCAAAAAGAAAAGAACTTACTCTGTAGTATACAGCAGCTGATAAGTACTGGAAGTATTAAGATCTTTTTAATAGAAGTAATTTACAAATCTGTTTAACTTTCTGGCACCGGTTGATTTAAAATTGTTTTCCACCGGAGTACCCCTTTACCTTGAATTTTCTACTTGAGTTCATAGATGTTCGTCTTCTAGTAATGTCTCTATTCCAGGGTAGGAACTGGGATCCTGTCCAACTGTCTAGAACCACACAAGGACTGACCGCTCTGCTCCTCTCCCTGAAGAAATGTCCCATGATCCGCTACCAGCTCTCTTCAGAAATGGCTAAAAGACTGGCAGAAGGAGTCAAGGTGGTGCAAGTCACTGACCGCTGATCTTGTTCAGATTTATATTTTATATTCGCTTATTTATTTTTGTCCATTATATTTCCAGCAAGTCATTACTAAAGAGTATGAACTGTTTGATTTCCGACGCACAGAGGTGCCCCCTTTACTTCTCATCCTGGACCGCTCTGATGATGCCATCACACCTCTACTCAACCAGGTGCACTTATTTTTTTTGTTATTTTGAAAAATACAAGTGAGTAGAAATAATAATAATACATTGCATGCATTTCTATGTGCCCAATTCTCCATTCACTTATACTTGAGGGATCTGTGACATGGCCTGAAGGCTTGCATATAATAGTTTTGGCGACAGATCATAGTTGTCTTAGCCCAGTCTGTCTTACAGACCTCAGTGTACAGAGCCCTGCTTGTCCTCGGTGTACAGAGCCCTGCTTGTCCTCGGTGTACAGAGCCCTGCTTGTCCTCGGTGTACAGAGCCCTGCTTGTCCTCGGTGTACAGAGCCCTGCTTGTCTTCGGTGCGCAGGGCCCCGCTTGTCCTCGGTGCGCAGGGCCCCTCTTGTCCTCGGTGCGCAGGGCCCCGCTTGTCCTCGGTGCGCAGGGCCCCGCTTGTCCTCGGTGCGCAGGGCCCCGCTTGTCCTCGGTGCGCAGGGCCCCGCTTGTCCTCGGTGCGCAGGGCCCCGCTTGTCCTCGGTGCGCAGGGCCCCGCTTGTCCTCGGTGCGCAGGGCCCCGCTTGTCCTCGGTGCGCAGGGCCCCGCTTGTCCTCGGTGCGCAGGGCCCCGCTTGTCCTCGGTGCGCAGGGCCCCGCTTGTCCTCGGTGCGCAGGGCCCCGCTTGTCCTCGGTGCGCAGGGCCCCGCTTGTCCTCGGTGCGCAGGGCCCCGCTTGTCCTCGGTGCGCAGGGCCCCGCTTGTCCTCGGTGCGCAGGGCCCTGCAATTTTTTTTGTTTTAAACCAATGTACTGTATATTACAAATATACATATAATGTTATTTCCTACATTATTTAAAACATTTTTGTTAATGACAGGTACGCTGTTATGACTATATCCTGGAAACGTAACTTTAAACATTATTCGATGTCCTTAGTTTAACTGTTGCATTATTTTTACTTGTACTATGAATTTTTTTTTGCTTTAACAGTGGACCTACCAGGCTATGGTCCATGAGTTACTCGGCATCAACAACAACCGTATTGACCTGTCTCGTGTGCCTGGAATCAGCAAGGATCTAAAGGAGGTTGTTCTATCTGCAGAGAATGATGAGTTCTATGCTAATGTAAGTAAAAAACAAACAGAACTCCCCCTTCCCTGCAGCTTACAATCTGTCTAACCACTTAGGGGGCATTCACACCACGTTTTTGCAGTACAGTTCCCGTATATGTTTTCAATGTGAAAACCGTACGGAACCGTATTGAAAACCGTATGCATTGACTCTCCATTGAAAACCGTATGCCAAACGATGCATCCGTTTTGCATCATGTACGGTTTTGTCCGTTTTTTTTTTGTTTTTTTTCTCGTACGCAAAACCGTAGCCTACCACAGTTTTTGGTCTGGGTGAAAAACCTTATCAATCCGTATTGGGAGTCAATAGTAACCGTACAGAACCGTATGTGCCTACAGTTCCATCTGGCTTTCACCATTCGGTTTTTGACTTTTGCACAATTTTTTTTTCTTTCTTGGAATTTCAATCCAACAAGTGAAACTTTATTCATAATGGAGGGAAAAGTTAAAAACGTATACGTTTTTTTTTTTTTCTTAAAAAACGGTCGTAACTGGACATTTTCCAAACCGTATACGGGTTAAAATTTGTGCACATTTTGATACAGTTTAGTCTGGTTTTGAGGAATCCGTTTTTCATCAAAAACCTGATACGGGAACTGTATTGCAAAAACGTGGTGTGAACCCAGCCTTAGATGCCGTAGTCAGCACTGAATACATTAGTAATACATAAGTAAACCTCTTCATTACCAGTCATTGCAGCAGTGTATGGGCTGTATTCTGTAGCTGACTGCACCATCACAAACCTGTATTAGTAGTATAGTGCCACACAAAGCCTTTTTTTTGTAGTACTATATTACAGTGCCAGTACAGTCTATTCCTGCGGTACTGTAATAGCACAGTGCTCTATGTGAAGTCTTTTTCCACAGTGTCCTGTGTCAAATCTGTTGCTGCAGCACTGTAATATTACAGTACTATGTGTTAAAGCATTAATGTCATTCAAATACATTTTTGACATGTTGCACAAACATGTCAAAAGTTAAAATTAGTCAGGGTCTCAGTGTGGAGACCCCCCTCTGATTTTTTAAATGGCGAAATGACACGAGGGGCATGTGCTTCACTCCTTGTCTCGGTGCTTAGTCTGACTAATTGCAGGAGACTGGCTCCATTATAGTCTAGGGAGTGTGACTCTTGCATAGAGTGCCAAGCCAGGGAGTGAAGCATGCTGCCAGATGCTTTACCCGGCTATATGTAATGATCACAGGGGATCATAGGCACCGACTAATCTAAACTTTTGAGTTGTGTGAAATTGAATTACCGTATTTATCGGCGTATAACACGCACTTTTAAATCTTAAATTTAAGGCAAAAAGTCTGCCTGCGTGTTATACGCCGATAAATCTTCTGGTCTCTGATTTAAAGCGGCCGCAGCAGCGTCTGCTTGTTAAGTATTAGCAGCACGGCCGCAGCCACAGTGACCAGCGGCGTCTCCTCCCCGCTCTGGAAAACTGTCACTTGTTTTCTCCCGCACTATCCACAGGTACTGGTGTGGTGGATAGTGCGGGAGACGCTGATTAAGATGAGCCCTACCTTGTCTGGATCTGCCCTACCTTTTAAAGAGCGTCTCCTGCACTATCCACCACACCAGTACCTGTGGATAGTGCGGGAGAAAACAAGTGACAGTTTTACTTTTCATTTTTCTTACCTCCCCCTCCCTCATCATTCCCCCTTTTCCCTGCTTTTTATAGCTGCGCTTTGGCAGGTCAGGCGGGGGGGTCTTGCGGGGTCAGTGAAGCAGATGAGTGACATCCTCTCCCGGCTTCTCTGTGCAGCATCAGTGATGTCACTTTTAATTTCCTGTAGTCGCAGCCGAAAAGTGACATCACTGATGCTGCGCAGAGGAGCCGGGAGAGGACGTCACTCATCTGCTTCACTGACCCCGCAGCCTGCAAGACAGCCGAAGCGCAGCCAGGTAAGGAAAATAAAAAAGAAACTATGAAAAGCAGGGAAAAGGGGGAATGATGAGGGAGGGGAAGAATAGCATACAGTGGTCTTCAACCTGCGGACCTCCAGATGTTGCAAAACTACAACTCTCAGCAAACTACAACTCCCAGCCGTTGGCCGTCCGGGCATGCTGGGAGTTGTAGTTTTGCAACCTCTGGAGGTCCGCAAGTTGAAGACCACTGGCATAGGAGGAACATGATGGGGGGGATGATGAGACAGGGGGAAATGATGGGGGGGGCATGATGAGATAGGTTGGGGGGGGTGATTGGGGGGATGATGAGACGGGGAAATGATGAGGGGGGAATGATGGGGGACATGATGAGACGGTGGGGGGATGATGAGGGGGGAATGATGGGGGACATGATGAGACAGGGTGGGGGGGATGATGAAGGGGGAATGATGGGGGACATGATGAGACAGGGTGGGGGGGGATGATGAGACAGGGGGAAATGATGGGGGGCATGATGAGACAGGTTGGGGGGATGATGAGACCGGGTAGGGGGATGAGGGGGAATGATGGGGGACATGAGACAGGGTGGGGGGATGATGGGGGACATGAGACAGGGTGGGGGGATGATGAGGGGGGAATGATGGGGGACATGAGACAGGGTGGGGGGATGATGAGGGGGGAATGATGGGGGGATGATGAGGGGGGGAATGATGGGGGGATGATGAGACGGGGAAATGTTGAGGGGGGAATGATGGGGGGGGCATGATGAGATAGGGTGGGGGGATGATGGGGGACATGATGAGACAGGGTGGGGGGGGATGATGAAGGGAGAATGATGGGGGACATGATGAGACAGGGTGGGGGGGATGATGAGACGGGGAAATGATGAGGGGGGCATGATGAGACGGGGAAATGATGGTGGGGGGAGGCACTAAAGGCTTAATGTCTGTATGGCTAGTGGTGGTCTATGACAGGGGGAAATGATGAGACATGGGGGGTGGCGATGAGAGGGGTAAATGTGGCACAGGGACTGATAAAAGGGAAGGAATGATGTGGCACTGGAGGGGACGGGACAAAACTAAGGTGCAGAAGAAAACAAAGTTGGGGGGATGATGTAGCATTTAGTTGGGGGATGATGTGGCATTTTTTTTTAACTTAAATTTCCCTGTTATAATGGGGGTGCGTGTTATACGCCGATAAATACTGTACTTTAACTCTTTTTTTTTTTTTTTTTTTTTTTTTTTTTTTTAAGTCTGATTTCACAGTACTGTAGTAGTACAGGGATGTGCTTGCAGGGGTTAAATACTGAATAGGTCAGTGCAAATTGCTCTCAGTTCCTTTTCAGGCTGAACATGATGTACTCCAACTTTTCTTCTTAAACAATGTCTCTGTCTGACCAAAACACTAGCCTCCAAGATCTGATTCTTACTTGTCTCCAAGGAACTGTACTAAGGCTGCATTCACACTGCCGTCTAGGCCCGTCCCGTTCTTCTCCCGTAAAAAAAAAAGGGACTTTAAAAACAAAAACGGACAATAACGGATGCAAACGGATGTTATCCGTTTGCATCCGTTATTGTTCAGTTAATAAACAAATAAAAAGCAGATGACATTAACCCCTTAACAACCACTGGCGAAAATAGCGTATTATTTGGTCAGTTTTATATACCATAAAAAATGAATAAAAAGCAATCAAAAAGTCAGATCAAAACAAAAATGGTACCGATAAAAACTTCTGATCACTGCACAAAAAATGAGCCCCATACCGCCCCGTACGTGGAAAAATAAGAAGATAACAATTTTAAATGTATTAATTTTCCTGCATGCAGTTTATGACTTTTTCCAGAATTACGACAAAATCAAACCCATATAAGTAGGGTATCATCATATGGACCTACAGAATAAAGATAAGGTGTCATTTTTACCGAAAAATTTACTGCATAGAAACAAAAAGCCCCCAAAATGGCGTTTTTTCTTCAACTTTGTCGCACAATGATTTTTTTTTTTCGTTTCGCTGTAGATTTTTGGGTAAAATGACTGACGTTATTACAAAGTAGAATTGGTGGTGCAAAAAAAAAGCCATCATATGGATTTTTAGGTGCAAATTTGGAAGGGTTATGATTTTTAAAATGTAAGGAGAAAAAAAAAAAAACGGAAGTGCAAAAACTGAAAAACGCTTGGTCCTTGAGGGGTTAAAGGCTCATCCATTTTCCCTAGACTTCAATGTTAAATTTACTGTATCAGTTTTTTTTCTTCCGTTTTTTTTGACGGGGGAGAAAATACTGCATGCACCGTCTTTTTTTTTTTTTTTCTTGTGAAAATAACTGAAATGAGCGCAGACGGGTGCAAACGGATGTGAAAGAATTGTAAAAACAAATCCCATTGACATTAATGGGATTATATTACAACTGTTTGTAATCCATTTTACAAGCAGCAACAACGGAACCTAAACGGGGGGGGGGGGGAAACGGGGACAAATGGCCGTGTGAACGCACCCTAAGATCACTCTCTCCTTTTTGCAGAACATGTATTTGAATTTTGGAGAGATTGGGACCAACATTAAGAACTTGATGGAAGATTTCCAGAGGAAGAAACCTAAAGAACAGCAGAAGCTGGAGTCCATCAACGATATGAAGGTAAAAGATCTTCTAGCTTAGTAATCATTCTCACTACAAAGCTAGACATTCACAGTGTAGAACAGTGTTTCCCAACCAGGGTGCCTCCAGCTGTTGCAAACTACACCTTCCAGCCAAAGGCTGTCCGGGCATGCTGGAAATTGTAGTTTTGCAACAGCTGGAGGCCTGCTGGTTGGGAAACATAGGTATATACCAAGAGACCAGCACCTGGCACAAGTGATGTGATGTATAGTCAGAAGATTACATCGTAACTGACAGCAGGAGCTAGTTTCTTGTATCGTGGGACGACAGCCTTCCTGAGAGTGTCCCACCTAAGCCAGTGATTGGCTAAGACAGTGTTTCCCGACCAGGGCGCCTTCAACTGTTGCCAAACTACAACTCCCAGCATGCCCGGACAGCCTTCGGCTGCCCGGGCATGCTGGGAGTTGTAGTTTGGCAACAGCTGGAGGCATGCTGGTTGGGAAACACTGCACTACAAAATCTGTTCCATTCAGGAGTCTAGAGTAGTAGCCTTCGGCTGCCCGGGCATGCAGGGAGTCGTAGTTTTACAACAGCTGGAGGCACCCTGGTTGGGAAACACTGGGCTAAGCAGCAATGTGGCGTATTGAGAATCGGTGGAGCGGGGGGATGTAAGTAATTGTTTGTGTAGACAGCCAGGGCAACCTTCTGCATGAGTACCCCTTTTAAAGGGGTACTCCGGTGGAAAACATTTATTTTTATTTGTTTGTTTGTTTTTTTAAATCAACTGGTGCCAGAAAGTTAAACAGATTTGTAAATTACTTCTATGAAAAAAATCTTTACCCTTCCAGTACTTTTTACCAGCTGTATGCTACTGAGGAAATTCTTTTCTTTTTTGAATTTCTTTTCTGTGTGACCACAGTGCTCTCTGCTGACACCTCTGCCCGTGTCAGGAACTGTCCAGAGCAGCATAAGTTTGTTATGGGGATTTTCTCCTGCTCTGGACAGTTCCTGATACAGGTGTCAGCAGAGAGCACTGTGGACAAGACAAGTAAGAAAATTAAAAAGAAAAGAATTTCCTCTGTAGTATACAGCTGGTAAAAAGTACTGGAAGGGTAAAGATTTTTTTAATAGAAGTAATTTACAAATCTGTTTAACTTTCTGGCACCAGTTGATTTAAAAAAATAAATAAATAAATAGAAAATCCACCGGAGTACCCCTTTAATTTAGAGCATTTGGGGAAATTTATCATGGTGTGTGATACCGTTTTCCATGCGATTTATTTGATGTGACTGGGACTAATTTATACAAGTCCCACGGCCTTTCATGAATTGTGTGCAGAAGCATTAGTAATAATTAGAGATGAGCGAACTTACAGTAAATTCGATTCGTCACGAACTTCTCGGCTCTGCAGTTGATGACTTTTCCTGCGTAAATTAGTTCAGCCTTCAGGTGCTCCGGTGGGCTGGAAAAGGTGCATACAGTCCTAGGAAAGAGTCTCCTAGGACTGTATCCACCTTTTCCAGCCCACCGGAGCACCGGAAAGCTGAACTAATTTATGCAGCAAAAGTAATCAACTGACGAACCGAGAAGTTTGTGACGAATCGAATTTACTGTAAGTTCGCTCATCTCTAGTAATAATGATGACTGGAAATATTGTGTAGTATAGCCACTTTTACCGTGTGGTCAGACTTGGTGACAATGTGTTTATATGGTCCATTATGCATAAATTAGGGACTGTTTACAAAAGTTGCAAATGATCAATCAATACAGTACACATATACAGTGGTGTGTAAATATTCATCTATGTTAAGTCTCAAAAGAATTTGCCGCAAGAAAAATTTAACACACAAAAAAAGGCGATAAAGACTGATAAATGTCCCACTTGTTTCTAGTAATAGCTGTGCCTTCTAATATTCTACCACTAGATGGCATGACATCCCACTTTTTTATTTTTATTTTATTTTTTTATGGCACACATCAACCTCTCAGCATAGAAGTCAGGCCCCTTTCACACTACAGGTATCATCCTGTAAAAACCTCCGTTATTACTCCCCGCAAAAAGTCCTGAAAACAGACGTCAAAAAATCCCATTCATATCAATGTGATTTTTTTGACCATCCTTATGCATCAGGTATGTCCGTTTTTACTCATGTACGTTATTTTTGCCGGCACAAAAGACGGTGCATGCACTCCTTTTTGGTCCGGTAAAAATAACGGTGGAAAAAACGGCCGTTAAAATTTAACATTGAAGTCTATGGAAAACGGATGTTCAAAAAAAACATCCATTATCATCCGTTATTGTCCGTTATTTTTTTTTTTTTTTTTTTTTGAGCATGCTCAGTACAGCTTCACAAAAAAAACATTCAAAACCTGATAAAAAAAAAAAAAATATATATATATATATATATAATATATATATATATATATATATATATATATATATATATATGTGGATTTAAGGCTACGTTCACACTGCCGGCTGTCTCAGTCTCTTAGGATCGAGAAAAGCCGGAGAAAAAATTATTTTTCTCCATTTTTTTTTCTCTCTAAAAATAACGGCTGCTATTGAATACAATGGGGTCCACCGGGACCCGTTATTTGCTGGTTTGCTCCGGCAAAATGCAAAAAATAAATAAAAAGAGGGAGTTTGACAGCCGAATTTGCCGGAGCATACCAGCAGTGTGCAAGGGGCCTAACTGGTAATAACGGATGGTAACGGATGATAACTGATGAATATCATTTTAAGAAAAAAAAACATTAAAAATAATCAGTTATCATCAGTTATTACCAGTTGTAACTGCTTCTGTTTTTTTTCCATCCGATATTGTAAAATAACGGCAGTAAAAAAGCAGAATGATACCTGTAGTGTGAAAGGGGCCTAAGATGTTAAAATAATTTTTTTTATTGTAATATATTATATATACTTTACACTAGTTGGCTTTTTTTTTCCCCCCCACCAAGTAGCTTTTATTGTTTCTTTTAGTTTTTGAAGCAGTCATTGGGTGGTTTCTTGCAAAGGCGCTTGTTTGCATTAAAATAAATAGCAATTCCTCTGGCAGCTGGAATAAGCTTAGTAGATATATTAGAAAATCACTGCCCTGACTACTCTATAATTTGAGGTGGGTTCAGAGATGAAGCTACGACAAATCTTCAGGAAAAAAAAAACCATAATCCCCTAAACACAAAGACAGTATTTAACAATACACATATATAGGGTTTAGCTGCGCAGTGTAGACATAAAGCTTTCTAGTGAGTGACACCATGTACAGGCCATGTAGATCATTAGATCCCTCTCAGGCTGGATTCACACCATGTACAGGCCATGTAGATCATTAGATCCCTTTCAGGCTGGATTCACACCATGTACAGGCCATGTAGATCATTAGATCCCTCTCAGGCTGGATTCACACCATGTACAGGCCATGTAGATCATTAGATCCCTCTCAGGCTGGATTCACACCATGTACAGGCCATATAGATCATTAGATCCCTCTCAGTATTGTTTATTGAGGCTCCACTGTCATCTTGATCCAACACCGTGGTTCAGTCCTGCACAATAGTACAGATGGTCCTTGTGATCCTAAGCGTATGTTCACACTGAGGAATTGGAGAGGCATTTCCACGAGTAAGGGTGCGTTCACACGCGCGGGTTTTCCGCTGCGTATTTGAAAGTGGGCAGGCTTTTCTTGGCTGTCCGCAGCAGATTTTCCGCTGCGGAAAATCCGCCACTGTCCCTACTGACTTCAATGGGGCTTGCGGCAAATTTTCTGCAGTGTATATTCCGCCGCGGAAAATCGGCGGCGGACAGCCGAGAAGAGCCCGCCCCCTTTCAAATACGTAGCGGAAAACCCGCAAAAAAATCCACGCGTGTGAGCGTACCCTTATTCCGCTTGCTTATTCCTCTCCAATTCATTCACCAGTCCCATAACCCATTTGGCCCTGATTTACTAAGAGCGTCGGGTTATTTTCAGTGTTTGTTTTTTTTCCCCCGATTTTTTTTTTTTCTCACACGTATTTATCAATGTTTTGCACATTTCGGGAAAATTCTGTTGCACGATATTAAATTCTGTCACACAGGAAAAATAATAAGCAAATAAATAAAGCAAGGTAACTCTACACCAGGACGTAACTTTACATACATGGTCGATGATGGGTAAACAAACGAGGTTAAAAAAAAAAAAATGAAACGAAAGGAAAGCCAAGATTTAACCAAAAAATAAAAAATATTTTAATATAAAAACCTACTAAGGGGACAAAGTAACACGATTTAAAAAAAAAAAAAAAACACTTTTTAACAGATTCCCCACACCTCAAGGCAGTCGGGTTTTCAAGTTCAGTATTTCACTTTTTTTCTGGTGGCTTTTTAAATACAACAGTCGGGTTTTCAAGAAAATGTTAGGAACACGCCCCTAATTATGCAAACCACGCCCCTTTTAGTCGGGTTAAAAAAAATACTCAGAGTAATTAGAAAACCGTCGGGTTTTTACCACTAAAATGTGTCGCAGAGGACGTGTGACACAAATTGTGTCCCATAACCAGATTTAAGAGTCGGGATCATGTTAGTAAATCAGGGCCATTGATTTTAATTGAATTCCGTTCCACATGAAGAATGAACATGTTCGTTCTTCATTTGGAATCCGTGTCTAAATTCCCATAGACCGCAATGTTAACTTTATTCTTCCGCCGAACGCGCGGAATTTGTGTGCAAAAAAAAAAAAAAAAAAGGGTTATTCTAATTGGTGGTTGTTGTCCAGCAAAAAAAAAAAAAAAAAAAAGTTTCCTACTATATTCCACGCAAATTCTGCGCGGAAAAAAGGAAAATTCTGCAGTGGAATTTTTAAGCGAGAATTCCTCGCCAATTCCTCACCATGTCGTCATCAGACCAGACATTACCACCTTTGAACAGACTTATGTTTTTTTTTTTCCCAGGCTTTTGTAGAAAACTACCCTCAGTTCAAGAAAATGTCCGGCCATGTGTCCAAACATGTGACTGTGGTAGGGGAGCTGTCACGGCTGGTGAGTGAGCGCCATCTAATGGAGGTGTCTGAAGTGGAACAGGAGTTGGCCTGTCAGAATGACCATTCCAATGCTCTACAGGTGAGGTCACACGTTTAAAGGAACACCTATAATTGACCCACGTTCCCACATAGTTGTGATTGGTTATATGGAGTGGTTATGAAGCGGAGCCTGCTCTGTATGCTGCATGTGTGACTATAAACCAGATGTCAGGATCAGAGTCTAAACCCCCTAAGGTGCCATGGTCACTAGTTTATACACTTGAACAAAAACAAGAGTCCATAAAGTTCAACCTATAACTCTATTGTGTTGATCCAGAGGAAGGCAAAAAAAAAACTAGGGATGTCCCGAAACCGATACTAGTATCGGGGCCAATACCAGGTATTTGAATGGTATCGGGGACTCGTCTAATGTCCCTGATACCAAATCCGATACCTGGTGGAGTGCTCCGCTGCCCCGTTCTCCGGTCCGCATCACTGCCGCTGCCCCATCCCCCGTCCGCATCATGGCGTCTTATGGAGGAGCATGTGACCCACATGTCTCTCCACCTCTTCCACTGCGCCCAGTGTAATGCTACGGAGGAAGCAGAGTGACGTGTATGTCACATGCTCCTCCATCGGCTGTCCGGGCATGCTGGGAGTTGTAGTTTTGAAACATCTGGAGCTCCGCAGGTTGAAGACCACTGCCGGGCCTTCGTCATCATCCAGACCCCCCACTTTAGTTTTCTAATCGCCCTTCCTTACGACCGAGGGGAGGTGAGTAGAAAACTAAAGGGGGGGGGGGGGTCTGGATGATGACGAAGGCCGCGGTGGTCTTCAACCTGTGGAGCTCCAGATGTTTCAAAACTACAACTCCCAGCATGCCCGGACAGCCGATGGCTGTCCGGGCATGCTGGGAGTTGTAGTTTTGCAACAACTGGAGGTCCGCAGGTTGAAGACCACTGAAAGGGATTGACAGGCGGAGAGTTCACTAGAGTATAAGCCGAGGGGGGGGGGGGGGGGGCGTTTTCAGCACGAAAAATCGTGCTGAAAAACTGGGCTTAGACTCGAGTATATACGGTAAACATATCAGAAACTATGTAAATATGATATTCCTGTAATTGAACAGCCCAGATTTACGTAAATTCATGCAGCAAGTGTAAATCCTTTTACATATTTAGAGGCGGAGTTGAAAATGCATGTCATTTAGGGAAAGTATTTCTCATATAACGTCGTAGGTATACTTCAGGTGTCTGAAATACCTTAGAAATGTGACGCTAGTCAAGTAAGGCTGGGTTCACACTACGGTTTGTAACTACGGTTCCCGTATACGGCTTGGAGGAGGGGTGGGCGGGGCTTAATCGCGGCGCCCGCACTCAGCCGTATTCGGGAACCGTAATTAATGTATGTCTATGAGCCGACCGGAGTGAACCGCAGCCTCCAGTCGGCTGCGTTTTCGGCCACGTTTTTGCCTGCGGTCGGGAAACCGCATACGGACGAAAAAGACCGTATAGTTACAAACCGTAGTTACAAACCGTAGTGGGAACCCAGCCTTAGCCAGAATTCTAGCACATTTGCTGTAATAAATCTGCCCAACATGTTTTGCCTCCCCAATGGTTTAAAACTAAAGCCCCTCAAAAACTGCAGAATTGTGTTTTGTTTTTGTTTTTTTTTTTGTCTATTTTTTTTTACCCCACAAATGTTGTTTCTTTGTTTCGCATTTCCCACCACCTTTTTGAACACTGGCACTTTGGGAAAAATGGTGGCATCCACCTAAGGATCACATGACTGTAAGAATCCAGAAATCCCATACAGTACTTCACTACTGCCCCCCATGGGAGTTACTTAGAGAAGGTCAGATTCTACGACATCAAAGGGTTATTAGTTCTGGTCATTGTACAAGTTGTTCATCCGCCTCATTCTCCACACAAAGCCACAATTAAGAGACGACGTGCCCGGTTGTGGTAAGGTCATGCCAAGACACCCCGCGTTCTCCGCGACTGATGACACGGCCTTGTGTGTTGGTCTGGGATACTGAATGAGGCACAGTCTTTGTAGTCGGGGCCCCATCATATGAATAATGAGCCAGAGACCCCATAAGAGTCACGCAGACAATGGCCTGGCTGTGCAGCGCACACACACAGACGTCACTGGCACACTGCGTCCTTTCCATCCCGCTGCCCTCTGAAGGTTACATACCAACAGAATGACAGGGATGTGAGGCCGGTGTTATGGAGTCCTCATCCTTCACGTCACCACAGCAGCCGTCCTCTTCTGATTATAAAAATTCTGTTCATATGAATCTGGGAAAGTGACAATCAGTATCGCTAATATTGCTTCACTAAGCTTTCCCAGACTCCTGAATGGCAAATGTTTAGTTATTTCTGCAAAACTAAGGAGATATATATAGATATCATGTGCTATTGTTTTGTATTTCTATAATGTTCTCTTAAAGTATTTATCCACCTTTTTTTTAAACATCTTTTTAGCATTATATAGAATCTGTATAACAAGCTGAGTCAATGGGGGAGATTTATCAAAACCTGTGCAGAGGAAGAGTGGTGCAGTTGCCCATAGCAACCAATCAGATTGCTTCTTTCATTTTCCACAGGCCTCTTTAGAGGCCTGTGGAAAATGAAAGAAGCCATCTGATTGGTTGCTATGGGCAACTGCACCACTCTTCCTCTGCACAGGTTTTCATAAATCTCCCCCAATGTGTATATAAATGACATTATTATCCTACACAGGTCCTAAGTTATATCCTGTATTATAACTTAGGACCTGACATATGAGTGTGGTGTCACTGGCCACCCATGTGGCAACCTTTTTTAATGTGCACAAATAAACCTTAAAGGACAACTGTAGTGGAACACTTTTATATATGCTCGGGCCTCAAAAATAAACATAATAAACTCATACATACCTTCCTACGAGCCCCCGGTGGTCCGGCACAGGCCTCACGGTCTGGCAGTGCTGACGTCATTCCACTTCCTGGGGACTGGGACGCCGCAGAGCCGTCGGCGTATCACCGGCCCACTGTCATGTAAGGAGCTCTGGCCGGCTTCTTACATGACAGTGGGCTCAGCCTATCACCAGTCGGGGCGGGACATCGCTACGGCCGGTGATACGCCGACGGCTTTGCTGCGTCCCCTTCACCAGGAAGTGGAATGACGTCAGCATTGCCGGACCGTGAGGCCTGTGCCGGACCAACGGGGGCTCGTAGGAAGGTATGTATGAGTTTATTTTGTTTGTTTTTTGAGGCCCGGGCATATATAAAAGTGTACCACTACAGTTGTCCTTTATATTTTATTGGATCCCTTCCCACCGGGAGCTGGATTTTCTTCCTTCAACTTTTTATTATCCTGAGCTGTACTCACTATTCTGCCGGTGAGGTCACTGTGTATATACATTACATTACTTATCCTGTACTGATCCTGAGTTATATCCTGTATTATACTCCAGAGCTGTACTCACTATTCTGCTGGTGGGGTCACTGTGTACATACATTACATTACTTATCCTGTACCGATCCTGAGTTATATCCTGTATTATACCCCAGAGCTGTACTCACTATTCTGCTGGTGGGGTCACTGTGTACATACATTACATTACTTATCCTGTACCGATCCTGAGTTATATCCTGTATTATACTCCAGAGCTGTACTCACTATTCTGCTGGTGAGGTCACTGTGTACATACATTCCATTACTTATCCTGTACTGATTCTGAGTTACATCCTGTATTATACTCCAGAGCTGTACTCACTATTCTGCTGGTGAGGTCACTGTGTACATACATTACATTACTTATCCTGTACTGATCCTGAGTTATATCCTGTATTATACTCCAGAGCTGTACTCACTATTCTGCTGGTGAGGTCACTGTGTACATACATTACATTACTTATCCTGTACTGATCCTGAGTTATATCCTGTATTATACTCCAGAGCTGTACTCACTATTCTGCTGGTGGGGTCACTGTGTACATACAAAACACCAAACTGAAAAATAATTTTGGGTTTTTTTTTCATTGATTTACAGCTAACATCTGTCCACAGCGTTTTTTTCAATGAAAAAATGCCATGGGGCCTGTTTTGGTGTTTTTTGGGGGCAAAAGGCAAAAAAAAAAAAGTGGAAACTTAGCCTTAGAGCCAAACTGGGGGAGATTTATCAAAACCTGTGCAGAGGAAAAGTTGCCCAGTTGCCCATAGCAACCAATCAGATCACTGCTTTCAGTTTGCAGAGGCCTTGTTAAAAATTAAAGAAGCGATCTGATTGGTTGCTATGGGCAACTCTTTCTTTGGACAGGTTTTGATAAATCTCCCCCCTTTTGTCTTAGAACTCCTTGCTTGTTCAGTGTGAGGAAAGAAAGAAAAAAAGCCGAAAGCGGCGCCTACTGTATTACCCTTTTATATATGGAGAGGTAAATCTTGTGGGGGAACACACAGGTAGTATAGGTGGGTGCTCACCAGATAGTATTAAAATAAGCGCATATCGCCCCGTATTCGGGGTACTCACTGATGTCCACGGAGCTGCTGTGCCGGAAGGTCCCAGAAAGCAAGCAGGTGCCTGTCCAGAAGAGTATGTCCAAGTGAAGGGGAAAAAAGACCTTTGTTGTCCTGGCGCTGCCCGTTCGGTCATCAGAATAGGAGAAAGATGGCTAGCAGTCGGCCTTAAATAAAGTGAAACTTTATTGTTTAAATATAAAAATTATAAAAATGTGGTTGACGCGTTTCGAGGGGGGATTTCCTCTTCCTCAGATCTGAGGAAGAGGGGATCCCCCATCGAAACGCGTCATCCACACTTTTATTATTCTTATATTTAAAAAATAAAGTTTCACTTTATTTGAGGCCAACTACAAGCCTTCTTTCTCCTATTCTGATGACCGAACGGGCAGCGCCAGGACAGCAAAGGTCTTTTTTTTTTATTTATTTTTATTTTTTTTCCCCTTCACTTGGACTCGCTTGTTCAGTGTCTGCACAGTGCCAGTGTGATAGTTTACATTTTAAAGAGTATCTGTCACCAAACTAAACTTATATTGTTTCTTATGTAATTATAAGATACAACCTTAACACTACCAACAATGTAAATATGTCATTCACTTCCCACTTTGTAAATAATGTTCTAGAATTTTTTTGGGATGTAAAAATTGAAATTGTAGAAGGAAAATTAAGAACAAAAGCCCGAAGCTAGAAATGCCCTACTGCATTAGAGCTCCTCTCACCCAACACACACAAAAAAACAGCATTTCTTACAGTCAAATGATTAGACTCAAAAGAATAAGCAATCGTGAGAATACTTACCAAAGGCAGGGGGTTGAGTTGGAGGAGCGATCCCTTGGTCGGGGGTCTCCATCTGAGGTCATCAGTAAAGCTAGAGAAAAAGCAGACAAGGTTAATGGAGTAGAAATAAACGAAAAAAAAAGAAAAGTGATAGGATTATGTTCTCATTCACAAATACACCCATGAAATACTACTAAATACTAAAAAGAGCAGTGTTAAAGGGGTATTCCAGGCAAAAACTTTTTTATATATATCAACTGGCTCCAGAAAGTTAAACAGATTTGTAAATTACTTCTATTAAAAAATCTTAATTCTTCCAATAGTTATTAGCTTCTGAAGTTTTCTGTCTAACTGCTCTATGATGATGTCACGTCCCGGGAGCTGTGCATGATGGGAGAATATCCCCATAGGAACTGCACAGCTCCCGGGACGTGAGTCATCATAGAGCAGTTAGACAGAAAACAGCAACTCAACTTCAGAAGCTAATAACTATTGGAAGGATTAAGATTTTTTAATAGAAATAATTTACAAATCTGTTTAACTTTCCGGAGCCAGTTGATATATATATAAAAAGTTTTTACCTGGAATACCCCTTTAAAGAACTGGTATATACTGCAACAGGACAAAGATCTAGTGCAGTGGTCTCCAACCTGCGGACCTCCAAGATGTTGCAAAACGACAACTCCCAGCATGCCCGGACAGCCAACGGCTGTCCGGGCATGCTGGGAGTTGTAGTTTTGCAACAGCTGGAGGCACCCTGGTTGGGAAACAGTGGCCTACGTATTCTGAGCTGGAGCACAAGCTTTGCAGATTAAAGGGGTACTCCACTGAAAAACATTTATTTTTATTTATTTTTATAAAATTTTTTAGATCAACTGGTGGCAGAAATTTAAACAGATTTGTAAATTACTTCTATAAAAAAATCTTAATCCTTCCAATACTTATCAGCTGCTGTTTGATCCACAGGAAGTTCTTTTTCTTTTAGATTCTCCTTTTAGAATTTCCTTTTTGTCTGACCACATTGCTCTCTGCTGACACCTCTGTCCATTATAGGAACTGTCCAGAGTAGGAACAAACCCCTATAGCAAACCTATCCTGCCTGTCAGCAGAGAGCACTGTGGTCAGACAGAAAGGAAATTCAGAAAGAAAAGAACTTCCTGTGGAACATACAGCAGCTGATAAGTACTGGAAGGATTAAGATTTTGGCTGTCCCGGCATGCTGGGAGTTGTAGTTTTGCAACATCTGGAGGTCCGCAGGCTGAAGACCACTGATCTAGTGTCACCAAAAGTTAACCCATTATCACATACAAGAGGAGCGTGACAAGACGGGATTATTTAAAAAGTAAGGCGAACGACAAAACGGTTGGGAAAACGCACCAGTCTGTAATTTTTTTCGGCGATTCTTGCCCCTTCTGTGTATATAATTCAAAATCCAAAGAAAACAGTGTTTTTACTTACCACATGTGACCTTTTATCTCTCTGGATTTATAATAAAGGATTAGTTTTAGATTTATCACTTCGGAGTGCTGGTGCCTTGTCCTGTATGGACGTGGTTTCCTTACTAAGCCTAGTGATCATTTCTTCTTCTGCAGCACTGCTGCATGCTTTCTCCATGCACCTGGAGTTGGAGTCCGTGACCATATGTACATCCAGGACACTGTGTGAGCTGTATACCATCCATTTTTGGGGGGTTTTCTCTCAGTGATGTCGCACTTGCTGGGGAGCGCCCACTTTCCCCTGCCGGGAGCTCACACAATGTGAGTTAGGGTGCGTTCACACCACATTTTTGCAATACAGTTCCCGTATCAGGTTTTTGATGAAAAACTTATTCCTCAAAACCGGACTAAACTGTATCAAAACGTGTGTACAAATTTCAACCCGTATACAGTTAAAAACTGTATACGGTTTGCAAAATGATGTCCGATTGCATCCGTTTTGTAAGAAAAAAACGTATACGTTTTTAACTTTTCAATCCATTTTGAATAAAGTTTCACTTGTTTGATTGAAATTCCAAGAAAAAAAACTGTGCAAAGTCAAAAACCATATGGTGAAAACCGGATGGAACCGTATGCACATACAGTTCTGTATGGTTCCCATTGACTCCCATGTTGAAAAAAAAAAACGTATACGGTTTAATGCAGTTTTTCACCCGGACCAAAAACCGTGGTAGACTACGGTTTTGGGTACAGGTAAAAAACTGTACAAAACCGTATGGGATGCAAAACGGACACAACCGTATGCATCTTTTAGCATACGGTTTTCAATGGAGAGTCAATGCATACGGTTTTCAATGGAGAGTCAATGCATACGGTTTTCAATACGGTTCCGTGCGGTTTTCACATTGAAAACGTATACGGGAACTGTATTGCAAAAACGTGGTGTGAATACAGCCTTAGGCTGGGTTCACACTACGTTTTGTATCCGGTTCCTGTATACGGCTGGGAGGAGGGGGGCGGGGCTTAATCGCGGCGCCCGCACTCAGCCGTATAGGGGAACCGTATTTAATGCATGTCTATGAGCCAACCGGAGTGAACCGCAGCCTCCGGTCGGCTGCGTTTTCAGCCGTATGCGGTTTCCCGACCGCAGGCAAAAACATGGTCGACCGCGTTTTAACTGCATACGGCCGGAAAAGCAGCCGACGGGAGGCTGCGGTTCACTCCGGTTGGCTCATAGACATGCATTAAATACGGTTGCCCTATACGGCTGAGTGCGGGCGCCACAAACCCAGCCTAAGGCTCCTTTCACACTACTGCTACTGTCCGTCAGTAGCGGGTCCATTGGAAGATAGCAGGAGAAAAATTAGTGCTTGCGACGTCTTTTTCTCCCGCTATCATCTGGCGGAATAACGGCCGCAAAAACGGACGTCAAAGAATCCCATTCAAGTGAATGGAATCTTCTGTGCCCGTTAGGCCTCCCGTTGGGCCCCGTCACACTAATGGCTGTTTAAAGGCAAAAAAAAAAGCCTAAACAAAAGAGCCCAATGGCAGTGTGAAAGTAGCCTAAGAAGAAACATATGATACACAGCTTTTTAAAGCTCTGAAACATTTTTTAAGGGCAGGAGTGGTGTTTGGAGTAGTTAGGGAATATTATCAGAGTTAGTTTAGAAAATATGGTTTGATAACAGGTCCTCTTTAAAGCGTACCCGTCAGATTCATTTTTTTTTATATATGTCACTCAGTACCTAATCCTGACCATGTACATCTAATTTTTGTGTCTAGCACCTTTATTTATTTATTTTTTTTTTTTTATTACACTTTTAATTTAGCTCACTAGTCTGAATTCCTCTCAAAGGGAGGGGGCGTGGCCTCACTGTGCAGGTCTCCGCCCCCTCCCTCAGTATGCTGTCTGCTCACATCTCCCCTAGCATTAGCAAAACTACAACTCCCAGCTTGTCCTCACTGACAGTAGCCGGACACAAGCTGACAGTGGGAGGATTTTTCCTCCAGCTCTGAGCCCTGCGCTCACAGCTGTCAATCAAGGAAGTGTGTCCATGACATAGGTGATGACTCATGGACACAGCAGGACTAGTATGTGTCCAAGCAGGCGGGGGGGGGGGGGGGCAGTTGTTTGACTGGCTTTTTCAGTATGAAATACAGAAACTCTTCTAATGAAAGCAATTGCAAAACCTATAGGTTATACATGCTTTACAACATATCAAAAGTTTTTGTATCTGACCGTGCCTATTTAAGTGTCCTCTTTACACAAGGCACTATACTATCAACTGCTGTGTGGGGAAAAACAAAGCAAAACTCCCCCACTCTACCCCCACCCCCATATTATAGGAGCACATCTAAGCCAGGTAAGTATAACCTGTTTTATTACAATATGTAAAATGAAATCTCTGACTTACCCCTTTTTGAGGTGCACTTCTGTAGGTGACTAGTTGCCACCAACTTTTCTATTTCTTCCTATTTTTAGAACGTGAAACGGCTCCTGCAGAACCAGCGCTTGTCAGAACTGGACGCCACGCGTTTAGTCATGCTTTATGCTCTGCACTATGAGCGGCACAGCAACAATGCTTTGCAGAGCCTCCTCACTGACCTCCGTAATCGGGGAGTGTCTGAAAAGTATCGGAGGGTAAGTGTTGGCCTGTGAACTCCCTAAATCGTGTCACCGTGTAAAGATATTGATAGTAACAACACCTTTTTGTTTATTGGCTAGCTGGTATCTCCTGTGGTGGAGTTTGGTGGCAAGAGAGTGCGAGGCAGCGATCTCTTCAGTCCAAAGGATGCCGTGGCCATCACCAAGCAGTTCTTTAAGGGACTTAAGGTCAGTGATCTTTTGACATGAAGTAGAATTTTAACAAACCATTAACATTATCACAATGATAAAAAGGTGTAGTTTAGATTCAGACTTCATGTTTGTGGTTGACTCTCTTTAAAGGTGCCCATACCCCTTATACTACATTTGCCTGAATCCGCCACTGCTGGCCGGTTTGGTCAATTGTCTAAGGTGTATGGCGGCTTCCCAAATCTCCAATGGGAGATAATGTTAGTTGCAGCTGTCAAGAGATGGCACATGCTGGGCAGCAAATGAACAATCCGCTTTTGAAGTTCATGTCTTTGCTGGAAAAATCGGCAAGTGTAAGGATCTGAGGGACCCTTTAAAGGGGTACTCCACTGCTCAGCGTTTGGAACAAACTGTTCCAAACGCTGGAGCCGACGCTGGGAGCTTCTGATGCCATAGCCCTGCCCCCTCATGACATCACGCACACCCCCTCAATGCAAGTCTATGGGAAGGGGCGTGACGGCCGTCACGCCCCTTCCCATAGACTTGCATTGAGGGGGTGTGCGTGATGTCATGAGGGGGCAGGGCTATGGCATCAGAAGCTCCCAGCGTTTGGAACAGTTTGTTCCAAACGCTGAGCAGCGGAGTATCCCTTTATCCCCTTAAGGACATGCACCATAAATGTACGGCGCTGCATAGCGCCTCTAAGCGCACAGTGCCGTACATTTACGGCGCAGCTGTGATACGAGCGCAGGAGCTGCGCTCGCTTTATTCCCGGCGGCTGTCAACTGCGCTCGCTTTATTCCCGTCGGACCCCCCGATAATGGCGGACGTAAGCGATCGCGCTGATGTCTGCAAGTAACCCCTCAGGTGCCGTGATCAATACAGATCACGGCATCTGCGGCAGTGCGGCACTTATTATAGCTGATCTGATCACCAAGATGGCGGAAGGAGGTCCCCTCACCTGCCTCCGTCCGCCTCCTGGGGTCTTCTGCACTGATCTGCCTTCCAGAAGACCAGAGCAGAAGATGACCGATAATACTGATCAGTGCTATGCCCTATGCTTAGCACTGAACAGTATTAGCAATGTAATGATTGCTATAAATAGTCCCCTATGGGGACTAAAAAAAGTGTAAAATAAATGTTAAAAAAAAGTTTTTAAAAAAAATGTGAAAAATCCCCTCCCCAAATAAAGTTTTTAAATCGCCCCTTTTCCCCATATTAATACATAAAAGCGTAAAAAAAAATATATAAATAATACAGTAAGATAAGGAAGCAGCACTTCTTGTTGAAAATGATGAAGATAGTGGGTGCAAACGGTAGGAGTCCCAGGTCACAGGAATCACAACTTGCATATAGAAAAACTGAAGACTGCACCACTCCAATTGTGGTGAAAAGGCAGTGGCGTTTATTCCAGCTCAAACATCAAGGCAACGTTTCGGCTGCATACAAGCAGCCTTTCTCAAGCCTGGCTTGAGAAAGGATGCTTGTATGCAGCCCCTCAATGCATGACATCACGGCGGGGGCGTGACGTCACACGCCGCCCGCCCTGTGGTCGCCGGTAATCAGTCCCGGAGCGAACACGCTTTGGGGACTGATTACAAATGGGGGATAAGATGTCCGCTCCGAGGACTGATTACAAATGGGGGATAAGATGTCCGCTCCGAGGACTGATTACAAATGGGGGATAAGATGGGGATAAGATGTCTAAGCACCGGAGTACCCCTTTAAATGTGTGGATTTTGTGTGGGCTTGCAGCGTATCTACAGCAAAACAAATTGGCCCTCATTTACTATTTCAAACCCGACATGTTTTGTCGAGTTGTGCGCCACATTCTGCGCCAGATTTTGCGCCAGAATTGAAAAAACCCCGACTATCTCTCCATTTTGCTAAGAAAACCCGAAAAGGGGGGCGTGGTCTCCAAAAAGGGGCGTGTTCCCGACATTTTCACAATAACCCACCATATTTACTAAGGTTTCTACAGAAAATGTGGTGGATTTGAGCTGAGGAAAACCAGACAAATCAGAGCAGGTGTAAAAAAAAAAAAAAAAGCAAAATGTAGGGAAACCTTAGTAAATACCGTGGAAAATAAATTGTGGGGAATTAAAACCCACAAAGAAACCTACACAACACTCTTAGTAAATAAGGACCATTATCTACAACTAAAAAGTATGGATTTTTGCAGATTTTGATTTCCCCGTGTTTCGCGCACTTTGCTGCTACTGTATATGCTGCAGATGTTCTCATAAAGTGATCCTATCCTTACAAGAAAGAAGTTAGAGGGAAGCCAGGCAACCGTCACGCCCCCTTCCATAGACTTGCATTGAGGGGGCGGGGTGTGACCTAATGAGGGGGCGGGGCTAAGATGTCACGAGCTCCCGACACCAGCTCCAGCGTTCGGAACAGTTTGTTACTTAGTTCATCTGATGGTTAGAAGCCCAAGTCAATAGTCATACCAGATTGGTGTGGCAGCGGCTGCATTCACCTGTGTGTCTTGTAGGGGGTGGAGAACGTCTACACTCAGCACCAGCCATTCCTCCTCGATACCCTGGACCAGCTTATTAAAGGAAAACTAAAGGACAACATGTACCCGTATGTGGGACCCAGCACACTGCGAGACAGGTGAGACAAAAATATGTTGCCGCTTTAAGAGCGTGGTCTTCACTACCAAGATGTCGGAACGAAACTAAAAGCTTCAATGAACCACAAAAATTGTATTGCAAAAGGGAATAATGTGTTACTATCCTATTAAACCAATAATTGTATTGTCACACAGACATGTCAAAAGTTAAGATCTCTGGTCTCTGAACGTAGTTATAGCAAACTCTGCTCTCAAAGCGTGAGACAGGATTAAAGGGGTGCTCTGCCCCTAGACATTTTATCCCTTATCCAAAGGATAGGGGATAAGATGTCTGATCACAGGGGTACCGCAGCTGGGACCCCCGCGATCTCTGTGCAGCACCCAGCTTTCATTTAGAATGCTTGGTCATGGCCACGCCCCTTGTGACATCACACCACTCCCCCTCAATGCAAGTTTATGGGAGGGGGTGTGACTGCCGTCACACCCCCTCCCATAGACTTGTATTGAGGGGGTGTGGTGTGATGTCACAAGGGGCGTGGCCGTGACATCACGACCCCCGCCACCCGCTCCGAGCGTTTGAAACAAAATGTTCCAAATGCTCGGGAAGCGGAGTACCCCTTTAATAGACTATAATGGAACCTGTCTCCTGTAATAAGTCAGACTGTTTGCTGAGCCAGGGAGTGAAGCGGGCTATGATCAGAGATGGGTCATGGCACAAAGACCCTGACCGCTCTTAACTCTGTGCGACATGCTAAGAGGTAGTTTAAAGGGGTACTCCCGTGGAAAACTCCTTTTTTTTGTTGTTGTTTTTTTTTCAACTGGTGCCAGAAAGTTAAACAGATTTGTAAATTACTTCTATTAAAAACATCTTAATTCTTCCAATAGATTTTATGGGCTGTATACTACAGAAGAAATGCTTTTCTTTTTGGATTTGTCTGATGTCATGACCACAGTGCTCTCTGCTGACCTCTGCTGTCCATTTTAGGAACTGTCCAGAGCAGCATATGTTTGCTATGGGGATTTTCTCCTGCTCTGGACAGTTCCAAAAATGGACAGCAGAGGTCAGCAGAGAGCACTGTGGTCGTGACATCAGAGGAATCCAAAAAGGAAAAGCATTTCCTCTGTAATATACAGCCCCTAAAAAGTACTGGAAGGATTAAGATTTTTTAATAAAAGTAATTTACAAATCTGTTTAACTTTCTGGCACCAGTAGATTACAAAAAAAACCTTTTCCACGAGAGTAACCCTTTAAATGGCAGTTACGCTTAAAGGGTACATTCACACGTACGCAGATTTGATGCACAGGATTTGCTGCTGCAGATTTCAATGTAAACTAAATGACTGAGCCCAGCTTCTAATCTGCAGTTACAAATCCTGCACCTCAAATCTACGCAGGATCCTGTATATGTGAACGTACCCTAAGGGTCTATTCACACGTACAGTATTCTGCGCAGATTTGAAGCTCAGAATTTCAAGCTGTGTTCAGTCATTTAGTTTATATTGAAATCTGCAGCAGAAAATCCTGCGCATCAAATCTGTGCAGAATACTGTACACGTGAATAGACCCTTAAGGGGGTATTTTCCTTCCATGAAGTGATGACATAAAGCTAAGAGATGCCATTTCTTTATGATCATTGGGGGCTAGCTTACTAGGATGCCCCTAATTCCGCCCGCCTTTACTTGTATGTGTGTTGCTATGCGGAAATAATCCCAATTATTCTGCATCTGCCGAGCTGGACCCTGTTTTTTGATCTCGTACTAGAGGGTTTCGGTGCTGTGCTGCACTGTTCTGTGGTGAATGAGCTGGATTTCTGTACGTAATCCTGAGAATGCATCAAACGGCAGCCCAGCTCTATTATAATGAATGAGGCTTTCTGCTATTCCCTGCACAGCCAAGTGCTCGGGAATCAAAACGATCTAAGGGGACTCGGCACTAAACTTTTGTTGCAACCACCTAATTCTCAGGATTGGTAGGGGTCCCACAAGTGTTGTCTCTTATCAGTGACAGCTAGCCGATCATTTAATTATATTTCAGAGTGTTACGCATAGAGATCTGCCATTAAAGATGCCAATGCAGATTTATATTCCACCTGCATGGGGCATTGACCTCGATCTACAGGCTCCGTAATGTTCTGTGTTATGGATGTAATGTTGTTGAGGTGCCAACCCTTCTTGGTCCTGTCTGTAAAGTATTGCTTTGTCTGCAGGCCTCAAGATATCATTGTCTTCATGGTTGGAGGAGCAACTTATGAAGAAGCTTCAACAGTGTATCATCTGAACCGGACAACACCAGGGGTCCGCATTGTCCTTGGTGGAACCACCATTCATAATACAAAGAGGTATGTTCATGGAGTCTTGTCGTTCTTGATTCTTCATCTGGTGTTTTTCTTCATCTTGGAGTCATGTAAGAGGGGCTTGTATGGTAAACGGGATGTAGTTCACCCTGACATCACATTGAGACGTTGGTACAGCCTAATGTTGTAGCACTGGAGTTGCACTATCTAGCACAGTGTAATGACTTGGAAACTTCCCTGTCTATAGGATAGCCCTCTTCCCTCCCACATTGAGTGACCATTCATCATCTAAGCTCTTTCACACACTTGTCTCCTCTGTCATCATCAACCCTTACAATAACCTGTCGTCCTACACAACCTCTCCGGCGTCCTTGGCATCCCATTGCTGGTACATAACATCTGAAACCTAAGCCAGCATTTTTCCTCTTCTCTTTACGCAATGTACTATCCGTCTAGCTGGACAGACCTAAAATTGAAATGAAAGCCGCTGCTTAGCTGACATTGGAGCCACACTTAACTATGTATTTTCCAGTCCTGTCATCAGGTGCCAGAGCAGGAGGTATTGGGTTACATGATCTGTGTAATGGGGTCAATTAGCACAGAATGTTTTCAAGTGAATTCGTAGAAAAGGTTAAGACTGATACTGGTGGTGGCAAAACCTGCCAGTGCCAGGGGATAAAGTGCCACAGTGGTCTTATGTGTGATCAGTAACAATCCTATCAGAATGTTATCATAGAATTATGGTGATTACTCACTTCAGACTTCTACATCACCTTATAATGGCCACAGTCGTTTTAAACACCTTCCCTTCAACAAGCCCATTCTGTGTTAAACTGGCACTTGTCAGATACAAAAACTTTTGATATGTTGTAAAGCCTGTATAACCAATAGGTTTTGCAATTGCTTTCATTAGAAAATTTTCAGTATTTCATACTGAAAAGCAAGTCAAACAATTGCCCCCCTGCCTGCTTGTACACATACTAGTCCTGCTGTGTCCATGCGTCATCACCTACGTCATGGACACACTTCCTTGATTGACAGGTGTGAGTGCAGGGCTCAGAGCTGGAGGAAAAATCCTCCCACTGTCAGCTTGTGTCCCGCTACTGTCAGTGAGGACAAGCTGGGAGTTGTAGTTTTGCTAATGCTAGGGGAGATGTGAGCAGACTGTATACTGAGGGAGGGGGCGGAGACCTGCACAGTGAGGCCACGCCTCCTCCCTTTTGAGAGGAATTCAGACTAGTGAGATAAATTAAAAGTGTAATAAAAAAATATATATATAAAGGTGCTAGACACATAATAATTAGATATACATGGTCAGGATTAGGTACTGAGTGATATATAAAAAATTTTTTTTTTTTTATTGGATCTGACGGGTACACTTTAAAATAAATAAGCCTATACTTAACTCTTCCCTATAGTGTCTGGGATCAGGGCGCCCGGTCTCTGATGCTTCGCTCCCCAGAGCTGCAAATGCTACATCACATTGTCAGTCTCTCAATCACTGGCTGAGACGAGACAATGCTGTGGACAGTGATTGGTGATGTGACGTAATGTCTACAGCTTCGGGAAGCGCCCAGATACAAGTGTCGTGTGCAGCTCAGGCACCGACATACCAGATGCTATAGGGGAGCAAGAGAGGTAAGTATAGGCTTATTATATATTATTACACAGGCTGGGCAAATAAAAACCTTTTTGCTGTATAACTCCTTTTAATTTACCTAAAGCAATTCCTTTATTTCAGAAAAAGCCCTACACTCATGGCCACTAGGTGTCTCACTTCACTGCAATCTACTGTCTGTTAGGGGAATTCCATCTCTAATAGCAGGGAAACCAGAACAGAAGTGGGTCAGGTCTTGACTAGTACTATGTGCAGTAGGTTAAGCCTGGAAGCCTCCTCCAGATGATCCATGCTTTGCCTGTAAGTTAATTCAAAGTTTTCTTCTGATCTCCTTTTCATTAAGTTCTGGCCAGCTGTGTGTAGCTTGTCATCATCATCAGAAGCAGTAGTTCCCTGCTTAGACCAGGGCTGCTTTTACAATGTAACTTCTTTTTGCTTCTGTTGCAGTTTTCCTTTTACATCTAAAACCCAGTACCCATAAGCCTACCCCCTTCCTGCTCCAAACGCACGCACGCCATCTGTAGTAGTGTATGGTAAATCATCCCCCTGCACAGTACAGTCTGTTCAGTCCAGTGACTTTTCAGCACAACTCTTGGCATGGCAGAGAGGAGTTGGTGCTTTCCTCTTACTGGCCAGAGAAAGGAACTCCATGTGTGAGTACTACTGGCAAACAGCTCAGTTCGGTCCTGCCCCCAAACATTGAGAGAATGAAAAATAGCGGTTTACCATGGGGGGTGGCGGTTCACGCTAATCAATTACCATTAATGTAACAAAACTTTGCCGTTTTTGTTTAACCCCAATAACCCCCAGGGTTTTTTGCTCTTCATTTTTTCCTTCTCACCTTCTAAAAATCATAGCACATATAATTTTCCACCTACATACCCATATGAGGGCTTATTTTTTGCGCCACCAATTTTACTTTGTAATACCATCAATAATTTTACCACAAAATCTACGGTGAAATCAGAAAACAATATGTGGGGCAAAATTGGAGAAAAAAAAAAAAACCCTGCCATTTTGTAACTTTTGGGGGCTTCCGATTCTACGCAGTGCACTTTTCGGTAAAAATGACACCATGCGGTCACAAAGATACCTAATTTATATAGGTTTTATTTTATTTTACTACTTAAAAAAAAAAAAACTACATGCACCAAAATTAGTATGTTTTCAAATTGTCCTCTTCTGACCCCTATAACTTTTTTATATTTTTCCGCATACGGGGATGTATGGGCTTACTTTTTGCGCAGTGATCTGAAGTTTTATTGGTATTTTTTGATGGGACTTTTTGATCATTTTTTATTAGTTTTTTTTAGGGTATACAAAATGACCAAAAATACGCAATTTTGGACTTTGGAATTTTTTTTACGTATACGCCATTGACAGTGTGGTTTAACCTTATATTTTTATAGTTCGGTCATTTACGCACGCAGTATCGTAAACTGCGATACCACATATGTTTTATTTTTATTATGTTTACATATTTTTGATATCTAATTTGGGGAAAGGGTGGGGATTTTAACTTTTAGTGTGGAAGGGGTAAACTCACATTTATTAGCTTATTTTTTTTTTTTTTTTTTTTTTTTAAACACCATTTTTGTCCCCATAGGGCACTATTACATGCAGTCTTCTGATTGCATACCTCTGTTCAATGCTATGCCATAGCATAGATCAGTGTTATCTGAGTTCGATTGCTCCAGCCTGGGCAGCCAGGCTGGAGCATCGCAGAATGGATCGGACGGCGAGGAGGAAAGTAAGAGCCCTCCCGTCATCCTGTAAGCTGATCTGGATACTGCGGTGATCCCGATCAGCCGACTGAGCTGCCGGGAATGCTGTTTTTTTTTCTTCATTTTAAACATGACGATCAACTTGGATCGCCGCGTCTAAGGGGTTAATGCCGGGCATCACCACGATTGGTGATGTCTGGCATTAGACATGGGTCCTGGCCGTTGATAGCCGCCGGGACCACCCCGCTATGAGGCGTGGTCAGTCCGTGACCCCGCGTCATAGAAGGGGAGCGGGACCAGGGTGTACAGGTATGCCCTTAATACTGTAAAGTAGACTTCAAGATTATAGACATTTTGACAAGTCTTAGTGATGGCAGGAGATGTTTGCCCCTATACTCTTGGGCTCATTGGTGGTTCCTTTCTATTTGCTGGAATGAAGAGCTGGTCCCACTTGGGCAAACCCAGTCCGTCTATTCATTCAATGTTTGAAAGTCTGGCATGTAGAGCTTTATCAGTGGGTACTGCAGGGGCAATGTATAGCCTTGGTGATGGCAGTGACAAAAAAAAACTAAAATCTAGAGCCTCTTAATTTCTATAAAAGAGAGGATTTGGCATGTTAAAATACAGTAGAGATGTGTGCATGGCCAGCTTCAAGGGGGTTCTCCCGTTTTATGTGGATCAAGAAGAGCCATTGTATCATGGCACATTCTGTAAATGTTGAATATATGTTGTGCTTTAGTTCCTTACTATTTGTAAAATCTATGCTTGCTGTATGTATAAAAACATTTTTTTCACTGAAACATTGTAAGGACAGGAAGGAAGGTTTACATAGTTCATAAGGTTGAAAAAAGACCAGAGTCCATAAAGTTCAACCTATAACCCTAATGAGTCCCTACTGAGTTGATCCAGAGGAAGGCAAAAAACCCTCATACTAGAGGTAAAAATTCCTTCCCGACTCCAAATATGTTATCAGAATAAATCCCTGGATCAATGTCTTGTCCCTATAAATCTAGTATACATAACCAGCAATGTTATTACTCTGCAAAAATGCATTCAGGCCCCTTTTAAATTATTTTAAAGAGTTAACCATGACCACCTCCTCAGGCAGAGAATTCCACAGTCTCACTGCTCTTACAGTAAAGAACCCCTGTCTGTTCTGGTGTAGAAACCTTCTTTCCTCTAGACGTAGAGGATGCCCCCTTGTTATTGATACAGTCCTGGGTATAAATAGATCATGGGAGAGATCTCTGTACTGCCCCCTGATATATTTATACATAGTTATTAGGTCTCCCCTGACCCTTCTTTTTTCTAAACTAAATAACCCTAATTCTGACAATCTTTCTGGGTACTGTAGTCCTCCCATTCCCCGTATTACCCTGGTTGCCCGTCTTTGAACCCTCTCCAGCTCCACTATAACTTTCTTGTGCACTGGCGCCCAGTACTGTACACAGTATTCCATGTGTGGTCTGACCAGTACTGTACACAGTATTCTATGTGTGGTCTGACCAGTACTGTACACAGTATTCTATGTGTGGTCTGACCAGTACTGTACACAGTATTCTATGTGTGGTCTGACCAGTACTGTACACAGTATTCTATGTGTGGTCTGACCAGTACTGTACACAGTATTCTATGTGTGGTCTGACCAGTACTGTACACAGTATTCTATGTGTGGTCTGACCAGTACTGTACACAGTATTCTATGTGTGGTCTGACCAGTACTGTACACAGTATTCTATGTGTGGTCTGACCAGTACTGTACACAGTATTCTATGTGTGGTCTGACTAGTGATTTGTACAGCGGTAGAATTGTTTCCTAGTCGTGGGCATCTATGCCCCTATTGATGCCCCCCATGATTTTATTAGCCTTGGCAGCAACTGCCCGACACTGGTCACTACAGCTAAATTTACTGTTACCTAAGACCCCTGAGTCCTTTTCCATGTCAGTCGTCCCAAGTGTTCTCCCATTTAATACATAATCCCAGCCCGGATTTTTCCTCCAAGACGGACCCCTGTGGTCCCCAATAGTAACAGTCACCCAATCAGAATAAGTACCATTAATAACCCCCCTCTGTTTCCTATCACTGAACCAGTTACTTACCGACTAATACATATTCTCCCCCAGCCCAATCCTTCTCATTTTATGCACCAATCTTTTATGTGGCACCGTATCAAATGCTTTGGAAAAATCCAGATATACGACATTCAGCGATTGCCCCTAGTCCAGTCTGGAGCTCGCTTCCTCATAAATGCTGATCAGGTTAGGTTGACAGGACCGATCCCTCATAAAGCCATGCTGATATGGTGTCATACATTTATTTGTATCAAGATATTCCAAAATAGCATCTCTTAGGAAACCCTCAAACAATTTATATACAATGGAGGTTAAACTAACAGGCCTATAATTCCCGGGGTCACCTTTTGACCCCTTTTAAAAAGGTTTGCTGATATATTTAGCTCACAGTGGACTGTCTAGAATGGAGACAATTTTAGAACCCCCTCAGCTATTTGCTTCTTTTTATATTTTTCAGTTCTGATCAGCTGGGTCCACTATTGATCCTGAGACTAGTCGGGTGTCTCAGTAAGAAGATTCCGTAACCCCATTCAGTAGTGGACATTGACTGTGCATGTGCAGCCACTTCTCCAGTGATGGTTGGCCCCTTGGGATCTTGGGGTTCCAGTTGCTGGACCCCTAGAGATCTCACTTTGTAACAACCAATTTATTACATCAGGCTTATTTTTTTGTAAAACCCCTCTTGTCCAGTGTTGGCACATGAGGCCCAGATTATCCGTTCACAGGACGGCTGGATATAGATATGTGCAGTACTTTCCACTGCAGGAGCGGAAAAAATATCCAATGTTTTTCACTACTCAGAGAGCGAGCTCAGGTGATGTGTCCAGGGGTCACCAGAAGGAATGTTTGCGCTGTTTTCTTGCCGCCCCTTGGCGCGCTCCTCTCCCAGAGCCTTTCAATTATTTACATGCACAGCAGGCTCAGGTGACAGGATTTGCATGGAGAGTAGAAACACTAAACGCTCACACACCATTAACCACTGGGTGGCCCGGCTACCGGATCACACCTCTTTCTTTCCAGAGACCACTTTTGCGCAATATCTTAACCCTTAAGAGACACGGGCAGCTTCGGTCTTTCACACATGGTGACTTTTTGTAATTTTTCTATCACTGTGTTCTGAAATTTAAATACATATTTCCAGCAGGAAAGTTATTCTTTATAGCACAATTTTGGGGGTAAATATAACGTATTGAAAGACTTCAGGGGAAAAAAGTCTTGATTTACTTAAAGGGGAAGCAAGGATTAGATTTGACCAAATTTAACACTTGGTAACGCGTTATATAGGGTAAAATCTTACTCCTTACCATCCTCGGGGGACGTCTTTGCCCTCAGGAATGGTGAAGATATGAAGTTTTTTAAGTTACCCCCGCCGCCTTGTATGCAGTCCCCTGGGCAGAGAGCTGTACTTACCTAGTCCGTTGCTCCAGCCGTAGTGACGCCCACTCAGTGTGATTGACGGCCCGCTCTGCTGCCTAAGCAGGCTATCAAACACTCCAAGGGGGCGTCACTATGGCTGGAGCAACGGGACTAGGTAAGTACAAGGGACTATTCACGAGGTGGCGGGGGTGACTTACAAACTTCATATCCTCACCATCCCTGGGGACGGTGGGGATAAAGATTTTACCATATCAGATGCATTGCCATAGACAGCAATGCATTTCTCTGAAGATTCCGCCACTAGAATTGACGTATCAATTCTTTCGGCAGAGACCTGAAACGGGATTTCTGGAGAAGGCGAGATTCTGCCACAAAGGAATTTCAAAGCTGACACTATCCACCGGATTCCGCTCTGAATTCCCATTGTGTGAACATGACCTTACTTGTGGGCTTTTACTACCGTATTCCGGGAAAGAAGTTTGAACACGTTTACCTATACTGATACATTGTAGCAAAAATGTGGGAGGGATCTTCTGGACCGATTACTCTGTCAAGGATTTTTAATATCTCCAGCATGATGTCTTTGTTTACTTTCATTGGATAAAAATCTGTCCTGGTCATGTGATCATCACACTGGAATTAACTAATAAGGTTCCAAAGGAATGACGGCAAGAATAGATATTAAAGGAGTACTGCAGCCCGAATTAACTTATCCCCTATCCACAGGATAGGAGATAAGTAGCTGATAGCGGTGGGTCCGAGCTCTGGGGTCCCCCGCGATCTCCTGAATGGGACCCCATCCTGCTCAGTCTGGCGCGCACGTTGTCTACCTCCAGACTGCACACTCTCCATTCATTTCAATGGAGCGCGTGCTTTCTACAGGTAGACGACACGCGCTCCAGACTGAGCAGGACGAGGTCTCGTTCAGGAGATCGTGGATAGGGGACAAGTTAATTCTGGCTGCAGTACCCCTTTAAAAAAAAAGAATGCAGAAAATTGAATACCGTATTTTTCGCCATATAAGACGCACTTTTTCTTCCCCAAAACTGGGGGGGGAAATGTTGGTGCGTCTTATACGGCGAATACCTGTCCTATCGCGGCGGTCCCTGCGGCCATCAGCGGCCGGGACCCGTGGCTAATACAGGACATCACCGATCGTGGTGATGCCTTGTATTAACCCTTCAAACGCGGCGATCAAAGCTGACCGCCGCATCTGAAGCAAAAATAACACTAGCCCAGCTGTTCAGTCGGGCTGTTCGGGACCGACGCTGTGAAATCTCGGCGTCCCGAACAGCTTACAGGACACCGGGAGGGACCTTACCTGCCTCCTCAGTGTCTGCTCCGTGCCGGGATCCCCTGCATGGCCGGCGCTCTCCTTTGTCGTCATCACGTCGTCGCGCGCGTGCGTAGCGACGTGATGGCGGCGACGGAGAGCGAGGATATCCGGCAGCAGAGATGTTCCGGAGCGACAGGGGACACGGCGACCGCGATGGAGGGCGACATCCAGGGGAGCCGTAACGGGTCCGGAGCGGCAGGGACACGTGAGTATTACCTCCTATACCAGTGGTCTTCAACCTGCGGACCTCCAAATGTTGCAAAACTACAACTCCCAGCATGCCCGGACAGCCAACGGCTGTCCGGGCATGCTGGGAGTTGTAGTTTTGCAACATCTGGAGGTCCGCAGGTTGAAGATCACTGTCCTATACTTTACATTGTATTTGGTTCCGAATCTCTTTTTCTAGATTTTTAACCTATAAAATTAGGTGCGTCTTGTATGACGAAAAATACGGTACTTGTTGTAAAAGTCGTGATGTGTTTCGTGTATTATGCTTTACATGTCTAGACGACTGCGGTGTTTGTCACAACAAGCTCTGACTCTTTCCAGTAGAATAACTACAGCTACAGACTATAATACTGGGTATAAATCTGGATGACAAAAGAACCTTGTCTATTTTATACAATACCGGGTCTATGGTCACGTAATTCATACTCACCACCTAGGCGATGGGTATTATGTTCCGGAATAGTTACTAATGGGCTGAATTTTTAGATCCAGCTAAGGAATCGGCAGCCCTGTTAACCCCTTACATTCCTGCTGACTGTATCGTCGGTGTAGTGGGTTTCTCTAATAACGGGATCCCATGAATATACAAAAAGGATTTCAGCTGTTAATAGCTGAAGCTTCTCTCGTATGAGACATCTAATCCCTTGGCCTAATTGTTATTTCCAGACCAGCTTACACCGGCCGTCTCTGACGCACACTGGGCTCCCTGTAACCTACCACTGAGCTGTAGTGAAAGCTTGGTACCTGTGATGGCATCGACATGGGGGTGATGGGCGGGTGTGGGCAGGTCTACGGAGGTAGATTTCTGCTCACGTGGTTTGTACGCAGAGTACTGTGCCTACAGTCGGAGCCGCTTTTACTATGCTGCGCCTTTAGGTTCACCACATTTCATAGATCTGTTGGAGACTCTTATTGCTTCTATCTATTACCTACATCAGTGTTTCCCAGCCAGGGTGCCTCCAGCTGTTGCAAAACTACAACTCCCAGCATGCCCGGACAGCCAACGGCTGTCCGGGCATGCTGGGAGTTGTAGTTTTGCAACAGCTGGAGGCACCCTGGCTGGGAAACAGTGGCGGCCTACGTACTCGGAGCTGGAGTACTCCACTGAAAAACTGGTGGCAGAAAGTTAAGCAGATTTGTAAATTACTTCTATCAAAAAAAAAAAATCTTAATCCTTCCAGGATTTATCAGCTGCTGTATGTTTCACAGGAAGTTCTTTACTTTTTGAATTTCCTTTCTGTCTGACCACAGTGCTCTCTGCTGACACCTCTGTCCATTATAGGAACTGTCCAGAGTAGGAGCAAATCACCATAGCAAACCTATCCTGCCTGTCAGCAGAGAGCACTGTGGTCAGACCGAAAAGGAAATTCAAAAAGAAAAGAACTTCCTGTGGATCAAAGAGCAGCTGATAAGTATTGGAAGGATTATCAGCTGCTGTATGTTTCACAGGAAGTTCTTTTCTTTTTGAATTTCCTCTCTGTCTGACCACAGTGCTCTCTGCTGACACCTCTGTCCATTATAGGAACTGTCCAGAGCAGGAGCAAATCCCTATAGCAAACCTCTCCTGCCTGTCAGCAGAGAGCACTGTGGTCAGACAGAAAGGAAATTCAAAAAGAAAAAAGCTTCCTGTGGAGCATACAGCACCTGATAAGTACTGGAAGGATTAAGATTTTTAAATAGAAGTCATTTACAAATCTGTTTAACTTTCTGGCACCAGTTGATTTAAAAGAAAATGTTCTCCAGTGGAGTACTCCTTTATTGATTCCAGGTTACCTGGAATTCATTTTCAATCAAAGACATAAGACGCCTTTAAAGGGGTACTCCACTGGAGAACATTTTCTTTTAAATCAACTGGTGCCAGAAAGTTAAACAGATTTGTAAATTACTTCTATTTAAAAATCTTAATCCTTCCAGTACTTATCAGCTGCTGTATGCTCCACAGGAAGTTCTTTTCTTTTTGAATTTCCTTGCTGTCTGACCACAGTGCTCTCTGCTGACAGGCAGGATAGGTTTGCTATGGGGATCTGCTCCTACTCTGGACAGTTCCTATAATGGACAGAGGTGTCAGCAGAGAGCACTGTGGTCAGACAGAGAGGAAATTCAAAAAGAAAAGAACTTCCTGTGGAGCATACAGCAGCTGATAAATCCTGGAAGGATTAAGATTTTTAAATAGAAGTAATTTACAAATCTGTTTAACTTTCTGGCACCAGTTGATTTGAAAGAAAATGTTTTCCGGTGGAGTGCCCCTTTAAAGGCGTCTTAGGTCTTTGATTGAGAATGAATCCCAGGTAACCTGGAATCGATAATCTCCAGGATATTCTATTATACTCATGCCTTAATAGTCTGCAGCCGGCTTCTATATTCTACGTATGTCTTTATCCTATGTCTCTACTTTCAGTTTCCTGGAAGAAGTCCAAGCAGCTGGTTTCCACGGCCGCCCTTCAGAAGCATACCAGGGGGCGACACGGTCATCAGTCAGGCGATAAGGACAAAACACATTGCATTCCCATCCGGTGTGGGTCCGGCCCTGCCCGTGCTGGGGGTCTGTGTGTCATGCTGTGCACTACGTTCTTTCTCTCCTCCTCGAGATTCCTCTTTTGTACAATGTCTGTGTCATCTCCGCAGGGTTTATGTGCATGCTGCATTATGTGAAGCTTCAGTTCTCCTAATGGACAGCGATAAACATGGGCCTTTGGCTCTTCCCGAGAATCCTTGGACAAGCACTTTTGAGACCCTAGATGAAGCACATGGATCTACCTGGGGGGGGGATTACCCAATAACTAATGCCAAGACCTATGTCGGCTGGATAGTCCTGTCCGTGTAAACAGAAGTGCTCTGTCGGGTTTTGGATTTTCTGGGAGCAGGTGGACTCTTATGATTTGATATCCTTGTGGGGCAGGAAAATACCCAGTGTGTGGTGGGGAGGTGATCCTGAGGGAAAAAAGGGGGTGACTTTATTTAGTATGTGGGAAGGATCTAAGAGAGAACTCTATAGTGGATGTATTTGTTTACAAGTCTAAAACCCTCATCTCCTGTGGATCAGAAATGGCACTGCCCCTTGGGCCCAAGAGCTTCACCATTGGGCTCATGTGAAATGGCTTTAAAGGGGTACTCCACTGCTCAGTGTTTGGAACAAACTGTTCCAAACGCTGGAGTCGGCGCCTGGAGCTCGTGACATCATAGCCCCGCCCCCTCATGATGTCACCCCTCAATGCAAGTCTATGAGAGGGGGTGTGGCTGCTGTCACGACCCCTCCCATAGACTTGCATTGAGGGGGCGAGGTGTGACTTAATGAAGGGGTGGGGCTATGACATCACAAGCCCCTGGCTCGCAATAGTTTGTTCCAAACACTGAGCAGCAGAGTATCCCTTTAAAGGGGTTGTGCGCTGCCCTGCAGTTCGGAGCTCCACTCACAGTGTCCGGAAGTTCATTACTCCGAACGCTGTGTGCGGGCTTCCGTGTTCGCGGCCCCTCGCGACGTCTCGCCCGCCCCCTCAACGAAAGTCTATGGGAAGGGGGCGCGACTGCTGTCATGCCCCCTTCCCATAAACTTTGGTAGAGGGGGCGGGCGAGATGTCGCGAGGGGCCGCGAACACGGAAGCCCGCACACAGCGTTAGGAGTAATGAACTTCCGGACGCTGTGAGCGGAGCTCCGAACTGCAGGGCAGCGCACAACCCCTTTAAGGGGTGCTCTGGTGAAAAAACATTTTTTTTTTTTTTTTTTTTTTTTTTTTAAATCAACTGGTGCCAGATAGTCAAACAGATTTGTAAATTACTTTTATTTTCAAATCTTAACCCTTCCAGGGCTTATCAGCTGCTGTATGTTCCAGAGGAAGTTCTTTTCTTTTTGAATTTCCTTTCGGTCTGACCACAGTGCTCTCTGCTGACACCTCTGTCCATGTCAGGAACTGTCCAGAGTAGGAGCAAAACCCCATAGCAAACTTCTCCTGCTCCGGACAGTTGTTAAAATGGACAGAGGTGTCAGCAGAGAGCACTGTGGTCAGACAGAAAGGGAAATCAAAAAGAAAAGAACTTCCTCTGTATTATACAGCAGCTAAGTACTGGAAGGATTCGTATTTTTTAATAGAAGTAATTTACAAATCTGTTTAACTTTCTGGGAGTACCAAGGGAGTACCACTTTAACTCATCAGGTGTTGGTAGAATGTGGGGGTGTGGTCTATTGTAACATTATAACTTAAAGTGGATTCTTACATGGGTAGAGACCTTTATGAATTGGGGCATCTGCCAAAGTGGCCAAAAGGGATCACATCGCCGTTGTGGATTTGGCCAGACTACTCCGAGGCAGGTAACATATATGAGGAGGCCATTGTGGCTTGTTTCAATTTGAGCATCTAATCAATATCTTAATTAAGTCTGTAAGGATGAGTGTGTAATGTGTTGTCCAAGACAGTAGGGGGAGCACTGTCACGACCACCTGGCAGTGGTATAATGCATGGACAAGCCGGGTCCATCAGTGGGAGAGCCACTTGGTGCAGTGTAGGATATTTTCTATTACATTGATATTGAAGGGTGTATAAAATAGACGGGTACAATTTATGTCCAAAGAAGGCTTTGATGGTGTCTGTTTAGATTTAGGATCCTTACCAAGCCCTAGAATGAGGAGGGCCCAACAACATGCTCCCACCAGGGTATGTTCACGGGGTAGCAGATATGCTGCAGATTGTGCATCTGGATACACAAGTATGAATTCCATCAAGGCCGGGTTCACCCCACGTTTATGCAGTACAGTTCCCGTATATGCTTTCAATATGAAAACCGTATAGAACTGTATTGGAAACCGTATACATTGACTCTCCATTGAAAACCGTATACATTGACTCTCCATTGGAAACCGTATACATTGACTCTCCATTGGAAACCGTATACATTGACTCTCCATTGGAAACCGTATACATTGACTCTCCATTGAAAACCGTATACATTGACTCTCCATTGAAAACCGTATACATTGACTCTCCATTGGAAACCGTATACATTGACTCTCCATTGGAAACCGTATACATTGACTCTCCATTGAAAACCGTATACATTGACTCTCCATTGGAAACCGTATACATTGACTCTCCATTGAAAACCGTATACATTGACTCTCCATTGAAAACCGTATACATTGACTCTCCATTGAAAACCGTATACATTGACTCACCATTGAAAACCGTATACATTGACTCACCATTGAAAACCGTATACATTGACTCTCCATTGAAAACCGTATACATTGACTCACCATTGAAAACCGTATACATTGACTTTCCATTGAAAACCGTATACATTGACTCTCCATTGAAAACCGTATTCATTGACTCTCCATTGAAAACCGTATTCATTGACTCTCCATTGAAAACCGTATTCATTGACTCTCCATTGAAAACCGTATTCATTGACTCTCCATTGAAAACCGTATACATTGACTCTCCATTGAAAACCGTATACATTGACTCGCCATTGAAAACCGTATACATTGACTCGCCATTGAAAACCGTATACATTGACTCGCCATTGAAAACCGTATACATTGACTCGCCATTGAAAACCGTATACATTGACTCGCCATTGAAAACCGTATACATTGACTCGCCATTGAAAACCGTATACATTGACTCTCCATTGAAAACCGTATACATTGACTCTCCATTGAAAACCGTATACATTGACTCTCCATTGAAAACGGTATACATTGACTCTCCATTGAAAACCGTATACATTGACTCTCCATTGAAAACCGTATACATTGACTCTCCATTGAAAACCGTATACATTGACTCTCCATTGAAAACCGTATACATTGACTCTCCATTGAAAACCGTATGCCAAAAGATGCATCATGTTGTGTCTGTTTTGCATCCTGTACGGTTTTGTGAGTTTTTTTTTCCCCTTAGCCTACCACGGTTTTTGGTCCGGGTGAAAAACCGTATTGTAACGTATACATTTTTTAAAAACATGGGAGTCAATGGGAACCGTACAGAACTGTATGTGCGTACGTTTCCATACGGTTTTTGACTTTGCACAGTTTTTTTTCTTGGAATTTCAATCAAACAAGTTAAACTTAATTCATAATGGAATGAAAATGTAAAAATGTATACGTTTTATTTCTTGGGGTGGGTTCACACCGCGATTTTGCTACACAGTTTCGACATACCGTTTCATAAAAAAACGTATGCAACCGTACAGAAAACCGTGCCCAGAGACTTACCATTCAAAACGATATGCCCCATAATGTATACGGTTGTCTCCATTTTTCTAACCATACGTTTTTTTGCTTTTTTCCGACAGAAAACCGAGGCCTACCACGGTTTTGGGTCCGGGTGAAAAACTGTATTGAAACGTATACGTTTTTTTAATTTATTTTTTTAAACATGGGAGTCAGTGAGAACCGTACAGAACTGTATGTGCGTACGGTAACATCCAGTTTTCACCATACGGTTTTTGACTTTGCACAGTTTTCTTGTCTTGGAATTTCAATCAAACAAGTGAAACTTTATTCATAATGAAGTGAAAATTTTAAAACGTGTGTGTGTGTGTTTTTTTTTTTTTTTTCTTGGATTCAACCGGACATCATTTTTCAAACCGTATATGGATTAAAATTTGTACACACGTTTTGATACAGTTTAGTCCGGTTTTGAGGAATTCGTTTTCTTTAATCAAAAACCTGATACAGGAACTGTTTTGCAGAAATGTGATGTGAGCCCAGCCTACTACGGTTTTTGGTCTGGGTGAAAAACCTTATTGAAACGAAACGTATACGTTTTTTTTATTTTACTTTTTTTTTAAACATGAGAGTCAATGGGAACCGTACAGAGCCGTATGTGCATACGGTTCCATCCGAATTTCACCATCCGGTTTTAGACTTTGCAAAGTTTTTTTTATTGGAATTTCAATCAAACAAGTGAAACTTTATTCATAATGTAGTGAAAAGTTAAAAAAAACGTATACGTTTTTCTTAAAAAAAAAAAACGATGCAACCGGACATAATTTTTCAAACCGTATACGGATTAACATTTGTACACACGTTTTTATACGGTTTAGTCTGGTTTTGAGGAATCCTTTTTTATTTATTTATTTTTTTTTTTAAATCAAAAACCGGATACGGGAACTGTATTGCAAAACGTGGTGTGAACCCAGAAAGTGACCTGCAGTGTGTACAGCATTGTCTGTTCATGTTGTGAATTTGTTACAGAATTTCCCGATTAATATAATTTACAATGTCAACATCTGCAATTAAATGGATTTCTTGCAGAATACTTGTGGCTCTACTGCTAATTCTGCTATTGCCAATTTTAATCTAAATAATGTTTTTATTTCTTTTCATTTCTTTTTCGGAATCTGCAGGAACCTCAGTAGCAGGATGTCTGCAATACATATGCAATTAAAAAAAAAAAAACCTGCCCCGTGTGGCCGTACCCAAAGTAATATAGATGGCACTTCTATTTAAGATATTAGGACTTAGATACCGATATTAACCCCTGCCTTATTACAGAGCGTCTCTATAGATTATAAAGATAAACAAAAAGTACACTAGCAGTTTGATTCCAGATATGTCCTACTAGTTGCACACTGAAAACATGTATTCACAGCCTAAATTTGCAGGTACTGGAGTTGCCAACTTAAACCAGCATCTTTACCTACACATGTTAAGGCAGTGTTTCCCAACCAGGGTGCCTCCAGCTGTTGCAAAACTACAACCCCCAGCATGCCCGGACAGCCTTTGGCTGTCCGGGCATACTGGGAGTTGTAGTTTTGCAACAGCTGGAGGCACCCTGGTTGGGAAATACTGTATTAGGCTGGGTTCACACTACGTTTTGTACTTACGGTTCCCGTATACGGCTAGGAGGAGGGGGTGGGCGGGGCTTAATCGCGGCACCCGCACTCAGCCGTATAGGGGAGCCGTATTTAATGCATGTCTATGAGCCGACCGGAGTGAATCGCAGCTTCCGGTCAGCTGCGTTTTCGGCCGTATGCGGTTTCCCGACTGTAGGTAAAAACGCGGTCGACCACGTTTTTGCCTGCGGTCGGGAAACCGCATACGGCCGAAAACGCAGCTGACCGGAAGCTGCGATTCACTCCGGTCAGCTCATAGACTTGCATTAAATACGGTACCCTTATACGGCTGAGTGCGGGCGCCGCGATTAAGCCCCGCACCTCCTCCCAGCCGTATACGGGAACCGTAAGTACAAAACGTAGTGTGAACCCAGCCTTAAAGGGGTTCTCCGGTGGAGAACATATTTTATTTAATTTTTTTAAATCAACTGGTGCCAGAAAGTTAAACAGATTTGTAAATTACTTCTATTAAAAAAAAAAAAAAAAAATATATATATATATATATATATATATATATATATATATATATATATATATTTAACCTTCCAGTACTTTTTAGCATCTGTATGCTACAGAGGAGATTCTTTTCTTTTTGAATTTCTTTTTTTTTTTTTGTCTTGTCCACAGTGCTCTCTGCTGACACCTCTGTCCGTGTCAGGAACTGTCCAGAGCAGGTGAAAATCCCCATAGCAAACCTATACTGCTCCGGACAGTTCCTGACATGGACAGAGGTGTCAGCAGAGAGCTCTGTGGACAAGACAAAAAAGAAATGCAAAAAGAAAAGGATTTCCTCTGTAGCATACAGCTGCTACGAAGTACTGAAAGGATTAAGATTTTTAAATAGAAGTCATTTACAAATCTGTTTAACTTTCTGCACCAGTTCATTTAAAAAAATAAGTTTTCCACTGGAGTACCCCTTTAATGCATACATGTGTCTGGCAGTCACTCAACAAAGTAGGTGATGGTACCATGTGACAATATCCTACAAACTGTACTACATGTACTATTGAATTCCATGCAGTTGGCAGTGTCTATGGGCGACATACTGATCACACACTACAGATTCTTTATGGAAATTTCCAGACCATATATCTGAATGGGATTATTTTTATGCAGCACGCACATGGATCCTGCATGCCCCATTCAGATACATAGCACAGTCACAGACTACAAAACGTTGCCATACTTCAAACAAATTTCCTTCTTAAAGGGGTTCTCCACCATAAGGTGATTTTAGTACGTACCCGGCAGGCAGTAATGGAGATGCTTAGGAAGGATCTGCGCTTGTCTTGGGGCTAAATGGCTATGTTGTGAGATTACCATAATACTGTGGCTAGCTTTTTGTGAACTGGTATTTCCTGCTTGAGTTTTCTTTTTTTGACTACAAATCTCATAATTCCATTTTTCTCCCTCCCACACATCAGCCCCCCCACCCATTGAAACATAAATGAGCTGCATCCACTCAAAAGAGCTGTGGTTTTCAATCAGGGTGTCTACAGCTGTTGCATTAGTTGCAGATTGATCCTTCCACCCATTGAAGCAGACGGGCTCTCTGTCATCAGCTGACTAGTGAGTCAGGTCTCGGCCGCATTGCAACCTGGGAAAAATCTGAGACAACAGTCATTTTGTATGCTGTTAAAAATAAATATTGGGGTGAAAATCACAGAAGAATTGTGAGAAAACCATCACACAGGTACAGACACTATATTATGGACTACAAAATTCCTGGAATACCCCTTTAAAGGGACATTAGGGCAGCTCAATAAAAGCTTATTGTTACAAAGTATAAAAATGCATACAGCTGGAGTCACACTCTTATAATTCTTTAAACCTAAACCATCTATAGGTGCCCATATATCTTAGGCTGGGTTCACACCACGTTTTTGCCGTACAGTTTCCATATCAGGTTTTTTGATGAAAAATGGATTCCTTGAAACCAGACTAAACTATATCAAAATGTGTGTACACATTTTAACCCGTATACGGTTTGAAAAATGATGTCCGGTTGCATCCGTTTAACAAAAAAAAAGTATAAGTTTTTGACTTTTCATTCCATTATGAATAAAGTTTTGCTTGTTTGATTGAAATTGCAAGAAAAAAAACTGCAAAGTAAAAAAAAAAAGTATGGTGTAAACCGGATGGAACCCATTGACTCCCATGTTTAAAAAGAAATGTATATGGTTTAATATGGTTTTTCACTGGTCCAAAAACCGTGGTAGGCTATGGTTTTGGGTTCGGGTAAAAAAATAATTAAAAAAAACGTACAAAACCTTATAAGATGCAAAACGCACACAGCCGGATGCATTGTTTGGCATACGGTTTTCAATGGAGAGTTAATGCATACGGTTTTCAATATGGTTCTGTACGCTTTTCAAGTTGAAAACATATACGGGAACTGTATTGCAAAAACGGGGTGTGAACCCAGCCTTAGCTAATTTAAGCTAAACCTGCCAGTGGGTTTGGATGATTGTTTCAGATATATGGTGGCCTTCTGACTCTTCATGGACAGATGGTTTTTTGCTACCAGACCCTTTTTGCTCAAGGAGGGATAAGTGGTCTGACTGAGGCTTATCCCTCCCTTCCTAAGTCACTGATAACACTACATGTCAGTAGTCATCACACCAGACATCCTCTGAAATCATGGCAGCACGTCCACTTTTACCCCATTTATACGTCCAAATCATGACGCGTACAATCGCAAGCAGAATTTGAAAGCCATCAATGTGAGTGTTGGGCAGGAATTGAGGATATAAAGATCGTCCTGCTCATCCAGACTCCCAGATACTATGGGGGACATGAATCATTGCCTTTACACCAGTTTTCGCGTCTACAAATTTTGGGCAATTGCACTTTTTTTTGCATTTGTGCTGCATTTTCTTTGGTGGATGCTTTTCCAAAGTTGACTATGTATGGGTGTTTTTTTTTTTTTTATTTTATTTATTTTTGCGCAATTGTGCATTTTTTTTGCAAAAGATGTAAGAGTACTAGCAAGGACACGTAGAAAGTGTCAGACACTGGAGGATGCAGGAGCCAGCCTTCAGCACTGCAGTACTACAACTACTCCCATCATGGGACAGTTATAGCTATTCACCAATCAGAGCTTCCATGGTCCGGTGGCAGGGATTATGAATTATGACAGCTGTATACAGGAGCTGCATGTGCCACCGGCTTGTTAAACTACAGCGGGTCTCTGGAGAAGGACCTGCTGCGATCTGTCCTTCAGTCCCAGGAATACAACTCCCATCATTGATAGTCTGTCCATGATGGGAGTAGTAGTCCTAACAGTCCCAATAGAGTCCTACAGCTCGGGTATGTGCAAGAGCTGTCCCTCAGTGCTGCGGTACTACAACTACTCCCATCATGGGACACAGAATGTCCCATGATGGGAGTAGTAGTCCAAGGGCAGAGGGACAGATCGCACTGGGTCTCACTCACTCCCTCCACACTCCCTAGTGATGACATCATTAAGGGGCGGAGCTACACAGTCCAGGCCTGAAGCCAGGGTGAAAAGTATGATTGTTCTCATTATGCTTTTTTCATAATGGGAACAGAGCCTTTCTGGCAGTGTGTTCCCAAACAGGGAGATTGCAGCTGTTGTTTAACTACAGCCGTAAGATGGGAGTTGTAGTTCAGCAACAATTGGAGGCTCCCTGTTTAGCAACACACTTCATTATGTGCGCTCTCCCCAGGGAAGAACGCAAAAAATGTACTAACTCATTTTTCCTGTTTTTCTTTTCTTCTCATTTCAGAGACGTGATTCCCCATATTTTCCGTATCAGCCGGATACCAGCCAAGTAGCAACAGCCTGATGTTACCATGGTGGGCGAGGACCATTGTTACTGGCCCTCCCCAGCCTAAATAACGCCAGCCTGTTACCACCTAGGCCCAGGAGCGCTATTTTTGATGCTCTGGGCCTGTTGGTACCGTCTCTTCCCATCACCCCTGGGGCGGTGCGTACCGGTGTAATAATTGAGGGTTAGTGCTAGCTGGTTTGTGGCTAACACTAAGCCCCGGCTTAGTAATGGATTCCGTCTACAAGAGTGCTTCCACTACTTAGCCTGAAAATTAAATTATAAAAAACACGACACATTGAAAAAAAATGTTTATTTAAAAAATGTTTCAAAAACACTCCCCCACAGCCCTCATTAACCCTTTTATTGACATTTAAACACTGGTCATCATCGCAATCCACCGAATCTGACGTAGTCCTCCGCATTCAAGTATCTGAAAAGAAAAGGTTAGGATATTTTTGGTGTGCCCCCTGAGGAGTGCAGTGTGTAACAGGGAGCCTCCAGTTGTTGACATCTGCCTTCTGTATCCTGTATATACAGTCATCTATAGACAGCTGTATATACAGGATAGCGCACAAAGACTTAGCCCAGAACTGCTCAGCAGCAGCGTGGGTTAACGCTTTCCTTGCTGGGCTCCTGTATAGTATACATGGGTACACTATGCACCCCTGTATACTATACAGCCGGTGGAGGTAAGTAGTGATGCGCTGCACCATGTATATACTAGGGGTGTGAATCGCCAAGAATTATTCGATTCGAATCGCGATACCAGTGTGGTGATTCGATATATCCCGAATATAAAGTGCGTTTTATTTTGCAGCCTGGATAGGATAAAATGAGAAAAGTGCGCACCGGATACTCCTTTAATAGCCAGCCGTGGCGATTGCCGCATGCTGGCTATTAGCGGCGGCCCCCGGCTACTGAAATCAGCCGGGGGTCGCGTAGTACGGAGTGGGCACGAGTCGGAGCCCGCTCCATAGCCGTGTCAGATCCGGCCTGCCCGGCTCCACAAATGTGGAACTTTTATCTCCTGATGCCCGTGACATGACATGCTGTTCCGGGCGTCCGCAGATAAAAATTCCACACCCCTAAAAGAATCGATTCAAAAATATTTTGAATCGATTCTGTATCGGCAAATGAAAAAATCGTGATTATCGCGAGAATCGATTTTTTCTTACATCCCTAGTATATACTATACATCACTCATTACATCCTTACACTCTGTGGACCGGCCGCTCTGCATCTGACCCACAGAGTGATACTTGATGTCAGTGAAAGAAATCGCCACACGGTATAAAAATTATTGTTTCCACACACCAGCAAAAAAATGCAAGAAAAACTGCCAAAACTTGCTGGTGGACAAAAAACATCAATGGAATCCTTGCCTCAAAGCATTAGAACAAAATCCCAGTGTCCACTTTTCCTGTGAGGTGTAGATCAGGTGTACAAATAGAACTGTGTGGAAACGTAGAACTTTGCATGAAATTTATCATGTGCCTTGCACAAGTATGGTAAATTTGGTGCAATTGCACCACATTTAGACCAACCAAAATGATCTAGAAAAAACGTCTACCTACACCAACATTGGTACATGTCCCCCTATGTGTAGTCTCGTGTCGCTGGCTGAAGAAGATGCCAGACCTCAGCCAGGTGCCTGTCAAAGAGCAACATCGTAAGAGACAGTACTTGAGGCACCAACAAAGAGGATCTGCCTGAGGAAGATTCCACCATCCAGTGCAGTGTAAGGTTAAAATCGCCCCCGACAATGGCAAGCACCTTGTGGGAAAAATATTGCAGAAAAATAGCAATTGTGAAAACACATTTGGCAATGGAAACCATAGGGGACTGATTGAGTGCAAAGAACGGTGTAATATCTATTGGAGAGGGAAGGCCCCTTTCACACTATAAAATTCATCCGTTAAAAGATCTGTTATAAACGTACGTTAGAAAAGCTTTAAAAACAGATGTTAAACGTCCGTTACAAAATCCCATTGAAGTCTATGGGATTTTTTGATTATCCGTTATGGCCCGTTATAGTCCGTCATGAATAACAGACGTTAGTTGTGACGGAAGAAAAAAATGGCACATGCACTAATTTTTCTTCCGTCACAAGAAACGGGTAAATTAATGGCTGTTATTTTTAACATTGAAGTCTATGGCAAACAGATGAGCCTTTATGTCATCCGCTTGCACCCGGATTCTAATATCCATTATTACTTCTGAGCATGCTCAGAAGAGGTGACATCAGCAGACTCCTGCAGTGCTGAGGGACTACTACTACTCCCATCATGGAACAGACTTGTTTCCATGATGGGAGTAGTAGTTCCCTGGCTGCGGGAGTCTGCCGGTGGCTGGGGAGGATACATTAGTGTTTGTACTACAACCCCAATCATGGAACAGACTCTTTCATGATGGGGGTTGTAGTACAGGGGTTAAGGGATTGATCACAATGGGTCTCATTTCTGAGACCCAATGCGATTAGAAGTTATTAAACGGGAGCAGGCGGCATGCTACGCTTCCCTGCAACGTACGATGTATTTACTTTCATTTTTAAATTCCCCGCCAGGAGCCCTGAATGGGCGGTACTGAGGAGCCATTCAGGGCTCCCGGCGGGGTTTTCAAATAGAATTGCTGCGGTGGGGAAAGATATATATAGAGTCGCTGGGGGGGGTAATATATCTGGCCCCCACAGCGCTTCTATATATCTTGTTATATATATATATGTTCCTCCCGCAGCGCATTTATATATGTTCCCCCCGCAGCGCATATATATGTTTTCCCCCGCAGCACTATCATAAGCCCCCGGCAGTGCTATGAATGAAAAGTATTCTATGGCAGCTCATGTGGCCAGCGCGATGTGCTGCTGAAAGAATACTTGTCATTGATAACGCTGCAGCGGCATCTGTATATAGATGTGCTGCAGGGGTCAGACATATTTCTCTGGCCCCCACATCGCTTCTATATCATATGCGATGTCATATGTCATTGCAGCGCTATGAATGAAATGTATTCTTTCAGCAGCTAATCGCGCCGGCCAGAATACTTTTCATTCATAGCGTTGCCGGGGGCTTATGATAGCGCTACGGGGAGAACATATATAAATGCACTGCGGGGGGCAAGATATATTACCCCCCCCCCCCCCAGCGACTCTATATATCTTTCCCCACCGCAGTGCTTCTATTTGAAAACCCCGCCGGGAGCCCTGAATGGCTCCTCAGTACCGCCCATTCTTTAATAACCACCCCTGTTTAATAACTTCTAATCCCATCGGGTCTCAGAAGTGAGACCCAGTGCGATCAATCCCTCAGCCCCTGTACTACAATCCCCATCATGGAGTCTGTTCCATGATGGGTGTTATAGTACAAACACTAATGTTGCCTCCCCAGCCACTGGCAGACTCCCGCAGCCGGGGAACTACTACTCCCATCATGTAAACAAGTCTGTTCCATGATGGGAGTAGTAGTAGGGCCATACTTAGAACTGGTCTTAACAGATGAATATGCCTGTTATTTTCATGGACATTATTCAGCCGTGATCACCTGTTATTTAATCTGTTATTGTACATCTGTTTTTACACAGAAAACGGATGTTTAATAACAGATGAATGCTCATAGGGTGAAAGGAGCCTAAGAGCAGAGAAAAAGGTTCTAAGGTCAACCAATGTGTGTCTCAAACACACAACCTCACTGGGGGTGGTGACTGAACTAGATTGATAAACAGCATAGAACATCCCACAAGCTCCACAGCAAACACGACAATGGCAAGCTACGGTCAGGCTATGTGGTCCAAGAGAGGTTCAGTTGTCAGACAGGCCAGTACATCAGGATACATGTAGGAGGGCAACAACCCAGCAGCAGGACCTCTGCCTTTGTCCAAGGAGGAGCACTGCCAGAGCGCTGCAAAATGAACTCCAGCAGGCCACAAATGTGCATGTGTCCACTCAAACGGTCAGAAACAGACTCCATGAGGGCCAGACGTGCACAGGTGAGGGTTGTGCTTACAGCCCAACACCGTGCAGGATATTTGGCATTTTCCAGAGAAAACCAAGATTGACAAATTCACCACTGGTGCCCTGTGCTCTTCACAGATGGAAGCAAGTTCACACTCACACTGAGCACATGTGACAGTCTGGAGATGCCGGGGAGAACGTTCTGCTGTATGCAACATCCTCCAGCATGACTGGTTTGGCGGTGGGTCAGTAATCGTGTGGGGTGGCATTTCTTTGGGGGGCCGCACAGCCCTCCATGTGCTTGCCAGAGGTAGCCTGACTGCCATTAGGTACCGAGATGAGATCCTCAGACCCCTTGTGAGACCATACGCTGGTGCGGTTGGCCCAGGGTTCCTCCTAATGCAAGACAATGCTAGACCTCATGTGGCTGGAGTATGTCAGCATTTCCTGCAAGAGGACGGCATTGATGCTATAGACTGGCCCTCCCGATCCCCAGACCTGAATCTGATTGAACACATCTGGGACATCATGTCTCGCTCCATCCACCAACGCCACATTGCACCACAGACTGTCCAGGAGTTGGCGGATGCTTTAGTCCAGGTCTGGGAGGACATCCCTCAGACCATCCACCTCATCAGGATCATGCCCAGGCGTTGTAGGGAGGTCATACCGGCACATGGAGGCCACACACACTACTGAGCCTCATTGTGACTTGTTTTAAGGACATTACATCTAAGTTGGATCAGCCTGTAGTGGGGTTTTCCACTTTGATTTTGAGTGTGACTCCATATCCAGACCTCCATGGGTTGATAAATTTGATTTCCATTGATAATTTTTGTGTGATTTTGTTGTCAGCGCATTCAACGATGTAAAGACGAAAGAATTTAATACAATTAGTTCATTCATTCAGATCTAGGATGTGTTATCTTATTTTTTTGAGCAGTGTATATTAGTACTACTAAATATTGAAATTTCCTCTTGATATGGTCACATGATATGCTATAGGTTAGCTGATCATGAGACATGGTGGCTATTAAGAGATTCCGCAATGTCGTAACACAGACCAGATATTTGTCACTTAAGTATGAAACAAGACATCTTACACAATAACCATCTGTTTTTAGTTCCATCGATGTTCCAGTGAAATTTACGTGACACCAGTTCTATTGCTAAAGTGAGGTGGGTGACACATAACGATTGGGTAGAAATGATATGGTTGTTCTTATTATATGTTGGTGTCTACTATGCCTAGTGGGTACGGACATGTACTGGACTACAAAGACACTTTATTTTTGTATAAAAAACATAATTATAACTTAATGAGTATAGAAGTAAATAATGCACCAAGAAGGAGTTATCGGAACAGAATGAAATGTATGTGTAAATGCAATAATGAGATATATATATATATGTGTGTGATTACAATATTAGGGTATGTTCTCACTACGGAATTAAAAAAGAAAATATCCTCACTTAATTCCTCTAGGGATAGAGGAATAGAGCAGAAATAGTGGGATCAGCACTTATTTCAACTGCAATTTTCTGTGGAAATAAGCGCCGAATAAAGGGACAGTGACCCCACATTTGCCGTTCCACTTCTACTGCTAAAACAAGTACCTTTGTAAAGTACAAGTAATGTGCCAACAGTTACTTGGTGGCCTGGGGGTGGTCGTTTGGACCACTCATGTCTCCTCCTGTTTCCCTGCCGTACCACCAAGCCCGAGCTGCCTCTCAGAAGTGGCATGGAGCCAAGGCTGATGCAAGATCTTGTGCATGCGCTGTGTCTCTATGGGACTGTCACATGGCTTCACTGCCTCGGGATCGATGGTACGGCAGGGCTACAGGAGGAGATGGGAGTGGTCAGGGAGACCACCTATGTTAGCAAATTTACATGTAAAAGCTATACCTATATGTTTTAGCAGTGGAATTGGCAGGGAAAATGTGGTGTCACTTTCCCTTTAAAGAGTACCTGTCATCATCTAAACTTTCCCTGATCCCCCTTCCCATCTGTCCCCTTCTCTAACTATGCCTATCCCTGTGTTTATTGAGGTTTAAAACGCTGTGGAAATACCTTTTTTATCCCTCTTCATTAGCTCAGGAACAGTCTTTCTGAGGGGTGGAAGGAGGCGGGTCCCAGCAGGCATGATGTCACATGAAGCCTGGCTGGGACTCTGCTTCTGCCAGTCTTCCTGTATGCTGCTCTCCCTCTGCAGCAGAGTTTCCCAACCAGGGCACCTCCAGCTGTTGCAAAACTACAACTCCCAGCATGCCCAGACAGCCAACAGCTGTCCAGACATGCTGGGAGTTGTAGTTTTGCAACAGCTGGAGGCACCCTGGTTGGGAAACACTGCTCTGCAGTGTGCATACAGACTAAGTACAGGTGAGGGATGGCAGCCTGTCTCTCTCTCTCTCTCCTGTGTCTCTCTGCACTAAAAAGTCAATGCTGAGAACCAGGGGCAGTGATTAAGATGAATGTCAGGGGGGGGGGGGGGGGGGGGCACAGAGCAGGGAGTGCAGGGAGATAATACAATGTATAAGATAACATGTGGTGAGGGGCAGGGAGAACACAGAGCAGGGGGGAGGGGGAGGTGACTGGCTGTTATATGAGAGGAATGTGCAGGCTTGTAGCTCACAGGCTGGGAGCGAGTCCTGAGCTGAGAGTACTGAACTTCCTGTGGAAGGACCAGAGCCCTTTCAGCATTAGTCCTAAAAGCTGTATACTTACTATGAAAAGCATAGGATGCTGCTTGCAGACCAGGCATAGGAGACCCCTAGGGGCCAAAAGTATAAAATGAAAAAACTGGTATAAATATTAATATTTTTTAATGAAGACATAATACAATATCTCTTCATTAATGATTATGAACAACATATTAAAAGTTTTTGTTGATGACAGGTACTCTTTAAACAAAAGGACTCTGCTGATTCCGCTGAAAGAATGAACATGTTCATTGTTTCAGCGTAAAAACTTCCACGGCGGAAGTTTATGTCGCTGAAATTCCGCATTGTGAGTCATCAGAACCCATTTCAGCGTTGCGAGCTCGTGACGTCATAACATGACGAAGAGACCTGACCTGGGTACTGGACGGAGCCGAATGGGAGCTGTGGGGGGAGCGTGGCTAGGTAAGTATAGGGTTTTGTTTTTCTATTGCCTGATATCACTTCTAAGGTACCCAAAATAAATAATCACATGGATATAAGTTGATCATCCTAACCACACCATGTGGATGACTCTTGTTACTATGACTCTTGTTACTGAGCTCCCATATTCTTGTCAGATGACATTTCTATACTTAGATATGATATATTGGTCTACTTCCCCAAGATTTCTTTTCACTTCCCCATTGTAATGATTTGGCCCCTTCTGACCAAAAAATTTCCCTTTTCACTGAAGATGATATTGATCTTGGTTGTGGATGAAGTCATTAGATTAGAAGGCAGATCCTGGTATTTTTTTCAAAGATCCTGGTACATACCTTCTATAGGGGTCAGTGGGCATTAGCTGTACAACGGATGCCAAAGGGCTGCCTGGAGGCCCTACCTATGTACTCTAGCATCCATATGTACATAGTGAATAACTGTTTGGTCATTGGCTATCTATGATCACCTAGAATGTTCTTATACATTATATATATATATATATATATAATTATATATATATATATATATATATATATATATATATATATATATATATACATACATACACATTATTAAAGGTTAGTAAACCATAAAGGTAATGGTTGGATTATATACCATATTAAATGGGTACTCATGTGGAAAACTTTTTTTTTTTTTTTTAAATCAACTGGTGCCAGAAAGTTAAACAGATTTGTAAATTACTTCTATTAAAAAAATCTTAATCCTTCCAGTACTTATTAGATGCTGAATTCTACAGAGGAATTTTTATTTTATTTTTGGACCACAGAGCTCTCTGCTGACATCACGAGCACAGTGCTCTCTGCTGACATCTCTGTCCATTTTAGGAACTGTCCAGAGTAGGAGAAAATCCCCATAGCAAACATATGCTGCTCTGGACAGTTCCTAAAATGGACAGCAGAGGTCAGTAGAGAGCACTGTGGTCATGACATCAGAGGAAATGCATTTATTTTTTGGATTTCTCTGTAGTATATAGCCTCTAAAAAGTACTGGAAGGATTAAGATTTTTTAATAGAAGTAATTTACAAATCTGTTCAACTTCCTGGCACCAGTTGATTAAAAAAAAAATAAGGTTTAACACCGGAGTACCGCTTTAAGTTTAACATACGGAAGGGAGAAGATTAGGATCATAGAGGAGGGATATGGGTAACTGTAGACAAAAATGTTATATTTCTACATACAAATTAAATGGGCACTATCATGAAATCAAAAAATTGATATGTTGTAGTACTTAAGTACTACAACATATCTCTAATATACTTTAATTAAAAAAGTGATTTTAAACCAGTTTAAAATCGCTTTAAAATTCGGCCACTAGGGGTCGCCCTCCTAGTGGCCGAATGCATTCGGCAGTGACATCACTACAGAATTTCGACTCATTTAAGCCTGGCAATGAGTCGAAATTCAGTCACTGCGGTGCTCGCTCCCGCCTGTCAATCAAACAGGCGAGAGCGAGCACGCTGATAGCTGGGGCTGCGCGCATTGGCCAGCTCCACTGGCCTCGCGCGCGACCCCGCCCGCCCACCCCCGTTACCCTGTCCGGAGGCAGCGCGCGCACTCATTGCTGCGCTGATCCTCCGGATGGGTAAATCTGCTCTCTGCACTAGAGGAATGGGGTGGGGGAAGCGGGGTTCAGGGGAGCGCCGCCGCTCAGCACTAGAGGCATGGTGGGAGGGAGCGGGGTTCGGGAGAGCGCCGCTGCTGCTCAGCACTAGAGGCTGGGGAGTGGAGTAGCACTGCTGTGCTAACAAAGTTATTGTTTTCACCACAGGGTGCCTCCAGCTGTTTCCCCACTACAACTCCCAGAATGCCCTGACAGCCAGTAGATGTCAGGGCAAGCTGGGAGTTGTAGTGGTGAAACAGCTGGAGGCACCCTGTATAGTGAACTAAGGGCGGAAGTGTCGGCCCCAGCAGGCATCAGTGACGTCACGCCTGCTTGGGAAGTCTGCCTGGTAAGTGAGCACACTACCAGGCAGACAAAAAGGCATTTTAATATAGTAAAAAAAAAAATGTAAAGGCAGGTAGGGGGTTAGGGATAGATGGGCAATAGGCAGGGACAAAAAGAATGGATGGTGGGAGCTACCCTTTAACATTATTTTGTTCCAAGAATTTGTCTAAGCCTTTTTTTGAATTCCTCACCCGTTTCTGCTGTGACCAGGTAGATTGTTCAACAGATTCACAGATCATATGGTAAAGAAGGTTTGTTGCCTCTGGAGATTAAAACCTTTTCCCTATAGTTAATGGGGGTGCCCCCTTGTCTCTTGAGGGGGTTTTACATGGAACAGCTCTTCACAGTATATTTGTATGGTCCATTTATATAATTAAATAAGTTGATAGTTTCCCCCCCTTTTAATTGTTGAATGTTGTAATTGTTTGATAGTTTCCTCATGAGGCTGCATGCACAACACAATTTCACTGTATGGGTGCTGGATCCAGCTGGGGGAGGGGAAAACCATGCGCTCCCGTACCCCAGCTGACCGGCGCTGAAATCCATTGACTTTAAAGGGGTACTCCGGTGAAAACCTTTTTTCTTTTAAATCAACTGGTGGCAGAAAGTTAAACATATTTGTAAATTAGAGCAGGTAGAAAGAGTATGAGTCCGGCACTGCTATGCAAGTGAAGGCAGTTTACTGGATAATAGGTATCCGCTTTCTCAGGTATGGGTAGAGACTGAACGGTGTGTGCTATGTCGGGGTGCTGGTTAGAGAAGGCACATATCGCTTGACACAATCGGGACAATGTAGAGAAAACCGCACTCACCCGATCAACGTGCACAGATTCTTTATTCCGTTGAACATCAACATAGAACACAGGAGGACGAAGCGGGCTGTGTTCCCGTGAAACAGCTGTAACAACACCTCCTGTTCCCTGGCGTTCCTGCCGACCATAAGTCCTCCTGTGTTCTATGTTGATGTTCAACGGAATAAAGAATCTGTGCACGTTGATCGGGTGAGTGCGGTTTTCTCTACATTGTCCCGATTGTGTCAAGCGATATTTGTAAATTACTTCTATTAAAAAATCTTAATCCTTCCAGTACTTATTAGCTGCTGAATGCTACAGAGGAAATTCCTTTCTTTTTGGAACACTGATGACATCACGAGCACAGTGCTCTCTGCTGACATCTCTGTCCATTTTAGCAACCGTGCATAGCAGATGTCTGCTAAGGGCAGCATGGTGGCTCAGTGGTGGGGACTTGGGTTCAAATCCCACTAAGGACAACAATAAGTAAAGCGTTATTATTATTATTATAATAACGTCAGCAGAGAGAACTGTGGTCGTGATGTCATCAGAGAGCATTCCAAAAAGAAAAGAATTTCCTCTGTAGTATTCAGCAGCTAATAAGTACAGGAAGGATTAAGATTTTTTAATAGAAGTAATTTACAAATATGTTTAACTTTCTGCCACCAGTTGATTTAAAAGAAAAAAGGTTTTCACCGGAGTACCCCTTTAATGAGCCGACTGGAGTCACCTTTTACTCCGGTCAGCTGATTTTCGACCCGTATCCGGTTTTCTGACCGGACCTATAAACATAGTATACTACGGTTTTAAGTCCGGTCAGAAAACCGAATACGGGTAAAAAAAAATCAGCTGACCGGAGTAAAACGGTGACTCCAGTCAGCTCATTAAAGTCAATGGATTTCAGCATCCGTCCCCAACCGGATCCATTACCCGTACAGTGAAAACATGGCGTACATGCACCCTAACTGAGATCCTTCATGCCCCTTATTAGTTTAGCCATGTGACTTTGCACCTTTTCAAGCTCCAGGACATCCTTTCTATGAACCGGAGGCCCAAACTGAACAGCATATTCCAGGTGAGGCCGTACCAATGCTTTATAAAGGGGGAGTATTATGTCCCTGTCCCTTGAGTCAATGCCTCTTTTTATACATGACAATATCCTACTGGCTTTGGAAGCAGCAGCCTGACATTGCATGCTATTCTGTAGTCTGTGATCTACAAGTACACCCTGATCCTTCTCTACCAGTGACTCTGCCAGTTTTAACCCCCCCCCCCCCCCCCCATGACATGTTCTTCTGCATGCAGTTTTTGTTATACCCAGATTTGTAGCTTTTTATTTATCTACCTCATTTGCCAAGTATAGTCCGAACACAATGGTAGGAAATTGATCAACTGGCATGAAGCTGCAGAGTCGCGTGTCCAGTGTGTTTTTATTTAGCAAATTGCCTTCCTCTGAAATCATTGTGGTGAGGGTGTGATGGGGGCAGATGGAATTACCCTAGGGGCAGATGGCATTAACCCCTTGTGTTCGTGACGCCAGGGCGTGGTTTATCCTCTACACCACCCGAAGGTATACCGCTGGATCCTGGGCTAGGCCCAGGGGACAAATAATGACTCTGACGCCAAGTTACGGACAATGGTAGCTTTATTGAATCAGACAGGTGTGACATTCTATACAGCTTGGCTAGGTCCACGGAGTTGACCAGTGACTTCAGAGACCACAAGGCTTGCTGGGACTTATAGTGGACTTGGACAATTTGATGCAGGGCCACACTGACTTGACTTGGACTGACTTGACTGACTTCACCCCGTTTGTAGCTTACCAGGTTTTGACTTTCACCTGTGGGACAGTAGACTTGTGGATCCGTGGCTGCGTGGTAGACTTCTTAGGACACCAGACACTCTCTCAGGACTTGACCTCACTGTATCTCAGCAAAGACTCAAAGAGAAAGAGTAAGCTCCACCCGGGGCTTATATGGGGGAGACTCTGGAGGGGTCTCATAGGTCAACCTGTAGGTCACATGGTCACTGGTACCTTCCTTGGTTACAATCACATGACAATAATACTTAAAGGCATACAACAATATATGTACATTACACTAAATAACATAGGCATTGTGATACATGATGATACATAAGACACAAGTGCGGGGGGAGGTCACTGACATGGAGTCAGCCTGACAGGACAGCAAGGGTACAGGGGTGCAACTCCTGTACTGGGTCACCACATGATCATCTTATTTTGCACTATTTTATGTTTTCTGCGCTGACATTTTTCTTGATTTGCACTTCCAGTGAATGTGGTTAGCAGATGCACTGGTTGATGCGCTGAATGTATTACTTGCGTAAAAAAATTTTTTTGCGCAAATCATTGACAGAGGTGTTAATGTGACCCATGGGCTTAACTAAAGAAAGGGTCTCCAGATGAGTCAACTATAATGTCATTTAGGGCCCTTACCCTACAGAAGGTCATGAAGGAGACTGTTGTACAAAATCTGGTGATAATGCTGCTGTGCTAAATATAGTTACATAGTTAGTACGGTTGAAAAAAGACATAAGTCCATCAAGTTCAACCTGGGAATTGAAGGGTAGGGGTGTGGCGCGATATTGGGGAAGGGATTTTATATTTCTTCATAAGCATTAATGTTATTGCTATGGGTGCCTGTACATACAGCTCTATGTCACACTTTCTTTCTGTGAATTTCCACTGTTTTTTTGCAATGTTTCTCTCCCATTGAAGCACATTGAACCCATATGTTTCACCTTTACAAGCCGTGAAACTAGACCCCATGGCAGTTCCCAGACCAGTACATGTACAGTCACTTATAATACACTTTTGCTGCAGTCACCAGTTATGTTACACCTCATTCTGATAGGTCCATAATAAAACACCCATTACCTGCCATGTATGGCCCATACTGTAGGATTTTATTCTATTTTTTTAGTTTTCTGTTGATTCACATGCCTTGTCCCTTATCGCAGCCAATGCGCAGGTTGTTGGTGTCACATCTGTGGCTACTTTCCAGTTTTCTCCATGTGAGTGAGCAGCTTCTGAATGACGTGTCCACAGCCAAACAACACAACCCCTTCTAGTCATTGTTTCCTAAGAAAACTTAGCAGTGCATTAACTCCAGATTCCCAGGGTCTATTGTCTCAGAAAACAGCAGGGCTGCAATGAGGAGTTTCCCTCCTATTCCCATAATGAGTTAAAGGGACAGCGCCATCAAGAACATTGCCTTTAACTGCCAGGACAGGGTTATGTTTTATATGTCTGCCATACCTGCTCATTGTGTATTTATAAGCACATTTAGGGCTAAGTTCACATCACGTTTGTCCTGTATATTCAACATACAATATACATTGTGGCAACTTGTCATTAAAGGGTATTCCAGGAAAATACATTTATATATATATATATATATATATATATATATATATATATATATCAACTGGCTCCAGAAAGTTAAACAGATTTGTAAATTACTTCTATTTAAAAGATCTTAATCCTTCCAATAATTATCAGCTGCTGAAGTTGAGTTGTTGTTTTCTTTCTGGCAACAGTGCTCTCTGCTGACATCTCTGCTTGTCTTGGGAACTGCACAGAGTAGAAGAGGTTTGCTATGGGGATTTGCTTCTAAACTGGGCCATTCCCAAGACAGGTGTCATCAGAGAGCACTTAGACAGAAAGGAACAACTCAACTTCATCAGCTCATAGGTACTGAAAGGATTAAGATTTTTTAATAGAAGTAATTTACAAATCTGTTTAACTTTATGAAGCCAGTGGATATATATGAAAAACGTTTATTCCTGGATAACCCATTTAAAGCGATACTCTCCTGGAAGACATTATTTTTTTTTTTAAATCAACTGGTGCCAGAAAGTTAAATAGATTTGTAAATGACTTCTATTTAAACATTTTCACCCTTCCAGTACTTATCAGCTGCTGTATGTTCAACCGGAAGTTCTTTTCTTTAATTTCCTTTCTGTCTGACCACAGTGCTCAGAGAGCACTATGGTCAGACAGAAAGGAAATTCACCAGTTGAGTAAAAAAAAAATGTTTTCCAGTGGAGTACCCCTTTAACCCCTACATTAGCCATGACGTAACGTTACGTCATGACACCCTGAGTCTTAAGGACCCATGACGTACATGTACGTCATGGGCAATTCCGGTCCCCGCAGGGCGTGGGCGGGGATTGGACCGGGATGCCTTATGAAATCATTCAGCAGGCATCCCGTGCAAATGCCCAGGGGGGTCATCAGACCCCCCATTTCGGCGGTCGCGGCAAATCGCAAGTGAATTCACACCTGCGATTTGCACGATTCCGGGTCATACGGGTCCATGGTGACCCGGGAAATAAGGGGGTTTGTGGTTGTCCAAGGCACGCCTGGTCCCCCTGAAGGGATAGGAGTGAGGTGGCAGGGGTGCCACCCCTCCTATCCCTGCTATTGGTCGTATAGACGCGACGACCAATAGCAGATCGGGGGGAGGTTAACTTTTGGTTTCCCCGTTCTGCCCACCCACTGTAGGCGGGGCAGAATAGCAAAACCGATGGGGACTGGCGCCGAAGTCCACTTACCCATCCGTGGCAGCAGAGCGACGATCGGTGACTGAGATCAACGGCAGAAGAGGACGGCGATGCAGCTCCCTGGATTCTACAGAAGCCAGTGAGTTGCCTAGCAACATTTGGAGGGCTACAGTTTGAGACCACTATACAGTGGTCTCAAACTGTAGCCCTCCAGATGTTGCAAAACTACAACTCCCAGCATGCACAGACAGCTGTTTGGGCATGCTGGGATTTGTAGTTTTGCAACAGCTGGAGGGCTACAGTTTGAGACCACTATACAATGGTCTCTAAACTGTACATTCATACTGGTGGGTTTACAGTAAGTTTCTTGATGTTTGAGCTGTGGCAAATGTTTCGCCGCAACGCAAATTCCTAGCGGGAAACTCACCGTAACCCGCCAGTGTGAATGTACCCTAAAAACACTACACTAACACATAATAAAGGGTAAAACACTAGGCATACACCCCTTACACAGCCCCCCCCCCCCCAATAAAAATGAAAACCATATAGTACAGCAGTGTTTCCAAAACGGAGCCTCCAGTTGTTGCAAAACAACAACTTCCAGCATTTCCGGACAGCCGCTGACTGTCCAGGCATGCTGGAAGTTTAGTAACAGCTGGAGGCACCCTGTTTGGGAATCACTGGCATAGAATACCCCTATGTCCACCCCTATGCAATCCCTAATGTACTCCTCAAATGCGCATGGTGCTCTCTCACTTCGGAGCCCTGTCGCATTTCAAGGAAACAGTTTAGGGCCACATATGGGGTATTTCCGTACTCTGGAGAAATTGCACTACAAATTTTTGGGGGGCTTTTTCTCCTTTTACCCCTTATGAAAAGGAAAAGTTGGGGGCTACACCAGCCTGTTAGTGTAAAAAAATAAACATTTTTGCTGGTGTTGCCCCATATTTTTTATTTTCACAAGCGGTAAAAGGAAAAAAAGACCCCCAAAATTTGTAACGCAATTTCTCCTGAGTACGGAAATACCTCATATGTGGGCATAAAGTGCTCTGCGGGCGCACAACAAGGCTCAGGAGTGAGAGTGCACTATGTATATTTAAAGGACAACTGCAGTGGTAAACATTTATATATGCCCGTGCCTGGGCCTAAAAAAAAACCAAAAAAAAACTTGTACATACCTTCCTACGAGCCCCCGTTGGTCCGGCACAGGCCTCATGGTCCAGCAGTGCTGACGTCATTCCACTTCCTGGGGACGGGGACGCCGCAGAGCCATCGGCGTATCACTGGCCGTGGCGATTTCCAGCCCTGGCTGGTGATAGGCTGAGCCGACTGTCATGTAAGGAGCTCTGGCCGGCTTCTTACATGACAGTCGGCTCAGCCTATCACCAGCCGGGGCGGGACATGCCGGTGATACGCCGACGGCTCTGCGGTGTCCCCGTCCCCAGGAATGACGTCAGCACTGCCGGACCATGAGGCCTGTTGCGGACCAACGGGGGCTCGTAGGAAGGTATGTACAAGTTTATTTTGTTTATTTTTGAGGCCCGGGCACGGGCATATGTAAATGTTTACCACTGAAGTTGTCCTTTAAGGCCTTAATTGATTTGCACAAGGGTGGCTGATTTTACAGCGGTTCTGACATAAACACAAAAAAATAAATACCCACTTGTGACCCCATTTTGGAAACTACACCCCTCACGGAATGTAACAAGGAGTATAGTGAGCCTTAACACCCCACAGGTGTTTGACGAATTTTCGTTAAAGTTTGATGGGAAAATGAAAAAAAAAAAAATTTCACTAAAATGCTGGTGTTACCCTAAATTTTTCATTTTCACAAGGGAAAATAGGAAAAAAGCCCCCCAAAATTTGTAACCCCATTTCTCCAAAAGATGTCCAGCCATTATCCATGTGTAGTTACCCCATTACCCCACTACACATGGATAATGGCTGGACATCTTTTGGACAAACTGTGGTTATGTGGACATCATAGAGGTTGCTTTGTAACCTAGGTGGTATTATTATCTGAATTCTTTATCTAAAAATTTGGAGGGTCATATAGGATCCTGGTGATTGGACAATTGTGGTCTGGAGCTATTTGTAGTAAAGAAGCAACTATTATCAGGTCTTTATTCCAGGGGGCCATCTGTTAAGCCTTTCTCTCTCTTTTTGTGGAGGAGCCCTTATCTTAGGGTCCTCACTCTATCAGTGACCTCGTTTTTTGCTATCCAACTACCTAGAGGTCGCTACATCAGTCGGAGGATATTTAAATGAATCCACAAATAAGCCTTGCTATCGTTTGTCTGCATTCATGTGCTTTGTACTGTATATATGTTTGCTTTGATGTATTATAAATATGTATAGTTCTAATTGTCCTCCCATCTTCAGTGCATTAAGTTGTGCCTTTGTCCATGTGTTGCACGCTATCTATATATATATATATATTGTGCCTCCATATCTCTGTGCCTATTAGGTATATATTTTTATACTGTTATTGTCATCCCCTGATGAACCGTTGTATATCATAAGATACACGGGGAAACGCGTTGGGATATACAGTTGTTCATCATAGGAGAACTTCTTCTTTCTTTTGTATTGATACTAATTATTTATAGTATTGGTATTGGGTTTTTTAATGAGGATTTAATAAAATTGTAAATTTTTAGCTACATGGTTTAGTGTTATTTAGCTATAGGACACCATTGTGTCCAACTGTCAGTGATATTGTTTCCAAAATAGCATATCATGTGTTTTTTTTTTTTTTTTTTTGCTGTTCTGGCACCATAGGGCTTTCTTAATGCGACATTCCCCCCTAAAACCATTTCAGCAAAATTTGATGTCCAAAAGCCAAATGTGACTCCTCTTCTGAGCATTGTAGTTTGCCCGCAGAGCATTTTACTTCCTAACATGGGGTATTTCCTTACTCAGAAGAGATGGGGTTACAAATTTTGGTGGGCATTTTCTCCCATTACCTTTTGTAAAAATGGTAAATATGGGGAAAAAAACTGCACTTTAGTGAATAAATTTTTTTTTTCATTTACACATCCGGCTTTAACAGAAAGTCGGCAAACACCTGTGGTGTGTTAAGGCTCCCTGGACCCCTTGTTACGTGCCTTGACGGGTGTAGTTTCCAAAAGGGTATGCCATGTGGGGTGTTTTCTGCTGTTCTGGCACCCGCCGAACACTTGACATACACATATGAAGTATTTCCTTACTCGAGAGAAATTGGGTTACAAGTTTTGTGGGCCTTTTTCTCCTATTACCCCTTGCAAAAATTCAAAAACTGGGTCTACAAGAACATGCCATGCCTGCGGACAAAAGGTGTGTTCTTACCTTTATACCAATGCATCCCCCCTCCCTCTTAATCCCCTTGTGCTATTATTCCTCCTCCCTCTTAATCTCCTTGTGCCATTATTCTCCCTCCATCTTAATCCCCTTGTGCCCTTATTCCCTCCTCCATCTTAATCCCCTTGTGTCATTCCCCCCCCCCCTCCATCTTAATCCCCTTGTGCTATTATTCCTCCTGTATCTCAGTGGTTCTCAACCTTTGTGCGACTGTATCCCCAAAGGATGAAAGTATGTCCACGGGTACCCCCTCGCGCAGAACTTGTGCTCGAGGGGTACCCACGGACAAAAGGCGTGTGTTTATCTTGATACTAATGCATTCCCCCCATCTTAATCCCCTTGTGCTATTATCCCCCTCCATCTTAATCCCCTTGTGCCACTATTCCACCCCCCTCTCCATCTTAATCCCCTTGTGCCACTATTACCCCCCTTCCTCCATTTTAATCCCCTTGTGCTATTATTCCTCCTCCATCTTAATCTCCTTGTGCTATTGTTCCTCCTCCATCTTAATCCCCTTGTGCCACTATTACCCCCCCCCTTCCTCCATCTTAATCCCCTTGTGCTATTGTCCCCCCCAATTTTAATCCCCTTGTGCCACTATACCCCCCCCCTTAATCCCCTTGTGTGATTATCCCCCCCTCCATCTTAATCCATCGGCTATCTCTGTGCTATTATCCCCCCTCCCTATGATCCCCTTTAGCCATTCTCCCCCCCCTCCAACTTAATCCCCTTGTGCCATTATTATCCAATATGGCAAAAGGGGATCAGAGGGAGGGGGAATAATGGCACAAAGGGATTAAGATGGAGGGGTGGATAATAGTGTGGTAGTGTAGTGTAGCTGTACAGTGATGAAAGGGTGTTGGATTAACCTTTAACTGTCGTGACGCCAGGGTGAGGGTTCTTCCTCAGTATATATATCCTACTGCCGCCCGTCCCAGGAACGATAGGGAGGAATAAAGGATTGTCCACAACTGGAGGTTTAGTAAACTGTAAATAACTTTATTGCAGCTTTTATGCAGGTTGATAACAGTCTATACAGAAGAGTAGTCTGTAAGTTCCTCACAGTTGGTTGGGACCTTGTAGTATATAAGCTCTGAGTTGGGAATTACGCTGTTCTGCTGGATTTAGGGGAATTGTTTAGGTCCAGCAGTCACGCAGGATTAACAGGATTTAGATTTGGTAAACTCACGGTTAGTAAGTTGCAGCAGTGATAGGCTTCAGGCCTAGTTCTGTCTTTAGATTTGTGCTGAGCTCCGCTCGCTGTCATATCCCGGGGGAGAAGAGAGCGAGAGATTGGTTACAGCGCCCCTATATGGAGAGGGACAGGCTTAGAGCTTATTGGTTCCCACCAGCTGTCTGTCCTTTCACAAAGCATTATGGTACATCATGTGACCACATCACGTGCCCTGGAAGGTCCTTAAGCTTAATTTAACCTTAGACCTAGTAGTCATGTGACCCAAGGTCCTGGAAGTACTATACACATAATAAAATATATACAATTTATACACATCAAACATAATAAAATTAAAGAAGGAAGAGGTGACAAGGGGTTATCCCACCAGGAGGATC